>NC_134354.1:319645739-320257168 GCF_048569485.1 Anomaloglossus baeobatrachus | reverse complement strand
GAGCAGGGTGCGGAAGAGGAAGACGACGTGGTGGATGATCCAGTAACTGACCCAACCTGGCAGGAGGATATGCAGAGCGAGGACAGCAGTGCACAGGGGGAGGGAGGCGTAGCATCACAACAGGCAGTAAGAAGCAGGGTGGTGGCCCCAGGCAGAAGTCAGGCAACCGTTCCCCGGAACAACACGACGACACAAGGTGCCTGTACAAATGTTAGGTCTTCACGAGTCTGGCAGTTTTTTAAGTTGGATCCAGATGATTCAAAAAAGGCCATTTGCAACACCTGCCGTGCCAGCATCAGCAGGGGTACCAAAACTAGCAGCCTGACCACCACCAGCATGATCAGGCACATGTCAGCCAAGCACCCGACTTTGTGGGAAGTACAACAGAGTCGAGGAGCAGTGCTTGCTGATGTCACTGCTACGTCTTCGCTGGTTGTGCATGCGAGCCAATCCTCTGTCCATGCTGCCTGCGAACAAGCCTCCTCCACTCCTGCACCTGCAGTTGCCTACGCAGAAAGAACACCATCATCAAGCACGTCCTTGTCCCAGCGCAGCGTTCAGTTATCCATTCAGCAAACCTTTGAACGCAGGCGCAAATACACTGCCAACACCCCACATGCCACAGTTCTAAATGCTAACATTTCGCGACTGCTTGCGCTGGAAATGTTGCCTTTTAGGCTGGTGGAGACAGAAGCATTCCGTGACCTGATGGCGGCAGCTGTCCCACGTTACTCGGTCCCCAGCCGCCACTATTTCTCCCGGTGTGCCGTCCCCGCGTTGCATAACCACGTGTCACAAAACATCACACGTGCCCTGAACAACGCTGTTTCACCCAAGGTCCACCTAACCACAGACACGTGGACAAGTGCTTGTGGGCAAGGCCGCTACATCTCGTTGACGGCACACTGGGTTAATATTGTGGAAGCTGGGACCCAGTCTGAGCGAGGGACGGAACACGTCCTTCCCACACCAAGGTTTGCAGGCCCTACCTCAGTCAGTGTTTCACCCACACTCTACAGCTCCGGAATGTCATGCTCTTCAGCCTCCTCCTCCTCCTGCGCATCCTCATCCACTGTGCCCTCCACACCAGTCACAAGCTGGAAGCACTGCAGCACTGCCTCGGCGAAGCGGCAACAGGCTGTGCTGAAGCTAATCTGCATAGGTGACAAACCCCACAATGCAGAAGAGCTGTGGACAGCTCTGAAACAGCAGGCAGATCACTGGCTCACACCTCTGAACCTAAAGCCAGGAAAGGTCGTTTGTGACAATGGCCGGAACCTGGTGGCGGCTTTGAGGCGAGGCCAGCTGACACATGTTCCATGCGTGGCCCATGTGCTCAACCTCGTGGTTCAGCGGTTTATAAAGTCATACCCAGAGCTGTCTGATCTGCTGGTAAAAGTTCGCCGCCTGTCTGCACATTTTCGAAAGTCACCTACTGCTTCAGCCGGCCTTGCCGGCTTTCAGCGCCGTTTGCATCTTCCGGCTCACAGACTGGTGTGTGATGTCCCCACGCGTTGGAATTCAACTCTGCACATGTTGGTCAGGATATGTGAGCAGAAGAGGGCAGTTGTTGAGTACCTGCATCACCTAAGCCGTCGGGAAATGGGTCAAACTCCACACATAACACCTGAGGAGTGGAGATGGATGTCAGACCTATGTACCATCCTCCAAAACTTTGAGGACTCCACCAAGATGGTGAGTGGTGATGACGCCATTATTAGCGTCACCATACCGCTACTCTGCCTTCTAAAACGGTCCCTGCTGAAAAACAAACATGATGCATTGCAGGCGGAGCGCGATGAGTTGCAGCAAGAAACAGTAGTGGGTGTGGGTGATAACACACAGCCCAGCCTCGTCTCATCACAACGTGCAGTGGAGGACTATGACGAGGAGGAGGATGAAGACATGGAGCAACTCTCCGGCCAAATTGAGGATATGACATGCACACCAGTCATATCCTCGATTCAGCGTGGCTGGCCAGAGGACAGGGTAGATGAGGAGGAGGAGGAGGAGGAGGAGGAGGACAGCATGTTCAGTCATCTTGTTGGTCAGGCTACTGAAGTCCTGGCTGTTAAGAGTCTGGCGCACATGGCTGACTTTATGGTAAGCTGCCTGTCTCGTGACCCTCGCGTTAAGAACATCTTGGCCGACAATCATTACTGGTTGGTAACACTGTTAGACCCACGCTACAAGGAGAACTTTTTGTCTCTTATTCCCGTGGAGGAGAGGTCAACCAAAATGCAGCAGTTTCGGAAGGCCATACTCACGGAAGTAGGCAAAGCATTCCCCTCACAAAACGCTAGCGGCATAGGTCAGGAATCAGTGGACAACCGAGGCGTACAGCCGAGAGAGGCACAAGTCCAATCCGCCAGAGGTAGGGGAACAGTCTTTAAGATGTGGGACAGTTTTCTCAGCCCCTCACGTACCACAGCCCCTGAGGTGCGGGGTAGTGCCACAAGAAATCCTAAGTTTGCCCAGATGCTGAAGGAGTACCTTGCAGATCGAACAACTGTACTCCGACATTCCTCTGTGCCTTACAATTATTGGGTATCCAAGCTGGACACGTGGCATGAATTGGCTCTCTACGCCTTGGAAGTCCTGGCCTGCCCTGCTGCTAGCGTTTTGTCAGAGCGTGTTTTTAGTGCCGCAGGTGGAATCATTACAGATAAACGCACCCGCCTGTCAACTGAAAATGCTGACAGGCTGACTCTGATAAAGATGAACAAGGGTTGGATTGGGCCAGACTTCACCACACCACCAGCAAATGAGAGCGGAATTTAAAGTTTGCCATGTACCTCCACTCACCCATGGGTACACTTCTCGACTTTGGATAATCGCTGGACTGCTCCTCCTTCTCCTCATGCGCCATCATGATGACCGTTACAATAGTTAGGTCTTTGTTTCAGGTATACCCCCAGTGGTAAATTTTTTCGCCCATTCTTTGCAGAATGGACATTACAACGACAGGAGACCCGCTCCTTTGCAATGGGAACAATGTTTTGAGGCCCTCATGCACGTCTCTACCCAGGGACAACGTGGAGCCTCCCAATTTTTGGCTGCCCTGCCTAAGGGCTATACTGAAATACACCCACTTCCTTAAAATGGACACTTAATGTTTTGAGGCCCTCATGCACGTCTCTACCCAGGGACAATGTGGAGCCTCCCAATTTTTGGCTGCCCTGCCTAAGGGCTATACTGAAATACACCCACTTCCTTAAAATGGACACTTAATGTTTTGAGGCCCTCATGCACGTCTCTACCCAGGGACAATGTGGAGCCTCCCAATTTTTGGCTGCCCTGCCTAAGGGCTATACTGAAATACACCCACTTCCTTAAAATGGACACTTAATGTTTTGAGGCCATCATGCACGTCTCTACCCAGGGACAATGTGGAGCCTCCCAATTTTTGGCTGCCCTGGCAAAGGGCTATACTGAAATACACCCACTTCCTTAAAATGGACACTTCAGGTTTACAGGCCATAATGCACGGCTCTATCCAGGGACAATGTGGAGCCTCCCAATTTTTGGCTGCCCTGGCAAAGGGCTATACTGAAATAGACCCACTTCCTTAAAATGGACACTTAATGTTTTGAGGCCCTCATGCACGTCTCTACCCAGGGACAATGTGGAGCCTCCCAATTTTTGGCTGCCCTGCCTAAGGGCTATACTGAAATACACCCACTTTCTTAAAATGGACACTTAATGTTTTGAGGCCATCATGCACGTCTCTACCCAGGGACAACGTGGAGCCTCCCAATTTTTGGCTGCCCTGGCAAAGGGCTATACTGAAATAGACCCACTTCCTTCCAATGGGCACTTCAGGTTTACAGGCCATAATGCACGGCTCTATCCAGGGACAATGTGGAGCCTCCCAATTTTTGGCTGCCCTGGCAAAGGGCTATACTGAAATAGACCCACTTCCTTACAATGGGCACTTCAGGTTTACAGGCCATAATGCACGGCTCTATCCAGGGACAATGTGGAGCCTCCCAATTTTTGGCTGCCCTGGCAAAGGGCTATACTGAAATAGACCCACTTCCTTACAATGGGCACTTCAGGTTTAAAGGCCATCATGCACGTCTCTATCCAGGGACAATGTGGAGCCTCCCAATTTTTGGCTGCCCTGCCTAAGGGCTATACTATAATACACCCACTTCCTGACAATGGACACTTAATGTTTTGAGGCCCTCATGCACGTCTGTATGCAGGGGCATTGGTGAACCTCACAATTTTGGACTGCCCTGGCAAAGGAAAATACTACAAAGACTCACTTCCTCAAAATGGGCACATTAGACTCAAGAGGCCTTCATGTACGTCTCTTCTCAGGGACATCGGAGTGCCACACAATGTTTTCACGTAAAATCTTTCATGTATTAATCTCAAAAAGTAACATACACCAGATCTATCTCACTATTGGGTATGTGCCCTTAACATTTCCGCCATGAAAAAATCATTTTGGGGTCATTTTGGAAGGTTTTCTGGTGAGTCCGTAAAAATGGCGTAAAACGCGGACAAAATTGTTCACAGCTGTGACTTTTGAGTGATAAATGCTTCAAGGGGTCTTCCCCATGCTGTTGCCATGTCATTTGAGCACTCTTCTGAGACTTTTGTGCCATTTTTAGGGTTTCTCCATGCTGCCGGGAGGTCATTTCACAAAAATACTCGGGTCTCCCATAGGATAACATTGGGCTCGTTGCTCGGGCCGAGTACACGAGTATCTTGGGAGGCTCGGCCCGAGCTTCGAGCACCCGAGCTTTTTAGTACTCGCTCATCACTAATCTTTATACTTCTGAAATGCTATTTCTGTATTCTCAGCCTTTAAGATTTTAAACACCCTTTGTTTGGTTTTTTTTATACTTTGTACAGTCTTATTTATCCATAGTGGTTTCTTTTTATTCCTGGACATTTTATTACCAAAGTGTATAAGTTTTTTACAGGACTCTAGCAGTATATCCTTAAATTTACCCCATTTATGTTGGGTATCCCCAGTTACCATGACTTTGTCCCAATCTACACACGCTCCTCCCTTAATTTGTATAAATCAGCTTTCCTAAAATTCCAGGTTTTAGCATTTCCCCTTTGAAATGTTCTATTGAATATTACTTTGAAGCTTACCATATTATGATCGCTGGTGCCCAAGTGCTCCCAGACCTGTAGATCTGAAATTGTATCCGGTCTATTTGACAGGACCAGATCTAGCAAATTATCTCCCCTCGTCGGTTCATCTACCATCTGAGAGAGGAAATTGTCTTGAATAGTAGATAAGAACTTACAGCTTTTAGCACAATCAGAAGATTCTATGTCCCACTGTATGTCTGGATAGTTGAAATCCCCCATAATAAGAACCTGATTATTATTATTATTATTATATATATATAATATATATTATTATTATTATTAGCTGCCTTTTCAATTTGTTGCGGCCTTTCACCCTCTATTTGTTCAGGTATGTTAGGAGGCTTATAGCAAACTCCAATTAGAATTTTTCCATTATTCCCCTCCCCATGTGCATTTACCCATACTGACTCTACATTGTTGCAGTTAGCCCCAATGTCATCATTCAACACAGGTTTTAGGTTAGATTTGATAAATATTCACACTCCAGCACCTTTTTTTGTCTTTCCTGTCCTTCCTAAATGTAGTATAACCCTGTATATTTGTCACCCAGTCATGGCTTTCATCCAGCCAGGTTTCCGAAATGCCCACCACATCATAATCCATGGTTGACATAAGAGTCTCCAATTCTTTTTTTGTTTGCAAGACTTCTTGCATTTGCCAGTAGACATTTAATACTATTACCACTTTTATTACTCCTAGCCTCCCTACGTTCCTTGCATGTCCCATCCCCCCCTAATCCTTCATTGACCCCTACCGTCTCACTGTCTCTATCTGCTCTATCCCCTTATTTGCTCCACTACCCTACCTCCCCCCAGATCCTAGTTTAAAATCTCCTCCATCCGTCTGGCCATTTTCTCCCCCAGCACAGCTGCACCCTCCCAATTGAGGTGCAGCCCATCCCTACTGTCCAGTGTGTTTAAAAAGGTATTTAGGCAGGATTGATTGCATAAAATTACCTGCTGCAGCAAACAAAATGCAATTTTAAAGGTAGAATTCTAAAACTGCTGCTATCTGAGCTGGTTAGTACTGGTTATGTTTAATGCAGTAAGGGCTACACTGTTTCAAAAAAGCCATTTAGGTAGGGTTAATAGCATTATATTACCTGCTGAAACAATAAAATGCCATTTAAAAAAGTATATTTCTAAAATTGCTACTCTTAGTTGAGTAGTGCTTATAAAGTTTAATGGAACTCAGGGCTCTTAAACTGACCCTCAAGCTAGGGGGGGGCACTGGCTATGCCTGTTCTCAGAGATACCCTGAAAGTGGAGATGTCTGAGACGTCTTTCTGGCCCTCCTATATAAGATATAAGACAATAATAGGTTTGGGGGAAAATAAGAGCAGTGAGGAAACAGCAAGAAGATGAAATAATTCCACAACAACTCAAAGCATCATGCATTATAATCACCAGCAGGACTTTGACATACCAGCACACAGACTCACACAGCAGTAAGCTATAGTCGGCATGGGAAAACAGATTACACCATCTTAAAATGGCAGGGAGTAAATGTGATAGGATACCCATATGTGATCACAGAGTTAACCAGCAGGTTGTCATGCTAGGTATGGGAAAGTACCAAGAACAAAATGGAAAGGAAACCCTGCGTCTAGGGAGAGGGAAGATGGTGACTGCTCATAGAACTTACTGCTGGTCCCTGGGGTCCCTCACCACCCTAGATAGGTTCCGCATCTATGTGCCAAGCCGGATACCTGACCCTAGGTATCCCTAGTGCTTGCTCTAAATAGACAGTGGATAGGAAGAGCTCTTCATCAACCCCACTAAAAAAAACTATAAAAGACACAAAGGGTACACACAGGGAGAAAAGCATGAATGACTTATTATTAGAGGACTCAGGTAGACGTTCAGCAGAGCTATCAGCAATCATACCAGAGAGGAGTACAAACCACCTACTTGCCTACCTTCAGTTGAAGGAACTGAAAATATCACCAGCACAGTCCAAAGCAAGGAAGGGGTATTTAAACACCAAGGGAATACTGATAATCAACAGTTGGGTGGAAGTCGAACTCCTGCTGGGTCCGAAAGGGAGAGAGATGAATCCAGCAGGATAGTTACCTAAACCAATGACTATTGAAAGTAAGAACAATAGAAAGTCAGAGAGCATTCTGCGCAGCCAAACGCCATGACCTTCTGTGGCCAGAAAACACATGACTGTCTGTCACCTGTGACACACCTGTGACAGTACTCCCCCCCCCCTTCTAAGAGTCGTCTCAAGACACTCAGGACCAGGCCTATCTGGATGGGCAGTATGAAATTAATGAACCAATCTTGTGGCATTCACATCCAAAGCTGGGACCCACATCCTCTACTCTGGTATGTTAACCCTCCAGTGCCCTGTGGAACACATTGTGGATCCAAAGAGCCTGAAGCAATTCCTGACGAAATGTCACTTTGTTAATTATGGCAGTTATCTTATAAGGACCAATAAATCTAGGCCTCAACTTCCAGAAAGGGATTTTCAACTTTATGTTCCTGGTAGACAACGACACATAGTCATTCATTGTTACGGTTGCTGCGAGCACTGGAGACTATGTCCAGATTTCTTGCTACTGCACATGTGCGAGCGCTGGAGACTAAGTCCAGATTTCTTGCTACTGCACATGTGCGAGCGCCGGAGACTAAGTCCAATCTTGGAGCCATTGCACATGTGCGGGTGACATCATCGCTGACACGAGGTCACATGTCTCTGACACCTTCTATGCCGATTGGTCGCTGGTCATGTGCTTGTGACGTCTTGCTCGGTGATAGGCCAGCATGACGTCACTCCTGTCGTTCTGGCAGCGGATTGGCTCTGGTGTCCTCCATCTTGGATGAGGCACAGAGTCTATATAAGACCCTGACACACGCCGCATGGTGCTCAGTCCTCTTGGTTCATGCATATGAGTAGACGCTCTGTGCGCGTTCCTCTAGGCATTCCTCTGTCTATGCTAGGTGAGCGCTACCGGCAGGGTAGCGTTCTTATACCTTACAGCTTCGGCTGCTGTCCGTATCCTTACCTCTTAGGGGAGCGGACATAGGCAGGTGCCTGAGGCACATGGTCTGGCTGGGCCTTGTGATTCTACTCGTAGGTGGACGTTGCCGCTAGGGTAACGTTCCTTATACTGCGTCTGGCAGTTGTTCGTATCCTCGCACACTAGGGGAGCGAACAGAGGTAGGAGCTTTGTGCGGCTTACGCTGCTGTTCGTCTCTTTTGCACCACTAGAAGAGCGGACCTAGGCAGGTGCCATATCTAGTGGTTCGTGTCCTCGCACACTAGTGGAGCGAACGCAGGTAGGAGCTTTGTGCGGCTTATGCTGCTGTTCGTCTCTTTTGCACCACTAGAAGAGCGGACCTAGGTAGGTGCCATTTCGCACACATTGCCTTTGTCTCTGTGATTATTAACAGAGATCGTTCCACACACCCTCCAAGTAAGGGAGGAATTGCTTTACTTACTTATTATATCCTTCTGTGAGTTAACAGAGGTATTGCACTCTGCCATAGTCTGCAGCAAAGTCTTTGCACGGTGGACCCTGACTGTCTGATACTCCTTTCGGTTATTATCAGACAGCCCCCCGTAACATTAGGACTGAGCCAAGGGTCTGGCAGTTATGGCAGAATATCAGCAGTTACACCGTTACATACAAGTACTTGAGTCACGGCTCAAGAGTATAGAGGATAAACCTCAGACCATGGTGACATCTGCACATGATCCTCGACTTGCTCTGCCAAACAGATATTCTGGCGATGCCAGATCATGTCCTGGTTTCATTAGTCAGTGTCAGATACACCTAGAGGTCAACTCTTCTCGCTTCTCTACGGAGAGGTCCAGAGTAGGCTTTATCATCTCCTTACTTCAGGACAAAGCCTTAGAATGGGCGACTCCCCTATGGGAGCGCTCTGATGTGGTTACTCTGAGACATCAAGACTTTCTTGATGCTCTTAAGGCGGTATTCATGGGTCCGCAGGTTACCCATGATGCGGCCCTGAGACTGTTAGATCTATCTCAGGGTTCGTTATCCACTAGTTCTTATGCCATTGCTTTTAGAACTCTAGTGGCAGAACTAGATTGGCCAGAGAAGGTGTTGATTCCTATCTTCTGGAGAGGGTTGGCAGGCTATGTCAAGGATGCCCTTGCTACTCGTGAGGTCCCTGCTTCTCTGGAGGACTTGATCACAGTAGCAACGAGGATCGATGTACGCCATAAGGAACGTAGACTCGAGGTCTCTTCCTCACGCCCTAAGCATCGGGCTATTCCAGTTGTTGAGGGTCCACTACCATCTTCCTCAGCATCTGAAACATCTCCCACTCCTATGGAGTTAGGTCATACGTTCTCCAGACTACGCAAGTCTGGTCCTCCTATATGTTACGTATGTCGTCAGGCTGGGCACTATGCCAACAAGTGTCCTAGTCGTCAGGGAAACTCCCTGGCCTAGTAACCATTAGAGGGGGGTTACTAGAGACGTCTTCTGCACCCTCTAAGTGTTGTATCCCAGGTCAGCTCTCGTTATCTGAGAATACATGGCCTATTATGGCTTTTGTGGATTCCGGAGCTGACGGGATTTTTGTGTCCTCAGGATTTGTAAAGGGACACAATATTCCCTCTATCATGTTAGAGGCGCCTATTCCTGTCCGTGTTGTTAATGGAACTATGTTGTCTGACTCCATTACATTGAGGACAGTTCCCTTGCGCCTTTCCCTGTCTCAGGGTCACATAGAGGAGATTTCTTTTCTTGTTTTGCCTGAGGGTATAGACGACGTCCTTCTGGGTCTTCCATGGCTTCGGACTCATGCTCCTCACATTGACTGGGAGTCTGACAGCATTATTAGTTGGGGTTCGAAATGTCAGTCCCGATGTCTTCCCTTACCACCTAAGGTCGTTGCGGTTGCATCAACTGATCTCTCTCCCATACCTACACCCTATTTGGATTTCGCTGACGTGTTCTCCAAACAGGGTGCTGAGGTTCTTCCACCCCATAGGCCGTATGACTGTGCCATAGACCTTATCCCAGGTTCGGTTCCACCTAAAGGCAGGGTTTACCCCCTGTCGATACCTGAGTCGGAGGCCATGTCGACCTATATAAGAGAGAGCTTAGAGAAGGGGTTCATTCGTAAGTCTGTCTCTCCCGCGGGAGCTGGGTTTTTCTTTGTTCGGAAGAAAGAGGGTGATTTGCGTCCCTGCATAGATTACAGGGGTCTCAACGCAATCACAATAAAGAACAAATACCCATTACCTTTAATTTCGGAGCTCTTTGACAGACTGAGAGGAGCTCAAGTTTTTACGAAGTTGGATCTGCGGGGTGCGTATAACTTGGTACGAATTCGAAAGGGTGACGAATGGAAGACCGCTTTTAACACCCGAGACGGTCACTATGAATACCTCGTCATGCCTTTTGGGTTATGTAATGCACCCGCAGTATTTCAGGACTTCGTAAACGATGTGTTCAGGGATTTACTGTTATCCTCAGTAGTGGTGTATCTAGACGACATCCTGATTTTTTCTCCTGATCTGGAGACTCATCGTCAGGATGTCGTTCGTGTCCTTTCCCGTTTAAGGGAGCACTCATTGTTTGCTAAACTCGAGAAATGTGTATTCGAGCAGTCCTCATTGCCTTTTTTGGGTTACATTATCTCACAAGAGGGTCTGGCTATGGATCCTGCGAAGCTCTCTGCTGTCCTGCAATGGTCCGAACCTCATTCCTTGAAGGCGGTGCAACGCTTCTTAGGATTCATAAATTATTACAGGCAGTTCATACCCCATTTTTCTACTTTGGTGGCCCCTTTGGTGGCCTTGACTAAGAAAGGTGCTAATCCCAAAGCCTGGTCTACTGAGACATCTCAGGCTTTTGAGGCAGTAAAAAGACACTTTTCAACTGCTCCCGTTCTTCAAAGACCCGATGAGAATAAGCCCTTCCTCTTAGAGGTTGATGCCTCTTCAGTGGGTGCTGGTGCGGTCTTGTATCAAAAGAACGGTGCAGGTAGAAAAAGGCCGTGTTTCTTCTTTGCTAAAACCTTTTCACCGGCAGAGAGAAACTATACCATTGGGGATAGGGAACTGCTCGCCTTGAGATTAGCCTTGGAGGAGTGGCGTCACTTGCTGGAAGGAGCGAAACATCCTTTCCAGGTCTATACAGACCATAAGAATCTGACGTACTTACAAACCGCTCAGCGTCTGAATCCTCGCCAAGCCCGCTGGTCCTTGTTTTTCTCCCGCTTTCACTTCTACATCAACTATCTGTCTGGGAGTAAGAATAACAAGGCAGACGCCCTGTCTCGCTCTATGCTTTCTACCCAGGAAGAGATTGACGAACCTCGTCTTATCCTTCCCTCCAGGGTTTTTCATACGCTCTCCCCTGTGACGTTAGACCAAATCCCACCGGGCAAGACCTTTGTTCCGCCTGATCGACAGAATGATATACTGTCATGGGCCCACACCTCAAAGGTGGGTGGGCATTTTGGTATTAGGCGGACACGAGAGTTACTGGAGAGGTGGTATTGGTGGCCACACTTAGCCAGCCACGTCAAGAGATATGTCGGTTCCTGCTACTCGTGTGCTCGCAACCGTCCATTACGGCAGAGACCGGCTGGGCTCTTGCATCCTTTACCAGTGCCAGATAGACCATGGGAGGTGGTAGGCATGGACTTTGTGGGTGATCTTCCATGTTCACAGGGACATAGATTTGTGTGGGTCATTACGGACCATTTCTCCCGGATGGTTCATCTCGTACCGTTATCGAGAATCCCATCTTCCAGGGTACTAGCCAAACTATTCCTCAAGCATGTCTTTAGGCTTCACGGGATGCCAGATCGTATCATTTGTGATAGAGGCCCGCAATTTACTTCCCGTTTCTGGCGAGATCTTTGTAGCCTTCTGCAAATTGAGTTGAATCTCTCTTCGGCATACCATCCGGAGACTAATGGTTTGGTTGAACGTACCAATCAATCTATGATTATATACCTTCGACACTTTGTTGCTGAGAACCACGATAACTGGTCCTCCCTCCTACCCTGGGCAGAATTTGCCCTTAACAATTCGCTGGCTGAGGCCACTGGGCAGACACCGTTCGTACTCAATAATGGGCAACACCCTAGGGTACCGGTACCATTTCCCGCTGCTGCACCTCCTCCTCTTGTGGCCGACTGGGCAACTAATGCCAGAGAGGTTTGGGATCGGACTCAAGAGTCGATCCAAGCAGCTAAGGACCGTATGAAGACGGTGTCCGATCGGTTTCGTCGCCCGGCTCCTGTCTTTTCTCCAGGGGACTTTGTGTGGCTCTCTGCAAAACACGTGAGACTTAGAGTGAGCTCTGTCAAATTTGCTCCTCGCTTCCTGGGTCCTTATGAGGTTCTTCGACAGGTAAATCCTGTAGTCTATCAATTGAAGTTACCTGTCCATCTTAGGATTCATGACAAATTCCATGTCTCACTGCTAAAGCCGGCTATTTTACCTCACGCTCGTGAAGTGCACTCTCCTGCCTCTGATTCCTCTCGCTCTAGCTATGAGGTCCGAGCCATAGTTGGTTCTAAGATGGTTAGAGGGCGCAGGTTCTTCTTGATAGATTGGGAGGGCTATGGCCCGGAACATCGCTCTTGGGAGCCTGAGGAGGCTGTCCATGCTCCCGACTTAGTTGCCGATTACCTGCGTCGCCGGGAGGGGGGCCCTTGAGGGGGAGGTACTGTTACGGTTGCTGCGAGCACTGGAGACTATGTCCAGATTTCTTGCTACTGCACATGTGCGAGCGCTGGAGACTAAGTCCAGATTTCTTGCTACTGCACATGTGCGAGCACCGGAGACTAAGTCCAATCTTGGAGCCATTGCACATGTGCGGGTGACATCATCGCTGACACGAGGTCACATGTCTCTGACACCTTCTATGCCGATTGGTCGCTGGTCATGTGCTTGTGACGTCTTGCTCGGTGATAGGCCAGCATGACGTCACTCCTGTCGTTCTGGCAGCGGATTGGCTCTGGTGTCCTCCATCTTGGATGAGGCACAGAGTCTATATAAGACCCTGACACACGCCGCATGGTGCTCAGTCCTCTTGGTTCATGCATATGAGTAGACGCTCTGTGCGCGTTCCTCTAGGCATTCCTCTGTCTATGCTAGGTGAGCGCTACCGGCAGGGTAGCGTTCTTATACCTTACAGCTTCGGCTGCTGTCCGTATCCTTACCTCTTAGGGGAGCGGACATAGGCAGGTGCCTGAGGCACATGGTCTGGCTGGGCCTTGTGATTCTACTCGTAGGTGGACGTTGCCGCTAGGGTAACGTTCCTTATACTGCGTCTGGCAGTTGTTCGTATCCTCGCACACTAGGGGAGCGAACAGAGGTAGGAGCTTTGTGCGGCTTACGCTGCTGTTCGTCTCTTTTGCACCACTAGAAGAGCGGACCTAGGCAGGTGCCATATCTAGTGGTTCGTGTCCTCGCACACTAGTGGAGCGAACGCAGGTAGGAGCTTTGTGCGGCTTATGCTGCTGTTCGTCTCTTTTGCACCACTAGAAGAGCGGACCTAGGTAGGTGCCATTTCGCACACATTGCCTTTGTCTCTGTGATTATTAACAGAGATCATTCCACACACCCTCCAAGTAAGGGAGGAATTGCTTTACTTACTTATTATATCCTTCTGTGAGTTAACAGAGGTATTGCACTCTGCCATAGTCTGCAGCAAAGTCTTTGCACGGTGGACCCTGACTGTCTGATACTCCTTTCGGTTATTATCAGACAGCCCCCCGTAACATTCATACTGAACATCTGGACCAGGCAAGCGTTTTTTGTCAGCCATATGTTTGTATCCGTCTTCCATGAGCTTCAAATTACTCTTAACTTCTTGCCATACTGAACAGATTAATGAGGTAAAAGGTTCCTCTTTAGGAACTCCCAAAGCACCCCTACCTCTAAAGGTACCAAGTTGTGGATGAAAACCGTATGTACCGAAGAATAGTGACTTGCCAGTAGACTCCTAGTGATGATTATTTAAAGCAAATTTGGCAAATTTGTAAATAAGATTCCCAATCCTCCTAGTTCTTGGAGAAAAAGCAAATTTTGATTTATACGCACTGTCTGCCCATCTGACTGAGGATGGAAGGTAGAAGAGAAAGAGAACTGCACCCCAAGTCAAGCAGAAAAGGCTTTCCAAAATTTGGAAAAAAACTGGATTCCCTGATCTGAGACCACATTGGAAGGAATCACATGAACTGTCAGGATCTGTTTGATGAATGCATGAGCCAGAGTCTTAGCATTTGGAAATGCTGGAACGCGATGAAATGCATCATTTTAATGAACCTATCCACAACCACCAAAATCACAGTCTCTCCCGAAGACAAAGGTAGGTGAATAATGAAATCCATGAAAAAATGCGTCCATGGTTTATTCAGGATAGCCAATGGCAGGAGAGAACCCAATGGATGGGTATGTATTACCTTGAAGCATGCACAAATAGTGCAAGCAGGCACATAGTTAACCAGATACTGATGCAACCTCGGCCACTAAAAATGACTAGACAGGAAGTCCGAGGTTGCTTTACTACCTGGATGACTCGCAAGTACTGAATTGTAATGTTTCTCAATTAGTTTATTGAGCAAATTGGGTGGCACAAACAACTTCCCTGAAGGGAAAGAGGCTAGGCCGTCCCCCTGAGCCTCTAACACCTCCTCCTCCCAATTTTGGCACAAGGCTGATATGAGCACCCCCTTCTGCAAAATGGATACCGAGTTCACATAATCCCTAACACCAGGTAAGCTCCAGGATAATGCATCTGCTTTGATGTTCTTAATCTTTGGACAGTAAGTGACAGTGATATTGAATCTGGTAAAAAACAAAGATCATCTACACTGCCTGGGATTGAGAGGTTTGGCAGACTCAAGATCTGACCTTTTTTTTGGTCTGTGATTACCGTAATTGGATGAACTGCCCCCTACAGCCAATGGCACCACTCCTCAAAAGCCAACTTAATTGCCAAGGACTCCCTGTTACCCACATCATAGTTTCTCTTTGACAATATCCGTGGACAATTTCTTGGAAAAGAAAACACAAGGACATCATTTACCAGGAGACAGACCTTGTGACAACACAGCCCCCGCCCCCACCTCAGATGCATTGACCTATACGATAAAAGGCTGTGAAACATCAGGATGACTGAGTATAGGTTATGTGGGAAAACATCTTTTTAAAGAGTAAAAAGCCTGGTGACCAGACTCTGACCATTTAGAGAAATCTTTCACTTTTTTATGTCAGTGAGAGGCTTTACAATTACTGAATAGTTCTGAAAACATTTCCAATAAAAATTGGTATGTCCTAAAAAGCGCTTTAACACTTTCAGATTTTCTAGACAATCCAAGTCAAGTACAGCACGGACCTTCTTAGGATGCATCCGAAAACCTGAAAACGACAATAGGTACCCCAAAAGTTGTACCTCTTGGACAGCAAAAATACACTTCTCCAGTTTGGCATACAGTTTGTTATCTCTTAAAATCTGTAACACCTGTTTTACATGTATCTTATGTGTCTCCATATCAGGTGAGTCGATCTAGATATTGTCCAAATAAACCACCCAAATGGTGAGTAATATCATTCACAAAATGTTGGAAAACGGTAAGGGCATTAGTAAGACCAAATGACATGACCAGACTTTCAAAATGTCCCTCACGTTTATTGAAAGCCATTTTTCATTCATCCCCCTCTCTGATTCTAACCAGATTATTTGCCCCACTTAAGTCCAACTTGGAGAACCACTTAGCTCCCATAATCTGGTTGAATAAACCCGGAATCAGAGGGAAAGATAAGGGTCTCCGACAGTAATCTGATTCAAATACCGAAAAGCCAAACAAGGGCAGAGACCCAGTCTTTCTTCTTAACAAAGAAGAACCCTGCCGCCATGGGCAAAGAGGAAGGTCTGATATGTCTCTTCTCCAGACTCTTTGCAATGTAATCTTTCATGGCCTGTCTCTCTGGATTATTCAGTCTGGGTTTGAGAAGTCTTTCTCCAGGAAGCAGATTAATGATACAGGCATATTCACGATAGGGAGGTAAATCCTGACACCCCCTCTCCATAAATACATCCTCAAACCAGACAAAAATGCAGGCAAGGACACCAAAAAACCCGAAGAGAGAGAAGTGTTTAAACAATTATCATTACAGTAGTTTCCTCACTGCATAATTTCCATAGACTGCCAATCAACTACCGGATTATGCTTCACCAACCAGGGAAGACCCAGTACAATGGGAGTGGAAAGGTTCTTCAGGACATAGGAAGAATTACTTCATAATGCAGGGGTCCTCCCTTAAGTTTTATACCATGTACTATTTGTGTCAGGCATCCCTGAGCAAGTGGTGCTGAGTCAATGGCATAGATGGAGATAGGGTTAATTAACATATAGCAAGTAAGCCCATGAGTTCTTATAAATAGAGCATCCACTATGCTGGATCCTGCTCCACAAACATAAAAGCTCTCTCAGTCCTGCTCTCTATAACCACCCCTACTGTCAGGACAAAGTGAGAATTACATGTGGAAGACAAACATACACCCTGATTGTCCATCCAACACCCCACTAAGGGTAAGCCGAATACCAGTTGTTGCTTTCTGCTTAGGAACTGAAGGACAGACTCCAATAAAATGACCCTCTTTAACACAAAAAAAACTCTTCTCTTTGCAGACTTTTGTGAGAACATGCAAAGTAGTAGCTCTCTATGGCTGCACATAGCTCCAAACCCATGAGTAATGGTTCAACCCCAGATCACCCCCCAACTCCCCGACAATGGGGTACCGCACTGGGAGAGGTTTTCCAGGGAGATAGACTGGTGAGACCAATCTTGGAGGAGTCTGTCCACATGGATAGCCAAGGATATATCAGCCTCCAAAGACTCAGCAGGTTCTTAAATCATTAAGTCATCTTTCAATTTTTCTGAAAGGCCTTGTGAGAATTGACTTCTGAGAGTCGGGTCATATCATTTAGTGGCAGTTGCCCATCTACGAAACTCCGAACATTAAGTTTCTGCTGGCTGATCTCCCTGCTGGAGGCAATGCAGCCTGGACTCTACCAAATCTTGGTCAGAATTATCATAGATGAGACCCAAGGCCTCAAAAAAATGTATCTACTGACCGGAGCCATGTGGCAACGACAATGCCCAGGATTGCAGATCCACTTGAAACAGTGAGATCACAATACTCATCTCAAGAGCAGTAATGCCGAAGCCCAGAGGCATATCTAGGGGGGGCTGGCAGGGCATCTGCCCCGAGCGCAGCTGTGAGGGGGGCGCTGTCAGGCTGCCTGATGCAGCGCTCTGAGAGTCTCCCAGGAGGCTGTAATTTACCGCCCTCCATAGTGGTAGCCGGCAATTTTCTGAGTCCAGCAGTAAAGCTGAGAGCAGGAGCCAGAGACAGTGTGGAGTGTGGCTCCCTGTGATCAATTGCATGGCTGGCGGTGGATTTGTGCGACCTGTGCAGTGGCATAGGGGCACCGGCCGGCAGACAGCACGGGGGGGGGGACTTCCCTCTGGCTCTTGCCAGATCATAGTTGGAAGCAGTGAGATGGGGGAGGGGCCTGCACAGCAGTTAGCAGGCTGCATAGTGCCATGTGCTCAGCCTCTCGCACTCAGGCCTGTGTGCTCGGCTATAGCACTGCAAAGGAGACAGACGAGAATGAAGCCAGCGCTTATTGGCCACAAATTAACCAGTCAGTGCCCGGCTGCTGCATCCATCTTGCATGAGGAGGACATCAGTCAGGAACGTGAGCTGCACCTGATGTTAAAGGGGCAACTGAGCAGCAGGTACTTATATCTGAGATAAGTGTGTTTATATCTAATACATAATTAGTGACGTCAATGTTCAGTGTATGTATGCTGTTTATGTCCAGTGTGTGAGTGCTGTATACAGGGTGTGAGTGCTGTTTACAGCATGTGTGAATGCTACATACAGGGTGTGAGTGCTGTATATGGGGTGTGAGTGCTGTGTATAGCTTGTGTGAGTGCTGTGTATGGCTTGTGTGAGTGCTGTGTATGGCTTGTGTGAGTGCTGTGTATGTCGTGTGTGAATGCTGTATATGTCATATGTCATGTGTGAATGCTGTATATGACGTGTGTGAATTCTGTATACAGGGTCTGAGTGCTGTGTACGTCGTGTGTGAATGCTGTATACTGTGTGTGAGAGCTGATACAAAAGGAAGAAAAAACCAGCTCACCCTTTCAGGAGATTCAATTTCAGCCAGAACGGTGCATGGACTTTAGGTAGTTAGACCTTACTACCACAAGATATAAGGAAAGTAAAGTTATCCAGTGTCCAGTTCCAGAAGGTTAAAATGTCGATTTTTATTCAGAAAATAATTAAAATTCCATGTTCCATATTTGCATTAAAAACGCATCATAGCAGGTGTTTAGTGGAGACGCGTTTTGGACGTATCTGTCCTTAGTCTAGATAACACTTGTGCAAAATGACATGTTACTATAAAGCTGAGAACAGGAAGCAGTGGAACAATCAAAGTAAGTAAGATACACATGATTCACAGGGGAGGAAATGGGAAGAAAGACTGATTAGAGAACATTGGCTATCTCATTTTTCACATTCATGCCATGCGGCATTCTTGTTTTAAGTAAGAACATCCATTTAGCCTCTCTACGTAATAAAATTTCCCCCATGTCACCACCCCTCTTTGGTATAACAATTTTTTCAGCTGCAACAACTTTCAAAGAATCAGGATTGCCCGCAAGCTGGCTCTGAAAATGTCTAGATACCGCGGACAAAGTACGAGTGTTAGTGTGACTAACGTCATAAACATGTTCACATATGCGTCTTCTAAGTGCACGTGATGTGGATCCCACATACTGAATATGGCACTCTGTGCAAGTTACGACATTGATAAATTGCAGTACTAGTGGCGTGATCTAAGTGCAGATTTTATATTCCTCTTCAGACACACTTGAAACAACTTTAGTGGTGTTAGTCATAAACTTGCAAAGTCCACCTTTTTTTTTTGTCCGCACTTATAGGAGCCAACAGTGGGCAACCAACTTTGTTGAATATTTTTATTTCTGTTTTTAACATTTTTATTTTGATGGTCGCAAGGGACAACCCTATTCGCTATAGTCTTATTACGTTTGGAAATGAATCTTACACCATCTTTTAGGATGGTCCTAAGAGTGTCATCCACATACAAGATTGGGAGGTATTTTTTGATAACACTAACAATTCTATGAAAATCAATACTATAATCTATGGAAAAAACCACAGGTGAGTAGTCTTTTAAACCTGAAAGAGCTATTTTTTTCGATTGCAAATACTGTTCCCTAGTTTTTCCATCTGATTTTTCCTTTGCTGCATTAATAATTTTGGGTAAATAACCTCTCCTTTTAAAACGTCCTTCTATAATTTTATATTGGCTTTCATATGCACTAGATGATGTGCACGTACGTCTAGCCCTAATGAATTCTCCCGTAGGGATATTTTTAGTGACATGACGGGGGTGACAACTGGTCGCATAAAGCAGAGCATTCCCTGCTGTAGGTTTTCTGTAGATATCACATTCCACTGCTCCATTCTCCAAGTCTGCACTGAGACTTACATCCAAAAATGGAATGGTTATCTTATTAAATTGGAAGGTAAATTTTATATTGCAGGGATTGTTGTTTAGATATTGTTTAGATATTCAACAAAATTTTGTATGTTTCCAGTTGTCCCATGCCAGATTACTATCACGTCATCTATATATCTCAAGAAAAGAAAAACATTAGATATGAAGGGGTTTTTTTTTGGAAAAAATATACTCCTCCTCCCACCAAGACATGAAAATGTTGGCAAGAGAAGGAGAAAATTTAAACCCATTGAGCAGCCTTGCGTTTGCAGGAAAAAATCATCAAGGAAGGAAAAATAATTACAATTCAGCAGAGTAATTGCTATATTTTTGGTGGTAGATTTTAAGTGCTAATATGGCCAGATCGTGTGGTATAGAAGTATACAAATTTTGTACATTTTTGTAAGCCAACAAAATATGTTTTGCCACTTAATACCTTGCATTACATTTAATACATGCTTTGTGTCATGCAGGTAACTACGTGAAACTTTCGCTAAAGGGTTGAGTCTACTATCCAGCCAATCTGACAGGTTTTCTGTAATGGACCCGATACCCGATATGATGGGTCTAAAGGGGGGAGGGGGGGACTGTTTGTGAGTTTTTGGTAGAAGCATGGAGTAAAGGAATCCTAGGATATGGTGGGTTAAAAAACTCACTTTGTTTTTGGTTATTCATCTAAACCATGCTGTAACAATCCCTCCAATTCTACTCTGATGTTATTAGTAGGGTCCAGGTTGATCTTTTTATAAACACTACTGTTATGTAGCCTGTTTTTTAATTCCTTTTCATAGAGACCCGTATCTAAAACAGTGACCGACCACCCCTTGTCAGAGTTTTTAATTACAATACGGTCATTCTCAGCTAATGTCCGCAATGCTTCTTTTTCAAGAAGCGTGATGTTACTATGTTTCTTTCTTGAATTATCATCATTTATTTTCATTAAAACCTCTTCCACTAAATACTGGAAATCATCCATGATTTTTAACCTGGATTGTTCAGGATAAAACATAGGGTTCGGAATACTTGTAGAAAAGTTTTTGTCAGTCAGATGTGGGATTTTAGACGCAGTCTCGGATAAGTCTCTCAAAAATTTTAATGAAACCTGCTCCTGGAATGATGCAGGAATAAATTCTTCCTGATTCAAAGAGAGAGGCAAATTTTCATTTGTGTGAGCATCATCAACTCTGTCCGCATGAAAAAAATGCCTTTTCAGTGCTATTCTTCTGACAAAGTTGTTAACGTCCAGAATGGTTTTAAATGTGTCCATTTTAGCTGAGGGTACAAAATTGAACCTCTTCTGGAGTACTTGAATTTGTACTGGAGTCAATATAGTCGCAGACAAGTTGATGACTGTAAACTCATCACAAGGGGTTAATAATTTTTGTTCCTGGTCGATCTCCTGTATTCCCTTACGAGAATGGTGTTTTCTCCCGGATCTTCTTGTACGTTTTTTCCGGTGCCGTTTTTTTACCTATTTTTCTGGCTGTTTAAAAACTCTCCTGATTGGGAATAATTAGAGCTGGTAGTTGGCATGGACTCTGCATCAGATATATCTGTATTGACATCAGTGGATTCTATATCCGTGGAAGAGAAGCTGACTTTATTATCACATCTTTTCAAAATAGATGGATTTGGAAAGTTTCTCCTTCTTCGGAATTCATGCCAATTATATGCGGTTGTTCTCATAGTCCATGGTGTCTCTCTTGAATTTCTTCTCCTTGAGTGATGTAATAGTATCTTCCACTTTGTTTAATGCGATATTAATTTTTTCTTTAGAAATTTTAAACGCATTAGTGTCCTTAAATTTGCTCAGGTCCATCTCTATCTTTTTAATAGACTCTTCCAATTTACGGTATGCATTTTTTCTGATTCTTTTTCAGTAATGAGGGTGATTCATTTCAGGGAGCACTCAGTGCGGGCAACCTTGATTCTGTGAAAGTTGTTGCAGCTGAAAAAATTGTTTTACCAAAGAGGGGTGGTGACATGGGGGAAATTTTATTACATAGAGAGGCTAAATGGATGTTCTTACTTAAAACAAGAATGCCGCATGGCATGAATGTGAAAAATGAGATAGCCAATGTTCTCTAATCAGTCTTTCTTCCCATTTCCTCCCCTGTGAATCATGTGTATCTTACTTACTTTGATTGTTCCACTGCTTCCTGTTCTCAGCTTTATAGTAACATGTCATTTTGCTCAAGGGTTATCTAGACTAAAGCTGGTGTCACACACAGCGACAACGACGTCGCTGCTACGTCACCATTTTCTGTGACGTTGCAGCGACGTCCCGTCGCTGTCGCTGTGTGTGACATCCAGCAACGACCTGGCCCCTGCTGTGAGGTCGCCGGTCGTTGCTGAATGTCCAGCTTCATTTTTTGGTCGTCACTCTCCCGCTGTGACACACACATCGCTGTGTGTGACAGCGAGAGAGCGACGAAATGAAGCGAGCAGGGAGCAGGAGCCGGCGTCTGGCAGCTGCGGTAAGCTGTAAGCAGCGTAAACATCGGGTAACCAAGGGAAGCCCTTTCCCTGGTTACAAGATATTTACCTTCGTTATGAGCCTCCGCCCTTGCTGCCAGCGCCAGCTCCTGCTCTGTGCACATGTGGCTGCAGTATGCATCGGGTAATTAACCCGATGTGTACTGTACCTAGGAGAGCAAGGAGCCAGCGCTAAGCAGTGTGCGCGGCTCCCTGCTCTCTGCACTGTGACATGTAGCTGCAGCACACATCGGGTAATTAACCCGATGTGTACTGTACCTAGGAGAGCAAGGAGCCAGCGCTAAGCGCGGCTCCCTGCTCTCTGCACATGTAGCACAGCGACGTTATGATCGCTGCTGCTTCTGCTGTGTTTGACAGCTAAGCAGCGATCATAACAGCGACTTACAAGGTCGCTGTTACGTCACAGAAAATGGTGATGTAACAGCGACGTCGTTGTCGCTGTCGCTTAGTGTGAACCCAGCTTAAGGACAGATACGTCCGAAACGCGTCTCCACTAAACACCTGCTATGATGCGTTTTTAATGCAAATATGGAACATGGAATTTTAATTATTTTCTGAATAAAAAAAAAAAATCGACATTTTAACCTTCTGGAACTGGATGCTGGCTAACTTATCCTTTCCTTATATCTTGTGTGTGAGTGCTGTATACAGCATGTCACATGTGTGAGTGCTGTGTACGGCATGTAGGAGTGATGTCTACAGTATACAGTATGTCCAATGCATGAGTACTGTATATGGCCAGTGTGTGTCATGTGCAGTATACAATATGACCAGTGTGTCAAGACTGTGTGCAGTATATGACCATTGTGTCAATACAATGTGCGGTTTACAGCCAGTGTATCAGAGCTGTGTGCAGTATACTGCCAGTGTGTCAGAATTGTGTGCAGCATATAACCAGTGTGTCATCCTGTGTGCAGTTAATGGTTAGTGTGTCATGGCTGTGTGCAGTATATGGCCAGTGTGTCATGGCTGTGTCGGGTATATGGTCTGTGTGTCTATATGGTCAATGTATCATGGCTGTGTGTGGTATATGGTCAGTGTATCATGGCTGTGTGCTTTAAATGGTCAGTGTGTCATGGCTGTGTGCGGTATACAGCCAGTGTATCATGGTTGTGTGCAGTATACGGCCAGTGTGTCAGAGCTGTGCGCGGTATACAGTCAGTATATCATGGCTGTGTGCAGTATACGGCCAGGGTGTCAGAGCTGTGTGCGGTATACAGTCAGTGTATCATGGCTGTGTGTGGTATACGGTCAGTGTATCAAAGCTGTGTGCGGTATACAGCCAGTGTGTCAGAGCTGTGTATGGTAAATGGTCAGTGTATCAAGGCTGTGTGCGTTATATTGCCAGTGTGTCAGAGCTGTGTGCAGTATACAGTCAGCGTATCATGGCTGTGTGCAGTATACGGCCAGTGTGTCAGAGCTGTGCGCGGTATACAGTCAGTATATCATGGTTGTGTGCAGTATATGGCCAGGGTGTCAGAGCTGTGTGCGGTATACAGTCAGTGTATCATGGCTGTGTGTGGTATACGGTCAGTGTATCAAAGCTGTGTGCGGTATACAGCCAGTGTGTCAGAGCTGTGTATGGTAAATGGTCAGTGTATCAAGGCTGTGTGCGTTATATTGCCAGTGTGTCAGAGTTGTGTGCAGTATACAGTCAGTGTATCATGGCTGTGTGCAGTATATGGCCAGTGTGTCAGAGCTGTGTGTGGTATACAGCCAGTATGTCAGAGCTGTGTGCAGTATACGGCTAGTGTTGTGAATGTCAGTTATGCTTTTGCTGCTGTGAGGCTCCCTCTTGTGGCCAGGAATGGTTTGGACAGAGACCAGGTGTGTTGAGCAATGGGCGTTTCCATTGCTAATGCTCTGCCTATTTAAACCCTGGTCTGCTAGCAGGCTATGCCGGATGTCAGTTCTCAGTACACCAGTCTGCTTCATCCTGCTCCAGACCACTACTACCCCAGATAAGTGCTTGGCTTTTTATTTGTTGTTTGGTTCTTTTTGCTCTTATCTTAGTTTGTAATTTGCTGTGGTTGTTTCCAGTTTATTTGCATGCAGGGATCTTCCCTCTCAGTTGCTTATCTGGGAAGCTCCCTGCAGCTATGTTTGGAGTATTGCTCCTATAAGTCCATGTGTTTGTTGCTTCTTGAATTTGTAATGGTTCCTGCTTTCTGTTCATTGGTATGACAAGAGCGCCTGGTATAGCACGGAGTTCAGATCTAGCGATCTGAGGGCTTTTTGAACTATCAGGTTTTTGGATTTTTGCAAGGTTTTTCTCTGGCCACCATCAGTCCCTTTCCTATCCTGTCCTATTTAGTCAGTAGGGCCTCACCTTTTGCTAATCCTATCATCTATCTGTGTATTGTGTTTTCCTATATCACCGCAGTCTTTGAATGTGGGGGGCTTGCTATTCTTTATCTATTTTCTGAGGCAGAGAGTTATTCATCTTTCCTGCCTTTAGGATAGCTAGTTCTCCAGCTGGGTTCGCGGTGCACAGGATGTTAGTTCACCCCTTGGCTACTTCTAGTGTTGATGGTTAGTAAGGGGATGATGGCCAGATTAGTTGCCAATGCTCTTGACACCTTTTATCAATGATTTATGGTGGCCTTCCATGGTTCCGGATCATAACAGGCCAGTGTGTCAGAGCTGTGTGTCGCATACGGTCAGTGTATCATGGCTGTGGGCGGGATACAATCAGTGTATCATGGCTGTGTGTGGTATACGACCAGTGTTTCAGAGCTGTGTGCGGCATATGTGATGCCCTGGCAAAACCAGGTTGTCACAGGAGACTGCATCCATTGTTATGATCCGGAACCATGGAAGACCACCAGAAATCATTGGTAAAAGGTGACAAGAGCATTGGCAACTAATCTGGCCGCCATCCCCTTACTAACCATCACAACTAGAAGTAGCCGAGGGGTGAACTAACACCTGTGCACCGCGAACCCAGCCGGAAAACTATCCTAAAGGAAGGAAAGATGAATGACTCTCTGCTTCAGAAAATAGACAAGAATAGCAAGCCCCCCACATTCAAAGACTGCGGTGATATAGGAAAAACCACAATACACAGATAGATGACAGGATTAGCAAAACATGAGGCCCCCACTGATTAAAATAGGAAAGGACAGGAAAGGACAGGAAAGGGACTGATGGTCGCCAGAGTAAAACCCTGCAAAATTCCAAATTCCTGATAGTACAAAAAGGCCCTCAGATCGCACGATCTGAACTCCGTCCTATACAAGGTGCTTTTGTCATACCAATGAACAGAAAACAAGAATCATAACAAATTCAATAAGCCACAAACACATGGACCCAAAGGAGCTATACTCCAAACAGAACTGCAGGGAGTTCCCCAGCCATGTAACTGAGGGGACAATCCCTGCATGCAAATAAACTGAAAACAACCACAGCAAATGACAAACCCAGATAAGAGCAAAAGCCAAACAATAAATAAAGAGAAAGCACTTATCTGGGGTAGATGTGGTGTGGAGCAGAATGAAGCAGGCTGGTGATACAAAGAACAACTGACATCCGGCATAGCCTGCCAGCAGACCAGGATTTAAATAAGCAGAGAGTTAGCAAAGGAAACGCCCATTGCACAACACACCTGGTCCAAGTCCAAACCATTTCTGGCCACCAGAGGGAGCCTCCCAGCAGCCAAAGCATAACTAACATTTACAACAGTACCCCCCCCTTGAGGAGGGGTCACCGAACCCTCACCAACACCACCGGGTCGCTCGGGATGAGCATGATGGAAAGCGCGAACCAACCTGTCCGCATGAATGTCAGAAGCCACAACCCAAGAGTTATCCTCCTGCCCATAACCCTTCCATTTCACAAGGTACTGAAGCTGACGCCTACTGCGACGGGAATCCAGAATTTTTTCAACCTCATACTCCAGATCCCCTTGTACCAAAACAGGGTCAGGAAGTGCTGCTGCAGGAACTGTTGGCTCCACATGTTTCTTCAACAAGGACTTATGGAAGACATTGTGAATCTTAAATGACGCAGGCAGAGTCAAATGGAAAGATACAGGGTTGATAATCTCCGAAATCTTATAAGGTCCAATAAATCTGGGCTTAAATTTAGGAGATGGAACTCTCATAGAAATATTTTTAGAGGACAACCACACCATGTCCCCTACTTTAAACCGGGGACCAACAGTCCTACGCCGGTTGGCAAACTTTTGGGCAGTTTCTTGGGACTGAAACAATTTATCCACTACCTGCCCCCAAATCTGCTGCATTCTGTCGACCACCGAATCCACCCCTGGACAGTCAGACGCCTCAAGCTGCCCTGAGAGGAACCTAGGGTGATACCCAAAATTGCAGAAAAAGGGGGACACCAATGTGGTAGAGCTAGCTCTATTGTTAAGGGCAAATTCAGCCAAAGGCAAAAACGAAACCCAGTCATCCTGATCCGCAGAAACAAAACACCGTAAATAGGTCTCCAGGGTCTGGTTAGCCCTTTCAGTCTGACCGTTGGTCTGAGGATGAAACGCCAAAGAGAAAGACAGCTGAACACCCAATTTGAAGCAAAAAATCCTCCAAAACCTGGATACAAACTGCACCCCTTTGTCAGAAACAATGTTTTCGGGAATACCATGCAAACGAACAACATGTTGGAAAAACAAAGGCACCAACTCTGATGAAGACGGCAACTTAGATAGGGGAACCAAGTGGACCATCTTGGAGAATCTGTCACAGATCACCCAAATCACAGTCATTTTTTGAGAGACGGGAAGCTCTGAAATAAAATCCATAGAGATGTGTGTCCAAGGTTTCTTAGGTACCGGCAAAGGCAATAATAGCCCACTAGAACGTGAACAACAGGGCTTGAACCTAGAACAAACTCCACACCACTGCACAAAACGATGGACATCCCGGGACAGGGAAGGCCACCAAAAAGAGCGTCTCACAAGATCCAGAGTACCAAAAATGCCAGGATGACCCGCCAAAACAGAGCAATGAACCTCAGAGACAACTCGGTCTCTCCATTGGTCCGGGACAAACAGTTTCCCTGTAGGACATCTCTCAGGCTTATCCCCCTGAAATTCCGCCAGTGCCAACCGCAGATCAGGCGAAATAGCCGAGAAAACGACACCATCATTCAGGATAGTAGATGATTCGCCAAACTTCAAAGAGTCAGCGCAGAAACTCCTGGAAAGGGCATCGGCCTTAACATTCTTGGTGCCCGGCAAAAAAAGAGACCACAAAATTAAACCGGGTAAAAAACAAAGCCCACCTGGCCTGCCGAGGATTCAACCTCTTGGCCGATTCCAGATAGATGAGATTCTTGTGGTCCGTAAGCACCACAACTTGATGCCTAGCCCCATCAAACCAATGCCTCCATTCTTCAAATGCCCACTTCATAGCCAATAATTCCCGGTTCCCCACATCATAATTCTGTTCAGAAGGAGCAAACTTCCGAGAGAAAAAGGCACAGGGCTTAAGTTTATCCGAAGTAGCGTCTCGTTGAGACAGAACAGCACCTGCTCCGATCTCTGAGGCATCGATCTCAACTTGAAATGGGCGAGACACATCAGGTTGCTGCAGGACTGGGGCAGAAGTGAATCGCCTTTTAACTCCTGGAAGGCCACAATTGCCTCCGAAGTCCACTGCTCAGCATCAGCTCCCTTCTTTGTCAAATCTGTCAGAGGTTTGACAATGGCAGAAAAATTGGCTATAAATTTACGGTAAAAATTAGCAAACCCCAAAAACCGCTGCAGGGATTTTAGAGAAGTCGGTTGCACCAAGTCATAAATAGCCTGAACCTTAACCGGGTCCATTTCAATAGCGGAGGGAGACAAGATGAAGCCCAAAAAAGAAATCCTTTGCACCCCAAAGAGGCACTTTGACCCCTTAACGTACAGTGCATAATCCTTAAGTATCTGAAAAACAGCCCGTACTTGCCCAACATGAGAGTCCCAATCATCAGAAAAAATCAAGATGTCATCCAAATACACAATCAAAAATTTACCAATAAGGTCCCGAAAAATATCATTCATGAAGGCCTGGAAGACGGAGGGTGCATTAGTGAGCCCAAAAGGCATCACTAGGTACTCAAAATGCCCCTCTGGAGTGTTAAAAGCCATCTTCCATTCATCACCCTCCTTAATACGGATGAGATTATACGCACCCTTGAGATCCAGTTTCGTAAAGCATTTGGCGCCCTTCACTCTAGAGAAAAGATCAGACATCAAAGGCAAAGGGTACTGATATTTGACCGTAATTTTATTTAGAAGACGGTAATCAATACAAGGCCTCAATGACCCATCTTTCTTAGCAACAAAGAAGAAGCCAGCACCCAAAGGAGAAGATGAGGGCCGAATGTGCCCCTTCTCCAATGATTCCCTGATGTATGACCGCATGGCATCATGTTCGGGCACAGACAAGTTGAAAATCCGCCCCTTGGGAAATTTACAACCCGGCACCAACTCAATGGCATAGTCACAGTCCCGGTGTGGGGGCAGAGAATCAGATTTCTGGTCATTAAATACATCACGGAAATCAGACAAGAAGGCCGGACAATCAACTGCATGAGCAGATGTGGACGACACGGAAAGGTCCTGATGCAAACCTTGACAACCCCAACTAGCTACCGACAAGGATCTCCAGTCAAGAACCGGATTATGGGTCTGTAACCACGGAAATCCCAGTATCAAGGTATCCTGTAGATTATGCAATACTAAAAATGTACAAGTTTCCTGATGCGCTGGTGCAACTCTCATAGGCACCTGGGTCCAAAATTGGGGTTTATGTTCTGCCAAAGGGGTAGCATCAATGCCCCTTAAAGGAATAGGAGTTTGCAAAGGAACCATGGGGAAACCACAATCCCTAGCAAACCCACAATCCATGAAATTGAGCGCTGCCCCTGAGTCCAAAAAGACAAATGCAGAAAAGGAGGACAATGAGCAAATCAATGTGACAGACAAAAGAAACTTTGGTTGCAAAGAACCCACAGTAACAGAAGTAGCCAATCTCCTTTCACGTTTAGGGCAGACAGAGATGTTATGAGAAGCGTCTCCATAATAGAAGCACAGTCTATTCTTCTGTCTGAACCCCTGCCGACTAGCATTAGAAAGGACAATATCACACTCCATAGGCTCCAAAGGCTGTTCCATAGGCACAAAACCAGCAGGTATCTTCCTGCGCTCACGTAACTGCCTATCAATCTGAATGGCCAAGGTCATAGAGGCATCAAGACCAGAAGGGACGGGAAATCCTACCATTACATCCTTCACAGCATCAGCAATACCCTTCCGAAAAAGAGCCGCAAGCGCATCATCATTCCATTTGGTAAGGACCTCCCACTTTCGAAATTTCTGACAAAACGTTTCTGCAGAATCCAAACCCTGAGTTAAGGTCAACAAGACCTTTTCTGCTTGGTCCACAATATTGGGTTCGTCATATAATAAACCCAAGGCCTGAAAAAAGGAGTCCACATCATTGAGAATCGGATCATCAGACGCTAAAGAGAAGGCCAAGTCCTGAGGGTCACCACGTAGTAAGGAGATGACAATCTTAACCTGCTGTACGGGATTCCCTGAGGACTTAGGGCGCAGGTCAAAAAATAACTTACAATTATTTTTGAAACTCAAAAATCTCAACCTATCTCCCGAAAAAATTCAGGAACGGGAATCTTAGGCTCTGCAAGGGGAGTCTGTGCAAGAAAAGACTCTATACGACGAGCCTTAGCATCAAGATAAGCCACACGCTCACCCAATTCATCCATGGTAGAAAAAAAAAAATCTTCCACGGAACCCAAAGAAGAAGAGGAAAAACACCAAAAACAAAAAAAAAAAAATTTTCTCAGCAGCCTATTTTTTTTTTTTTTTTTTTTTCCTTCTTAAGAGTACCCTTTAAATATGTTGGCCGGATGTACTGTTATGATCCGGAACCATGGAAGACCACCACAAATCATTGGTAAAAGGTGACAAGAGCATTGGTAACTAATCTGGCCGCCATCCCCTTACTAACCATCACAACTAGAAGTAGCCGAGGGGTGAACTGACACCTGTGCACCGCGAACCCAGCCGGAGAACTAACTATCCTAAAGGAAGGAAAGATGAATAACTCTGTGCCTCAGAAAACAGACAAGAATAGCAAGCCCCCCACATTCAAAGACTGCGGTGATATAGGAAAAACACAATATACAGATAGATGACAGGATTAGCAAAACATGAGGCCCCCACTGACTAAAATAGGAAAGGACAGGAAAGGGACTGATGGTGGCCAGAGTAAAACCCTGTAAAATTCCAAATTCCTGATAGTACAAAAAGGCCCTCAGATCGCACGATCTGAACTCCGTTAGCAAAGGAAACGCCCATTGCACAACACACCTAGTCCAAGTCCAAACCATTCCTGTCCACCAGAGGGAGCCTCCCAGCAGCCAAAGCATAACTAACATTCACAACAATCCATCCTAAAGATGCAGGACTCTCCCCTCCTTACCTACCAACACACCCCACACACAGGTACAAACACCAGCCACAAAGCCTAGTCACCCCCCCCAAGGAGAACAGTGACACACCAGTGGGCGGGGCCAGGCAGATGGTGACACCCACCTAAGGGTCCTGGGGTGTCAGGGGAGGGAACACAGAGAGAACTGGGTAGACAGAGGAAGTGAGAGGAGTGAAGTGGTAGTTGGGAGTTGTAGCTCCCGAGCTACCAGACTACCTGAGCTGACTAGGTGGCAGACGGCAGAGCAGGGCCACTGGCGATGGAGATCCGGTCGCGGGAGACCTTAAGTGGACCGGGGCTGGGTCGTAGCCCGCCAGTGCCGACAACGGGAATCTTGTCCAGAGGCCGTACACAGTCGGGGTACCTGGACCCCAGGGCGAGGACAGCTGCAAGCACCTTGTCAATTAGCCAGCAGGGGACAAGGTTTCAGAACTTGCCCCATGAGTAGTCCAGATAGAGCGAGACGGAAGTCCAACGCGGGGGATAGGGCGTCTGCAAGTGCCTGCAAAAATCCCAAGGTTCAGATCTCAGCTCCCACAGCAAAGACACCGGGAGTGGACTTTTCCCGTTTCATGTGGACTAGTCAACACACAAGACAAAAACACAGAAGTGCAGGAGGATGGGCCACTGATCTGTTCACCGGTGTGCGGGACCCGAGCACACCCCTCCAGAGGCTACCTGCATCCGGCACTTTTTTTACTACTTGGACTTTGTGTGTTTTATTCAACAACAGTGAGTACACCGGTATCATCCGGTCCAGCCTGCAAACTGCGCCCCAGCACTGCACTCCACCTACACCTGGGCCCCGGGACAACATCTCCCATACCCGTGGAGGGGATACCATCCTGCTGCCACGCTCCATCAGCCCCGGGCGCCCCATACCAAGGCAGCGGTGGTGTCACCAACCATCAACGCAACCCACGGGTGGCATCACTGACAAACTCTTCCTCTGTAAATACACCCTTTATTCCCAATGTATGTAAAGCGCTATGGAATTAGTAGCGCTATATAAATGAATAAATTATTATTATGTTGTGGGCGAGGGGCTGCTGCACGAGCCACCAATCCGGCTGCCACTCGAGCCACAGCCACGATCCCGGTTCCGAGCGTCCCGAATAGTGTCCCCCAGTGGCTGTGGCCTGTGCCCCCACCTTCGACACATACGCCCAGTGTGTCAGAGCTGTGTGCGGTATTAGGCCAGTGTGTCAGAGCTGTGTGCGGTATACAGCCAGTTTGTCAAAGCTGTGTGCGGTATACAGCCAATGTGTCAGAGTTGTGTGTGGTATACGGCCAGTGTATCATGGCTGTGTGCGGTATACGGTCAGTGTATCATGGCTGTGTGCGGTATACGGTCAGTGTATCATGGCTGTGTGCGGTATACGGTCAGTGTATCATGGCTGTGTGCGGTATACGATCAGTGTATCATGGCTGTGTGGGGTACACGGCCAGTGTGTCTGATCGTCCGGGATCCAGCACATGGCACCCTCGCCAATTGGTTGTTTTAAAGGGAACTAGTCAGGTCCAATATGCAGCCATTACCATGAGCAGGTCTGGGTGCATATTGCTAATCCATGCCTAACTGTCCCTGTATACACTAGCATAGATAAAGAGGTGTATAGAAAAAGTATTTCTAAAGATGTTTTATTGTATGCTAATGAGCAAGGGGACTAGTCACAAAGGCAATACTTCCCGTGCTAGTCAGCCCCATTAGAATGTTAGCACATCCCTGTGAATGTGCTAACATGCTAATGAAAGCGCAGCCTCAGAGGATGATCTCACTCAGCTCTCCACTGCAATCGCTGCCAGACGATTGATTTCGGCTCAGCGTATATTACCCCGGAGTTTCAGTTATGCACACTACTTCAGTTTAAAGCTGGGATGTGTACACCCGGCTTCAAAGTGTGCATGACTGAAACTCCAGGGTCATGCGCACTGAGTCGAAATCCAGCATCGGGCGCTGATGGCAGCATCGAATACGATAAAACAGGTTTAGAAATACTTTTACTAGGGTCACAGTAGTTGAGAGACCCGTTCTCAGTCAAACCTACAGTCTTGTCCGAACCTAGGCTTACTCGTGTACCCCCAGGGCTACTGTCGGGAACTCTAAGCTCATAGCGGCCACTATCTACAGTACATCGCAGGGTACTTCTCTGTCAGCGATTCCTTTTATCGCGTGTCTTAACTACTGGACCGACACACCATCTTCCACTTCTTTCCTCTGAACAACGAGGAGAAGACGGCTGCTGTCCCCCACACAGTTGGTGAAGCTGCTCCTCAATTTTCAGGTTTTCTTGCCTCAACTGCTCCATGTCACGTACATGGTTTACCCGATATCCAAGAAGGCTTCGAATGTTTCCAAGACTCTCTACAGTCCCGACACAGACGAACGGAACCATACCAGCTTCCCTGGGTACCATGCTTTCATTAGCAGCAGGGATTCTTAATCTCGCCAATCCCGACTTATTCACTATGTCTTGCATGACTCGTCCGGTTCTTCCAATGACTCTCCCCACCAGAGCCCAGGGTACTTGGACGATATCTTCCGCCAGACTCTGCGCTTTCCTTTTATACTCTAGCTGTCTAGTGGCTTCCTCATTTTTCAGTTGGACCTGCCACTTCATACGAACACATCTGAAGTGCATGTCCTTTAGAATAGCCACCCGCTGCCCAGTAGTTTCACTGGTGGACAATATCACTAACTGTTCAGCCTTTGGGGTACAGTAGACCTCACACGCTTCCACAACTCTCTTAAAGTCGTCATGCATGCACTCGATGGCACACGCTTCTCTTAAGTCCTCAGGTATATCCACCATGCACTTGACTACAGAAGTCTCATTCATCCCTGCCGCTTCCACATGCTTGTCCAATTTCGCTTCCAGAGTCAGGTCTTTTTGGGCCTTCCTGCTTCAACAAGTTTGGTCAGGATCGACACTCGCTGCTCCATCTGTTCCAAAGCTACCTGGGACCTGGACTGGTACTCTGCCAAGTGACTTCGGAGCTCAGCCACTTCTTTCTCCAGCTCCCTTACTCAACTCTCAGTAGCCTGCCTAAGAAGTATCTCTTGTTGCAGATGGTCTTTGCTCATCCTCTTGACTGAGTCTTCACTTGCAGACCTCTCTGGTCTATGACTAGAGATGAGCGAACCGGTCCCGGTTCGGCTCGAGGTCGGTTCGCTGAACGGAGGTCCCGTTCGAGTTCGGTTCGTCGAACGTTCGACGAACCGAACTCCAACCGCATAGGAAACAATGGCAGGCATTCACAAACACATAAAAACACCTAGAAAACACCCTCAAAGGTGTCCAAAAGGTGACAAACAACTCACAACACAACACAAACACATGGGAAAGTGACAAGGACATATACTCATGCGAAAACAAAACAGCTGGACAAGGAAAAAGAGGAGGACACACAGATATATGAGTATATGCAAGGAAACATCGATTCCATTATTGTGCAACTTGAGCCCTGCTCATTTTAGGCTTCCAATCTGGATAAATTGCCTGAGCTCGCCACGTACGCCTTGGGGATCTTGTCGTGTCCTGCAGCCAGCGTTCTCTCGGAACCTGTCTTCAGTGCTGCTGGGGGTCTGCTGGCAGATAAGCACACGTGTCTGTCCACTGACAATATGGACATGGCTCTCAGAGGACTTTTCTTCCCCTGGGTCAGCCAGGGGACGCAAAAGGCACACGTATTTTTGAAAGTGCTTCGTGCAAAGCATCTTTTTCATTTTGAAAAGGGGGATCAACTGATGCCAGTCAAGTGGTGTGTGTGGCCCAATTAGTGGCAACGAGGGAGACTGTGGTTGGAGTCCCCTCGCTGTGTTTTACATGATTTTCGAAGGGCATGACATGCCTAAGAGGTTGAGTTTCATCATCTGCAACTTGTTGGCAACAGAAAGGCTGCCTTTACACCCTTTTGAGACCGAGGAATTTCGAGACCTTATGCCCATTGCAGTGCCCCAAGAGCCGATGGCCAGTCGTCACTCCTTCTCCAAGAAAGGCGTGCCCGCGCTACCACAGTAGGTCGCACACAACCTCACCAATTCCTTGAGAAACTCTGTGTGTGACAGGGTGCATTTCAACACAGATACTTGGACCAGTAAGCATGGACAGGGGAGTTACATGTTGCTGACTGGGCACTGGGTAACTATGGTGAGAGATGGAGAAGGGTTTGCTGTACAAGTCTTGCCGTCCCCACGACTTGTGTGTCAATCCTTCCTCTGTATGTACAAGTTCCTCCACTGCTTCTGCCTCCTCAACCTCGTGTGGGTCCTCCACCTCGGCCCAAACCCTGTGTGGTCAGGCCACCCGCGTTGTAACTGCGCCCAAGGAATCCCACACACCTCCTTACTATGCTGGCAGCAGAGCTCAAGGCCATCAGGCGGTCAAATGTTTACTTTGAAATGTAGGGGAAATGTGAGACACCGCTGAGGAATTGTGGACGGTTAGCTCTGGAGAGTGAGACCGAGTTTCATCAATGGTTGTCTCCACTCAACCAGCAGTCAGGGAAGGTCGGGTGCGACAATGATGCAAACCAGTCTGCGACCCTTCTTCAGGGCAATGTGACACACGTGCCTTGTATGGCTCACGTGTTGAACCTGGTTGTCCAGCAATTTTTAAAACACTATCCCGGCCTACATGGCCTTCTGCAGAGGGCACGGTGTAACGCCTGCCTGGATCGACACACTCAGATGGGCTGTAAAGGATAGGCTAGAGGCAAGCCACTCACCAAGCTGGACACCCAGAACCCTGAAACCCTTTAACCCCTATACAGTGATTTGGAATTACACAGGGCCCAAGTTGATCAATACCTGTGGAAGGCTGCAGTTCCAGAGAATAGTAGTCATGCAGGGTCAAAAACATTAATTGAGGAAGAGGAACAGAATGGGATGGCCAGGACTTAATCAGAAAACAAGCAGAGGTGAAATGCGGATCGGCCAACGAGGTACATAAACAGCAAGCAGGAAAAGTAGTCAGGTAACAAGCACACAAACTCATAAAACTGAACTGGGGTAACAGTAACAAGAGGTTCATAGCTTTGTCTGGCAGTGGTCTGCAGACAGGAGGGGCCTAAAAAAGGGTGTGGTGTCTTCCCATTGGTTGTAGCTGAATGATGGTACTTCATCTGTGAGATACCCACCACCTACATTCAGCCTGTGGTTCTGTATCTGTCAAGGTAACGCAACCCAGTGGGTGACCATAACCTGCGTCCACCTGCGCCGCAGGCATCGACTCCTTTCCCATCATCAGCACTATGCACGAAAGGAACACGTTGTCACCTGGCGACCGGAGTACAAATTGATTGAGTGGACTACGTTGGTGACTTAACAGCCGTGTGCGGCAATGATGCAAACCTGTCTGCGGCCCTTCGTCAGGGCAATGTGACACACGTGCCTTGTATGGCTCACGTGTTGAATATGATTCTCCAGCAATTTTTAAAATACCATCCCGGCCTACATGGCCTTGTGCAGCGGGCACGCTGCTATGTGCTCACTTTCATCCTTCGCACCCAGCAGCTCAACAACTTTCATCGCTCCTGAAGTCTTAGGGTCTGGCGGTTAAACGCCGGAAATGCGATGTTCCGACACGCAGGAATTGGAATCTGCACATTTTGCAGCGTCTGTGGCAGCACCGCAGAGCCCTGCTGAAATACGGTATGACGTATACCCTGGGCTAACTTGATCCAGAGGTGGTGCAGATCACGCTGCTGGAGTGGTGTCAGATCAAGGACCTATGCACCCTTCTACACAGTTTACAAATGTCGACGAAGATGTTTAGCACTGGCGATGCCATTCTCAGCGTGACAATTCTGGTCATCTACAAGATGGAGCACACTGTAAGCATTATTCGGAGTCAGGTGTTGGTCCAAGAGGAAGGGGAGGAAGTACAGGAGGAGTCATATGCAGAAGGGATAATAAGATGTAGAAGGTCCATACGTTGAGCGGCACCTAGGCGGCAGTCATGGTGGGGGATAGGGATTAACAAGGGCGCATAGTATCAGCAAAAATTGTTGAGGAAGGTGCAGGAGCCCATGAAGAAATGGAGGACGAACTTGCGATCGGCATGGAAGACTCAGCAGATGAGTGAGAGCTTGCTCACATTTTGGTTGTGCGAGGTTGGGGGAGAGGGCAGAGGAAGGAGGCACGATTCTCACCTCTCTGCCACCAACAAACCAAGGACTTGGTCCTCCTGGATGCACAAGACACATGAGCGCCTTCTTGCTGCACTACCTACAACATGACCCTCGGATTGTACGAATTCGAAGTAATGCTAACTACTGGGTTGCCACACTGTTAGATCCTCGGTACAAGACCAAATTTGGCGAAATAATTCCTGCCATAGAAAGGGACGCACGTATACAGGAGTATCTGCAGAAGGTGGTACGGATTCTTAGATCTGCTTTTATCAGTAAACACCAGTGCTGCACAGAGTGAATCTGAACGCTTTGTCATGGATAGGAGGAAATGGGCTTTTACTTGTCCACATCTGAGGGACCGAAGGCTGGCTGCTGGGCTGAGATGGCATTGAGTACGGTGTCCCTGCAGAGTTGCACTTTTGGTCATATACCAAATGAGTTGAAAAAGGACAAATGCTGGTGGAAAGGGGAACAGGTGTGTTGGAAAGGGGAAAAAAGTTTTTGTCCGTGGGTTTGGTGGTTAAGCAAAAGTAACATTTGATGAAGAAACACCATCTGTTATGGTGGGACTGGCAGATTTGGATAAGGTGGTATATACTATGTTACCGGTATATAACGAAAATTAATAAGAAAAGAAAGAGAAAGGTATATATCCCCATCAGCAGTCAATGTCCACCGTGCTCCCAGATGGAAAAGAAGAGGTTGGCAAATGGAAGGTTAGGTGGAGGATACAGATCTGTGTGGCTATGAAACTAATAGTTGCCTGAACCGAATTAGACGCCACTCGGATCTTGAGACTGGGAGCCCTGTTAGCGTCACAGGGTCCACACGCCCACCCAGCCCAGGAACTCCCTGTTAACATCACAGGGGCCATTCAGTACGCTGACCGTGTGCATTGGGGCCACACCTGTGGACAGCAGGCGCATCAGCAGCAGCAGGCCTGTTAATGCCACTGGGCTGCACAAGCAGGACTTGTAGGACAGGAGCTGGTCTTAACCGTTCTGCGTTACCAACTGTGGTGGCGGCCTGCATCGACGCCCTATCCCTGCCTACCTCTGGCCTAAAGCCGCAATGGGTTCAACACATGGAGGTGTGCTCTTTCGGAGCATAATAGAAGACTGCGCACCTCCTTGTTGGCTCCAGCCCGTTTGATAACCTGGGTCCGCCCCAAACCAGGGTGGACCACAATGCACCTCCTGGAGACAAAAGCAGAGTGACACGTCATGAGTGGCATAACTAGCGTCCTATTTGGAACCGCAACTTCAATAATGACCTCATGGCTGCCACGACACAAACACCTCACCAGTCATCGTCTGACCATCAATAATGAGGTGACAAGTCATAGGGGCGGGCCTCTGCAAGCCATTTGGGAGTGGCCTGGCCACATCGTCAGGACACCTGATGCCCTGTGGTCTATATGGGCCCCCCCACATCAGGGGCAGGGCCAAAGAGTTCATTACCAGACCTAGTTTCTGATGCAGTAAGTGCCTGAGCATGGTCAGTTGCATGAAATAGAGTCTCTGAAAAAAGACTTTAGCATGGTGTCTCGGCACAAAACAGGACTTAGACCCGGCACGGAATGCAAGTACCTGTGCAAAGAGGCTTTTCACACTAAGTGTGGGAGCATGCGCTGTATCCCGAAATGAAGACTTAGCCTCAGCAATGGCACAGTCAGGCTGAGCATACTCACTAGGCGAAACACTGTAGTTAGGCTGCAGCTGGGGTAAATCGGCACACGCATGCGCACCAGCTGCCTCTCCACACTTAAACGTGGAGGAGAAATTGCTCTTCGGGTGTGGACTTGGAGATGCTGTCTATGAACAGAAGGAAAAGCTAAAGAAAGCCTCACTTTCTATCCCTCCGAATTATCAAATGCAGCAATGAATTCCCTGAGTTTGCTATAACATTAGCGTAGCAAAATCTGCATGAGGGTGTCCTGCACAGGTGCTAGAAATAGCTTGGCACCAGTGGGACAATAATGAAATACAACATCCAGTTCTATGATGCCACTAAATGGCAGTATTTTTTGCTATCATTATAGCTTATTAAAAACAGAGCATGAGGGTGTACTGCACAGGTGCTAGAAATAGCTTGGCACCAGTGGGACAATAATGAAATACAACATCCAGTTCTATGATGCCACTAAATGGCAGTATTTTTTGCTATCATTATAGCTTATTAAAAACAGAGCATGAGGGTGTCCTGCACAGGTGCTAGAAATAGCTTGGCACCAGTGGGACAATAATGAAATACAACATTCAGTTCTATGATGCCACTAAATGGCAGTATTTTTTGCTATCATTATAGCTTATTAAAAACAGAGCATGAGGGTGTCCTGCACAGGTGCTAGAAATAGCTTGGCACCAGTGGGACAATAATGAAATACAACATCCAGTTCTATGATGCCACTAAATGGCAGTATTTTTTGCTATCATTATAGCTTATTAAAAACAGAGCAGGAGGGTGTCCTGCACAGGTGCTAGAAATAGCTTGGCACCAGTGGGACAATAATGAAATACAACATCCAGTTCTATGATGCCACTAAATGGCAGTATTTTTTGCTATCATTATAGCTTATTAAAAACAGAGCATGAGGGTGTCCTGCACAGGTGCTAGAAATAGCTTGGCACCAGTGGGACAATAATGAAATACAACATCCAGTTCTATGATGCCACTAAATGGCAGTATTTTTTGCTATCATTATAGCTTATTAAAAACAGAGCATGAGGGTGTCCTGCACAGGTGCTAGAAATAGCTTGGCACCAGTGGGACAATAATGAAATACAACATCCAGTTCTATGATGCCACTAAATGGCAGTATTTTTTGCTATCATTATAGCTTATTAAAAACAGAGCATGAGGGTGTCCTGCACAGGTGCTAGAAATAGCTTGGCACCAGTGGGACAATAATGAAATACAACATCCAGTTCTATGATGCCACTAAATGGCAGTATTTTTTGCTATCATTATAGCTTATTAAAAACAGAGCATGAGGGTGTACTGCACAGGTGCTAGAAATAGCTTGGGACCAGTGGGACAATAATGAAATACAACATCCAGTTCTATGATGCCACTAAATGGCAGTATTTTTTGCTATCATTATAGCTTATTAAAAACAGAGCATGAGGGTGTCCTGCACAGGTGCTAGAAATAGCTTGGCACCAGTGGGACAATAATGAAATACAACATCCAGTTCTATGATGCCACTAAATGGCAGTATTTTTTGCTATCATTATAGCTTATTAAAAACAGAGCATGAGGGTGTCCTGCACAGGTGCTAGAAATAGCTTGGCACCAGTGGGACAATAATGAAATACAACATCCAGTTCTATGATGCCACTAAATGGCAGTATTTTTTGCTATCATTATAGCTTATTAAAAACAGAGCAGGAGGGTGTCCTGCACAGGTGCTGCACATAGATTTGCACCAGTGGGCCACTAATGGAGTCCAACAGCCACTTCTTGTATGCCACTAAGTTTACTCAATTTTTGGTATTATAATTAGAGTTGAGTGCGGTTCGTGGTTCGAGGTTCTCCAGTTCGAGGCTCGAGTGATTTTTGGCCCTGTTCTAGATCGAACTAGAACTCGAGCTTTTTGCAAAAGCTCGATAGTTCTAGAAACGTTCGAGAACGGTTCTAGCAGCAAAAAACCAGCTAAATCCTAGCTTGGTTTCTGCTGTAATAGTGTAAGTCACTCTGTGAATCACACTATTATGACATTTCAGTGTATAGTGTGCGTGAACAGCGCCTTTAGATCACTGCTGTTTCTATAATGGCGATCGCCATTTTTTTTTTTTTTTTCCTTGTCTTCCTTCCCTAAGCGCGCGCGTGTAGTGGGGCGGGCCAGCATGTCAGCCAATCCCAGACACACACACAGCTAAGTGGACTTTTAGCCAGAGAAGCAACGGCATGTGTGATAGGATGTCCATGTCACATGTCCCTGCATTATAAAACCGGACATTTTCCTCCAGGACGCCATTATCTCTTCTGCGTCTTTGGTGTCAGACATCACTGTCGCAGCTCCGTCCTTTGTCCTATCGCTGATACAGCTGTATGCGCTCCATACACAGCGCTGGACAGCTTAGGGAGAGCACTTTCTAGCAGTCCTTTTAAGGGCTCAAACCGGCAGGGTCAGAGTTAAGGTGACAGGTCCTGAAAACAGCGACAGCGTCTGTGTAGCCAAGGTCAGGGATTTCCTCCCTGCATTTCCCTATTAGGAGGGAATAGAAAGGCAGGCTTCCATTCCTCTACCCAGACCCCACAATCCTGGCACTGTACCCTCCTGTCCTCTGCACACTCCAACTCATTATAACTAAGCCATTATACTAGCAAACACTCAGTGTACCTAGTGGCATCCTAAACGTGGCTATTGGACTGTGCTATAGTCACACTAGTGCAAAGACATTTGCAGAGCGCGTCTGCCTGCATTGCACACTCCAACTCAATATAACTAAGCCATTATACTAGCAAACACTCAGTGTACCTAGTGGCATCCTATACGTGGCTATTGGACTTTGCTATAGTCACACTAGTGCAAAGACATTTGCAGAGCGCGTCTGCCTGCATTGCACACTCCAACTCATTATAACTAAGCCATTATACTAGCAAACACTCAGTGTACCTAGTGGCATCCTATACGTGGCTATTGGACTTTGCTATAGTCACACTAGTGCAAAGACATTTGCAGAGCGCGTCTGCCTGCATTGCACACTCCAACTCATTATAACTAAGCCATTATACTAGCAAACACTCAGTGTACCTAGTGGCATCCTATACGTGGCTATTGGACTTTGCTATAGTCACACTAGTGCAAAGACATTTGCAGAGCGCGTCTGCCTGCATTGCACACTCCAACTCATTATAACTAAGCCATTATACTAGCAAACACTCAGTGTACCTAGTGGCATCCTATACGTGGCTATTGGACTTTGCTATAGTCACACTAGTGCAAAGACATTTGCAGAGCGCGTCTGCCTGCATTGCACACTCCAACTCATTATAACTAAGCCATTATACTAGCAAACACTCAGTGTACCTAGTGGCATCCTATACGTGGCTATTGGACTTTGCTATAGTCACACTAGTGCAAAGACATTTGCAGAGCGCGTCTGCCTGCATTGCACACTCCAACTCATTATAACTAAGCCATTATACTAGCAAACACTCAGTGTACCTAGTGGCATCCTATACGTGGCTATTGGACTTTGCTATAGTCACACTAGTGCAAAGACATTTGCAGAGCGCGTCTGCCTGCATTGCACACTCCAACTCATTATAACTAAGCCATTATACTAGCAAACACTCAGTGTACCTAGTGGCATCCTAAACGTGGCTATTGGACTTTGCTATAGTCACACTAGTGCAAAGACATTTGCAGCACCTCTGCCTGCATTGCACACTCCAACTCATTATAACTAAGCCATTATACTAGCAAACACTCAGTGTACCTAGTGGCATCCTATACGTGGCTATTGGACTTTGCTATAGTCACACTAGTGCAAAGACATTTGCAGAGCGCGTCTGCCTGCATTGCACACTCCAACTCATTATAACTAAGCCATTATACTAGCAAACACTCAGTGTACCTAGTGGCATCCTAAACGTGGCTATTGGACTTTGCTATAGTCACACTAGTGCAAAGACATTTGCAGAGCGCGTCTGCCTGCATTGCACACTCCAACTCATTATAACTAAGCCATTATACTAGCAAACACTCAGTGTACCTAGTGGCATCCTAAACGTGGCTTTTGGACTTTGCTATAGTCACACTAGTGCAAAGACATTTGCAGAGCGCGTCTGCCTGCATTGCACACTCCAACTCATTATAACTAAGCCATTATACTAGCAAACACTCAGTGTACCTAGTGGCATCCTATACGTGGCTATTGGACTTTGCTATAGTCACACTAGTGCAAAGACATTTGCAGAGCGCGTCTGCCTGCATTGCACACTCCAACTCATTATAACTAAGCCATTATACTAGCAAACACTCAGTGTACCTAGTGGCATCCTATACGTGGCTATTGGACTTTGCTATAGTCACACTAGTGCAAAGACATTTGCAGAGCGCGTCTGCCTGCATTGCACACTCCAACTCATTATAACTAAGCCATTATACTAGCAAACACTCAGTGTACCTAGTGGCATCCTATACGTGGCTATTGGACTTTGCTATAGTCACACTAGTGCAAAGACATTTGCAGAGCGCGTCTGCCTGCATTGCACACTCCAACTCATTATAACTAAGCCATTATACTAGCAAACACTCAGTGTACCTAGTGGCATCCTATACGTGGCTATTGGACTTTGCTATAGTCACACTAGTGCAAAGACATTTGCAGAGCGCGTCTGCCTGCATTGCACACTCCAACTCATTATAACTAAGCCATTCTACTAGCAATTTTTGCTGCCAGTTTAAGGGCCATAGTTGCATTGTCAGGGATATTTATTCTTTATTATTCTGCTGTTAATAAAGCTAGACCACCACTGCAATCTACACCACCTCTCAATTTTTACTACCACATTTTCAGTCCACAATCTTGTCGCAATCAACATGAGTGGCAAAATGACAGATGCTGGTGGAAAGGGGAAGAGGCATGTTGGAAAAGGCAAAAAAGGTTTTGTCCGTGGGGAAGGTGGCAAAGCTCCATTATCATCTGCTGAAGATAGACCATCTACCAGCAAAAGTAAGATGTCTACTACTTACCGTGGACAATCCGATGTGCTCCCTTTTTTACGGACACGAACAACAGGAACAAAGGTAGATGATGGGCAAAAAAGGAAAATGCTTGAATGGATCTCAAGTGGTCCAACAAGTGCCCTCTCAGCCACTTCAAGTACCGCATCCAAAAAACAGCAGTCCTCTGAGTTGTCATCCCAATCAAACTTGCTTTCTCCCAGCTCTGAAGTCTCCATCAGCCCTGCACAGTATGGTGGAACTGAGATGGCTGAGTCTGCAGAGCTGTTCAGTCACACTATAGCCTGGGAATCAGAGGTCTGCTCCCAAGCTACAGTGAGTACAGAACAGGAAATGGTCTGCAGTGATGCCCAGAACCTTTGTGACTCTGATTCAGGCCGTGAGGACCAAGTTTCTGAGCATAATGTTGACCCTTTGTCACAAACTGTAACACCTGTGGTTATAGACAATGAGGAACATACTGATGAAGATGAGACGCAGATACCCGATTGGGATGACAACTTAAATATTCGGTCAGGGGAAGAAGAGGCTCGGTCTGAGGGGGAGGGGAGTGCAAACACAACAATTGATGATGAAGTTCTAGATCCCACCTACTGTCAACCCCCAGTCAGGCACTCGAGGAGGTCAACAGAGGCGGTGGAGGAGGATGCAACCGACGACGAAGTTACCTTGCGCCTTCCTGGACAGAGTCGGAGCACTGGTAGCACGTCTACAACTGCATCCTCAGCCACCACTCTGCCTCTGAGCATTATTCGGGGTGGATCAACAGGTCGCATGGCCTCTAAGCCTTGCCTAGCCTGGTCCTTTTTTGACATAGAAAAAGATCGCCCAAATTATGTGATCTGTAAACTTTGTCATGATTCTCTTAGTAGAGGTCAAAACCTCAGCAGTTTGACAACTTCTTCCATGAATCGTCACATGAATAAATATCATAGGTCCCGGTGGGAAGCTCACCGTGCTGCAATGCGGCCTAGCGGAGCGAACCATCCACCGCCTGCCCCTTCCAGTGCATCCGCGCGCTCTTCATCTTCTAGGACTGTAGGGACAGCTGTCACACCTGTTTTTCCACCCACAACTTCAACCACTGTAACCGCAACAGGCAGTTTGCTTGGTAGGTCGTCAGTTGTTTTGGAAGGGGAAACAAGTGAGTGTGTACAGCTCTCTCAGACATCGATAGCACCAACTTTGGATGAAGGCAACATCATGTCTACGCCTGCACTTTCCTCACAAACCTGCATTTTTCCAGGGACACCCTACTCAACACCGTCTACACACAGCAGCCAGATCTCTGTCCCTCAGATGTGGACAAATAAAAGGCCATTTCCTGCGACCCATGACAAAGCTAAGAGGTTGACTCTATCCCTCTGTAAGCTGTTGGCTACAGAAATGCTGCCTTTCCGCCTAGTGGACACACAGGATTTTAGAGACCTTATGTCTGTCGCTGTGCCCCAGTACCAGATACCTAGTCGCCACTACTTTTCTAAGAAAGGTGTGCCCGCGCTACACCAGCATGTCGCACACAACATCACCGCTTCATTGAGAAACTCTGTGTGTGAACGGGTGCATTTCACCACCGATACTTGGACCAGTAAGCATGGACAGGGACGTTACATGTCGCTCACTGGGCACTGGGTAACTATGGTGATAGATGGTGAAGAGTCTGCTGCACAAGTCTTGCCGTCCCCACGACTTGTGTGTCAATCCTCTGTCTGTCCAAGTTCCGCCACTGCTTCTGCATCCTCCACCTCATCTGGGTCCTCCAACTCCGCCCCAAGCCTGCCTGGTCAGGCCACCAGCGTTCTCACTGCGCAGAAGGAATCACGCACCCCTCATTACTATGCCGGCAGCAGAGCACTACGGCATCAGGCGGTCTTTAGCTTGACATGTCTTGGAAATAGGAGTCACACAGCGGATGAGTTGTGGGCAGCTCTGGAGACTGAGTTTAATAAATGGTTGTCTCCACTCAATCTGCAGCCTGGTAAGGCCGTGTGCGACAATGCTGCAAACCTGGGTGCGTCCCTTCGCCTGGGCAAGGTGACACACGTGCCTTGTATGGCTCACGTGTTGAACCTTGTCGTGCAGCAATTTTTAACACAGTATCCCGGCCTAGATGGCCTTCTGAACAGGGCACGAAAACTGTCTGCTCACTTCCGCCGTTCAAGCTCCGCAGCTGAGCGACTTGCATCGCTCCAGAAGTCTTTCGGCCTGCCGGTTCATCGCCTGAAATGCGATGTGGCGACACGCTGGAATTCAACTCTCCACATGTTACAGCGACTGTGGCAGCACCGCCGTGCCCTGGTGCAATACGTCATGACGTATAGCCTGGGCCAACGAGATGCAGAGGTGGGGCAGATCACCCTGATAGAGTGGTCTCAGATCAAGGACCTATGCACCCTTCTGCACAGTTTCGACATGGCGACGAATATGTTTAGTGCTGACAATGCCATTATCAGCATGACGATTCCAGTCATTTATATGCTGGAACACACGCTAAACACTATTCGGAGTCAGGGGGTGGGACAACAGGAAGGGGATGAACTACAGGAGGATTCATATGCGCAAGACACAACAACATCACCAAGGTCCAGACGTTCATCATCACCAAGGCGCCAGGCATGGGACAATGGGGGACAGGGATCAACAAGGGCCCAGGTAGCAGGCGAGATGTTGAGGAAGGTGCAGGAGGACATGAAGAAATGGAGGACGAACTGTCCATGGACATGGAAGACTCAGCAGATGAGGGAGACCTTGGTCAAATTTCAGTTGAAAGAGGTTGGGGGGAGATGTCAGAGGAAGAAAGAACGGTTAGCACCTCTATGCCACAAACACAGCGTGGACTTGGTCCGCATGGCTGCGCAAGACACATGAGTGCCTTCTTGTTGCATTACCTCCAACATGACCCTCGTATTGTCAAAATTAGAAGTGATGATGACTACTGGCTTGCCACACTATTAGATCCCCGGTACAAGTCCAAATTTTGTGACATAATTCCAGCAATAGAAAGGGACGCACGTATGCAAGAGTATCAGCAGAAGCTGTTACTCGATCTTAGATCCGCTTTTCCACCAAACAACCGTGCAGGTGCAGGGAGTGAATCTCCCAGTTGTAACTTGACAAACATGGGATGGTCTCGTCATCTTCAACAGTCTACACGTACCAGTAGGACCGTATCTGGTGCTGGTAACAGCAATTTTATGGAATCTTTTCATAATTTTTTTAGACCCTCCTTTGCAAGGCCACCAGAGACAACAAGTCTGACACATAGTCAACGGCTGGAGAGGATGATACAGGAGTATCTCCAAATGAACATCGATGCCATGACTTTGCAAATGGAGCCTTGCTCCTTTTGGGCTTCAAACCTCGAAAAATGGCCAGAGCTCTCAACTTACGCCTTGGAGATTTTGTCGTGTCCAGCTGCCAGCGTTGTCTCTGAACGTGTCTTCAGTGCTGCTGGGTGTGTGCTGACAGATAAGCGCACGCGTCTGTCCAGTGACAATGTGGACAGACTGTGTCATCCTGGGGAGAGTAAATGTTTGTGGATTTGGAATGTGCTTGATGCAAATCTAGCTGTGAAGTGTACAACTAGGGCACAAGTGCTGCCACTGAATGGGTGGGTGTGTGTGGGGCACAATTTTTGGAAAAAAAGGGAGACTCCGCTTGGAGTAACCCTTGCTTACATTGTTTTTAAAAGAAGCCAAGATGAACAAGTCATGGTGCAGCAAAGACTTTATCTACCTACCCCGGTGTCATGCTGGGGACGGTTAATTATGGCGTATTTTTGAATGTGCTTGATGCAAATCAAAACATCCTGTTTGCAACTAGGGCCCAAGTGCTGCCACTGATGGGGTGGGTGTCTGTGTGGCCCAATTTTTGGAAAAAAGGGAGACTCCGCTTGGAGTAACCCTTGCTTGCTGTGTTTTTAAAAGAAGCCAAGATGAACAGAGCTGGGATCAGGAAAGACTTTGCTACCTACCCTGTTGTCATCCTGGGGACGGTTAATTATGGCGTATTTTTGAATGTGCTTGATGCAAATCTAGCTGTGAAGTGTACAACTAGGGCACAAGTGCTGCCACTGAATGGGTGGGTGTGTGTGGGGCACAATTTTTGGAAAAAAAGGGAGACTCCGCTTGGAGTAACCCTTGCTTACATTGTTTTTAAAAGAAGCCAAGATGAACAAGTCATGGTGCAGCAAAGACTTTATCTACCTACCCCGGTGTCATGCTGGGGACGGTTAATTATGGCGTATTTTTGAATGTGCTTGATGCAAATCAAAACATCCTGTTTGCAACTAGGGCCCAAGTGCTGCCACTGATGGGGTGGGTGTCTGTGTGGCCCAATTTTTGGAAAAAAGGGAGACTCCGCTTGGAGTAACCCTTGCTTGCTGTGTTTTTAAAAGAAGCCAAGATGAACAGAGCTGGGATCAGGAAAGACTTTGCTACCTACCCTGTTGTCATCCTGGGGACGGTTAATTATGGCGTATTTTTGAATGTGCTTGATGCAAATCTAGCTGTGAAGTGTACAACTAGGGCACAAGTGCTGCCACTGAATGGGTGGGTGTGTGTGGGGCACAATTTTTGGAAAAAAAGGGAGACTCCGCTTGGAGTAACCCTTGCTTACATAGTTTTTAAAAGAAGCCAAGATGAACAAGTCATGGTTCAGCAAAGACTTTATCTACCTACCCCGGTGTCATGCTGGGGACGGTTAATTATGGCGTATTTTTGAATGTGCTTGATGCAAATCTAAACATCCTGTTTGCAACTAGGGCCCAAGTGCTGCCACTGATGGGGTGGGTGTCTGTGTGGCCCAATTTTTTGAAAAAAGGGAGACTCCGCTTGGAGTAACCCTTGCTTGCTGTGTTTTTAAAAGAAGCCAAGATGAACAGAGCTGGGATCAGGAAAGACTTTGCTACCTACCCTGGTGTCATCCTGGGGACGGTTAATTATGGCGTATTTTTGAATGTGCTTGATGCAAATCTAGCTGTGAAGTGTACAACTAGGGCACAAGTGCTGCCACTGAATGGGTGGGTGTGTGTGGGGCACAATTTTTGTAAAAAAAGGGAGACTCCGCTTGGAGTAACCCTTGCTTACATTGTTTTTAAAAGAAGCCAAGATGAACAAGTCATGGTTCAGCAAAGACTTTATCTACCTACCCCGGTGTCATGCTGGGGACGGTTAATTATGGCGTATTTTTGAATGTGCTTGATGCAAATCAAAATATCCTGTTTGCAACTAGGGCCCAAGTGCTGCCATGACCACTGAGGAAGGATTTTCCGGTCGTGATGGTTGCTATACCCCCCAAACTTAACCTAAAAATAACACCCCGACTGCATGCGACTTGGTTAACAAATTGGCCACAGCAGCCTTTATTACCTATTATTAACATACTACCACAAAGGGGGCGCCGTCCAACGGGCGACCCCAAAACACACAATAATAGGTAACACATAATAATAAACGGTACATGAAAACCTTATGTAGGCCCGGTCCAGAAACCCTTTCCTACACCAGTATCCCTGGCCGCAACACTCCGACCCAGAGATGAGGTATTAATCACCCCACGGATTAATACCCCCCAAACTTTGCAGAACCCCGTGCCTGCAATTTCCCGGAACCCAGAGACACCATACCAAGACAGTGCCTCTCGGTCCAGCTACCAATCCCTTCCAACCGCTTCTGGACCAGACCTACCCCCGCTGCTGCGACAAAACATACATCCCTTTTATGATAATCCTTAATTTTTTATTTTTTTTTTTTGTTTTTTTTTTTTTTTTTTTTTTACTTTCCCTTCTTTTCATTTTTTTTTTTTTTTTTTTGAACACAGTGAAAAAACCAACTCACAAACACAGAAAAAGGGAGGGTGGGCGGGAATCTGTCGCCGTCCAGAGTCCAAAAGGGGAGGTAAGACCCTCTCTCATCACTCTTATACTCCCCCCCCCCTCCCCTACAGGGATCCTTTCTCCACCAATCCCCTATAACCTCCCATAATTCCCTTCATTATACTTTTATTAACCCCTCACTCCCTTCCTTCCCTGTGGTCATGTCGCCCCTCCCCCCTATGGGGTCCATGGCTTTCTTGACCACTGAGGAACGATTTTCCGGTCGTGATGGTTGCTATACCCCCCAAACTTAACCTAAAAATAACACCCCGACTGCATGCGACTTGGTTAACAAATTGGCCACAGCAGCCTTTATTACCTATTATTAACATACTACCACAAAGGGGGCGCCGTCCAACGGGCGACCCCAAAACACACAATAATAGGTAACACATAATAATAATAAACGGTACATGAAAACCTTATGTAGGCCCGGTCCAGAAACCCTTTCCTACACCAGTATCCCTGGCCGCAACACTCCGACCCAGAGATGAGGTATTAATCACCCCACGGATTAATACCCCCCAAACTTTGCAGAACCCCGTGCCTGCAATTTCCCGGAACCCAGAGACACCATACCAAGACAGTGCCTCTCGGTCCAGCTACCAATCCCTTCCAACCGCTTCTGGACCAGACCTACCCCGCCACAGGACAGGACACGTGACACCTTACGTGGCCTGGACCCGCCACACACCCAAGGCTTGCTCCACACCATCCCGCAAACCCAGGGCCCACAAATCAGAACCAATGTCATTAAGATGAACCCCGTCACCCCTCCGAAACTGCCACTTTGGCGATTCCAGGTCCACATGCCTCACCACCACGCCGCCGTTTCTCCGCACGAAACGCGCAACAACCCTGTTCACTTGTGCCCGGGCGCGATTAATCTTCTCAACCGACCGAGCACCCCTCCACCATAATCTGGCCACAATATCCGACCACACCACTATCAAGCCCGGATACCTTGCCCATAAACGCAGTAGGTCGATCTTAATGTCTCTAATCAGATCGCGGGATGCCCGCGAACCCAGGTCATTCCCCCCCACGTGTAAAACCAACACGTTCGGAGGTCTGTCCATCCTGCAATAGTATTCAAATTCAGGCACGACCCTGCTCCATTCCATGCCACGCACTCCAATCCACTTGACCGATGCCAGCGATCTGTCCACACCCAACTGCCGACCATTCGGGCGAGCGTCGGCCCGACGGGCCCCCCAAAAAACGAACGAGTGCCCCAGGATCCAGATCAGACACACTCCTACCATAAAGGAAACAATTTTAACAACAACACCAGCATTCCAGATTGCAACAAGGAACAACAAAAAACCCAACAGCAGAACAAACAAACTCCAACCAGAGCCCTCAACGAGACAATAACTGCGGGCGCACATAACCACGAAAACGAGAGGACTCCCACCGACCAATCCGTCTCACCATGTCATCTCCAAGGCCCCAACGAGAAGCCTCAGTAGCCGCCCCAATCCTGAACGAATGGGACCCGTAATCCTCTGGGCGCTCACCCGCCCAGCGCAGGCAACTCCTCAGCACTGCCACAAACTGGTAACGAGACAACCAAGCCCCGTCCTCGTGACGTAGCAGCGGGCCCGGGAGACCGCCCCGCAGACCACAAAACTTACTCACCACCTGCACCGGGCACAAGCCATCCCCCTGCACCGCATACAACACTATTAACCTGCCTCGACCCATCTGGTCCGTCTTGGACCGCCGAAGCCGACACTCCACTCTCTGTCCCACTACCGACACATCTTCGAATAGCAAACCACCCCCACTAACCCTTGACGGGCTCACCAATTCTCCTATCCGAAAGGCCCCGAAAAAAGCTAACACAAAAGCAGTTTCAAACAACACCGTCTCATATGCTGAGACACAAATTCCCTGCAAACCATCCACCAAACACCGTAACAAGTTCAACGAAATGGGCCGCCTAGTATCCCGCACCTTCACCCCTTTTCGAAAACCTTTCAATGCCTGCCGTACCCGGAAGTCCCGTGAAACGTCCTGCTCACTCCTGACCTTTAACCAAAAGGCTACGGCCGCCACCCTAAGCGCCACTGCCGACGCTGACCTCCCAGCCCTAAAATCCTCACTCACCAATGCCAAGAGGGCCAATAAATAATCCACTCGCCCGTTACCAAACATCTCACCCAGCACTGCCTGCCACTCAACCCACACTTTAGCATAGCGGCACCAAGTCACCTTGGTCACCGAATTCCTAATCAAACCCGCAATCACTGCCTCACCAGGCTCCACAATTCCTCGGGGCACACCGCTCCGACCTCGTCCGCCCCCGGCAGTAACTCCCGAAACCTGTGGAACTGAAAACGAGATAAAGCGTCAGCCACCCCGTTATCAACCCCCGGCACATGCTTTGCAACCACATGAATATTCCACAGCAAACACTTGAGCACCAAATGCCGCAAATATGCCACTACCGGTCCAGATTTCGCTGACAAGCTGTTGATTGCATGTACAACTGCCTGATTATCGCAATGGAAGCACACTTTACGTCCCGAAAATTGCGACCCCCACAACTCCACCGCCACCACGATTGGAAACAACTCGAGCAGGGCCAGATTTTTCACCAGGCCACCCTGTCGCCAATCCTCGGGCCACCTCCCCACACACCACTGACCCTGAAAAATGGCGCCGAAACCCGCCGACCCGGCCGCATCCGTATACAGTTCCAGAGCATCATTGGGCACCACCTTCTTCAACCACAAAGTGCGGCCGTTAAAATGTCGCAAGAAGACGTCCCAAACCAACAAGTCTGCCTTGATCTCCCGCGTGACCCGCACGAAATGCGCCGAGGACCGTACACCTGCCGTAGCCGTTGCCAACCTCCTGGCGAAAACACGCCCCATCGGCAGAATCCTACATGCAAAATTCAGCTTTCCAAGCAAAGACTGTACCACCTTAAGCCGCACTTTTTTCGCTGCCAGCATCGCAGCAACCGCACTCCGCAAATCCACAATCTTGTCCTCTGGCAACCTACATTCCATGGCCAACGAGTCGATCTCAATCCCCAAGAACCGCATAACCGGCGCCGGCCCCTCCGTTTTTTCCTGCGCCAAAGGGATCCCGAAACGATCCGCCACTCTCTGCAAGGCGAATAACAAACCAGCGCAAACCATTGAACCCGCCGGACCAACACACAGAAAATCATCCAAATAATGAATAATGGATGACAAGCCGGACACGTCCCGCACCACCCACTCCACAAAGGAGCTAAAAGCCTCAAAATATGAACAAGAAATCGAACAGCCCATGGGCAAACACCGATCAACATAAAACTTCTCGTTCCACCAGCAACCCAAAAGGTGCTGACTCTCCGGATGCACCGGCAACAAACGAAACGCCGATTCTACATCCGCCTTTGCCATCAATGCACCGCGTCCTGCCGCCCGTACCAAGTCCAGCGCTTTGTCGAACGAGACGTAGTACACCACCGACAATTCCGGAGCAATGCCGTCATTCACAGACGACCCCTCCGGAAATGAAAGATGATGAATGAGCCGAAATTTATTCGGCTCCTTCTTTGGCACCACCCCCAGCGGGGACACCACCAAATTACTGCACGGAGGGCTCTCAAATGGGCCCCCCATCCTGCCCAGCTCAACCTCTTTACCCAACTTCTCACCCACAACCATAGGGTGGTCCCTTGCCGACCGTAAGTTACGACAAACCGGAGGCAATGCCTCAACCGCCGACGGAATCCGAAAACCGTACAAAAAACCACAACGCAAAAGCGCCGCCGCTGCCCCGTCCGGATACCTACTTAAAAACGGCGCCATCGCCTCTATTTTCACCGGCGTCCTCCCTTTTACCAGCTCCGTCCCCAGCCTTGCCTCTCCCTTTCTTAAAGCATTTGGACAAACTATGTCCCCCCCCGCAGCCAGAGCACTCATGCTTGAACCTGCACGCTGCGCCAAATTTGCACTGGCCGTCGTTAAATTGCCAGCACAATCCCTTTTTCTGACTCCCCGAGGGCCCGGCTCCCGTTCCCCCGGCACCGCCACGAAAGGGCTGGCTCGGGGCCGCCATTAAGCGCATCCATAATCAAATGTCCTTATGATCCCACCGCATGTCGGGCCGCAACGCCTTCCGCTGCCTAAACTGCTCATCATACCGCAGCCATGCCAACCCCCCGTACGTGCGATACGCCTCCCCGATTGCATCCATATAGCCGAATAGAGCCGAGCAGTGCTCCGGCTCCTTTTCCCCTACCACGCTAGCCAAAATTGCGAACGCTTGCAACCAATTGGAAAAGGAACGAGGAATGAGCCTATAACGGCGTTTTTCTTCCTCCTCCTTTTCCTTCTTGGAATCGCTCGGCTTCACCTTGTCTAGGTTAAATTTTTCCAGGGGTAGTAAGGAAAATATCTCCACATACTCCCCTTTCCAAATCTTTTCCCTCACCTCTTTTTTGAGGTGCGCCCCTAGCAGCCCCTCCAAGCACACATACACCTCGCTCTTAGCCCTATCATCCAGCCGCACCACCTCATCTTCCTTTTCCTTCTCCTTTTCTCCCGCTTTATCGCCTGCAGGCTCCACTATTCCGCTATCTGCACCCGCCCCCACCGGCACCTTCTCGCCGCTAGCCGCCGCTGCGCCATCCACCGCCGCCCCTGTCCAGGCCGTCGCCGCTGCCGGCGCTCGCGCTAATCCCTGCAAAAGCCCCAGCAACTGGCTAAGCAAAGCTGACCCCTTTGGCGCTGCCGTGCCCGCAGCCACCTCCCCAGCACCAGCACCCCGCGCCGCAAGCAATGCCGAATCCACGGCTAGCTCACCCGACCGTGACGCGGAGATGGAATTCGATACCGCGATGTCGTCTGCCATCGGTTCCTCTAATTCATCCCCCGACCTGAGGGCTCCTTCTTCCTCTTCACTATAGCCGTCCTCCACCGTCCCAGCTCCAGAGGACGCAGCCGATGCGTCCCCTCCACCACAGCCACCCTCCCGGGCAGCCGCGTGGGCACTGGCGGTGGGCGTCCGCTGCTTCCTGTGCGGCGACAGCCCACAAGACCGTCCCGTCCCCTGGGCCGCCGCCGACCGAGTCCTCTTCCTGGAGGAGCCTCTCCCCGAGCTCAGGGGGCTCCCCACCGCCGGTTCCCGCCCTCCAGGGCCTCCAACCGAGACCTCCCGCTGGGTCCTCCCCCGCCCGAGGGAGACCGCGGCCGCCGGGCGCAGTGCAGACGACCTGAGGGACCTGGCGGTCCCTGCGGGGCTCCCGCCGTCCCTCCTCTCCTCCGCAGCCGTACAGGTATCCGGGTGGCGCCTGCCCACACCGGTCCCCCTGCTGGCCGCCTGCGCCCGGCCCCCCCAACGTCCCCAGGGGGTACAGCTGGCCTCCATCAGAAGCTGGGCACGCTCCTGTCCAGGAGCAGCCGCCGGGACGTGCCCCACCGCCGGTGGCCCGGCGTCCAGAGCAGGCCCCAGGCTGGACACGCCCCCTCTCCGTGCCTCCGGTCCACGCTGGGCACGGCCCGGTTCCCGGGCTGCCGCCGGCCTGTTAACTCCAGCCCGAGGCCTGGGACCGGAAGTAGGCCCCAGGCCGGGCCCGCCTCCATCCAGGCCACCGCTGGCCTCATTCCATCGCCGGGCTCGCTCCCGGCCGGGAGACGCCGCTGGGCTCTGCACCCCAGCCCGAGGCCTGGCATCGGAAGAAGGCCCCGGGCTGGCCACGCCCCTTTCTCGGCCGCCGCGGCCTCGCCGGAGATTCCTCCCGGCGGCCGGGGCAGACGCTGGGAGCTGCTGCCGCCCGCCCCGCCGCGGAGGGTCCCGAGGGGGGCTCTCGCTGGGCCTCCTCGCCCCCCCTGCGCCCGGAGAGTACCTGAGCGGGGGCCTCGAACGCCGCCCGCGGCTAGAGGGGGAGCGAGGGGCAGGTGCCGACGGGGACGCACAGGCAGCCCTGACGTGGGATTGCACTGCCTGTGCCCCGTGCACCGCCATCGCCGCTCTAATCAGCCGATTCAGCTCCTGGAGGTCCGCCATGCTGGGTCCTGTAGTCCTGGTCCTGAGGCTCCAATCTGTCGCAATCTGTCGCCGTCCAGAGTCCAAAAGGGGAGGTAAGACCCTCTCTCATCACTCTTATACTCCCCCCCCCTCCCCTACAGGGATCCTTTCTCCACCAATCCCCTATAACCTCCCATAATTCCCTTCATTATACTTTTATTAACCCCTCACTCCCTTCCTTCCCTCTGGTCATGTCGCCCCTCCCCCCTATGGGGTCCATGGCTTTCTCTGATGGGGTGGGTGTCTGTGTGGCCCAATTTTTGGAAAAAAGGGAGACTCCGCTTGGAGTAACCCTTGCTTGCTGTGTTTTTAAAAGAAGCCAAGATGAACAGAGCTGGGATCAGGAAAGACTTTGCTACCTACCCTGGTGTCATCCTGGGGACGGTTAATTATGGCGTATTTTTGAATGTGCTTGATGCAAATCTAGCTGTGAAGTGTACAACTAGGGCACAAGTGCTGCCACTGAATGGGTGGGTGTGTGTGGGGCACAATTTTTGGAAAAAAAGGGAGACTCCGCTTGGAGTAACCCTTGCTTACATAGTTTTTAAAAGAAGCCAAGATGAACAAGTCATGGTTCAGCAAAGACTTTATCTACCTACCCCGGTGTCATGCTGGGGACGGTTAATTATGGCGTATTTTTGAATGTGCTTGATGCAAATCTAAACATCCTGTTTGCAACTAGGGCCCAAGTGCTGCCACTGATGGGGTGGGTGTCTGTGTGGCCCAATTTTTGGAAAAAAGGGAGACTCCGCTTGGAGTAACCCTTGCTTGCTGTGTTTTTAAAAGAAGCCAAGATGAACAGAGCTGGGATCAGGAAAGACTTTGCTACCTACCCTGGTGTCATCCTGGGGACGCTTAATTATGGCGTATTTTTGAATGTGCTTGATGCAAATCTAGCTGTGAAGTGTACAACTAGGGCACAAGTGCTGCCACTGAATGGGTGGGTGTGTGTGGGGCCCAATTTTTGGAAAAAAGGGAGACTCCGCTTGGAGTCACCTTGCGGTGTTTTACATGACTTTAGAAGGGCGTGCCATGCCTATATCTGTGTCTCCTCCTCTTTTTCCTTGTCCAGCTCTTTTGTTTTTGCATAAGTATATGTCCTTGTCACTTTCCCATGTGTTTGTGTGTTGTGTTGTGAGTTGTTTGTCACCTTTTGGACACCTTTGAGGGTGTTTTCTAGGTGTTTTTCTGTGTTTGTGATTGCCTGCCATTGTTTCCTATGCAGTTCGAGTTCGGTTCGTCGAACGTTCGACGAGCCGAACTCGAACGGGACCTCCTTTCGGCGAACCGGCCTCGAGCCGAACCGGGACCGGTTCGCTCATCTCTAATTATAATGTCTTAGTAAGTAGCAATGAGTTTGAGTGTGCAATGCAGGCAGAGGTGCTGCAAATATCTTTGCACTAGTGGGACTAGACAAAAGTCCAATAGCCACGTTTAGGATGCCACTAGGTACACTGAGTGTTTGCTAGTATAATGGCTTAGTAACAATGAGTTTGAGTGTGCAATGCAGGCAGACGTGCTGCAAATATCTTTGCACTAGTGGGACTATAGCAAAGTCCAATAGCCACGTTTAGGATGCCACTAGGTACACTGAGTGTTTGCTAGTATAATGGCTTAGTAACAATGAGTTTGAGTGTGCAATGCAGGCAGACGTGCTGCAAATATCTTTGCACTAGTGGGACTATAGCAAAGTCCAATAGCCACGTTTAGGATGCCACTAGGTACACTGAGTGTTTGCTAGTATAATGGCTTAGTAACAATGAGTTTGAGTGTGCAATGCAAGCAGAGGTGCTGCAAATATCTTTGCACTAGTGGAACTATAGCAAAGTCCAATAGCCACGTTTAGGATGCCACTAGGTACACAGAGTGTTTGCTAGTATAATGGCTTAGTAACAATGAGTTTAAGTGTGCAATGCAGGCAGAGGTGCTGCAAATATCTTTGCACTAGTGGGACTAGACAAAAGTCCAATAGCCACGTTTAGGATGCCACTAGGTACACTGAGTGTTTGCTAGTATAATGGCTTAGTTATAATGAGTTGGAGTGTGCAATGCAGGCAGAAGTGCTGCAAATATCTTTGCACTAGTGGGACTAGACAAAAGTCCAATAGCCACGTTTAGGATGCCACTAGGTACACTGAGTGTTTGCTAGTATAATGGCTTAGTTATAATGAGTTGGAGTGTGCAATGCAGGCAGACGTGCTGCAAATATCTTTGCACTAGTGGGACTAGACAAAAGTCCAATAGCCACGTTTAGGATGCCACTAGGTACACTGAGTGTTTGCTAGTATAATGGCTTAGTTATAATGAGTTGGAGTGTGCAGAGGACAGGAGGGTACAGTGCCAGGATTGTGGGGCTCTGGGTAGAGGAATGGAAGCCTGCCTTTCTATTCCCTCCTAATGGGGAAATGCAGCGACGAAATTCCTGACTTTAGCTACACAGACGCTGTCTCTGTTTTCAGGACCTGTCACCTATGGCTCTGACCCTGCCGGTACGAGCCCTTAAAAGGACTGATAGAAAGTGCTCTCCCTAAGCTGTCCAGCGCTGTGGATGGAGCGCATACAGCTGTATCGGCGATAGGATTTAGGACGGAGCTTCGCCAGTGATGTCTGACACCAAGGACGCAGAAGAGATAATGGCGTCCGGACGGGCAGATACTCGTTTTTATAATGCAGGGACATGTGACATGGACATCCTATCACACATGCCGTTGCTTCTCTGGCTAAAAGTCCACTTAGCTGTGTGTGTGTCTGGGATTGGCTGACATAATGGCCCTTCCCACTACATGCGCGCGCTTAGGGAAGGAAGACAAGGAAAAAAAAAAGAAAATGTCGATCGCCATTATACAAAGAGGAGTGATCTGAAGGCGCTGTTCAAGCACACTATACACTGAAATTTCATAATAGTGTGAGTCACAGAGTGACTTACACTATTACAGCGGAAACCCAGCTAGGAATTAGCTGTTTTTTTGCTGCTAGAACCGTTCTCGAACGTTTCTAGAACTATCGAGCTTTTGCAAAAAGCTCGAGTTCTAGTTCGATCTAGAACAGGCCCCAAAGTCACTCGAGCCTAGAACTGGAGAACCACGAACCACGAACCGCGCTCAACTCTATCTATGACACACTATTTACGAGGCTTCTTCCACCTCTACACTTCCGGCCTTTCCATGGGGTGCAACTTTGTCATAGTCACCCCTCTCTTGGGTTTCAGCTTCAGAACCTTCGGGTTTCTTACTCTTCTTATTCACGACCTTCTCTATACCAAGCAGGTCAGGCAGGCTCTCAGTTCTGGATGAGACCTCTGGTCCGATCTTCACTTCTTCCTCAGAGGCTCTTTCCATTTTTACAGCATCAGCCATGTCTTGGGACTTCAACTGCATTCCCTCCAACTTCCTCTTGGGTCTCTGCAGTGTCACCCTCTGCCTTCTCTTCGGCATTTACAACATCACCTCCTACCAGGGTGTCATGCCCTTCAGCACGGTACTTTGTTCTTTTTAGAACCTTGGCACCATTTTCAACATTCAGCACCTCAACACTGGGTAGCTTACCGGTCCGCTCACCAGGACCTTTGTGGATTTGTACTCCACCAACACTGTCTAGGATTACTTCTATATTACTCTGTAGGATGTCATCTCCTACAGCGCTTTCATCTGACAGACCACCAGCTTCATGCTTGGAAATTATAGAAGACACCGCCATTACTTCTTTGGTCGGTTCTTTCCCTGCAATTTCACCCTGCTGAATTCTGTCGTTACAATGTGTCAGTTCCAGCACAGACAACTTTGTTTTGCATGATTTTGCTGTCCGACTCTACCTGGTCCATATTTTCTGAGGTTGTAGCTTGCTTCGCCTGTCTGCGCTTGTTGCGCCTTCGGCGACAGGAGGAGGATTTCCCCTCTTTGCTCATCAGTCTGTCACTGTACTCATTTGTCACTTTAGTAACGTCAGTGTCTATTCGGGAGTCATCGTCACTCCCCCTGGTGTTCTGGACTACCACATCCCCACTTAACCAGGTGTAGGACCCCTTGTCTGGAGCTCTCCCGTTTTCAACGGTCACACCATTTGTTACTTTAACGGTCATGTCACTAAGTTGGGCATGTCCCCCCTTATCTTTGGTCACCCCTAACTTAGGACTGTCCTTACGTGGAGGTACCTCCTCCTCAGTGTACCTCAATGTCCCACCGGGAACCTGTATAACCTCTTGCGGAAAAGAGGCTTCTGTAGACGGGAGCCGACTTATTCCTGTGCAATCGGTCCCGGCCTCTGTCTTCCATAAGTCCCAAAAGAACTCACAGTCCTGTCCTATGACAACCGGATATAGCAGATCTGGAGCTACACCCACATCAGGGCGCCCCACACCTCTGGCCGTCCAAATCAGCACCCTGGCCAGCGGATATTCTTTAGTGGTCCCATGCACACAACGTCCTTCAATTGTCCTACCCACCATAAAATGGAGATCGGACATGGGTCTCACTAAGGTCGACTGGCTACCCGGGTCTAACAGACCAGACACACTTATCCCATTCAAGTTCACGGAGCACTTCTGTGGCCTCACATCGGATGGATAGCCTATACCGCAGGTAGGACATAGGTAAGGCGAATCCCACTGCCCCTTGCTATAGTCCACCTGTTCGGCTTGTGAATGCTCTACACCCTGGTGGGTCATCACCGCTTTTTGAGGCTCCGCCCCCTTTTGGGCAACCACCCCTTTTTGGGACTCCTCCCCCTTTTGGGGAATCCATGCAATATCCTTAGCCCCCAGTTCCAAACGTTCGCCCTTATTTCCCTGGGCACCTAGTGTCCATACTGGGCCCCAAAGGGAACACTCAAACTGGTCCATGGCTACGACATCGCCACACACTGACAGCTCCTGCTGTCCCCGGACCTGGTACAGCTCCTCCACGACGTCTGCAGGGGCCATTCCCTCTTTTTGGCATTCAGCCCCCACTGCTGTCACTGGACCTCCTGGAAATGCTGTTGGTGCTGCTGGCTCTGCAGCAGCTGGTTCAGGAGCCCCTCCATGCTGCAACGAGAAGAGGAACAGGAGGGGCGCGCCAATGGGTAATACCCGGTGGTCAAAGACAGGGGAGGGTTAGAGAACCACTAACCTTTCCGGGTTGTACTGCCCGTACAACCAGGATCTCCAGCCTGTGGTGTATCACTGCTCACCAAGCAGGGCCTCGCAATTCCGGCTGGCCTGGAACCTCCAGTCACTGGTCTCTCGCTACTGCAGCACAGAACCCTGCAGACCCACTGATTCACCGCCAGGTGCTTGAGAGCGCTGTCACTGTTCGTGGACCCGCCGATCCACTGCCAGCTGCTTGAGTGCGCAGACAAAATTTTCGTGGACCCGCCGATCCACCGCAAACCATTTGTATCCAGAGGAATACGTCCTAGACCATTACTCTCAGCAACCAGGCTGCGTTGCCCCTAGCAACCAGACCGCATGCCCGCTACCTCCACCATATGTAATGTTGCGCCCTGCAACGTGGGGGTTCCATTCGCTTTCAGCGGTGTGAGGTAGCTCCAGCAATACACGTACACAGTCTCTTCATAGAAATTCCGGCAGTTTATTTAAAAACACTCAGCATAAACTGCCCTCAAACATAAACAATAAGTCCATAATGGAAGTTTTAGCAACTTCCCCACTCTCTGGCTCCTGCCAGCGTACAACTCTAGCCAAGGTTCCTTCCAGCACCCAGGGCCCTCTGCAGACCCCTGTCTGTCTCTCCTCCTGGAGAGATTCGGCCCTACAGCCCTGGCCTGGCTTGGCTGCACTCACCTCAGACTCAATATCAGAGCCTTGTGTTCAGCCTCCACACAGGCTGATACACCCAGAGCTCCCGGCTCTGCTTTCACTTGTTTCCAGTCCACACACTGGACGTCTGGAGCTAGTCTCTATCTAGATTGCCCTAGACACACACCACCTAGGTTCAGAGACAGGATTGCTTTAACCCCTGGAGCCACACCCACAGGTGGTAAGGAGTGTGTAATCAGCATCACACACCCTTCCATGGCTCTGCATGTAATGCAATCCTGTGGAACCACAGGTCCCAGCCAACTTCACATTGCACAGCACCCATGCTTCTGCAAAAACATACCGGCCCTTTGTAATACAGCCGGTTGATACCTCACATAGTGTATACAGGGACAGTTAGGCAGGGATTACCAATATGCACCCAGATCTGCTCATGGTTCTTGGCGCATATTGCACCTTACAGGTTTCCTTTAAATATTGACGACAGCAGCAGACAGAGTACTCAATTCCAGATCTGTTCTGTCTTCTGATAGTGGCTGTGGCTGGGTACTGCACATCTGCATACTTGTGCTCACATGACCCTCCACTCTTTCCACTGGCATGGGGGAATCCTAAAAGTGTGCAGAGCATGCGTTGTGTGAATTCAGGAGCCTGCAGTCAGTCACCTAGAGTCACTGTAGACTTTTATCATAAAAAATTAAAATTAAGCAGTGTAGCCCAATTCTAACAGCGTATAATGTATTCACTGTCAGGATTCAGCTCCGCTCACTGTTTCCAGCAGTCATCACATGGCCGCTCCACTCGTATGCAAGTCTCATATTAAGTCATGTGACAATTTACTTCTATTTCCACTTCTGTTTTTCAGTGAAGATTGAGAAAGTTAGGAAGAGCAGCTCGTCTGCACCTGACTAAATGTGCAAATCATATATGCATGAGCGGTCACATGACGACTACTGAATATGGGGGGCGGCAGGGGGAAGGTGTACCGCCCCCGTGTCAGCAGATGGTGACACCCACCTAAGGGTCCTGGGGTGTCAGGGGAGGGAACACAGAGAGAACTGGGTAGACAGAGGAAGTGAGAGGAGTGAAGTGGTAGTCGGGGGTTGTAGCTCCCGGGCTACCGGACTACCTGAGCTGACTAGGTGGCAGACGGCAGAGCAGGGCCACTGGCGACGGAGATACGGTCGCGGGAGACCTTAAGTGGACCGGGGCACGGTGGTAGCCCGCCAGTGCCGACAACGGGAATCTTGTCCGGAGGCCGTACACAGTCGGGGTACCTGGACCCCAGGGCGAGGACAGCTGCAAGCACCTTGTCAATTAGCCAGCAGGGGACAAGGTTTCAGAACTTGCCCCAGGAGTAGACCAGATAGAGCGAGACGGAAGTCCAATGTGGGGGATAGGGTGTCTGCAAGTGCCTGCAAAAATCCCAAAGTTAGATCTCAGCTCCCACAGCAAAGACACCGGGAGTGGACTTTTCCCGTTTCATGTGGACTAGTCAACACACAAGACAAAAACACAGAAGTGCAGGAGGATGGGCCACTGATCTGTTCACCGGTGTGCGGGACCCGAGCACACCCCTCCAGAGACTACCTGCATCCGGCACTTTTTTTACTACTTGGACTTTGTGTGTTTTATTCAACAACAGTGAGTACACCGGTGTCATCCGGTCCAGCCTGCAAACTGCGCCCCAGCACTGCACTCCACCTACACCTGGGCCCCGGGACAACATCTCCCATACCCGTGGAGGGGATACCATCTTGCCGCCCCGCTCCATCAGCCCCGGGTGCCCCATACCAAGGCAGCGGCGGTGTCACCAACCATCACCACAATCCACGGGTGGTATCACTGACAAACTCTTCCTCTGTAAATACACCCTTTATTATGTTGTGGGCGATGGGCTGCTGCACGAGCCCCCGATCCAGCTGCCACTCGAGCCACAGCCACGATCCCGGATCCAAGCGCCCCGAGTAGCATCCCCCACTGGCTGTGGCCTGTGCTCCCACCTTCGACACATACGGCCAGTGTGTCAGAGCTGTGTGCGGTATAAGGCCAGTGTGTCAGAGCTGTGTGCGGTATACAGCCAGTTTGTCAGAGCTGTGTGCGGCATACAGCCAATGTGTCAGAGCTGTGTGTGGTATACCGCCAGTGTGTCAGAGCTGTGTGTATATACGGTCAGTGTATCATGGCTGTGTGCAGTATACGGTCAGTGTATCATGGCTGTGTGCGGTATACGATCAGTGTATCATGGCTGTGTGCGGTACACGGCCAGTGTGTCTGATCGTCCGGGATCCAGCACCTGGCACCCTCGCCAATTGGCTGTTTTAAAGGGAACCAGTCAGGTCCAATATGCAGCCATTACCATGAGCAGGTCTGGGTGCATATTGCTAATCCTTGCCTAACTGTATACACATAGCATTGATAAAGAGGTGTATAGAAAAAGTGTTTCTAAAGATGTTTTATTGTATGCTAATGAGCGAGGGGACTAGTCACTAGAGTTGACGCGGTTCGCGGTTCGCAGTTCTCCAGTTCGCGGTTTTGCTAAAGCTCGATAGTTCTAGTTACGTTCGAGAACGGATCTAGCAACAAAAAGCAGGGCTTTTTACAGCTACAGTGTGCAAGAGCCATCGCTGGCAGCCTGCCAGAAGCTGGTAACCAAGATAAACATCGGGTATCCAAGCAAAGCGCTTTGGTTAGTAACCCGATATTTATCCTAGTTACGTGCAGGAAGCCCACAATTCCCCGCTCAGCTCACTCCGCCCCCTCCTGCACACGGCATGTACACACACACACACACACACACACACTCACCTGTCCCCAGCCAAGCAGTCCACGACACTGACGTCCTCAGCGCCACATGACCCCGCTAGGCTCCACCCACTTCGCACTCCGCCGCCAGCACACATGGCTCCGCCCACCTGTCACTCTGCACACATGGTCCCGCTAGGCTCCGCCCACCTGTCACTCTGCACACATGGTCCCGGTATGCTCCGCCCACCTGGCACTCTGCACACATTACCCCGCTAGGCTCCGCCCACCTGGACCTTTGCACACATGGTCCCGCTAGGCTCCGCCCACCTGGCACTCTGCACACATGGTCCCGCTAGGCTCCGCCCACCTGGCACTCTGCACACATTACCCTGCTAGGCTCCACCCACCTGACACTCTGCACACATTGCCCCGCTAGGCTCCGCCCACCTGTCACTCTGCACACATGGTCCCGGTATGCTCCACCCACCTGGCACTCTGCACACATTGTCCCACTAGGCTCCGCCCACCTGTCACTCTGCACACATTACCCCGCTAGGCTCCGCACACCTGTCACTCTGCACACATGGTCCCGGTATGCTCCGCCCACCTGGCACTCTGCACACATGGTCCCGCTCGGCTTACCTGCTTTGATGAAGTCCCGACCTCAGCACTGTCACTGTCCTCCATGGCCGCCGCTTGTCACATCACCTTCTCTCGCTTCCGACCCGAGACTGACTAGCGGTGACGTCACGGGCCGCTCGCGATACTTGGCTGTGAAGATGATTCAGTGTGCAGGAGATCAGCGCAGGTAATGTACCTCGCAGACAGCAGCACTTGTCATCCCCTGCAGTTACCTGGGCTGACCCATTGATGTTAGCTCAGGTCACTGCATTGCTCTCCCAGCCAATAGGGAACATCCTGCTCTTCATTGACTGGGACAGTGTGGATCATCATGGCAACCCCTTGGATTACAGCAGACCTGGATTTGTTTTTCTTTCTAATAAATTGGTTAAAGAGGGAATGTATTGGGGAGTGTGTTTTCAAATAAAAATGTGTTTGTCGTCTATTTTTTTTATTACTGACTGGGTTGGTGATGTCGGGTATCTGATAGACGCCTGACCTCACCAACCCCAGGGCTTGGTGCCAGGTGACATTACACATCTGGTATTAACCCCATATATTACCCCGTTTGCCACCGCACCAGGGCGCGGGATGAGCTGGGACGAAGCACCAGGATTGGCGCATCTAATGGATGCGCCACTTCTGGGGCGGCTGCGGCCTGCTATTTTTAGGCTGGGGAGAGTCCAATAACCATGTACCTCCCTAGTCTGAGAATATCAGACCCCAGCTGTCTGCTTTACCTTGGCTGGTGATCCAATTTTGGGGGGACCCCTACGTGTTTTTTTTTTTTTAAATTATTTATTTAATTTTAAATAACAGCGTGGGGTGCCCTCAGTTTTGGATTACCAGCCAAGGTGAGGCTGCCAGCTGTGGTCTGCAGGCTGCAGCCGTCTGCTTTACCCTAGCTGGCTACAAAAATAGGGGGAACCCTACATCATTTTTTTTTCATTTTTTGGCTAAATACAAAGCTAAGCACCCCTTAGTGCCACATGAAAGTCACCAAAGGGTGCAAAATTACAAAATGCAGGAGAGTGGGACATTATGTGTCTTTCTGCCATTATAATGACAGAAAAGACTGATATGAAGTGTACAAGCACAGGAAAATCACCAGATCACTCTACGCTGTGAAAAGCAGTAGAAAATGGCACTGGAGTGAACATGTGACCGCCTCATGTAGGATGAATCTATGGATCCTGGGTAAATTTATGTATTTTCCCTCCTTCAGTGTTTTTGCAGTACACAAAAAAAACGGAAGGCACACGGTTGACAAACAGATGACATACGGACCATCTTCGCAACGGAAACGGATGCCACACGGATGCACCGGACTGTTTTTTGCAGACCACAAAAATGGATCGGTCGTGTGAATGTAGCCTTATTCTGGTCTGACGTTTATAAACAGCAGGCAGAAATAAGTGAATAGCGCCCCCCCAGTGTCAGAAAATCTCCGGGGCTAGCTGAGACCCAGGAGATCATGATTCAGGACGGTTTTTCCGGTCCCTGCTCACGTGATCACAGGTATACACCGTATACCGATGATCACGTTACAGTAAATGACAGCACCAGTTAAAAATTACTTATCTCCCATCTGGCATGAACAAACATGATAAATCTCCTACCCGGTCCCCTCCGGTCCCCCGGTGTCGCCAAAGTGCCCCCCCTGATGCCCTCCCAGAAATCCAAGATGGCCGCGCACACAGCAGCGCGCCGGCCGCATTCACCCTACTCCTCTGATTTCTGTCGCATGTGCCATGTACCAAACTCCTCCCCAGGCCCTGCCAGGTCACCCCCTATAACCCCACCGGTGTTCCCCGGTGTCCCACGGTACCTGTGCAGCGTTGATCCCCCCACGGCCCTCTCCTTCACAATAGACGCTGCCGCATGCACAGAGCGGCTGTCAGCTCAGCTTCCTGTGTTCAGACACAGTGAGTGGTGGTTATGCATCTGTAAGCTAAATGGGCGGCACGGTGGCTCAGTGGTTAGCACTGCAGTCTTGCAGCGCTGAGGTCCTGGGTTCAATTCTCACCATGTGCAATGAGTTTGTATGTTCTCCCCGTGTTTGTGTGGGTTTCCTCCAGGTACTCTGGTCTCCTCCCACACTCCAACGACATACAGCGCTATGGAATTAATAACGCTATATAAATGAATAAATTATTATTATTACTGCAATGCCATGCTCATGAGGTAAGGAACATAGTTGATCAGGAGAGCTATATACTACATTTCCAAATGGAGGGATTTGCTTTTATAGTTTCCCTGCTGAACGACTACCAAACATGAGAGTCCGTTATACGCCACAAGAAAACACATCTAAATAGCGAGCTCTGTTGTTAAGTATTCATTCAGCTGGATAACTGGACTTAAAGGTGTATTCCATCTCCAAGATCCTATCCCCAATATATAGTAGGTGGAATAGCAATAATATCAGCAAATACCAATATTTGGTAATGTAGAATAATTCTCCTGATTAGGCATGCCCTTACCTCATGAGCAGGGCATTGCAGCTTTGGTAGCAACCATTACGACATGGACTCTGCTGCTGTGGACCCAGGGAGAGTGAGTGCAGATTCATTGCACCCACACTCCTCACATGAAGGGTCCGCACTCCTAGAAAATGGGGGATACGTTCCCTGAGTGTTTCCCCCCCTTATTCTAGACGGTCCAGAGTCATCATGGGACCCCTTTATTTTTTTTCTTACAATAAATTGGTGAAAGAGGAAATGTTTTGGGGACTGTTTTTTCAAATAAATTTCTTTTGTCGATTTTTTTTTTGTTAGTACTGACAGTTTATGATGTTGGGTATCTAATAGACGCCATGACATCACAAACTGCTGGGCTTGATCTCAGGTGACTTTACAGCTAGTATCAACCCGATTTATTACCCTGTTTGCCACTGCACCAGGGTACGGGATGAGCTGGGGTGAAGCGCCAGGATTGGCGCATCTAGTGGATGCACCACGTCTGGGGTGCCTGCGGCCTGCTATTTTTAGGCTGTGAAGGCCCAATAACTATGGACCTTCCCACCCTGAGAATACCAGACCACAGCTGTCCGCTTTACCTTGGCTGGTGATCCAATTTGGGGGGGACCCTACTTTTTTTGTGTAATTATTAATATTTATAAAATAATTATAAAAAAAGAGCCTGGGGGGACCTCCACATTGGATCCCCAACCACGGTAAAGCTGCCAGCTGTGGTTTTCAGGCTACAGCCGTCTGCTTTACCCTAGCTGGCTATCAAAAATGGGGGGACCCAACGTCATTTTTTTAACTATTTTTTAAATAGAAAAAATTAATGGGCTTCCCTGTATTTTGATTGCCAACCAAGGTAACCAGGCAGATGGAGGTGGCAACCCATAGCTGTCTGCTTTATCTGCGCTGAGAATCAAAAATACCGCTGAGCGCTACGTCATTTTTTTTAAAGATTTATTTTTACAGCACTGGGATGTCCAGCAATCAAAATACAGGAAAGCCCATTTTGTTTTTAGTTATTTAAATAAATAATTAAAAAAAATATATATGGGCTCCCGCTGCATTTTTTGTATTGCTAGCTAAGGGTAATCCAAGCAGCTACTGGCTGCTAACCCCCACTGCTTGGTGTTACCTTCACTGGCAATGGAAAATCCAGGGAAGCATTTTTTATTTTTTTTGCCAAAAAACTACAAAAAAAGGACGTGACCTTCGCCATATTTTTGTATGCTAGCCAGGTATAGCAGGCAGGTGCTGGAAGAGTTGGATACAGCGCCAGAAGATGGCGCTTCTATGAAAGTGCCATTTTCTGAGGCGGCTGCAGACTGCAATTCGCAGCAGTGGGGCCCAGAAAGCTCAGGCCAACCTGTGCTGCGGATTCCAATCCCCAGCTGCCTAGTTGTACCTGGCTGGACACAAAAATGGGGCGAAGCCTACGTAATTTGTTTTCTAATTATTTCATGAAATTCATGAAATAATATAAAAAAGGGCTTCCCTTTATTGTTGGTTCCCAGCCGGGTACAAATAGGCAACTGGGGGTTGGGGGCAGCCGTACCTGCCTGCTGTACCTGGCTAGCATACAAAAATATGGCGAAGCCCACATAATTTTTTCAGGGGGCAAAAAACTTCTGCATACAGTCCTGGATGGAGTATGCTGAGCCTTGTAGTTCTGCAGCTGCTGTCTGTCTGTATGGAGAAGAGCAGACAGCAGCTGCAGAACTACAACGCTCAGCATACTTCATCCAGGACTGTATGCAGAAGTTTTTTGCCCACCAAAAAAATGACGTGGGCTTCGCCATATTTTTGTATGCTAGCCAGGTACAGCAGGCAGCCACGGGCTGCCTCCAACCCCCAGTTGCCTATTTGTACCCGGCTGGGAACCAAAAATATAGGGAAGCCCGTTTTTTTTAATTATTTCACTTATTTCATGAAATAATTAAAAAACAAATGACGTGGGCTTCGCCCCATTTTTGTTTCCAGCCAGGTACAACTAGGCAGCTGGGGATTGGAATCCGCAGCACAGGTTAGCCCGATGTTTCTGGGCGCCTCTGCTGCGAATTTCAGTCCGCAGCAGCCCCAGAAAATGGCGCTCTCATAGAAGCGCCATCATCTGGCGCTGTATCCAACTCTTCCAACAGCCCTGGAGCCGGGTGGCTTTTTGGGTAATCATGAGTTAATACTGGCTTTGTTTTACTAGCCAGTATTAAGCCAGAGATTCTTAATGTCAGGCACGTTTGACCTGGCCATTAAGAATCTCCAATAAAGGGTTAAAAAAAAGACACCACACAGAGAAAAAATACTTTAATACAAATAAATACACAGACACATTAGAGACTCCATCTTTATTACCCCCTGTCAGCCCTCCACGATCCATGGTCTTCTGTCTTTCTCGTTCAACAAATGCAGCTCTTTTACATCACTGTTGCATGGGGGAAGACGCGGCTTCTCGTGCAGCCTTCACTCCGTGAGAGATCAGTGCTGCTAGCGGTAACAGCGGTAACGCTGACAGACGCGTTACAATAGCAACAGGGCTCCGATCATGTGATTCCCGGAGCCGCGGTTAGCGGTGATGTCACCGCTAACTGCGTTGCTATGGCAACGGTGATCTCCGTTAATGACCGGCTGTGTCAGCCGGTCCCTAACGGAATGCGGAGTCGACCGTGTGCTAGAGCATGTCGCCGGTACACGGCGATACACAAATGTGCACCGTGTACCGGAGAGTGCAATGACAGGTCCTACATGACGCGTCATAGTCATTTGACCAGTCTGTAGCCAATGAGATAATAGCCACGTGACTGGTCACATGGCTATTTTGATGTCACGATAGGTCCTGCATTACTGCTGGCAGTGCTGGTTACCGGGAGGATTCAGCGATCATCGGATGGAATAGCGGCAGGAGACAAAGTGCAGGAGGGATCGCGGGGACCAGTAAGTGTTATGGCAATGTTTATTAACTGTATGTGTACATTTATAATGCATTTTTATGTGTTTGTGATTGCCTCCCATTATATCCTATTGGTTCGAGTTCGGTTCGTCGAACGTTCGCCGAACTGAACTCGAACGAGACCTCCGTTCGACGAACCGAACTCGAGCCGAACCACGGCTGGTTCGCTCATCTCTACTAGTCACAAAGGCGATACTTCCCTTGCTAGTCAGCCCCATTAGAATGTTAGCACATCCCTGTGAATGTGCTAACATGCTAATGAAAGTTCAGCCTCAGAGGATGATCTCACTCACCTCTCCACTGCAATCGCTGCCAGACGCTTGATTTCGGCTCAGTGTACATTACCCCGGAGTTTCAGTTATGCACACTACTTCAGTTTAAAGCTGGGACGTGTACACCCGGCTTCAAAGTGTGCATGACTGAAACTCCAGGGTCATGCGCACTGAGTCGAAATCCAGCATCGGGCGCCGATCGCAGCATCGAATACTTTTACTAAAGATCCCTTTATCTATGCTAGTGTATACAGGGACAGTTAGGCAGGGATTACCAATATGCACCCAGAAGTGCTCGTGGTTCTTGGTGCATATTGCACCTTACAGGTTTCCTTTAAATATCGACGACAGCAGCAGACAGCTAGAGTACTCAATTCCAGATCTGTTCTGTCTTCTGATAGTGGCTGTGGCTGGGTACTGCACATCTGCATACTTGTGCTCACATGACCCTCCACTCTTTCCACTGGCATGGGAGAATCCTAAAAGTGTGTAGAGCATGCGTTGTATGAATTTAGGAGCCTGCAGTCACCTAGAGTCACTGCAGACTTTCATCATAAAAAATTAAAATTAAGCAGTGTTGCCCAATTCTAACAGTGTATAATGTATTTGTGGTGCCCTGGACTAGCCAGGTCGTCACAGGTACTGCAACACACACCCCCACCCCGAGATAGGCACATCAGCCAAACACAAAACCCTTGTTGCCTCCCTCCAGGGGCTGATGTCCACACCAGGTGGGGTGGAGCCAGGCGGTTGGCCCCACCCACTGATGAGCTCACAGTCCTGGAGGCAGGAACAGTAGGCAGATTAGCTTTGGAGAGTGAAGTTAGAAGAGTGTCTGCTCGTGTCTGGGTTGGAACCCAGGCACTGACAGCAAGGTTGGCAGACGGTGGTGGCCGTCTGCAGGAGAGGCGAATCGACGCGGAACCGTAGGACCGGGGTCAGGCGGTGGCCCGCCGGTACCGAACCGGGGAGCGAAGTGAAGCCAGTACACACAGGCAGGGCCTGCGGACCCCGACCAGGCTTGGAGCCACCGAAAAGGTCAAATCCATTAGTGACTGGAACCCCAGGGGTTTCCTAGCAGCCAAGACCCGATAGAAGGCAACCGTCCGACCAGTAAAAGGAAATACAGCTACCGCCAAAGCTAGGATTCCAAGAGCCAGAGCCTGCGGGCAAAAGGGCTCCTCCGGCACATATATGCTGGGGAGCGGGTTACTGGTGGGAAGCCACAGGAGCCGAACAAACACTAAGGTGCAGGAGAAGGCAGCCACCAACCGTCCGGGAGAAGCCATAGCAGCCGGCTGCAGGACCCGTCCATCCAGCCGTTTGGTTTACCAGAGACTTTGCGTATATTTATGGCTGAGTGAGTACAACCGTGCCATCTGGCACCGCGCTGCGCAGTCCCTGCGACCCTGCACCTTGCCAACCCTGCCTCCCCGTTAACTCACCGGGCCCCGGGACCACCATCCCCTACCCACGGAGGGGGAAAACAACATCCCAGCTGCTCCCTACCCTCGCTCCCGGGATCCCCGTCACCAGCAGCAGTGGTGCCCAACCTCACCACAACCCGTGGGTGGCGTCACGGACTACATCCCCAAACCAAACCACCCCATTCACTCACGGGAGAGGAGCGCTGCTCGAGTCCCCGGATCTGGCCCACTGCTCGAGCCACCGAGTAGCAGCAGCAGCAGCGCCGGACCCGAGCATCAGCGAGCGCAGCGTCCGGCCGCCCGCAACATATTCACTGTCAGGATTCAGCTCCGTTCACTGTTTCCAGCAGTCATCACATGGCCGCTCCACTTGTATGCAAGTCTCAAATTAAGTCATGTGACAATTCACTTCTATTTCTACTTCTGTTTTTCAGTGAAGATTGAGAAAGTTAGGAAGAGCAGCTCGTCTGCACCTGACTAAATGTGCAAATCATATATGGGCGGCGGGGGGAAGGTGTACCGCCCCCGTGTCAGCAGCTGGGCTGCTCGGATCCGGATACGCGGTGGCTCAAGGGGCGTCCGGACCCGGGGATCTCGCGGTCACTCGAATAATAAAGAGTGGGCATTTACAGGGAATATTGTATGGAATAGTTTGTGACGCCACCCGTGGTGTGTGGTAAGGTGGAGTACCACCACTGTGGCTGGTAGTACCCGGTGGCGATGGAGTGGGCAGCCAGGTGTTTAAACCCTCCCCGTGGAGGAATGTGGGGGGAATGCTCCGCGACTCAGTGATGGTGACAGGGATGTGCCATTGGGGAGGTAAGGGTCATTTGCGTACTCAGTCCAATAACGATGACACCGACAACTATAGTAAACCAAAGTTCTGGACACCGCTGCTGTTTAGGGGGAGCATGCCTGGGTCCCGTTGCCGTTGGTGTTGCCTGTTGATCTGTGACCTTTCATTTGGCACCTTGTTTCTCTCTGGTTGGTTCCTGTAACCTGAAAGTAGTAGGGTCCCGCTCCCCAGTATGGCTAACTGAGGGAGCTTGCTCTCAGGGTTCACGCTTGGGATTTTTTGGACCGTATTTGAGGAAAGTCATATCCCTCTCGTTGCGCTAGTACCCTGATTTTGGAGCGGGTGGAGAGCGGATCTTGAAGGCTCCGTTCTCGTCGGGTAAATTGTCAGGTTGCCTGAAGCTTCTCCCTGACCTAGGGTCCACGTACCCCGTTGTGCCCTGGTCCCAGCCCGGTGATGGTACAAGGCCGCCGGCTGTCCTCCATGACAATGCCGTGCCCTTTGTCATGATTGTCTGCGATCAGGGGTCCAGCTCCTACCAGGCCCAGACCAATGTCTGCTACCTAGTACTTCACGGAGCCCAGCTCCTGAACTCCTCTCACTTTCACCTCCATAACTCCACTCAACTGCTCCTGAAACTCCTGACCTCCCTTTAACCAACCCCCCAAGTGGGTGACCCTATTCCACTCAGGCCGTCCACTGGTGGGTGTGGTGCAGAGTGTTCCTAGGATTTTGATTAGCTGGTCTTTGGCAACACCATTTGGTTAGGGACCCCATCCCAAGGAGGAGGTGGATATTGCACAGAAGGGCAGATTGCACAATACCCTGTGACGACCTGATAGGCCAGGGCGTCACAAAGGCGCCATACAGGATTCTTGCCCTTGGTGCCAGAAAGCCTAGATACACCTCTGCCGAAGCCAAAAATACAGTTTGCAAGCCTCCTAAAAGGAAAAACAAAATTGTCTCTAGCCCCTGCAAACCTTTCTGGGAGAGCAATTTTGGGCCACAGCTGAACCTGTCTTCCCACAGAATCCCCAATGTTAGGAGTCTGTGACTGCTGTTGGTGCTGCTCAGCTAACTTGAGGTCTGCAACATTCGGGGATAAACCCTGCAGCCACTGAGTCAACGCAGCAACAGGATCCATGAAGAAAAAAAAGACAGAAAAAAATTTCCCTATTAATTTTCTTTTTTTGAAGAGACAGAAAAAAAACAAGTGTCAGTTGATTTTTTCTGTCTTTTTTTGTGCAGCTGGTGATAATGTCATGCTAGGTATGGGGACGTACCAAGTGCATGATGAAAAAAAAGGAAACCCTGTGTCTAGGGGGAGGAAAAATGGTGACCCCTGCCTGAACCTACTGCTGATCCCTGGGGTCCCTCACCAAAATATAAGCCGAGCCGGATACCTGACCCTAAGTATCCCTAGTGCTGGGCCCTAAATAGGTAATGGATGGGATGAGCACTTCGTTAAACCCACTAAACAGGGCCGCCATCAGGGCATTACTACTGTGCCTGGTGTACTGGGCCCGGTGAGGAGGGGGTGGCCCGGGGGCCCGGCTGAGCCAGGGACAATTACTTAGTTTTATTAAGCCCCGGGCCAGCCGGGCCCTTCCCCCTCTTCACCGGGCCCCAGTCCCAGTCACATCGGAGGGGAACGGCAGTGCAGCTTTTGCTGCTATACACGTGGCTAATTTGCATCGCATGCAAATTAGCTACGTGTGCTGGAGATACCACTGCAGCTGCACTGTGCCCCGAGGTTCAGGGGGACTTTTCTGGACCTGTCAGGAATGAGGGAAATCTGACCTGTAGCTGCTCAAGGCTCTTGGGGCTCCTATCCAGATTGCCCTCATTGCATGCAGCGTGCCGGGCAGGGAGTTATCCGCAGCTCTATACAGTGTAGAGAGCGGAACTCAGGAGTCCGTCCTCTGCTCTCTGCCCTGCACTTTTCTGTGTGATACAGGCGCGCACTCCTTGATGATGTCATCATGCGGCGCGCGCCTGTGTCATTTGAAAAGTACACGGGAGCTGGGAGGTGAAGAGACGGAGCGGCGCGGGTCCGTACAGCCAGTACAGGAGAGGTAAGGGTTAATGTCGCTTTTTTTTTAAATAGACTGAGGAGGGGATAATAAGGAGGGGAATGATTGGGATTAGTAGAGGGGATTGAGGGACCTCCAGCATCTTCTTTCACGCACATTTTTTATATATATATATATATATATATATATATATAATTTTTTTATATATATAATATATTAATATATATAGTATATATATATAATATATGTTATATAATATATATATATATATATATATGTATATATATATAATATATATATGTATATATAGTATATATTATTATATATAATATATATTATATACTGTATACGTAGATATTATATATATTATATATATATCTCAGAATTCCCTGCCTCACCAGCTTTGATAGCAGCTGTTTCTGCGCTAATTAGGCCTATGACTAGTTGCAGGGGCCGTTGTTTCCTCAGACTAGTCGGCCATCTTTCCATGCTATCCCACCTCTGTGGGCATAATAACATGATTTCCACAAGTCGGCGTCAACGCTAGCTTTTGTGCATACGAGCCGCTGTGCTCACTCACCCACACGTCCCGGCTACAGAGAGGCGCACTGAGCATGGTCAGAGGTGCAGAAGCTGTTCCTCCGATCATGTACAGTGCGCCTCTCTGAAGCCGGGATCTGTACACCCAACTTCAGATGAGGCTCAATGTGGGAGAACACAGCGGCGCATGCGCAAAATTTCCACGGGCTGATGATGACGCTGGCTTGTGGAAATCATGTTATTATGTCCACAGGAGAGTGATAGGAAAAAACTGTGGAAAGAAAAGCGCAGATAGGGTATTACCCCAATATTATATGCGGGGTGAGGAGGGGGGAGTAATCTTACTCACCAGATGTAGTTGTGACAGTCACAACTACTTTACTCGCGTATACAACTTGATCACGGCTGCAGCCACCCAAACGGCAGATAACAGAGAAGAGTAGAAAGGGGTGAATCAATGCCGCGCCAATGATCACTGTTCAAATGTCAGATTAACGTGTCTTTATTATTGGCATAGGTCTACGTGTTTCAGGAGCTCAGCTCCCTTCCTCAGGACCGTCAAGCACAAAGAGAAACATCAAATCTACATAGGTGGGAGCAGACATACATTAAATAGCCACGATGACGTCAAAAGGACCATCCCTTTTTAGAAAAAACGGGCGGGAAAGGGTGCAATGAAGTAAAAACATGACGTAATGAACATATCTACACAGTGACAGATCAAAAAACTATCCTTGGTCATGAAACAAATGGTTACAATGATTATACATACAGTAAATTGTGTAAAAAAAAAATATTAAATTCTATTAAAGCCTGTGTATTCACTGTGGTGTGTATAAAATATATATATATATATATATATATATATATATATATATACACACATAGATATTCAATCCACAAACGTGTGCATTTAACACAAATGCATGTTTTAGCAGAAGTATGTGTAGAGACCAGAACTCATTTTATTTGTGTCAGTGTAGGACTTCAGGACTTACTAAGTGGGAGCTGGAACTACAGCAACCACCAAAGAATGTGATCTTTTAGAACGAACAAAAAACCCAATGAGGAGGCACAGAAAAAAACGAAGAAAAGAAACCCTACATGTGAAATGTAATCAAAGTCATCTCATTCCCGAATACACCGGAGCAAGGATTTATAATGGTGAAAAATGTATAGAACCGCTACAGATCCTCATGTACTGACAGCAGTTCACCGGAGTTCAGAAGCGTGGGAAAAAAGGGAACCGCACCTGCGCTGTATCAGAGGCAGGCAGGTTATGTGAGTTCAAGACCGTGGGAAAGTAGACAGAGCGCATGCGTTAAACCAGAGGGATAGAGCAAGGGCGGCTTTGCACACTACGACATCGCAGGTGCGATGTCGGTGGGGTCAAATCGAAAGTGACGCACATCCGGGGTCACTTGCGATGTCGTAGTGTGTAAAACCTAGATGATATGATGAACGAGCGCAAAAGCGTCGTTATCGTATCATCGCTGCAGCCTCCGACATTTCCATAATGCCGGTGCAGCGACAGGTGCGATGTTGTTCCTCGCTCCTGCGGCAGCACACATCGCTGTGTATGAAGCCGCAGGAGCGAGGAACTTCACCTTACCTGCCGCCGGCTGCAATGAGAAGGACGGAGGTGGGCGGGATGTTTACATCCTGCTCATCTCCGCCCCTCCACTTCAATTGGCCGCCTGCCGTGTGACGTCGCTGTGTGCCTTAGGAAGGAGGCGGGTCACCGGCCAGAGGGACGTTGCACGGCAGGTATGTGCGTGTGAAACTGCCGTAGCGATAGTAATCGCTACGGCAGCTTTCACTAGATATTGCACGTGCGACGGGGGCGGGACTATCGCTGCAGCATCAGTAACACATTGTTACCGATGTCGCAGCGTGCAAAGCCCGCCCAAGTGTCTGTGTTAACATTCAATACACCATGGACGTATTCGAACTGTGCTGAGGGTCTAGAACGGGGTTAAAGACTCCCCCCCATGGTCCTAACAGTCATTATAATAGTGCATGAAAAGGAATATCCAAAACAATGAATTAGTGAGAAAAGTGCCCATAACAGGTAGATAGGGAAGAGAGACGGGAACACAAATCTATATGTGAAACAAACCCGCCAGAAATTATAAGGGGTAGTACCGCTAATCCAAATGGAAAGATATAGATTAAATAAACTAATAATGGAGTCAGACACTATCGTGAGACATGATAACAGTAATAGAAATAACAAGTGAGATATAAGAGGATATATTGATACACCAGGTGTATCGCAACTATAGTACACGATGTCTGTTTAATATACAAATGAAACAACTAGGTATAAGAACAACTAAAAATGCTGACGGAGCGGCATTTCTCCTAAGGGAGACAACATTTTTTTAATACAATCACTATAAAAATATTGTAATACAATCATAATACTAAAGACCTGCTAAAACCAAGATAAAATATAAATTATGATAAAACAGGAACGTAGCCTATAATGTACCAAAAATATAAAAAATATATATATATAAAAAAACTTGATAATAATCCAAGAATACAATATGTGTATATAAAATAAGGATATTAAAAACAACCAAGAACGATACCCAATAAAAAGACAAATATAAATATATATATATATATGTAAAAAACCATCCAAGATCATACTTAATGAAATAAATCAGTGACTTCATTGAGGCCCCGGGGTTTTAGGGTATTGAGTTTATATATCCAAAATGTCTCTTTTTTATTTAGGTCCTCTATTCTGTCAGGAATGTGTGGAGGTATCTGCTCAATAGGGGTGACTTTTAATTTAATATTCTTTCCATGAACTAAAGTAGCATTTCATGATAAACCATGGAGCATGAATCCCACTTTAATGTTATGTCTGTGGGAATTCATTCGATTATGTAATGCTTCTGTCGTCCTCCCTATATAGCGTTTTTCACAATCACATTCTATCAAATAAATTACAAAATCGGATTGACAGGTGAGGTGTCCTTGTATCGTAAATTCTGTACTTCCCGGGGTCAAACCAAAATTGACCCTTCCATGTTGAATGTTTTTACAGCATAAACAATTCTTGGTATAACATCTGTAGGACCCTATGGATCTATTGTTGATGGCTGGACTGACATTACTCCTAAGTCTACTGGGAGCTAGTTGATTTTTTAAGTTAGAGGCTCTGCTGAAAGTAATACCTGGGTGAATGGGTAACACTTCTTTCAGGTAGGGGTCATTATGAAGTATGGACCAATGTTTCTTTAAAATATTTCTAATTAAATCCCCGTCACAACTGAAAGTATTGAGAAAATTAGAGGCAAATTTATTATCTGGATTAACTATTTTTTGGAGGGTCCCAACTTTTTTAATGAGATCCATTTGTTTAAGATCCCTGTTAGCCTGATAAGCTCTCTTTATAGTATCCAGGGGATATTTCTTATCAAGAAATCTTTCTTTTAGAATCAAAGCTTGATCCCTAAAGTCCTCATCCAACGTGCAATTTCTCCTAATTCTTTGATATTGATTTCTCGGTATGTTCAATAGCCACTTATCATAATGATTACTGTTAAAATCTATGTACCCATTGCTGTCCACCCTTTTAAAAAAAGTTTTCGTAAGAATGGAGTCATTGGTATGAGTTATAGACAGATCAAGAAAGTCAATAGAGACTTTGTCTACTGTAGGTGAAAAATTCAAGCCCCAGGTATTATTTTCTATGTTCTCTAGGAACAATGGATAATTATTTTCAACGTTGTCCCAGATAATAAATAGGTCATCTATGTACCTTTTGTAGATGACCACATGTTTAAACAATTCGGATGAATATATATATATATTGCATTTCAAATAGCCCCATCACCAAATTAGCAAAGGTAAGTGCAGCCTTAGATCCCATTGCAACTCCGCAGCGTTGGCGGTATATCGTGTCTTGGAAAGTAAAAAAAATATTTTCTAGAATAAACATCATACTATTCAGCATAAAATCCTTCTGTTTTATTGGTAATCGGTCATCAATCTCTAAAAATTGTCTGAAACATTCCAGCCCTAGAGTATGAGATACAGTTAGGTCCAGAAATATTTGGACAGTGACACAAGTTTTGTTATTTTAGCTGTTTACAAAAACATGTTCAGAAATACAATTATATATATAATATGGGCTGAAAGTGCACACTCCCAGCTGCAATATGAGAGTTTTCACATCCAAATCGGAGAAAGGGTTTAGGAATCATAGCTCTGTAATGCATAGCCTCCTCTTTTTCAAGGGACCAAAAGTAATTGGACAAGGGACTCTAAGGGCTGCAATTAACTCTGAAGGCGTCTCCCTCGTTAACCTGTAATCAATGAAGTAGTTAAAAGGTCTGGGGTTGATTACAGGTGTGTGGTTTTGCATTTGGAAGCTGTTGCTGTGACCAGACAACATGCGGTCTAAGGAACTCTCAATTGAGGTGAAGCAGCACATCCTGAGGCTGAAAAAAAGAAAAAATCCATCAGAGAGATAGCAGACATGCTTGGAGTAGCAAAATCAACAGTCGGGTACATTCTGAGAAAAAAGGAATTGACTGGTGAGCTTGGGAACTCAAAAAGGCCTGGGCGTCCACGGATGACAACAGTGGTGGATGATCGCCGCATACTTTCTTTGGTGAAGAAGAACCCGTTCACAACATCAACTGAAGTCCAGAACACTCTCAGTGAAGTAGCTGTATCTGTCTCTAAGTCAACAGTAAAGAGAAGACTCCATGAAAGTAAATACAAAGGGTTCACATCTAGATGCAAACCATTCATCAATTCCAAAAATAGATAGGCCAGAGTTAAATTTGCTGAAAAACACCTCATGAAGCCAGCTCAGTTCTGGAAAAGTATTCTATGGACAGATGAGACAAAGATCAACCTGTACCAGAATGATGGGAAGAAAAAAGTTTGGAGAAGAAAGGGAACGGCACATGATCCAAGGCACACCACATCCTCTGTAAAACATGGTGGAGGCAACGTGATGGCATGGGCATGCATGGCTTTCAATGGCACTGGGTCACTTGTGTTTATTGATGTCATAACAGCAGACAAGAGTAGCCGGATGAATTTTGAAGTGTACCGGGATATACTTTCAGCCCAGATTCAGCCAAATGCCGCAAAGTTGATCAGACGGCGCTTCATAGTACAGATGGACAATGACCGCAAGCATACAGCCAAAGCTACCCAGGAGTTCATGAGTGCAAAAAAGTGGAACATTCTGCAATGGCCAAGTCAATCACCAGATCTTAACCCAATTGAGCATGCATTTCACTTGCTCAAATCCAGACTTAAGACGGAAAGACCCACAAACAAGCAAGACCTGAAGGCTGCAGCTGTAAAGGCCTGGCAAAGCATTAAGAAGGAGGAAACCCAGCGTTTGGTGATGTCCATGGGTTCCAGACTTAAGGCAGTGATTGCCTCCAAAGGATTTGCAACAAAATATTGAAAATAAAAATATTTTGTTTGGGTTTAGTTTATTTGTCCAATTACTTTTGACCTCCTAAAATGTGGAGTGTTTGTAAAGAAATGTGTACAATTCCTACAATTTCTATCAGATATTTTTGTTCAAACCTTCAAATTAAACGTTACAATCTGCACTTGAATTCTGTTGTAGAGGTTTCATTTCAAATCCAATGTGGTGGCATGCAGAGCCCAACTCGCGAAAATTGTGTCACTGTCCAAATATTTCTGGACCTAACTGTACATATAAATCTGCAGCTTTGTCACCATAAAAAAGGGAGGTCCAGGCACAATTTATTGCACAGCTTTCAGTGTCCGCTCCTGTGCTGGAGGCAGGGGCAGAGCAGGGCTTAGCATGCAGCAGTGTGATGAGGTCATCACACTGCTGCAGGAAAGCAGAGCCGTGGAGGTGGTGAGGACTCAGAAACCGGCGGAGACAGGGAATCTCTCTGTGAGCCGAAGACAGGTGCGGGACAATCGGCGGGGGTGTTGGAGGGGTCCGCCGACCCCGGTCCCCGCTTTGTTTCAGCTGGATGTGCGTTCGAGGGCGCATATCTAGCTGAAATGCATCGTGGCTCAGAGAGGACGCCGTGCGACTTGGGAGCCGGGGAGGGTGAGTAAAATATCTATTAAAAAAATATATATATATATATATATATATATATATATACATATATATATATGTACACAGTACAGACAAAAAATTTGGACATACCTTCTCATCTCTAGAACAAGTGTTAAGAGGAGACTTTGTGCAGCAGGCCTTCATGGTAAAATAGCTGCTAGGAAACCACTGCTAAGGACAGGCAACAAGCAGAAGAGACTTGTTTGGGCTAAAGAACACAAGGAATGGACATTAGACCAGTGGAAATCTGTGCTTTGGTCTGATGAGTCCAAATTTGAGATCTTTGTATCCAAAGACCGTGTCTTTGTAGAAAAGGTGAACGGATGGACTGTACATGACTGGTTCCCACCGTGAAGCATGGAGGAGGAGATGTGATGGTGTGGAGGTGCTTTGCTGGTGACACTGTTGGGGATTTATTCAAAATTGAAGGCATACAGAACCAGCATGGCTACCACAGCATCTTGCAGTGGCATACTATTCCATCCGGTTTGCGTTTAGTCGGACCATCATTTATTTTTCAACAGGGCAATGACCCCACACACACCTCCAGGCTGTGTAAGGGCTATTTGACTAAGAAGGAGAGTGATGGGGTGCTACGCCAGTTGACCTGGTCTCCACAGTCACCAGACCTGAACCCAATCGAGATGGTTTGGGGTGAGCTGGACCGCAGAGTGAAGGCAAAAGGGCCAACAAGTGCTAAGCATCTCTGGGAACTCCTTCAAGACTGGAAAACCATTTCCGGTGATTCCGCTCATCAAGAGAATGCCATGCATGTGCAAAGTAGTAATCAAAGCAAAAGGTGGCTACTTTGAAGAACCTAGAATATAAGACATATTTTCAGTTGTTTCACACTTTTTTAAGTATTTCATTCCACATGTTTTAATCCATAGTTTTGATGCCTGCAATCTGAATCTAAAATTTTCAGAGTCCTGAAAATAAAGAAAACTCTTTGAATGAGAAGGTGTGTCCAAACTTTTGGTCTGTACTATATATATATATATATATATATATATATATATAATGTTTTTCCTAGAGTAGTGGCAGCCTGTGGAAAGTTTACGGGGTGGAGGCGGAGCAGGCATGGAGCCTGGGCGGAGTCTCAAGCGGGCCCCATAGTTTTGACAGTGTGGGGCCCTGAAATTCCTAGTGGCGGCCCTGCCACTAAACAACTATAGAAGACACAAGGGATACATACAGGGAGAAAAGCATGAACTACTTATCATTAAATGACTTAGGTAGAAGTTCAGCAGAGCTTTCAGCAACTATACCAGACAGGAGTATAAACCACCTGCTTGTAAACTGAGCATGAAGGAACTGAAAATATCACCAGCACAGTCCAAAGGAGGGAATAGGTATTTGAACACCAAGGGAATACTGATAATCAACAGCTGGGTGAAGTCGAGCTCCTGCTGGGTCCAAAAGGGAGAAAGATGAATCCCGCAGGAAAGCTACCTATACCAAGACTGCTTACAGCAGGAACAATAGAAAGTCAGGGAGCATTCTGCGGAATCAGTGTTACGGGGGGCTGTCTGATAATAAAACCTAAAGGAATGTCAGACAGTCAGGGTCCACCGTGCAAAGACTCTGCTGCAGACTATGGCAGAGGATAAGGGGTATATAAGTGTGCCACTGTAAAAAATAATAGCACAAGTGCAGAGTGCAATACCTCTGTTAAACTCACAGAGGAATATAATTAGAAAATAAAGCAATTCCTCCCTTACTTGGAGGGTGTGTGGAATGGTCTCTGTTAAAGATCACAGAGACAAAAGCAGTGAGTGTGAAATGGCACCTACCTAGGTCCGTTCCTCTAGTGGTGCCAGGAGACGGACAGCAGCGTAAGCCGCACAAAGCTCCTACCTGCATTCGCTCCACTAGTGTGCGAGGACACGAACCACTAGATATGGCACCTGCCTAGGTCCGCTCTTCTAGTGGTGCAAAAGAGACGGACAGCAGCATAAGCCGCTCAAAGCTCCTACCTCTGTTCGCTCCCCTAGTGTGCGAGGATACGAACAACTGCCAGGCGCAGTATAAGGAACGTTACCCTAGCGGCAACGTCCACCTAGGAGTAGAATCACAAGGCCCAGCCGGACCATGTGCCTCAGGCACCTGCCTATGTCCGCTCCACTAAGAGGTAAGGATACGGACTGCAGCCGAAGCTGTAAGGTATAAGAACGCTACCCTGCCGGTAGCGCTCACCTAACATAGACAGAGAGATGCCTAGAGGGACGTGCACAGGGCGTCTACCCTCATGCATGAACCAAGAGGACTGAGCGCCGGGCGGCGTGCGTCAGGGTCTTATATAGACTCTGTGCCTCATCCAAGATGGAGGACACCAGAGCCAATCCGCTGCCAGAATGACAGCAATGACGTCACGCTGGCCTATCACCGAGCAAAGCGTCACAAGCACATGACCAGCGACCAATCGGCATAGAAGGTGTCAGAGACATGTGACCACGTGTCACAAGCACATGACCAGTGGTTAATCAGCTTAGAAGGTGTCAGAGACATGTGACCTCGTGTCAGCGATGATGTCACCCACACTGGGTTGAACTAGATGGACTTAGAGTCTCCCTTCAACCTTAAAAACTATGATACTATGATACTATGATGATACATTTGCAATGACTCCAAGATAGGACTTAGTCTCCAGCGCTTGCACATGTGCAGTAGCAAGAAATCCGGACATAGTCTCCAGAGCCACAGCAACCATAACAGTCAGACTCTGTGACCTTCTGTGGCCAGAAACCACATGACTGTCTGTCACATGTGACACACCCGTGACACTAGTAGAGATTAACGCTTGCTGGCCTGACCTTAACGAGCACACAGTTGGTTTATGCCCATGCCAGCCTGTTCATCTCAGACGAACCAGAGAAACCATAGTATAGAGTGTCAGAATTTGTTGTGTGAACAGCAGTCTGATGCCACTGTAGCGCCCAGAGAAGGGGGTACTTGGTCCCGGGTAGTACTTGTAATTGGGAATTTCACTTTGGTGTCCCTTGCCCGGTCCCGTGCCCTGGGCCCCTTTTGTAATGAGAGTATTTACAGGGGATGATAAGAGTTTTTGTCATGTGACGCCACCTGCGGGTTGCGGTTAAGGATGGATAACTGCCGCTGCTGAATGTGGGTACTCCCAGAGCTGGTGGTGATTGCAGCAATGGTGTTAGGCCCACCGCAGGTAGGGCGGTGTCTGGGATACATAACGGGGAGTAATAAAGGATACCACACCAGGTTGTCTTTAACAATCTCTACTCACTGTGGACCCAGGGGTTGCTGGTTCAGGTCCCTTGGAGGACCAGTGCCAATGTAGTGACCCAGGTTGCTCTGTCTCCGGCACTCTCTGTTGATTGGGTCCCCGTAGCATGGAGAATTTGGGGGCCGACTGTCCCTTTTGGGGTACAGTCTCCTTTTCTGTACGGCATCTAGTGCGGACCCTGTGGGGAGGTAAGTGTCCCAACCCCGATCTTAGTTTACTGCTGATGCCCCCAGATTATTTGGTTCGGTGAAGTCCGTGAAAGTGTCATCACCAGGCAGGTATTTGCCAAACAGTATAAAATTTGCGCTTGAACTAGGGCCCTGTGCCTCGTTTGTGCTCCGGTCCCAGCGGTATCTCCGGTACCCGTCCTGGCGACCTCTCTCCAGTGCCCCTGGGGTCATGTTACATGGACCCAGCTCAGGCACATCCGCACATCTCTTCTGTGTGCCACACTCTCCCAACTCACTCTGACTGACTGCTGACCTGTCCTACTGGGCTGGCTAAACCCAGGGACTCGTTCCCATGGCGACCATCCCGTTCCATGGTTAACCCTCTATGCCCAGTGTGGAGTGGAGAACTAGGATTTTGGCTGTGCTTTGGTGGTATCGGCACTGGTACTCCAGGTCCCAGGGGGTAGGTCCTGCATCCCCAAGAGGATGCAGTTCCCTGTAGTGCCCTGAGGGTCTCAGGAGTGCTACACCACCATTACACTAGGTGAGTTTTGGGCAAAGCTCCGCGTGACTGAATGACGGGAGTGCAATGCGTTTGCACAGGTAGCATATGCAAACACATAGGACACTACATCCCTCCGGAATTTAGGCCATCAAAAGCAACACAATATGAGATCCAGAGTACCCTTCACCCAAGGGTGACCAGCAAGGACAGAATGATAATGCTCTCCAAGATCTCTAAGGGTGCGAGCCCACAATCAGTGTTTGCAGCATTTTGTAAGCAGCATGCTTCAGCTGTGTCCAAACACTGCGTTGCACAGTACAAGCATAGTGGATGAGATTTCTAGAAATCCCGTGCCCACTGTGCTTGTTTTTCCGCAGCAAACACTGACCTGCGGTGCATGTTTCCGGACCGCAGCATGTCAATCGTTTGTTTCAGTATCGCATGTTCCCTCTGTAGGGAGAACACAAGCGAGAGTCTTCAGCGAACTGAACCCTGATCGTGGGTACAAGCAGCTGCAGTCTCCTGCATTCTCCTGCGGAGGAGACTCACAGCCGTGCAGGTCAGGACCTGATGAGTCCATGACGCAGTGAGTCCTGATCTTGGGCACATACCCTAAGGCAAAGATTCTGGGAAACAAATGACTTGTTAGTTGGGACCTTAGATTGCGCCTCACCCTAAGCCTCAGCAATCCTCACAAAGCTCCCCCTGAAAAACTCATGTATAATCATTAGGGATGAGAGAATATATTCACCACTATTCGGTATCTGATGGATAATAGGGTATTCGAGGTATTCGCTATCTGAAGGCTAATATGGTATTCGCTCCGATACTTTCAATTTCATTTCTGGACTTCCTGGTGCCTTTTTCCAGCCAATGAACACATCTGATGTTGCTTGCCCTCACAGTAACGCAGCCATCTTTGTCGTGGTGTTACTGTGATTGGCTTGGCCGCACAGCGCCATAGGGGCTATATAATGCAGCCGCCATTTTGTGTGCACGCATTCATTCCTGAGCTGCCGGTGTTGCAAGACTGTACTGTGTGCGGTACAGCGTTTTTCCAGCCAACTAATACTAGTCCTTCTAAGGGCTGAAGCTATTTAGCATTACCTGTTAGTGACTGTGTAAATCATAGAAACAGGTATAGGGACAGTGCAGTGCATTCTATGAGATAGTGTTCCTGCTGCAGAATCCAAAATAGTCCTTATAAGGGCTGAAGATATTTAGCATTATCTGTTAGCGACTGTCTAAATCATAGAAACAGGTATAGGGACAGTGCAGTTTGTGCTATGAGATAGTGTTCCTGCTGCAGAATCCAAAATAGTCCTTTTAAGGGCTGAAGACTGTCCACTGTATGCTAGCTGCTGTGTAAATCATAGAACTGCTGCAAAAAAAACCCATCATCTTCTTAGTGCTGCATATGGTCTGTTACTGCAGTGTGTGATATAGGGACAGCTTACTCACAGGCAGGGAGAGATTTAAAGCTGTCCTGACATCTGCTACTAATATTCAACAATCTCAGCACTGCTACATCTCTTGTCTGTTCTACTAGCAATATGTATTACAACTTGCAAAAAAAAGTCCCAAAATTGCAAAAACAACGGGTTCAGGTGTAGTGTAGTGCCTGTCAGCCACCATCTCAATTCACAGTCTGAGTGTTACCAATTTGTTATTAATACTAGGTGTCAGTGGCACATGTCCCTGAAGCAAAATACCTTCATAGCACCAAACTAGCCTAATTTTGGGGGCTTCATATCTTACAGAATCTACCTAGTGGCTTGCTGCAACTAACACACAGTCTCAGTGTTACCCAATTTTTATTAATACTTGGTATCAGGGTCACAACTTCCACTTCAAGGCCAGTACCTTCCTAGCAACAAGCTAGCATATTTTTCTGACGCCCCTGGACTATCAGGTTGTCACAGGTTATTGCACAATCTGCCCTCCCGTGCAGTATCCACCTCCCTCTTGGTTATGGGTCCCTAACCAAATGGTGTTGCCTACATCAGCTAATCAAATCCTAGATACACCCTGCACCACACCCACCAGATACACCAGTGGAATAGAGTAGCCCACCTGGGGGGTCAGGGAGGGGAGGTGAGGAGTGTAGTAAGTCAGAGAGTGAGTTAAGGAGTGGTGGTGAGAGTAGCCCTCGAGTTGTGAGGAGCTCTGAGGAGGTCAAGAGTGGGGACTCCCATAAGAAAACTGTCTAGGTGGCAGACGGTGGTCTGGACCTAGAGGGGTTGGACCCCTGGTCGCAGGGGATTGTGGCAAGGGGCTCGGGTCTGTCGAGCAGGACAGCCGGTAGCCTTGCACCATCACCGGGCTGGGACCAAGGCACGACTGGGTACGTGGACCCTAGGTCAGGGAGTAGCTTCAGGCAACCTGACAATTTACCCGATGAGAACGAAGCCTTCAAGATCCGCTCTCCACCCGCTACAAAATCGGGATACTAGCGCAACGAAGGGGATAGGACTCTCCACTAAAAACGGTCCAGAAAATCCCAAGCGTGAACCCTGAGAGCAAGCTCCCACACTTTGCCATAGTTGGGAGAGGGACCCAGCAAGTTTCATACTACAGTAGTAAACTTAGTGCCAGGAGGCAAGTGATGGATCACCAGGCAGCACTATTGGGGACAGGACCCGAACTAGCTCCCCTCGGTGGCAGCGGGGTCCAGAGACTTGGTTTACCCAGTTGTCGGTGTCTGCTTAATGGACTGAGTACAAGAGGGATCCCTGCATCCCACGTCCTTATCCCCACACCGAGTCCCGGGGCATCCCTCCTACCCGTGCAGGGTTCTAACACCTTGCTGGCCCATCCATCATCCCCGGGTACTCCCAACTGCAGTGGTGGTACTCCTAATTACCACACACCATGGGTGGCATTACGAACTCTATAATCCCTTGTAAATACCCCTTTCATTTGAGTGGCCGCACGACCCACCACAGGTCCGGAGACCCTCGAGCCACTGAGAACCTGGATCCAAGCAGCTCGACTGCTGCCATGGGGGCAGCACACCTCAAATTCCTGGCATCACGAACAGGATTCGAGAAGGACCCACCTACCTGGGTGACGTGCGCCTTAGAAGTTGAAACCGCTAGTCAAAAATCCCGTTTCCCACCATTCCCGCCATCTTTCTCCACCAAAGCGTGCGAAGCAGGAGCCCCGCCCGTCGTCCTGAGAGTGAGCCGGGAACCGGAAGTTCCCAGAGGGCCACAGCATCTAAGCGAGTGCTGGGTGAAAACCGAGGGGGAAGGTAAAGATGTCCGCGCCGGACAATAGAAGTGTTGCAGCGCTACCTCCACCAGATCAGGGCGACGCGGATGCCGCGGGCGCTGCTCCAGCCGCAAAAGCAGCTGCATCGGGGGCTGAGGTGGTCGCGCCTATCATGCCGATCACCTTGCCCTATGTGCATGGCGCTGCCTGGCTCCCACAGTATGATGGCCGACCGGATGCGCTACAGGGGTTCCAGCAAAAGATCTGTAACGTCTCCGACATGTACGCCCTGACCGGACGGCAGCGAGCGTCTGTAGTACTCGGTCAGCTGACTGGCGCTGCTGAATTAGAAGTGGAGACATGGACTGAGGAGGATCGGGTCTCAGTGCCCGCCATTTTCAAGAGACTGGGAGCTGCATTTGAGACCCGCACCAAAGCCAAGCTGAAGATGATGTTCTATAGCTGAAAACATCGCCCCCCCCAAGACAGCATTAGGGATTATGCCCTGAGATTACAAGTGGCGCTTCGGACTCTGAAGCTGATCAACGACATCGGTGAGCCAGAGGGGAACAAGATGCTTGTGGAGCAGTTCCTACAAGTCCTAGGATCAATAGAGGACCATAAGCAACTCCGGTTGTGGGCCATGGGACATCCTGCCTTGGACTATACTATCCTAAAGGAGTGGGCAATCAAAGCCCTGCAGCCCCCGGAGGCTCCTAATTCTCCACTCCCAACCTGGCAAGCTGGCACCTCTCCTTTGCATGCAAAGCCCCCTGCCTTGGCACTGCCGGAGCCAACCTCCCCAGTGGTGCCTGTAGGCGGAATCAGCGATTTCTCTTCACAGGTACAGCAGCTGAGTAGCGACGTCGCAAGGATCTTGGAGGCGATGCAACTCTAGTCCAAGGCCACCCCGACGAGAGAGATCCAACTGGCCGACTGCCCGGAGGACGTACCATGGATGAGGAAGAGGACCCCGGCGTATAAAAGACGGAATAACGACCGGTATGGACAACCTGTTTGTTATAAGTGTAACAAGACTGGCCACTATGCTTGGAGCTGTCCTTTAAACGGGCAACCCCTGGGGCTGAGGGCCAATCCCCAGGAATAAACTCCCAAGGCCCAACGGACTGGCGAGAGTGGTATGTAGGGGGATGGCCCATCGTTTCCATCACCTTGAATGGGATCCCGACCTCTGCGCTCCTTGATACCGGCTCCCAGGTAACGACTATTCCCTATGTACTGTATAAGAAATTTTGGCTTGATGATGAACTCACCCCGCCAGATGACAGCATTACCATCTACACCATAAACGGGTTGCCAGTGACTCAAATCAGGTTCAAGGAGGTGACCATTAAGGTGAGCCAGGTAGAGTTGGCGAGGCAAGGCCTCATAGTCGTACAGAATGACCCTAGTGATCGGAACCCTATGATCATTTTAGGCACAAAGGTCATTGAAAACTGGGGTTTTCCGTGACAGTTGAAATCCCTGGGCCGCCCCTGTAGTACTGGTGAAAAAAAAGGACGGCACTATGAGGATTTGTGTGGACTACCGACAGATCAATTAGGTCACGCACAAGGATGCCTACCCCTTGCCCCGCATTGAGAAGTCGTTGGCTGCCGTAAAATCTGCCAGGGATGTTCCAGAGGCTCATGCAATGCTGCTTGGGCCACTGCAATTTTGAAATGGTCTTGCTGTACCTGGACGACGTCATCGTGTACTCTAAAAAGTATGAGGCACACCTGGAACATCTGACGGAGGTATTTGAGGCATTATCCAAGTACGAGATGAAGCTCAAGCCATCCAAGTGTCACCTGCTAAAGCCTAAGGACATGGGACATGTGGTCAGTGCTGAGGGTGGGGCACCGGATCCCAAGAAGATCACCGCCCTCCAGAACTGGCCAAGGCCCAACACCATCAGAGAGGTGCGGCAGTTCCTGGGCCTGATGGGGTACTACCGAAGATTTGTCAAGGGTTACACTCAGATGGTGGCCCCCTTGCAAGACCTCCTGGTGGGGCAACCAGTGCACGGCAAGTCCTCTGGCCCTCCGTTCCAATGGGGCAAGGAACAAGAAGATTCTTTAAGCAGATGAAGTCAGTTCTGACGGGGGATGAAATTCTGGCATATCACGACTACGGTCTCCCGTTCATACTGTATATGGATGCTTAGGGCTGGGAGCAGTCCTGTCACAAGTGCAAAAGGGCAAGGAGAAAGTAATAGCCTACGCTAGCCGAAAACTGAGGCCCACTGACAGAAACCCAGAGAACTATAGTTCTTTCAAGCTGGAGTTCCTGGCACTTGTATGGGCTGTGACAAAGAGGTTTAAACACTACCTAGCCGCCGCGAAGTTCACCGTGTACACGGATAATAACCCGTTGGCCCACCTGGACATGGCGAAGCTGGGAGCATTGGAACACCGCTGGGTCGCAAGGTTGGCAAATTATGATTTCATCATAAAGTACAGGGCTGGCCGCAAGAATACAAATGCTGATGCACTGTCCAGGATGCCCCATTTGTCTGACGATGGGAGGGATGAAGATGACCTGGAAGAGATTGAATTGCCTGCTTTCCATCGGCCCACTCACACAGAACGGTCTCGACCATGCAACCATCAGCAAGAGGCAACCTGTGATCCACTGCCCCATCACTGTTGGCAAGAGGCCCAGATGGAAGGATGGGGACCCTTCAATCAAATTAGTTAAAGCATTGCTAGCCAGAGCCGGCGCTCGCCTCGAGCCGGGCGCCCCAGATTAAGTAAGAAAGTTGTGGCAGGACAGAAGTCGGCTCTATCTTCACCAAGGCAAATTGTGCAGAAGCCTAACCAACCCCAAGACACACGAGATAATCTGCCAGATCGTGATACCCCAAGCGTATGTCCCGGTGGTGCTGGAAGCATACAATGATGGGGCTGGGCACTTTGGATGGAAGAATTTGGAGATGTTGCTGAGGAGTTGCTTCTATTGGATAGGGATGAGAGACTCCATAGAAGCCTGGTGTAGGAATTGCGGTCCCTGTGCCTTGAGAAGGCAAGATGGCACCAGTCAGCGGGCACCACTCCAGTTGATAGTCACCAAGCAGCCCCTGGAGATTGTAGCTCTGGATCATGTCAAGCTAACCCCCAGCAGAAGTGGGTACACGTATGCGCTCACGATGGTAGACCACTACTCTCGGTTCCTGGTGGTGGTACTCATTAAGCATTTAACTGCCAGGACAGTGGCAAAGGTGTTCCAAGCGCACTTCTGCAAGCCACGTGGATATCCCGATCGAGTCCTTACCAATCAAGGTCCGGCATTTGAGGCTGAAATATTCCAGGAGTTTTGTAGCCTGTACGGGTGCAAGAAGATACGCACTACACCCTACCATGCACAGACAAATTGGATGTGCGAGAAGATGAACCATTTGGTGATCAATTTACTGAAGACCCTTCCCCTTGGAGAGTGGAACCAGTGGCCTGAAAAGCTGCCAGACCTCGTGGATATCTATACCAACATTCCTGTGGAATCCACAAAGTGCACCCCCGCTTACCTGATGAGAGCCAGACCTGGGAGACTCCCAGCGGACTTAGAAATGGAGGTCGAGTTGCCTGAAACCTACTTGCCCGGGGCGGATTGGGACTCATGTCGCCAGATCCTGTATAAGCAGACTCAAAAATGTGTTGAAGAAAGTTTGAATCAAAACAGAAAATGGCAAGAGAGGAACTTTAACAAGCAGGCAAAAGCAACCCCTTTCTCACCAGGTGAGATAGTACTGAAGAGGAAGAGAAAGCTGCACAAATTGGAAGATCAATGGAAAAGGAGCCTTACGTGGTACAACCATCCAACTTTGATACCAAATGATACCAGGCCACATATGTTTGAGCTCTAAACCTGAGCCATAACCACAATTTTCAGGTGTTTCAAGCCTCCCCTGATGAGCAGTTGTTGTGAAACGCGTCGGGAGTCACCTGCTTGATGGATACTAGGGTCAGCCACAACAGGGCCAGCTGTGGACTGCCCTTGTAAGGGCGGGAGTTTATGTGGATAATCTAAGGGTCAGTTGTATCCCAGACAGGGCCAGTGACCAAGCCACTGCTCCCCCCGTGCCGGTATATGGACCAAGCAGCACTGGAGAAGGACGACACCTCACCGACAAAAAGACTGGGTGAGATGGTTCCACTTTAAGTGGTCCTAATATTGCACTGTATATGACATCCTTTTGTTCCCTGACCCCCTGCCGTAGTTGGTATAGAACATGGTATATGTATTATGAGGTCATTATTTCCTGGGTACCGTATGTCATGGTGCACTTTTTTGTTTGTCCCCTGATAGAGCGCATTACACTAGCATAGCTCTATAGTGAGACATTCACACTAATTTTGTCTGGTGTTGATGACGCTGAGTGACAACATTCTGTCTGTTAAGTGGCATGCTACTTCTTGTGAATACATGCATCTTTGAAGGCTGCACTTACCCAGCATCTGTCTAATCAGTGATACCACACCAGCTATTTGTGTGTTGAAAAACTCATCACCTCTCCGGTGTTGTTTATCAAGGCGAACGTTACCTGTTCCCCTTATTCTGTAAATGATGGTGCCATAGATACACGCAGCATACATTGGTCCCATCATTTCCAGGTTTTAATTGGTGTTTGGATCACAGTTTTGTATATTCATTTTATATAACCCAATTAAAGGTTAAGTTTTAATATCACATGTTGCTATATCTATCTAACCATCCAACTTTGACAACCAAAAGACTTGCCTGATCAGAAAGGAGTAGGGAAGAACCACGGCTACCGTCTCCCGAGACCATCTAAAAAAATGTCCACAGCCCTTAAGAATAGAGATGAGTGATGTTCGAGTCGAACGGTTCGCCAATTTCATGTTCGAGTAATTTTGGGGGGTGTTCGAGTCGTTCGACAAACTCAAACGATTTGCTAAAAGTTCGGCAGTTCGAGTTACGTTCGAGAACGGTTCGATCACCAAAAGCGTGGCTTTTCACAGTAAGTATGTGCACACGTTGCGTATCTGCATGCGTCCTGCGTCCCTAGCACTATCCCTCTCTCTTTCCTACTCACCGATCATTGGCGCGGCGCTGCACAGCTGTCACAAATCTCCGGCGGCTGTTCCTCTTTTGAAAATGGCTGCTGCTTCATTATTCAATCACACATTCCCTGCTTTCCTCGCCCACCGGTGCCCATGATTGATTGCAGTCAGACACGCCCCCACGATGAGTGACAGCTGTCTCACTGCAACCAATCACAGCCGCTGTGGACGGGTCTATATCGTGCAGTAAAGTAAATAAACAAATAATTAAAAAAAAAAAATTTGATACCAGCCAGGATAAAGCCACACGGCTGGAGGCTGGTATTGTCAGGATGGGGAGCGCCACTTTATGGGGAGCCCACCACCCTAACAATATCACCCAGCAGCCGCCCGGAATTGCTGCATCCATTAGATGCGGCAGTCCCGGGACTCTACCCGGCTCATCCCGAATTGCCCTCGTGTGGTGGCAATCGGGGTAATAACAGGGTTAATCATGGCAGACGTCTCTCCGAGTTACCTTCCATGATTAACCTGTAAGTGAAAGTAAAGAAGCACACACAACGAAAAATCCTTTATTTGGAATAAAAGACAACCCCCCCTCTTTTACCACTTTATTAATCCACAAACAACAATCCAGGTCCGAAGTAATCCACACAACACTGTCAGCTCTGCTACATGAAGATGACAGGGAGCCCAGTAAAACACGAGCACTCTGTGTCCTCTCCACGCAGCACCTGAAGTTTCACTCTGCAATGCAGAGGTTAAGATTAACAAATCTTCCTATGTTTCTCATTAGACGCAGTGGCTCAATGGATAGAGCCGCCCTGTTACGAACCGGCGCTGCCATAGCCGCAAGCAGCCTGTTGCGGTTCCTGTTGCGCCCAGGCGCCGGCTGCCGTTCTTGGCCGTGCCTCGGGTCGTCCAGTTGGCTGTTCCTTCCACCATGTCTAAGTGTGGAGAGGCGGCTAGTGCGCATGCGTGCGCCGATTTACCCCAGCCAGAGTTTAAGCCCGGTGTTTTGCCTAGTGAGCATGCTCAGCCGGATTGTGTTATGTCTGAGACTAAGTCCTCAGTTCAGGCTACTGAGCATGCTCCCACAATTAACCCTAACAGCCTCTTTGCACAGGTACTTGGACTTCGTGCTGTGTCTAAGTTCTGGGATGTGCCTACTGAGCATGCTCAAACTGATAGTCTGCTTTCTGAGCCTGTTGCTCAGGCTACTGGGCATGCTCAGGCACTTAGTGCACCAGAGGCTAGGTCCGGTAAGGACCTCACTGAGCATGTCCGTGAGGTGGCAGGCCCCGATAGGGCAGAGGGTGTCAGGTGTCCTGATGACGTGGCAACTCCGGACTGGCTCGCAGAGGTCCGCCCCTATGATCTGGCACCTCAGTATTGGTCGTCAGACGATGACTGGTGAAGTGTTTGGGGAGTGGCTGCCATGAGGTCATCAATGACGTGGCGGTTCCGGATAGGTCGCATGTGACGTCACTGATGACATGGCACTCTGCTATTGGACCTTGGTGGTTCCACCCTGGGTTTGGGGCGGACCCAGGTTATAAAAGGGGCTGGAGACAACATGGAGGTGCGCAGTCTTCATATTTGCTCAGTCAGAGCACACCTCCATGTTAGAGCCTCATTGCGGCATAAGCCTATGTTGGGAAGCGGTAGGTAGGGATAGGCGAACGGTGCCTGTCACGCCAAGATTCGTGGCTCGGCACATCAGGGTCAGGCGCCGTGCTTCCCTCCTGCCGTTACAGTCTTGCTATAGCAGCCCAGTGGCGCTAACTGGGTTGCGGCTGCTGTGCTTCCTGTCCGATTGTGCTCCCTACGCACACGGACAACGCACCTGCTGCGCCACCTGTCCGATTGTGCCCCCTACGCACACGGACAACGCACCTGCTGCACCACCTGTCCGATTGTGCCCCCTACGCACACGGACAACGCACCTGCTGCGCCACCTGTCCGATTGTGCCCCCTACGCACACGGAAAACGCACCTGCTGCGCCACCTGTCCGGTTGTGCCCTCTACGCGCATGGACAGCGTACCCCAGGACCCCTGTGGAGTTAACAGGGTGTTCCTTATCCTCCTCGGCTTCCCGGTCAACGCTACTGGTGTACCCATCTGGCCTGACGTGTCCTACACACACGTGGCCAGTCGAGAGGTGGCCAGAAACGCTAATCGGAGGACCGCTCGGCCTGACGTGTCCTACACACGTGGCCGACAGGGCGCTTTCGTGGCGGTCTTCCGGTCAACGCTACCTGGTTACCACCCGGCCTGACGTGTTTCCTGCACACGTGGTTGGTGTAGCGCTAGGTGCACCAAAACGCTAATCGGGTTGTCGTCCGGTCTGACGTGTCCCAACACACGTGACCGGTTCCCATAGTTCCTGGGTTATCTCAGAGCCATCCAGCTCTATAGTCTCCGTCTAACCCTCAGGTGCCAGCAGCTCCTTTGTCATCTGGAGCACGGTGGGCCCTGACTGGCGATTAGGATATATACCCCCTGGTCCTAATCTGCCGGCCCCCCCCGTAACACGCCCGGTAAAGAATTTAATTTATTTTAAATTATAATTATTATTTATTTATAATTATAATTTAATTTAATTTAATTATGCACTGAGGGGAGGAGCCGGACATCAGCTGTGAGCTGCGGGACAGACCTCTAAAATCGGAGCAGTTTACGGAATGAGGCTGCATTGCTCTTTTCTCTCTCTTCTCTCTCTATGTGCATGGCGCTGCCTGGCTCCCACAGTATGATGGCCGACCGGATGCGCTACAGGGGTTCCAGCAAAAGATCTGTAACGTCTTCGACATGTACGCCCTGACCGGACGGCAGCGAGCGTCTGTAGTACTCGGTCAGCTGACTGGCGCTGCTGAATTAGAAGTGGAGACATGGACTGAGGAGGATCGGGTCTCAGTGCCCGCCATTTTCAAGAGACTGGGAGCTGCATTTGAGACCCGCACCAATGCCAAGCTGAAGATGATGTTCTTTAGCTGAAAACATCGCCCCCCCAAGACAGCATTAGGGATTATGCCCTGAGATTACAAGTGGCGCTTCGGACTCTGAAGCTGATCAACGACATCGGTGAGCCAGAGGGGAACAAGATGCTTGTGGAGCAGTTCCTACAAGTCCTAGGATCAGTAGAGGACCATAAGCAACTCCGGTTGTGGGCCCTGGGACATCCTGCCTTGGACTATACTATCCTAAAGGAGTGGGCAATCAAAGCCCTGCAGCCCCCGGAGGCTCCTGATTCTCCACTCCCGACCTGGCAAGCTGGCACCTCTCCTTTGCATGCAAAGCCCCCTGCCTTGGTACTGCCGGAGCCAACCTCCCCAGTGGTGCCTGTAGGCGGAATCAGCGATTTCTCTTCACAGGTACATCAGCTGAGTAGCGACGTCGCAAGGATCTTGGAGGCGATGCAACTCTAGTCCAAGGCCACCCCGACGAGAGAGATCCAACTGGCCGACTGCCCGGAGGACGTACCATGGATGAGGAAGAGGACCCCGGCGTATAAAAGACGGAATAACGACCGGTATGGACAACCTGTTTGTTATAAGTGTAACAAGACTGGCCACTATGCTTGGAGCTGTCCTTTAAACGGGCAACCCCTGGGGCTGAGGGCCAATCCCCAGGAATAAACTCCCAAGGCCCAACGGACTGGCGAGAGTGGTATGTAGGGGGATGGCCCATCGTTTCCATCACCTTGAATGAGATCGCGACCTCTGCGCTCCTTGATACCGGCTCCCAGGTAACGACTATTCCCTATGTACTGTATAAGAAATTTTGGCTTGATGATGAACTCACCCCGCCAGATGACAGCATTACCATCTACGCCATTAACGGGTTGCCAGTGACTCAAATCGGGTTCAAGGAGGTGACCATTAAGGTGAGCCAGGTAGAGTTGGCGAGGCAAGGCCTCATAGTCGTACAGAATGACCCTAGTGATCGGAACCCTATGATCATTTTAGGCACAAAGGTCATTGAAAACTGGGGTTTTCCGTGACAGTTGAAATCCCTGGGCCGCCCCTGTAGTACAGGTGAAGAAAAAGGACGGCACTATGAGGATTTGTGTGGACTACCGACAGATCAATTAGGTCACGCACAAGGATGCCTACCCCTTGCCCCGCATTGAGAAGTCGTTGGCTGCCGTAAAATCTGCTACTTACTTTTCTACTCTTGATCTCACAAGTGGATACTGGCAAGTGGCTGTTGCTGAAGAGGATCGTGAGAAAACCGCATTTGCTACCCCGATGGGACTGTGTAAATTCAATAGCATGCCATTTGGACTGTGCAACGCACCAGGGATGTTCCAGAGGCTCATGCAATGCTGCTTGGGCCACTGCAATTTTGAAATGGTCTTGCTGTACCTGGACGACGTCATCGTGTACTCGAAAACGTATGAGGCACACCTGGAACATCTGACGGAGGTATTTGAGGCATTATCCAAGTACGAGATGAAGCTCAAGCCATCCAAGTGTCACCTGCTGAAGCCTAAGGACATGGGACATGTGGTCAGTGCTGAGGGTGTGGCACCGGATCCCAAGAAGATCACCGCCCTCCAGAACTGGCCAAGGCCCAACACCATCAGAGAGGTGCGGCAGTTCCTGGGCCTGATGGGGTACTACCGAAGATTTGTCAAGGGTTACACTCAGATGGTGGCCCCCTTGCAAGACCTCATGGTGGGGCAACCAGTGCACGGCAAGTCCTCTGGCCCTCCGTTCCAATGGGGCAAGGAACAAGAAGATTCTTTAAGCAGATGAAGTCAGTTCTGACGGGGGATGAAATTCTGCATATCACGACTACGGTCTCCCGTTCATACTGTATATGGATGCTTAGGGCTGGGAGCAGTCCTGTCACAAGTGCAAAAGGGCAAGGAGAAAGTAATAGCCTACGCTAGCCGAAAACTGAGGCCCACTGACAGAAACCCAGAGAACTATAGTTCTTTCAAGCTGGAGTTCCTGGCACTTGTATGGGCTGTGACAAAGAGGTTTAAACACTACCTAGCCGCCGCGAAGTTCACCGTGTACACGGATAATAACCCGTTGGCCCACCTGGACACGGCGAAGCTGGGAGCATTGGAACACCGCTGGGTCGCAAGGTTGGCAAATTATGATTTCATCATAAAGTACAGGGCTGGCCGCAAGAATACAAATGCTGATGCACTGTCCAGGATGCCCCATTTGTCTGACGATGGGAGGGATGAAGATGACCTGGAAGAGATTGAATTGCCTGCTTTCCATCGGCCCACTCACACAGAACGGTCTCGACCATGCAACCATCAGCAAGAGGCAACCTGTGATCCACTGCCCCATCACTGTTGGCAAGAGGCCCAGATGGAAGGATGGGGACCCTTCAATCAAATTAGTTAAAGCATTGCTAGCCAGAGCTGGCGCTCGCCTCGAGCCGGGCGCCCCAGATTAAGTAAGAAAGTTGTGGCAGGACAGAAGTCGGCTCTATCTTCACCAAGGCAAATTGTGCAGAAGCCTAACCAACCCCAAGACACACGAGATAATCTGCCAGATCGTGATACCCCAAGCGTATGTCCCGGTGGTGCTGGAAGCATACAATGATGGGGCTGGGCACTTTGGATGGAAGAATTTGGAGATGTTGCTGAGGAGTTGATTCTATTGGATAGGGATGAGAGACTCCATAGAAGCCTGGTGTAGGAATTGCGGTCCCTGTGCCTTGAGAAGGCAAGATGGCACCAGTCAGCGGGCACCACTCCAGTTGATAGTCACCAAGCAGCCCCTGGAGATTGTAGCTCTGGATCATGTCAAGCTAACCCCCAGCAGAAGTGGGTACACGTATGCGCTCACGATGGTAGACCACTACTCTCGGTTCCTGGTGGTGGTACTCATTAAGCATTTAACTGCCAGGACAGTGGCAAAGGTGTTCCAAGCGCACTTCTGCAAGCCACGTGGATATCCCGATCGAGTCCTTACCAATCAAGGTCCGGCATTTGAGGCTGAAATATTCCAGGAGTTTTGTAGCCTGTACGGGTGCAAGAAGATACGCACTACACCCTACCATGCACAGACAAATTGGATGTGCGAGAAGATGAACCATTTGGTGATCAATTTACTGAAGACCCTTCCCCTTGAAGAGTGGAACCAGTGGCCTGAAAAGCTGCCAGACCTCGTGGATATCTATACCAACATTCCTGTGGAATCCACAAAGTGCACCCTCGCTTACCTGATGAGAGCCAGACCTGGGAGACTCCCAGTGGACTTAGAAATGGAGGTCGAGTTGCCTGAAACCTACTTGCCCGGGGCGGATTGGGACTCATGTCGCCAGATCCTGTATAAGCAGACTCAAAAATGTGTTGAAGAAAGTTTGAATCAAAACAGAGAATGGCAAGAGAGGAACTTTAACAAGCAGGCAAAAGCAACCCCTTTCTCACCAGGTGAGATCGTACTGAAGAGGAAGAGAAAGCTGCACAAATTGGAAGATCAATGGGAAAAGGAGCCTTACGTGGTACAACCATCCAACTTTGACAACCAAAAGACCTGCCTGATCAGAAAGGACTAGGGAAGAACCACGGCTACCGTCTCCCGAGACCATCTAAAAAAATGTCCACAGCCCTTAAGAATAGAGACGAGCGATGTTCGAGTCGAACGGTTGGCCAATTTCATGTTCGAGTAATTTTGGGGGCTGTTCGAGTCGTTCGACAAACTCGAACGATTTGCTAAAAGTTCGGCAGTTCGAGTTACGTTCGAGAACGGTTCGATCACCAAAAGTGTGGCTTTTCACAGTAAGTATGTGCGCACGTTGCGTATCTGCATGCGTCCTGCGTCCCTAGCACAATCCCTCTCTCTTTCCTACTCACCGATCATTGGCGCGGCGCTGCTCGGCTGTCACAAATCTCCGGCGGCTTTTCCTCTTTTGAAAATGGCTGCTGCTTCATTATTCAATCACGCATTCCCTGCTTTCCTCGCCCACCGGCGCCCATGATTGGTTGCAGTCAGACACGCCCCCACGATGAGTGACAGCTGTCTCACTGCAACCAATCACAGCCGCTGTGGACGGGTCTATATCGTGCAGTAAAGTAAATAAATAAATAATTAAAAAAAAAAAATTTGATACCAGCCAGGATAAAGCCACACGGCTGGAGGCTGGTATTGTCAGGATGGGGAGCGCCACTTTATGAGGAGCCCATTACCCTAACAATATCACCCAGCAGCCGCCCGGAATTGCTGCATCCATTAGATGCGGCAGTCCCGGGACTCTACCCGGCTCATCCCGAATTGCCCTCGTGTGGTGGCAATCGGGGTAATAACAGGGTTAATCATGGCAGACATCTCTCCGAGTTACCTTCCATGATTAACCTGTAAGTGAAAGTAAAGAAACACTCACAACGAAAAATCCTTTATTTGGAATAAAAGACAACCCCCCCTCTTTTACCACTTTATTAATCCACAAACAACAATCCAGGTCCGAAGTAATCCACACGACACTGTCAGCTCTGCTACATGAAGATGACAGGGAGCCCAGTAAAACACGAGCACTCTGTGTCCTCTCCACGCAGCACCTGAGGTGAGCCGCGCTGTCACCGGAGACTTCACTCTGCAAAGCAGAGGTTAAGATTAACAAATCTTCCTATGTTTCTCATTAGACGCAGTGGCTCAATGGATAGAGCCGCCCGGTAAAGAATTTAATTTATTTTAAATTATAATTATTATTTATTTATAATTATAATTTAATTTAATTTAATTATGCACTGAGGGGAGGAGCCGGACATCAGCTGTGAGCCGCGGGACACACCTCTAAAATCGGAGCAGTTTACAGAATGAGGCTGCATTGCTCTTTTCTCTCTCTTCTCTCTCTCCTATCTCTACTCTCTCTCTCTCATCTCTCTTTCTCTCTTTTTTCTCTCTCTCTTTCTCTCTCTTTCTCTTTTTCTCTCTTTTCCTCTCTTTTCCTCTCTTTCTCTCTTTTTCAGTCTCTCTCTTTCTCTCTTTTTCTCTCTTTCTCTCTCTCTTTTTCTCTCTTTCTCCCTCTCTCTTCTCTCTCTCTCTCTTCTCTCTTTCTTCTTTCTCTTCTCTTCTCTCTCTCCTCTCTCTCTTCTCTCTCTCTCCTCTTCTCTCTCTTCTCTCTGTCTTCTCTCTCTCTCTTCTCTCTCTCCTCTCTCTTCTCTCCTCATCACTCTCTCTTCTCTCTCTCTTCTCTCTATTCTCTCTCCTCTTCTCTCCTCTTCTCTCTCCTCTCCCTCTCTCTCTCTTCTCTCTCTTCCTCTCCTCTCTCCTCTCTCTCTCTCCTCTTCTCTTCTATCTCTTCTCTCTCTCTTCTCTCTCCTCTCTCTTCTCTCTCTTTTCTCTCTCTCTCTTCCTCTCTCTTCTCTCTCCTCTCTCTCTTCTCTCTTCTTCTCTCCTCTACTCTCTCTCTCCTCTCTTCTCTCTCTCTCCCCCTCTCTCTCTTCTCTTTTCTCTCTCTCTCAGACCTGGCAATGATCAGCTGATACGGTCAACTGATGGAATCAGCTGACAACTATAAGTCGAGTGGTGAGGAAGGCTTTTTACCGCCTAGCCGGCTGAACTATCTGCTGCTGCTGTCGGACAGAGTCTGCACAGAAGTGTATAGTTTGTTTTGTTTTGTTTTTTTGCACTGATACATCAGCTGATTGTATAAAAGCCGTTTATACAATCAGCTGCTATGTCATGTGATTCAGGCCTTTGAACCTGACACATCATCTGATCGCTTTGCCTTCCAGCAAACTGATCAGATGATATTGGATCCGGATTGGACGGCGCGGGACCCTTGACCCAGGAATTATGCGGGGGGGGGGTCTTTATTTTCAATAAAGATGGAGTCACTAATTGTGTTGTGTTTTATTTCTAATAAAAATATTTTTCTGTGTGTTGTGTTTTTTTTATCTGTACTAGAAATTCATGGTGGCCATGTCTAATATTGGCATGACACCATGAATTTCAGGCTTAGGGCCAGTTGATAATATACAGCTAGCCCTAACCCCATTATTACTCAGCAAGCCACCTGTCACCAGGGCAGCTGGAAGAGTTGGATACAGCACCAGAAGATCGCGCTTTTATGAAAGCGACATTTTCTGGGGCGACTGCAGACTGCAATTCGCAGCAGGGGTGCCCAGAAAGCTTGGGCACCCTGCGTTGCAGATTCCGAGACCCAGCTGCCTAGTTGTACCTGGCTGGACACAAGAATTGGGGAAGCCCACGTCATTTCTTTTTTAATTATTTCATGAAATTCATGAAATAATTTAAAAAAAAAAGGGCTTCCCTATAGTTTTGGTTCCCAGCTGGGTACAAATAGGCAGCTGGGGATAGGGGGAAGCCTGTAGCTGCCTGCTGTACCTGGCTAGAATACAAAAACATGGAGAAGCCCACATAATTTTTTTGGGGGGCAAAAAACTCCTGCATACAGTCCTGGATGGAGTATGCTGACTACTGAGCCTTGTAGTTCTGCAGCTGCTGTCTGTCTGTATGGAGGAGAGCAGACAGCAGCTGCAGAACTACAAGGCTCAGCATGCTCAATTCACTAGTGTATGCAGGAGAGCAGACAGCAGCTGCAGAACTACAAGACTCAGCATGCTCCATTCACTAGTGTATGCAGGAGAGCAGACAGCAGCTAGAGAACTACAAGGCTCAGCATACTGCATCCAGGACTGTATGCAGGAGTTTTTTTGCCCCCCCCCCCCAAAAAATGACGTGGGCTTCACCATATTTTTGTATGCTAGCCAGATACAGGAGGCAGGTACGGCTGCCCCCAACCCCCAGCTGCCTATTTGTACTCGGCTGGGAACTAAAAAAATAGGGAAGCCCTTTTTTTAATTATTTCATGAATTTCATGAAATAATTAAAAAAAAAAAATCGACATGGGCTTCGCCCCATTTTTGTGTCCAGCCAGGTACAACTAGGCAGCTGGGGATTGGAATCCGCAGCACAGGTTGGCCTGAGCTTTCCGGGCACCTCTGCTGTGAATTGCAGTCCGCAGCTGACCCAGAAAATGGCTCTTTCATAGAAGCGCCATCATCTGGCACTGTATCCAACTCTCCCAGCAGCCCTGAAGCCGGGTAATAATGGGTTAATACTAGCTTTGTTTTACTAGCTAGATTCTTAATGTCAGGCAAGTTTGACCCGGCCATTAAGAATCTCCAATAAAGGGTTAAAAAAAGGACACCACCCAGAGAAAAAATACTTTAATAGAAATAAATACACAGACACACTTAGAGACTCCATGTTTATTACTCCCTGTCACCCCTCCACGATCCTGGTCTTCTGTCTTCTTTCTCCTTCAATCCATGCAGCTCTGCTACATCAGACAGCACTGCATGGGAGGAAGACGCTGCTGCTCCCGTACAGTCTTATCACTCAGTGAGTGAGCAGAGGCTGCGGGCTGTTAGCGGTGACGTCACCGCTGGTAGGCGGGTTACTATAGCAACGGTGCTCCGATCACGTGATTCCCGGTGCCGCAATTCACCGGCTGTGGCAGCCAGTCTTTGCATGTGGGCTGACTCTGTAAAGAGCGCCCACATGCAGGAACGGGGAAGCCGACCATGTGCCAGAGCATCTCGCCGGTACATGGAGATGCTGGAACGAGCACCGCGTACCGGAGAGATGCACTGACAGGACCTAGCAAGACGTCTAGCCATGTGACCAGTGTTACGGGTGAACCGGCAGATTAGGACCAGGGGGTATATATCCCAATCGCCAGTCGGGGCCCACCGTGCTCCAGATGGTAATGGAGCTGCTGGCACCCTGTGGGTTAGGCGGAGACTATAGAGCTGGATGGCTCTGAGATAACTCAAGGAACAGGCCACGTGTGTAGGGACACGTCAGACCGGACGACAACCCAGTTAGGGTTTCGGTGGAGCGGACGCTACTCCGACCACGTGTGTAACAACACGTCAGGCCGGATGATAACTGTGGAGACACGGGGCTCAGTGGGTGCTCTCGTCCACTAAAACCCGCCGCCTTTAGAAAGACAGCATGGCTCAGGGCTCATCCCAACTGAACGCCGGCCTCCCTAACCGTGGGCGCAACATTACTCAGACAACACAGGATGAGGGAACCACAATAATTAGACTTTATTGGATCCCCAAAAAATTAACGGCACATAACCCATAACCCAGCAAAACACACAAATGTAACAGGCAACAGAGTCTCACCTTTCATCTCGGCATATGTTGACTGGTTGGAGTGGCAGACGGGCTCGAAGCATGCGGCCTCGGTTTTGGAGACAATCTTTATCTATATGTCCATTGCGCCCACATGTATAACAGCGCCATAGATTGGGCGAGTCACAGGCCCTGTTTGTAGTCCTTTGTTTTGGCGCAGCTTCTGCTGGGTAGCGGGACCATCCTTCTCGACCGGCTGGTGTTAGCAGTACTGCAGCTGGAATCCCATAAACATATTCCAGAACATAAGCCCTCTCTTCTCTTGAGGATCTAGGCCCCAATGCATCCAACAACGCTGTGGCTTGGGCCATTTTGGACAAAGTTGATTCCCGATTGTCACTAGATCCATGATGTGGCACATAGTTTAAATCCTCTGGGTCAATATCGGCGGGATCCTCATCGTCCTCTGCATCATTCTGGGCATCCCAACGGACTAATTTCTGCATCAAGGCTGACCGAGTCTCAGCGTTCCAGTAGATAATCTTTCGCCTCTGGCACAGATCCTGTGGCATCCATTTACTGCAACGGTCGTAACTCCTCTCTTGGCCTTGTCCCATGGCTGAGCTGGTGGGGTTGGACATAGCAGCGTCCGAAACCTGAATGCCTCCCCTATGGCCTGCTGGGTATGCTTATGTGCCTCCCTGGTTGTTGAGCCCTGGACGGTGTCCACGAACACCAGTCCGCTGCAGCTCCCCTGGGTAAACCAGGCTGAGTAGTATCCCACTGCTGCCACCAATTATGGAGACACGGGGCTCAGTGGGTGCTCTCGTCCACTAAAACCCGCCGCCTTTAGAAAGACAGCGTGGCTCAGGGCTCATCCCAACTGAACGCCGGCCTCCCTAACCGTGGGCGCAACACTACTCAGACAACACAGGGTGAGGGAACCACAATAATTAGACTTTATTGGATCCCCAAACAATTAACGGCACATAACCCATAACCAGCAAAACACACAAATGTAACAGGCAACAGAGTCTCACCCTTCCGCTGGCTCACCAGGGATTTAGAATGTCCATGCCTCAGAGGTTCCAAGGCTATTTACTCAAATAAAGCAGCACCCCGCTTTTGGCGGGCACCCACCGAGAAAGGAAAAACGCCAGATTTAGGAAGCTGTGTGGGGTCTGCAAAGTCTGTAACAGGTGACTGAACTGTCCCAACCTGAGTGTCCTCCTTAGGTAGTCCTGGTATGATGATACAATCCTGGCAGCCGGGGTCGAAATCCCTAGGCTGTGGATATGGTCTCCAACCGGAACCGGAGCCCCTAGATTGAAGCCATAAGATATCCTGATCCTCTAGTCAGCTCCAAAGAGCTTAGACTGGATCCATCAGCATCCATCAACCTTCATCCCCTGGTGGCTTAAAGAAGTCCCTTTTATAGCCATAACTTTCCCTTAGGATACACTGCGTCCTCATCGATTGGTTGGACAAGATTGCTTCTCCCATTGGATGAATTTCAAGCTGCATGGATAATGTTCATTTAAATGATGTGCATAGAAAGACTCAGTATATCTACATGGAGTCGGCAAGTCACCGACTAGACAATGGCTACTAAGGTAATTACATTATCAATACACAACTACAATACAATGGTTACTGGAAATGTCTGGAGAACAATACGTCTGGCTTTCAGTGGCCAACACAATTACATTGAGTCAACAAGAGTCTTGTAAAAACAATGAGGGACTTCTCCCCCGTCTATAGACAATCTATCATGCTGTCTGGCTGCATTTTAAGAAACTTTAACCCATGAGAGTCCATGTCATCACAGTAACCAGTTAGCGTTGACCGAGAAGACCGCTGCAACAGCGCCCTGTCGGCCACGTGTGTAAGACACGTCAGGCCGAGCGGTCCTCCGATTAGTGTTTCTGGCCACTCGACTGGCCACGTGTGTAAAGGACATGTCAGTCCAGGTAGTCACACCAGTAGCATTTGACTGGGAAGCCGAGGAGGATAATAGGGTTCACACACCCAATCCAGGACCACCCTGTTAACTTAACAGGGGTTCTGGGGTGCGCTGTCCGTGTGCGTAGAGGGCACAACCGGACAGGTGGCGCAGTAGGTACTAGAGTTGAGCGCGGTTCGTGGTTCGTGGTTCTCCAGTTCTAGGCTCGAGTGATTTTGGGGCCTGTTCTAGATCGAACTAGAACTCGAGCTTTTTGCAAAAGCTCGATAGTTCTAGAAACGTTCGAGAACGGTTCTAGCAGCAAAAAAACAGCTAAATCCTAGCTTGGTTTCTGCTGTAATAGTGTAAGTCACTCTGTGAATCACACTATTATGACATTTCAGTGTATAGTGTGCGTAAACAGCGCCTTCAGATCACTGCTGTTTGTATAATGGCGATCGCCATTTTTTTTTTTTTTTTTCTTGTCTTCCTTCCCTAAGCGCGCGCGTCTTGTGGGGCGGGCCAGCATGTCAGCCAATCCCAGACACACACACAGCTAAGTGGACTTTGAGCCAGAGAAGCAACGGCATGTGTGATAGGATGTCCATGTCACATGTCCCTGCATTATAAAACCGGACATTTTCTTCCAGGACGCCATTATCTGCCTTCTGCGTCTTTGGTGTCAGACATCACTGTCGCAGCTCCGTCCTCCTGAGTCCTATAGCCGATACAGCTGTATGCGCTGCATACACAGCGTTAGACAGCATAGGGAGAGCACTTTATAGCAGTCCTTTTAAGGGCTCAAACCGGCAGGGTCAGAGTTAAGGTGACAGGTCCTGAAAACAGCGCCAGCGTCTGTGCAGCCAAGGTCAGGGATTTCCTCCCTGCATTTCACCATTAGGAGGGAATAGAAAGGCAGGCTTCCATTCCTCTACCCAGAGCACCACAATCCTGCCACTGTACCCTCTTGTCCTCTGCACACTCCAACTAATTATAACTAAGCCATTATACTAGCAAACACTCAGTGTACCTAGTGGCATCCTAAACGTGGCTATTGGACTTTGCTATAGTCCCACTAGTGCCAAGACATTTGCAGAGCGCATCTGCCTGCGTTGCACACTCCAACTAATTATAACTAAGCCATTATACTAGCAAACACTCAGTGTACCTAGTGGCATCCTATATGTGGCTATTGGACTTTGCTATAGTCCCACTAGTGCCAAGACATTTGCAGAGCGCATCTGCCTGCGTTGCACACTCCAACTAATTATAACTAAGCCATTATACTAGCAAACACTCAGTGTACCTAGTGGCATCCTATACGTGGCTATTGGACTTTGCTATAGTCCCACTAGTGCCAAGACATTTGCAGAGCGCATCTGCCTGCATTGCACACTCCAACTCATTATAACTAAGCCATTATACTAGCAAACACTCAGTGTACCTAGTGGCATCCTATACGTGGCTATTGGACTTTGCTATAGTCCCACTAGTGCCAAGACATTTGCAGAGCGCATCTGCCTGCGTTGCACACTCCAACTCATTATAACTAAGCCATTATACTAGCAAACACTCAGTGTACCTAGTGGCATCCTATACGTGGCTATTGGACTTTGCTATAGTCCCACTAGTGCCAAGACATTTGCAGAGCGCATCTGCCTGCGTTGCACACTCCAACGAATTATAACTAAGCCATTATACTAGCAAACACTCAGTGTACCTAGTGGCATCCTATACGTGGCTATTGGACTTTGCTATAGTCCCACTAGTGCCAAGACATTTGCAGAGCGCATCTGCCTGCGTTGCACACTCCAACTAATTATAACTAAGCCATTATACTAGCAAACACTCAGTGTACCTAGTGGCATCCTATACGTGGCTATTGGACTTTGCTATAGTCCCACTAGTGCCAAGACATTTGCAGAGCGCATCTGCCTGCGTTGCACACTCCAACTAATTATAACTAAGCCATTATACTAGCAAACACTCAGTGTACCTAGTGGCATCCTATACAAGGCTATTGGACTTTGATATAGTCCCACTAGTGCCAAGACATTTGCAGAGCGCATCTGCCTGCGTTGCACACTCCAACTAATTATAACTAAGCCATTATACTAGCAAACACTCAGTGTACCTAGTGGCATCCTATACGTGGCTATTGGACTTTGCTATAGTCCCACTAGTGCCAAGACATTTGCAGAGCGCATCTGCCTGCGTTGCACACTCCAACTAATTATAACTAAGCCATTATACTAGCAAACACTCAGTGTACCTAGTGGCATCCTATACGTGGCTATTGGACTTTGCTATAGTCCCACTAGTGCCAAGACATTTGCAGAGCGCATCTGCCTGCGTTGCACACTCCAACTAATTATAACTAAGCCATTATACTAGCAAACACTCAGTGTACCTAGTGGCATCCTATACGTGGCTATTGGACTTTGCTATAGTCCCACTAGTGCCAAGACATTTGCAGAGCGCATCTGCCTGCGTTGCACACTCCAACGAATTATAACTAAGCCATTATACTAGCAAACACTCAGTGTACCTAGTGGCATCCTATACGTGGCTATTGGACTTTGCTATAGTCCCACTAGTGCCAAGACATTTGCAGAGCGCATCTGCCTGCGTTGCACACTCCAACTCATTATAACTAAGCCATTATACTAGCAAACACTCAGTGTACCTAGTGGCATCCTATACGTGGCTATTGGACTTTGCTATAGTCCCACTAGTGCCAAGACATATGCAGAGCGCATCTGCCTGCGTTGCACACTCCAACTCATTATAACTAAGCCATTATACTAGCAAACACTCAGTGTACCTAGTGGCATCCTATACGTGGCTATTGGACTTTGCTATAGTCCCACTAGTGCCAAGACATTTGCAGAGCGCATCTGCCTGCGTTGCACACTCCAACTCATTATAACTAAGCCATTATACTAGCAAACACTCAGTGTACCTAGTGGCATCCTATACGTGGCTATTGGACTTTGCTATAGTCCCACTAGTGTCAAGACATTTGCAGAGCGCATCTGCCTGCGTTGCACACTCCAACTAATTATAACTAAGCCATTATACTAGCAAACACTCAGTGTACATAGTGGCATCCTATACGTGGCTATTGGACTTTGCTATAGTCCCACTAGTGCCAAGACATTTGCAGAGCGCATCTGCCTGCGTTGCACACTCCAACTAATTATAACTAAGCCATTATACTAGCAAACACTCAGTGTACATAGTGGCATCCTATACGTGGCTATTGGACTTTGCTATAGTCCCACTAGTGCCAAGACATTTGCAGAGCGCATCTGCCTGCGTTGCACACTCCAACTCATTATAACTAAGCCATTATACTAGCAAACACTCAGTGTACCTAGTGGCATCCTATACGTGGCTATTGGACTTTGCTATAGTCCCACTAGTGCCAAGACATTTGCAGAGCGCATCTGCCTGCGTTGCACACTCCAACTCATTATAACTAAGTTGCATTGTCAGGGATATTTATTCTTTATTATTCTGCTGTTAATAAAGCTAGACCACCACTGCAATCTTCACCACCTCTCAATTTTTACTACCACATTTTCAGTCCACAATCTTGTCGCAATCAACATGAGTGGCAAAATGACAGATGCTGGTGGAAAGGGGAAGAGGCGTGGTGGAAAAGGCAAAAAAGGTTTTGTCCGTGGGGAAGGTGGCAAAGCTCCATTATCATCTGCTGAAGATAGACCATCTACCAGCAAAAGTAAGATGTCTACTACTTACCGTGGACAATCCGATGTGCTCCCTTTTTTACGGACACGAACAACAGGAAGAAAGGTAGATGATGGGCAAAAAAGGAAAATGCTTGAATGGATCTCAAGTGGTCCAACAAGTGCCCTCTCAGCCACTTCAAGTACCGCATCCAAAAAACACCAGTCCTCTGAGTTGTCATCCCAATCACACTTGATTTCTCCCAGCTCTGAAGTCTCCATCAGCCCTGCACAGTATGGTGGAACTGAGATGGCTGAGTCTGCAGAGCTGTTCAGTCACACTATAGCCTGGGAATCAGAGGTCTGCTCCCAAGCTACAGTGAGTACAGAACAGGAAATGGTCTGCAGTGATGCCCAGAACCTTTGTGAGTCTGATTCAGGCCGTGAGGACCAAGTTTCTGAGCATAATGTTGACCCTTTGTCACAAACTGTAACACCTGTGGTTATAGACAATGAGGAACATACTGATGAAGATGAGACGCAGATACCCGATTGGGATGACAACTTAAATATTCGGTCAGGGCAAGAAGAGGCTCGGTCTGAGGGGGAGGGGTGTGCAAACACAACAATTGATGATGAAGTTCTAGATCCTACCTACTGTCAACCCCCAGTCAGGCACTCGAGGAGGTCAACAGAGGCGGTGGAGGAGGATGCAACCGACGACGAAGTTACCTTGCGCCTTCCTGGACAGAGTCGGAGCACTGGTAGCACGTCTACAACTGCATCCTCAGCCACCACTCTGCCTATGAGCATTATTCGGGGTGGATCAACAGGTCGCATGGCCTCTAAGCCTTGCCTAGCCTGGTCCTTTTTTGACATAGAAAAAGATCGCCCAAATCATGTGATATGTAAAATTTGTCATGATTCTCTTAGTAGAGGTCAAAACCTCAGCAGTTTGACAACTTCTTCCATGAATCGTCACATGAATAAATATCATAGGTCCCGGTGGGAAGCTCACCGTGCTGCAATGCGGCCTAGCGGAGCGAACCATCCACCGCCCGCCCCTTCCAGTGCATCCGCGCGCTCTTCATCTTCTAGGACTGTGGGGACAGCTGTCACACCTGTTTTTCCACGCAAAACTTCCACCACTGTAACCGCAAAACCGCAACAGGCAGTTTGCTTGTAAGGTCGTCAGTTGGTTTGGAAGGGGAAACAAGTGAGTGTGTACAGCTCTCTCAGACATCGATAGCACCAACGTTGGATGAAGGCAACATCATGTCTCCGCCTGCACTTTCCTCACAAACCTGCATTTTTCCAGGGACACCCTACTCAACACCGTCTACACACAGCAGCCAGATCTCTGTCCCTCAGATGTGGTCAAATAAAAGGCCACTTCCTGCGACCCATGACAAAGCTAAGAGGTTGACTCTATCCCTCTGTAAGCTGTTGGCTACCGAAATGCTGCCTTTCCGCCTAGTGGACACACAGGATTTTAGAGACCTTATGTCTGTCGCTGTGCCCCAGTACCAGATGCCTAGTCGCCACTACTTCTCTAAGAAAGGTGTGCCCGCGCTACACCAGCATGTCGCACACAACATCACCGCTTCCTTGAGAAACTCTGTGTGTCAACGGGTGCATTTCACCACCGATACTTGGACCAGTAAGCATGGACAGGGACGTTACATGTCGCTGATTGGGCACTGGGTAACTATGGTGATAGATGGTGAAGGGTCTGCTGCACAAGTCTTGCCGTCCCCACGACTTGTGTGTCAATCCTCTGTCTGTCCAAGTTCCGCCACAGCTTCTGCATCCTCCACCTCATCTGGGTCCTCCACCTCCGCCCCAAGCCTGCCTGGTCAGGCCACCAGCGTTCTCACTGCGCAGAAGGAATTACGCACCCCTCATTACTATGCTGGCAGCAGAGCGCAACGGCATCAGGCGGTCTTTAGCTTGACATGTCTTGGGAATAAGAGTCACACAGCTGAGGAATTGTGGTCAGCTCTGCGGTCCGAGTTTAATAAATGGTTGTCTCCACTCAACCTGCAGCCTGGTAAGGCCGTGTGCGACAATGCTGCAAACCTGGGTGCGGCACTTCGCCTGGGCAAGGTGACACACGTACCTTGTATGGCTCACGTGTTGAACCTTGTCGTCCAGCAATTTTTAACACACTATCCCGGCCTAGATGGCCTTCTGAACAGGGCACGAAAACTGTCAGCTCACTTCCGCCATTCAAGCGCCGCAGCAGAGCGACTTGCATCGCTCCAGAAGTCTTTCGGCCTGCCGGTTCATCGCCTGAAATGCGATGTGGCGACACGCTGGAATTCAACTCTCCACATGTTACAGCGACTGTGGCAGCACCGCAGAGCCCTGGTGCAATACGTCATGACGTATAGCCTGGGCCAACGAGATGCAGAGGTGGGGCAGATCACCCTGATGGAGTGGTCTCAGATCAAGGACCTATGCACCCTTCTGCACAGTTTCGACATGGCGACGAATATGTTTAGCGCTGACAATGCCATTATCAGCATGACGATTCCAGTCATTTACATGCTGGAGCATACGCTAAACACTATTCGGAGTCAGGGGGTGGGACAACATGAAGGGGAGGAACTACAGGAGGATTCATATGCGCAAGGGACAACAACATCACCAAGGTCCAGACGTTCATCATCACCAACGCAGCAGGCATGGGACCATGGGGGACAGGGATCGACAAGGGCGCATAGTAGCAGGCGAAATGTTGAGCAAGGTGCAGGAGAACATGAAGAAATGGAGGACGAACTGTCCATGGACATGGAAGACTCAGCGGATGAGGGAGACCTTGGTCAAATTTCAGTTGAAAGAGGTTGGGGGGAGATGTCAGAGGAAGAAAGAACGGGTAGCACCTCTATGCCACAAACACAGCGTGGACTTGGTCCGCATGGCTGCACAAGACACATGAGTGCCTTTTTGTTGCACTACCTCCAACATGACAGTCGTATTGTCAAAATTAGAAGTGATGATGACTACTGGATTGCCACACTATTAGATCCCCGGTACAAGTCCAAATTTTGTGACATAATTCCAGCCATAGAAAGGGACGCATGTATGCAGGAGTATCAGCAGAAGCTGTTACTCGATCTTAGCTCGGCTTTTCCACCAAACAACCGTGCAGGTGCAGGGAGGGAATCTCCCAGTTGTAACTTGACAAACATGGGACGGTCTCGTCATCTTCAACAGTCTACCCGTACCAGTAGGACCGTATCTGGTGCCGGTAACAGCAATTTTATGGAAACTTTTCATAATTTTTTTAGACCCTCTTTTGCAAGGCCACCAGAGACAACAAGTCTGACACATACTCAACGGCTGGAGAGGATGATACAGGAGTATCTCCAAATGAACATCGATGCCATGACTGTGCAACTGGAGCCTTGCTCCTTTTGGGCTTCAAACCTAGAAAAATGGCCAGAGCTCGCAACTTACGCCTTGGAGATTTTGTCGTGTCCAGCTGCCAGCGTTGTCTCTGAACGTGTATTCAGTGCTGCTGGGTGTGTGCTGACAGATAAGCGCACGCGTCTGTCCAGTGACAATGTGGACAGACTGACGTTCATCAAAATGAACAAGTCATGGATCCAGAAGGAATTTACTACCCCTGTGTCATCCTGGGGAGAGTAAATGCTTGTTGATTTGGAATGTGCTTGATGCAAATCAAAACATCCTGTTTGCAACTAGGGCCCAAGTCCTGCCACTGATGGGGTGGGTGTCTGTGTGGCCCAATTTTTGGAAAAAAGGGAGACTCCGCTTGGAGTAACCCTTGCTTGCTGTGTTTTTAAAAGAAGCCAAGATGAACAGAGCTGGGATCAGGAAAGACTTTGCTACCTACCCCGGTGTCATGCTGGGGACGGTTAATTATGGCGTATTTTTGAATGTGCTTGATGCAAATCTAGCTGTGAAGTGTACAACTAGGGCACAAGTGCTGCCACTGATGGGGTGGGTGTCTGTGTGGCCCAATTTTTGGAAAAAAGGGAGACTCCGCTTGGAGTAACCCTTGCTTGCTGTGTTTTTAAAAGAAGCCAAGATGAACAGAGCTGGGATCAGGAAAGACTTTGCTACCTACCCCGGTGTCATCCTGGGGACGGATAAGAATGGCGTATTTTTGAATGTGCTTGATGCAAATCAAAACATCCTGTTTGCAACTAGGGCCCAAGTGCTGCCACTGATGGGGTGGGTGTCTGTGTGGCCCAATTTTTGGAAAAAAGGGAGACTCCGCTTGGAGTAACCCTTGCTTGCTGTGTTTTTAAAAGAAGCCAAGATGAACAGAGCTGGGATCAGGAAAGACTTTGCTACCTACCCCGGTGTCATCCTGGGGACGGATAAGAATGGCGTATTTTTGAATGTGCTTGATGCAAATGTAGCTGTGAAGTGTATAACTAGGGCACAAGTGCTGCCACTGAATGGGTGGGTGTGTGTGGGGCACAATTTTTGGAAAAAAAGGGAGACTCCGCTTGGAGTAACCCTTGCTTGCTGTGTTTTTAAAAGAAGCCAAGATGAACAGAGCTGGGATCAGGAAAGACTTTGCTACCTACCCCGGTGTCATCCTGGGGACAGATAAGAATGGCGTATTTTTGAATGTGCTTGATGCAAATGTAGCTGTGAAGTGTACAACTAGGGCCCAAGTGCTGCCACTGAATGGGTGGGTGTGTGTGGGGCACAATTTTTGGAAAAAAGGGAGACTCCGCTTGGAGTAACCCTTGCTTGCTGTGTTTTTAAAAGAAGCCAAGATGAACAGAGCTGGGATCAGGAAAGACTTTGCTACCTATCCCGGTGTCATGCTGGGGACGGTTAATTATGGCGTATTTTTGAATGTGCTTGATGCAAATCTAGCTGTGAAGTGTACAACTAGGGCACAAGTGCTGCCACTGATGGGGTGGGTGTCTGTGTGGCCCAATTTTTGGAAAAAAGGGAGACTCCGCTTGGAGTAACCCTTGCTTGCTGTGTTTTTAAAAGAAGCCAAGATGAACAGAGCTGGGATCAGGAAAGACTTTGCTACCTAACCCGGTGTCATCCTGGGGACGGATAAGAATGGCGTATTTTTGAATGTGCTTGATGCAAATCAAAACATCCTGTTTGCAACTAGGGCCCAAGTGCTGCCACTGATGGGGTGGGTGTCTGTGTGGCCCAATTTTTGGAAAAAAGGGAGACTCCGCTTGGAGTAACCCTTGCTTGCTGTGTTTTTAAAAGAAGCCAAGATGAACAGAGCTGGGATCAGGAAAGACTTTGCTACCTACCCCGGTGTCATCCTGGGGACGGATAAGAATGGCGTATTTTTGAATGTGCTTGATGCAAATGTAGCTGTGAAGTGTACAACTAGGGCCCAAGTGCTGCCACTGAATGGGTGGGTGTGTGTGGGGCACAATTTTTGGGAAAAAAGGGAGACTCCGCTTGGAGTAACCCTTGCTTGCTGTGTTTTTAAAAGAAGCCAAGATGAACAGAGCTGGGATCAGGAAAGACTTTGCTACCTACCCCGGTGTCATGCTGGGGACGGTTAATTATGGCGTATTTTTGAATGTGCTTGATGCAAATCTAGCTGTGAAGTGTACAACTAGGGCACAAGTGCTGCCACTGATGGGGTGGGTGTCTGTGTGGCCCAATTTTTGGAAAAAAGGGAGACTCCGCTTGGAGTAACCCTTGCTTGCTGTGTTTTTAAAAGAAGCCAAGATGAACAGAGCTGGGATCAGGAAAGACTTTGCAACCTACCCCGGTGTCATCCTGGGGACGGATAAGAATGGCGTATTTTTGAATGTGCTTGATGCAAATGTAGCTGTGAAGTGTACAACTAGGGCCCAAGTGCTGCCACTGAATGGGTGGGTGTGTGTGGGGCACAATTTTTGGAAAAAAAGGGAGACTCCGCTTGGAGTAACCCTTGCTTGCTGTGTTTTTAAAAGAAGCCAAGATGAACAGAGCTGGGATCAGGAAAGACTTTGCTACCTACCCCGGTGTCATCCTGGGGACGGATAAGAATGGCGTATTTTTGAATGTGCTTGATGCAAATGTAGCTGTGAAGTGTACAACTAGGGCACAAGTGCTGCCACTGAATGGGTGGGTGTGTGTGGGGCACAATTTTTGGAAAAAAAGGGAGACTCCGCTTGGAGTAACCCTTGCTTGCTGTGTTTTTAAAAGAAGCCAAGATGAACAGAGCTGGGATCAGGAAAGACTTTGCTACCTACCCCGGTGTCATGCTGGGGACGGTTAATTATGGCGTATTTTTGAATGTGCTTGATGCAAATCTAGCTGTGAAGTGTACAACTAGGGCACAAGTGCTGCCACTGATGGGGTGGGTGTCTGTGTGGCCCAATTTTTGGAAAAAAGGGAGACTCCGCTTGGAGTAACCCTTGCTTGCTGTGTTTTTAAAAGAAGCCAAGATGAACAGAGCTGGGATCAGGAAAGACTTTGCTACCTACCCCGGTGTCATCCTGGGGACGGATAAGAATGGCGTATTTTTGAATGTGCTTGATGCAAATCAAAACATCCTGTTTGCGACTAGGGCCCAAGTGCTGCCACTGATGGGGTGGGTGTGTGTGGGGCACAATTTTTGGAAAAAAAGGGAGACTCCGCTTGGAGTAACCCTTGCTTGCTGTGTTTTTAAAAGAAGCCAAGATGAACAGAGCTGGGATCAGGAAAGACTTTGCTACCTACCCCGGTGTCATCCTGGGGACGGATAAGAATGGCGTATTTTTGAATGTGCTTGATGCAAATCTAGCTGTGAATTGTACAACTGGGGCCCAACTGCTGCCACTGAATGGGTGGGTGTGTGTGTGGCCCAATTTTTGGAAAAAAAGGGAGACTACGCTTGGAGTCACCTTGCGGTGTTTTACATGATTTTAGAATGGCGTGCCATGCCTATATCTGTGTGTCCTCCTCTTTTTCCTTGTCCAGCTGTTTTGTTTTCGCATGAGTATATGTCCTTGTCACTTTCCCATGTGTTTGAGTTGTTTGTCACCTTTTGGACACCTTTGAGGGTGTTTTCTAGGTGTTTTACTGTGTTTGTGATTGCCTGCCATTGTTTCCTAGTGGCTCGAGTTCGGTTCGTCGAACGTTCGACGAGCCGAACTCGAACGGGACCTCCGTTCGGCGAACCGACCTCGAGCCGAACCGGGACCGGTTCGCTCATCTCTACTCATGTTGCAACCAAGCGCTTTGTAGCTCTCCAATAGTTTCTGAACAATTTCTTTGTAATTACTTGCACGTATATTTCCAAGAAAGTTCTTGACAACGTCTTTGAATGATAACCAAGCATTCTTCTCAAGATCTGACATAGTCCCGGTGAAATGTTCATCTTTGATGAGCTGTCGAATTTGTGGACCATCAAACACACCAGCCTTGATTTTTTTCAATGGACAGTCCAGGAAGTGCCAACATGATGTACTTAAAACAGTCGCCGTCAGTTGGCAATGCTTTTAAAAATTGCTTCATGAGACCTAGTTTTATGTGCAGAGGTGGGAATAGTATATTCTTCCTGTCAACAAGTGGCTGATGTAGAATGTTAGGATCTCCAGGTTTAAGACCAGATCTTGGAGGCCAATTCGACTCAACCCAATGCTTTTCATGAGCTCTGCTATCCCACATACAGAGAAAGCAGGGATACTGTGTGTACCCACGTTGCTGACCAAGAAGGAAGCAAACCATTTTAAGGTCAACACAGATGATCCAATTGTGTGTGTCATATTTCAATAACTCAATAACTCTCTTTACATCTCCATGTTCTTCACGAAGAGAGACAGAATGCCCAATAGGGACTGCACCAAATAAATTGCCATTGTGTAGAAGGACACACTTAAGACTCTGCTTTGAGCTATCAATAAACAGTCACCATTCATTTGGATTGTACATTGAAAGCCCTAATTCTTGTAGTAAACCAGGAATATTATGGCAAAACACAAAACTGCTGTCACACCGAAAGTACTGCAAAAATGTACTTTCTCTAGTACGAAAGTATGATACCATCGCTCCTTGTTCAAGTAACTGTTTCTCATTCAGCCTTGATGCTAGTAATTCTGAAGCTTTTTTTGATAAGCCCAATTCACGTGCTAAATCATTTAACTCGTGCTGATCAAATCCCTTACGAACTGAATCCTTGTGAATTTCAAATTCTGCATCATTGCTGTCACTGTGTTTGTCAACATCACTCAGAACTTCTAGAGATGGTAGCTGTTCGAAAACTGGCACTGGAATTTCAGCTGAATGAGGCATTGGTCTGATAGCTGCCGGTAGATTTGGATATTTTATTTTACTTTTATTTTTCCTGTTAAATCCTGATGTTTTCACTAAACAGAAGTAACAGTCTGTGGAATGACTTTTTTTGCTCTCTCCACACCATGGGGATACCAAATGCCAACTTTTCATGTGTTCCTTTGGTCCACATCCGTAAACTCTCGACACACTGCTTGCACACTATGTGACGGGCCCATGGCTTATCTTGATCACCGAGTTTTACTTTAAAATATGCTTGTTGTGATGATTGCTCTTTGAACTGGAATGGTGAAAACACCACAAATATAGCAGAAGGAGTCAGGGTTGTTTAGGCATTTACGACGAGAGGAAGAAGGAACAGACATGACCTGAAATAAAGGAAATATGTACATAAGTAAATAAAACACTGAGATGGAAAGTTACAAGCTTTGAAAACTAACAAAGAAAAAAATCATAAAAGCTATATAAATTACAACTAAGCGCCCAATGTAAAGAGAAAAGCTATCACAAATCCTATTTATTCCTACTATGATACATTTTTTATGTAAAGATATTGATAATTATGACTTATTGGGAGCTGCACACACCTCTCACCACACTGTCTCAGTTGTGACTACTCTTACAAGTTGCCACGTAGCTCTATATGAGTTGAATTGTACTCAGATAATAAGTCTTATTACAGAAATCAGTGCAATTGTGCTTCTATGGCAGGTAAGTTGAGGAGGAAAAACTTGACGTGATAGAAAAAAACTGACTACATTTTTGGAATCAGCATGCCAATTTTAGTATAAATCAGCTCAAAAACCTAACTCAACAGAATTTTTTTTTTCAAATTGTTCCCCAGTGTAATAGATAGATGGATAGATAGATAGATAGATAAATAGATAGAAGGATAGATAGATAGAGGGATAGATAGATAAAGAGAAGGATAGATAGATAGATAGATAGAAGGATAGATAGATAGATAGATAGAAGGATAGATAGATAAATATTGCATCTCTTTGTAGGTGAAGTAAAGAGTCAGATTCATTTGTACCCATAAAACTACTATAAAGAAATGAGGAAAAAAAATACAAATAAATTATATTATAAAGAAAATTCTGGCTGCTATGACTATTAACGAACAGTCTGGGGCAACTGCTGAATGACCCTTACTGCCAAATAGGTGTGGCTAGGGGTGTGGCTAGGGGCATGGTCAAAATTTGCCACTTACTTTGTCCCTTTTTCCTTTCTTCAAAAGTTGGAAGGTATGATATCCCCACATACAAATATCCCCCTTTTTTTTCGAAGTGTCAGCGAGGCCCCCCGGATCCGAAGACCCCCTCGAGCCACACTGCAGATCCGGATCCGAGCAGCCCGGCTGCTGACATGGGGCGGTACAGACTTACAGAAACAGTTATCATGAGAAAGACTGCCGAGACCCCACCACTGAACCAATGTCCAATGCCCGAACAAAACACACAATTGTAGTAAACCAAATCAACTTGATTGGAGAGATAATCAAATATTTATACAAACTCTCATCTTTTGTTGGGTTGGGGTCAGTCACAGCTTAAAATAACCATTGTAATTATCCAACCGGATATACCATTTCAAACGAGGCGTAATGCCAGGCCGGACTCCCGGTGCAATCAGCCTTCGCTTAACATCCACCATTTTCAACCACTGACCGCTGTGACTTAAAACAATATAACATACAATAAAGGGGAGGGAGGGTGGGACAGCAGCCAACTGTGTCCGGGTTGCCAGCAGCACAGCAGCGTCCGGGTCTCAGGATGAGGAGAGGCCGAATCCAGGAAGTAAGGGGGATTATATAGGGGATCCAATAGTGAGGAGAATATTGGGATTGGACACCATAAAGGGGGCAGGGTTGGGGCATGGGAGTGGGATTTTAACCTCTTACATACCGGGCTCGGCAGTTAGGGTGCATTCAGTGCAGCCTCACTGAACTGCCCTGCACTATTAACACAAGTTTAACAACCCGGCATGTGTTGTTCCACTGCCTTCAAATAATCAAACCAAATAAATAGGAAAAAGAGGGGGTAAGCCCATGGACGATGTGGTAGTGACAGTGATGGTCGCCCAAGCAGTGTGATCGAGCCAAAGAAAAAGGTTCCTGCTTTATCTACCTCTGTAATAAGTAGCAAATAGAGTCAAGGAGACATACAAAATCCAAAGGTTGGAACAAAGACTCCTAAAACATAACTTTTAATAGCGTGAAAGTTAAAAAGTGACAAAGTCACACAAAAACGTGAACATAAAAGTAAACATATATGTTGGGTCACACCAGAGGACAACCCAGCACACATGTACAGCACAAAAAACAGACAAGCAATCCCTGTGAATAGCAGTATTCACAATAGAATCAAGATCCCGTACTCACCCGTGAGGGGAACTACCCCTCAAACAACAGGGGAAAACCGGGATTTTTACAAACAAAGTGAGACCCAATATTACTTAGTTCAAACCACTAAACATCATTTCCAAATTATGATGGGTCATGTTTCAAAATATGGAAAGATCTCACCCAATTAGGCTCATCAAAGGATTCACATCAAATGGTATTCATACATGATCGACCTTCCTCTTTATAGTCGTCACCATAATCCTGTTTTGAGGGATCAAGAATTCCTATTGCGGATCAGGATATAATTCCTCCTGTCATCGCACCATGTGCAGAACTTTAAGGTTACTCCCGACGCATTTCGTCATCACCTTCACTCATCAGGGGAGTTTTATACCATTCACAATAACAGTGTCTCCCATAAATTCAGCATAATGGGTTCTGCCAGAAAAACAGGCGCACTTGTTTCACGTATCTATATAGATTCTGTGCCGCGCCGAGATATTTCCATATTTTGAAACATGACCCGTCATAACTTGGAAATGATGTTTAGTGGTTTGAACTAATTACCCTAATTTGAACGATTACCCTCAGATCATGCTGGCGTCAGAGGTAGCGTGTCATCTCACGCAACAGGATTACAAGAGAGGGCTACGCATAGTAGGAACAACACAGGCGGGGCACTAATGTGCCAAAACTGGTCCATTTTCCACAAACCGTCAACTGCGAATCAGATACCGGTTAGGGGAAAGATGACAAGTAGAGAACAGTTAAGTAAGATGGTGAGGGACTATGTAGGTGACCGTATCAGCATGCTTTCCGAGTCTACTGTTCCCTTTAACTATTGGGTTTCCAAGCTCAACACTTGGCCAGACCTCGCGTTATACACTTTGGAAGTGCTAGCTTGCCCTTCTGCGAGTGTGTTGTCTGAGCATGTTTTCAGCTCAGCGGGGTCAATAATAACAGATAGTCACACACGACTATCCACGGAAAGTGCAGACAGTTTGACCATGATCAAAATGAACCATAGATGAATTGCCCCAGAGTATCTCAGGCCGCCTGTTAACAAGACCCTGTTAATAAGTCTAGCTCCAAAATTTGGATTTCTTAAGGTCAAATAAGTTCCATTGTTTCTCATTCAAGACTATTTTGTCTTCTATCATCTAATGACACCGCATGACTAATGTAACTTGTTATGCCACTGCCATGTAATATTTTGGCCCAATCACCCAGGGCAATATTTTTCAAGCCTTTTTACATTATGCACTGGCACAAGCACTGTCAAGGTTACACTGTCTAGAACAATTGGTCAGGCAGTCTCTATTTGTGTTGTTTATTGATGCTATGCTCCACAGTGTGCTACACATGGCCCCATGCCAAATCAGAATTTTTTTTAGCTCCTTCCCATGTTATGCCCTTTTGCTTATGCTACAATTTTTTAAAAAAATAAACTGAAAAATAAGGAGCGCTGATAGTATAATACCAACAGATCAGTGAGGTAGATCAGGAAAAATACACTCACCTAAAATGGTTGTGATAGTCACAACCACTGATAGAGCATAAGATGATGGCGTCTGCTGCAGCCCCACATGGATGTACATACAAATCAGAGTGAAGAGGGGGTTAATGCCGCGCATCAGCCAAAATGAAGATGTAGCACGTTGATGATATAAACGTATTCTTTTATTCCATCGGTCTACGCGTTTCGAGGATATACCTTTTCTTCAGGACCAGTGCATCAACATAGATACTATGTTGATGCACTGGTCCTGAAGAAGAGGTATATCCTCGAAACGCGTAGACCGATGGAATAAAAGAATACGTTTATATCATCAACGTGATACATCTTCATTTTGGCTGATGCGCGGCATTAACCCCCTCTTCACTCTGATTTGTATGCACATTTTTTAAAAAAAAGCTGTTGGTAGTACCTACTGATGCAGTGCTCCATAGTGTCGGAACTATTATCCCCTGGGGAAACTGAATGTATTAAACTTCTTGGCATGTTATGCCCTGTTGTTTATCCTACCAATTTTTTTTTTAAAATAAGCTGTTGGGAGCTCTTGGGAGTACCTTAGCTACATGGTGAGTGAACCACTACACCCTAGGGGAAATTAATGTATTAAACTCCTTGGCATGTTATGCCCTGTTGCTTATGCTACCATTTTTTTTAATACAATGCTGTTGGGAGTACCTACTGATGCAGTGCTCTATAGTGTCTAAACCATTATCCCCTGGGGAAACTGATTTTTTTAAATCATCGGTGTTAGCTAGTGGAATAAAGCCTGAGTTCTAGACTCAAAACTCTGCCACTTCCCCTGGGCTGCCTGCTTCCCAAACTTGTGTGAAAGAAGGTGGCGCTGATGCCTCCTTCTCCCAACCTGATGTTGGCCAAACTCAATCATCAACGAACACATCCGCTTTGGTGTCCCAGCGTTCCGTTCAGTTGTCCATACCACAGACCTTCCAAAAGAAGCGAAAATACCCTGTTATGCGCCCAAGGGCAGAAACCATAACTGCACACATTGCACAATTGATAGCCCTTGAGATTTTGCCGTATCTTGTAGCTTGTGGGAACAGAGGCTTTCTGCGACCTTTTTGCAGTGTGAGAAAATGAATGTATTAAACTCTTTGGCATGTTATGCCCTGTTGCTTATCCTATCCTTATCAGTAACTTCCGATGCTGTGCTACATGGTCATTGAACCATTCCCCCCTGAGAAAGCTGATTTTTTTTAAATCCTCGGTGTTAGCTAGTGGAATAAAGCCTGAGTTCCAGAGTGAAACAACTGCCACTTCTACGATGCTGCATGCTTCACAAACTGCGGTCTAGGAAGCAGGCGATGATGCCTCCTGCTCCCAACTTGCTTTTGGTCAGATGCAATTATCATCAACGACATCAGCTTCGATGTCCCAGCGTGGCGTTCATTTGTCCATAAAACATACATTTCTGAATCATTTCAATAGAATTTGAATAGAGGGCCACTGGAGCCGGTGGTGTTGGTGGAGTAGGAGGAGGAGGGCAAGGCCAACATACAAATGACCACATTGGCAATAGTACTGTAAAGTGTAAAGGCTGCTTTACACACAACGATATCACTAGCGATCTCGTTAGCGATGTGACACGCCCAGATCGTTGTTACGATTTGCCGAGATCGCTCATAGGTCGTTTTGTAGCGGTCACACGTACACATCTCACAAACAACGCTACATCGTTCAGCGATATATTGTTTGACCAAGGCGGTCGTGTGGATGTTGTTCGTCGTTGGCAGGGTGTCAAAAGTAGCAATATGTCTGCTGCGTTCCAAACAACGAACAATATTTTGAAACTGAACGACGTGTTAGCAAAGGACGTAGGTAGCAAAGTCTTTCCTGATCCCAGCTCTGTTCATCTTGGATCATTTTTAAAAAGAAACTGAACGACGAGATCAATGATTTTCACCTTATTTGCGATCGTTTGGAGTCGCACGTAGGTGTAACACGCAACGACGTTGCTAACGATGACAGAAGTGCGTCACGAAAACCATGACCCCGACGACATATCGTCAGATAAATCGTAGCATGTAAAGCGGCCTTTATGGAGTACGTATTCCAACTTTCACACTAATGGAAGAAGCAAGAACTGTGGAAAAAAGAAACGCAATAGGGTCTTACCCGAGTAAAATACGGGGTGATAAGAGCAGATACACTCACCGAATCGAGTTGTGAGAGTCACAACTACTATGCACGCATGATAATCCAGGTCAACGGCAGCAGCACCCAGGATGGCTGATAACAGAGAGTAATAGACTGCTATGACTGCTATGTCCGATGACTGCTATGACCGATTGTAAGATTAATGTTACTTTTTATTTACATATTCAGGTCAACGCGTTTCTGGAGTCTCTGCTCCATTCCAGGACATACAGGAAAAAGTACATCAAATCTGCTGGAAACACGAGGTATACAAGATATATATACACTCCGTCACAATGACGTCAAGAACCAGCCTCCTTTACAAAAAATCCGCGGGAAAAAACATACATATAGAGATAATCATGGCGTAGTACAATAATATAGACAAGAATTACAGGAACACACAAGTGAACATATAGCTATATTGTGTCACAAAACATGAAACATCAATAAATTTGATTTTGAAATAAAAAATGTGTCATTTATGTGTAAGAAAAAACAGGGGGGTGGCGAACCCTTTTTATATTAACGTAAATGACTGTGGGTCAGTCTCGAACCCCTTATGGTTATTGCATACTAAGTGAAACAGGATCCCAGTGAGACCTATATCTATGTCTCCACCGACAGTGTTGTGAACTGCACATGAGAGATAGGTACCAAGGGAAGGATAAGATATATCAGATACAGAAGTGGGGAGAGATACGGTTAAACACCAGTAAGGATACTATACTCCAAAGGAGTCATTATCCTAGCGTGAACGCCGGAGGCGAGGTGAATAAAGTTCAGAGCGTGGGAAAAAAACGAAGTGTGCATGTCAGAGAATCAGATAAGAAGCTAGTATGTCCCCCAAGAAAGAGCTCAAAGGAGAATGCAGGAATCCGGAGAACAACCTCATAACTAGAGATGAGCTAACCGGTTGCGGTTCGGCTCGAGTTCGGTTGGCCGAACGGAGGTCTCGTTCGAGTTCGGTTCGGCGAACGTTCGACGAACCACTCGAACCGCATAGGAAACAATGGCAGGCAATCACAAACACATAAAAACACCTAGAAAACACCCTCAAAGGTGTCCAAAAGGTGACAAACAACTCACAACACAACACAAACACATGGGAAAGTGACAAGGACATATACTCATGCGAAAACAAAAGAGCAGGACAAGGAAAAAGAGAAGGAGACACAGATATAGGCATGGCACGCCCTTCTAAAATCATGTAAAACACCGCAAGGTGACTCCAAGCGGAGTCTCCCTTTTTTCCAAAAATTGGGCCCCACACACACACACACCCCTTCAGTGGCAGCACTTGTGCCCCAGTTGTACACTTCACAGCTAGATTTGCATCAAGCACATTCAAAAATACGCCATACTTAACCGTCCCCAGGATGACACCGGGGTAGGTAGCAAAGTCTTTCCTGATCCCAGCTCTGTGCATCTTGGATCATTTTTAAAAACAATGTAAGCAAGGGTTACTCCAAGCGGAGTCTCCCTTTTTTCCAAAAATTGGGCCCCACACACACCCACCCCTTCAGTGGCAGCACTTGTGCCCCAGTTGTACACTTCACAGCTAGATTTGCATCAAGCACATTCAAAAATACGCCATACCTAACCGTCCCCAGGATGACAGGGTAGGTAGCAAAGTCTTTCCTGATCCCAACTCTGTGCATCTTGGATCATTTTTAAAAACAATGTAAGCAAGGGTTACTCCAAGCGGAGTCTCCCTTTTTTCCAAAAATTGGGCCACACACACCCACCCCTTCAGTGGCAGCACTTGTGCCCCAGTTGTACACTTCACAGCTAGATTTGCATCAAGCACATTCAAAAATACGCCATACTTAACCGTCACCAGGATGACACCGGGGTAGGTAGCAAAGTCTTTCCTGATCCCAGCGCTGTGCATCTTGGATCATTTTTAAAAACACAGCAAGGGTTACTCCAAGAAGAGTCTCCCTTTTTTCCAAAAATTGGGCCACACAAACACCCCATCAGTGGCAGCACTTGTGCCCTAGTTGTACACTTCACAGCTAGATTTGCATCAAGCACATTTAAAATACACAAGCATTTACTCTCCCCAGGATGACACAGGGGTAGTAAATTCCATGTGGATCCATGACTTGTTCATTTTGATGAACGTTAGTCTGTCCACATTGTCACTGGACAGACGCGTGCGCTTATCTGTCAGCACACACCCAGCAGCACTGAAGACACGTTCAGAGACAACGCTGGCAGCTGGACACGACAAAATCTCCAAGGCGTAAGTGGAGAGCTCTGGCCATTTTTCAAGATTTGAAGCCCAAAATGAGCAAGGCTCCATTTGCAAAGTAATGGCATCGATGTTCATTTGGAGATACTCCTGTATCATCCTCTCCAGCCGTTGACTATGTGTCAGACTTGTTGTCTCTGGTGGCCTTGCAAAGGAGGGTCTAAAAAAATTATGAAAAGATTCAATAAAATTGCTGTTACCAGCACCAGATACGGTGCTACTGGTACGGGTAGACTGTTGAAGATGACGAGACCGTCCCATGTTTGTCAAGTTACAACTGGGAGATTCACTCCCTGCACCTGCATGGTTGTTTGGTGGAAAAGCCGAGCTAAGATCGAGTAACAGCTTCTGCTGATACTCCTGCATACGTGCGTCCCTTTCTATGGCTGGAATTATGTCACAAAATTTGGACTTGTACCGGGGATCTAATAGTGTGGCAAGCCAGTAGTCATCATCACTTCTAATTTTGACAATACGAGGGTCATGTTGGAGATAGTGCAGCAAGAAGGCACTCATGTGTCTTGCGCAGCCATGCGGACCAAGTCCACGCTGTGTTTGTGGCATAGAGGTGCTAACTGTTCTTTCTTCCTCTGACATCTCCCCCCAACCTCTTTCAACTGAAATTTGACCAAGGTCTCCCTCATCCGCTGAGTCTTCCATGTCCATGGACAGTTCGTCCTCCAGTCGAATTCCAGCGTGTCGCCACATCGCATTTCAGGTGATGAACTGGCTGTTACGGGGGGCTGTCTGATATTAAAACCTAAAGGAATATTAGACAGTCAGGGTCCACCGTGCAAAGACTCTGCTGCAGACTATGGCAGAGTGCAATACCTCTGTTAAACTCACAGAGGAATATAATTAGTAAATAAGGCAATTCCTCCCTTACTTGGAGGGTGTGTGGAATGATCTCTGTTAATGATCACAGAGACAAAAGCAGTGAGTGTGAAATGGCACCTACCTAGGTCCGCTCTTCTAGTGGTGCAAAAGAGACGGACAGCAGTGTAAGCCGCACAAAGCTCCTACCTGCGTTCGCTCCACTAGTGTGCGAGGACACGAACCACTAGATATGGCACCTGCCTAGGTCCGCTCTTCTAGTGGTGCAAAAGAGACGGACAGCAGCATAAGCCGCACAAAGCTCCTACCTCTGTTCGCTCCCCTAGTGTGCGAGGATACGAACAACTGCCAGACGCAGTATAAGGAACGTTACCCTAGCGGCAACGTCCACCTACGAGTAGAATCACAAGGCCCAGCCGGACCATGTGCCTCAGGCACCTGCCTATGTTCGCTCCACTAAAAGGTAAGGATACGGACTCCAGCCGAAGCTGTAAGGTATAAGAACGCTACCCTTCCGGTAGCGCTCACCTAACATAGACAGAGAGATGCCTAGAGGGACGTGCACAGGGCGTCTACCCTCATGCATGAACCAAGAGGACTGAACGCCGGGCGGCGTGCGTCAGGGTCTTATATAGACTTTGTGCCTCATCCAAGATGGAGGACACCAGAGCCAATCCGCTGCCAGAACGACAGGAATGACATCACGCTGGCCTATCACCAAGCAAAGCGTCACAAGCACATGACCTGCGACCAATCAGCATAGAAGGTGTCAGAGACATGTGACCTCGTGTCAGTGATGATGTCACCCGCACATGTGCAATGGCTCCAAGATAGGACTTAGTCTCCAGCGCTTGCACATGTGCAGTAGCAAGAAATCCGAAGATAGTCTCCAGAGCCACAGCAACCGTAACAGTACCTCCCCCTTAAGGGCCCCCCTCACGGCGACGCAGGTAATCGGCAACTAAGTCGGGAGCATGGACAGCCTCCTCAGGCTCCCAAGAGCGATGTTCCAGGCCATAGCCCTCCCAATCTATCAAGAAGAACCTGCGCCCTCTAACCATCTTAGAACCAACTATGGCTCGTACCTCATAGCTAGAGCGAGAGGAATCAGAGGCAGGAGAGTGCACTTCACGAGCGTGAGGTAAAATAGCCGGCTTTAGCAGTGAAACATGGAATTTGTCATGGATCCTAAGATGGACGGGTAACTTCAATTGGTAGACTACAGGATTTACCTGTCGAAGAACCTCATAAGGACCCAGGAAGCGAGGAGCAAATTTGACAGAGCTCACTCTAAGTTTCACGTGTTTTGCAGAGAGCCACACAAAGTCCCCTGGGGAAAAGACAGGAGCCGGGCGACGAAACCGATCGGACACCGTCTTCATACGGTCCTTAGCTGCTTGGATCGACTCTTGAGTCCGACCCCAAACCTCTCTGGCATTAGTTGCCCAGTCGGCCACAAGAGGAGGAGGTGCAGCAGCGGGAAACGGTACCGGTACCCTAGGGTGTTGCCCATTATTGAGTACGAACGGTGTCTGCCCAGTGGCCTCAGCCAGCGAATTGTTAAGGGCAAATTCTGCCCAGGGTAGGAGGGAGGACCAGTTGTCGTGGTTCTCAGCAACAAAGTGTCGAAGGTATATAATCATGGATTGATTGGTACGCTCAACCAAACCATTGGTCTCCGGATGGTATGCCGAAGAGAGATTCAACTCAATTTGCAGAAGGCTACAAAGATCTCGCCAGAAACGAGAAGCAAATTGCGGGCCTCTATCACAAATGATACGATCTGGCATCCCGTGAAGCCTAAAGACATGCTTGAGGAATAGTTTGGCTAGTACCCTGGAAGATGGGATTCTCGATAACGGTACAAGATGAACCATCCAGGAGAAATGGTCCGTAATGACCCACACAAATCTATGTCCCTGTGAACACGGAAGATCACTCGCAAAGTCCATGCCTACCACCTCCCATGGTCTATCTGGCACTGGTAAAGGATGCAAGAGCCCAGCCGGTCTCTGCCGTAACGGGCGGTTGCGAGCACACGAGTAGCAGGAACCGACATATCTCTTGACGTGGCTGGCTAAGTGTGGCCACCAATACCACCTCTCGAGTAACTCTCGTGTCCGTCTAATACCAAAATGCCCACCCACCTTTGAGGTGTGGGCCCACGACAGTATATCATTCTGTCGATCCGGCGGAACAAAGGTCTTGCCCGGTGGGATTTGGTCTAACGTCACAGGGGAGAGCGTATGAAAAACCCTGGAGGGAAGAATAAGACGAGGTTCGTCAATCTCTTCCTGGGTAGAAACCATAGAGCGAGACAGGGCGTCTGCCTTGTTATTCTTACTCCCAGACAGATAGTTGATGGAGAAGTGAAAGCGGGAGAAAAACAAGGACCAGCGGGCTTGGCGAGGATTCAGACGCTGAGCGGTTTGTAAGTACGTCAGATTCTTATGGTCTGTATAGACCTGGAAAGGATGTTTCGCTCCTTCCAGCAAGTGACGCCACTCCTCCAAGGCTAGCCTCAGGGCGAGCAGTTCCCTATCCCCAATAGTATAGTTTCTCTCTGCCGGTGAAAAGGTTTTAGCAAAGAAGAAACACGGCCTTTTTCTACCTGCACCGTTCTTTTGATACAAGACCGCACCAGCACCCACTGAAGAGGCATCAACCTCACAGAGGAAGGGCTTATTCTCATTGGGTCTTTGAAGAACGAGAGCAGTTGAAAAGTGTCTTTTTACTGCCTCAAAAGCCTGGGATGTCTCAGTAGACCAGACTTTTGGATTAGCAACTTTCTTAGTCAAGGCCACCAAAGGGGCCACCAAAGTAGAGAAATGGGGTATGAACTGCCTGTAATAATTTATGAATCCTAGGAAGCGTTGCACCACCTTCAAGGAATGAGGTTCGGACCATTCCAGGACAGCAGAGAGCTTCGCAGGATCCATAGCCAGACCCTCTTGTGAGATAATGTAACCCAAAAAAGGCAAGGATGACTGCTCGAATACACATTTTTCGAGTTTAGCAAACAATGAGTGCTCCCTTAAACGGGAAAGGACACGAACAACATCCTGACGATGAGTCTCCAGATCAGGAGAAAAAATCAGGATGTCGTCCAGATACACCATGACGGAGGATAACAGTAAATCCCTGAACACATCGTTTACGAAGTCCTGAAATACTGCGGGTGCATTACATAAACCAAAAGGCATAACGAGGTATTCATAGTGACCGTCTCGGGTGTTAAAAGCGGTCTTGCATTCGTCACCCTTTCGAATTCGTACCAAGTTATACGCACCCCGCAGATCCAACTTCGTAAAAACTTGAGCTCCTCTCAGTCTGTCAAAGAGCTCCGAAGTTAAAGGTAACGGGTATTTGTTCTTTATTGTGATTGCGTTGAGATCCCTGTAATCTATGCAGGGACGCAAATCACCCTCTTTCTTCCGAACAAAGAAAAACCCAACTCCCGCGGGAGAGACAGACTTCCGTATGAACCCCTTCTCTAAACTCTCTCTTATATAGGTCGACATGGCCTCTGACTCAGGTATTGACAGGGGGTAAACCCTGCCCTTAGGTGGAACTGAACCTGGGATAAGGTCTATGGCGCAGTCATATGGCCTATGGGGTGGAAGAACCTCAGCACCCTGTTTGGAGAACACGTCAGCGAAATCCAAATAGGGTGTAGGTATGGGAGAGATATCAGTTGATGCAACCGCAACGACCTTAGGTGGTAAGGGAAGACATCGGGATTGACATTTCGAACCCCAACTAATAATGCTGTCGGACTCCCAGTCAATTAGAGGAGCATGAGTCCGAAGCCATGGGAGACCCAGAAGTACGTCGTCTATACCCTCAGGCAAAACAAGAAAAGAAATCTCCTCTATGTGACCCTGAGACAGGGAAAGGCGCAAGGGAACTGTCCTCAATGTAATGGAGTCAGACAACATAGTCACATTAACAACACGGACAGGAATAGGCGCCTCTAACATGATAGAGGGAATATTGTGTCTCTTTACAAATCCTGAAGACACAAAAGTCCCGTCAGCTCCGGAATCCACAAAAGCCATAATAGGCCATGTATTCTCAGAGAATGAGAGCTGACCTGGGATACTACACTTAGAGGGTGCGGAAGGCGTCTCTAGTAACCCCCCTCTAATGGTTACTAGGCCTGGGAGTTTCCCTGACGGTTAGGACACTTGTTAGCATAGTGCCCAGCCTGACGACATACGTAACATATAGGAGGACCAGACTTGTGTAGTCTGGAGGACGTATGACCTAACTCCATAGGAGTGGGAGATGGTTCAGATGCTGAGGAAGATGGTAGTTGACCCTCAACAACTGGAATAGCCCGATGCTTAGGGCGTGAGGAAGAGACCTTGAGTCTATGTTCCCTATGGCGTACGTCGATCCTCGTTGCTACTGTGATCAAGTCCTCCAGAGAAGCAGGGACCTCACGAGTAGCAAGAGCATCCTTGACATAGCCTGCCAACCCTCTCCAGAAGATAGGAATTCACACCTTCTCTGGCCAATCTAGTTCTGCCACCAGAGTTCTAAAAGCAATGGCATAAGAACTAGTGGATAACGAACCCTGTGATAGATCTAACAGTCTCAGGGCCGCATCATGGGTAACCTGCGGACCCATGAATACCGCCTTAAGAGCATCAAGAAAGTCTTGATGTCTCAGAGTAACCACATCAGAGCGCTCCCATAGGGGAGTCGCCCATTCTAAAGGCTTTGTCCTGAAGTAAGGAGATGATAAAGCCTACTCTGGACCTCTCCGTAGAGAAGCGAGAAGAGTTGACCTCTAGGTGTATCTGACACTGACTAATGAAACCTCAACATGATCTGGCATGGCCAGAATATCTGTTTGGCAGAGCAAGTCGAGGATCATGTGCAGATGTCACCATGGTCTGAGGTTTATCCTCTATACTCTTGAGCCGCGACTCAAGTACTTGTATGTAACGGTGTAACTGCTGATATTCTGCCATAACTACCAGACCCTTGGTTCAGTTCTAATGTTACGGGGGGCTGTCTGATATTAAAACCTAAAGGAATATCAGACAGTCAGAATCCACCGTGCAAAGACTCTGCTGCAGACTATGGCAGAGTGCAATACCTCTGTTAAACTCACAGAGGAATATAATTAGTAAATAAGGCAATTCCTCCCTTACTTGGAGGGTGTGTGGAATGATCTCTGTTAATGATCACAGAGACAAAAGCAGTGAGTGTGAAATGGCACCTACCTAGGTCCACTCTTCTAGTGGTGCAAAAGAGACGGACAGCAGCGTAAGCCGCACAAAGCTCCTACCTGCGTTCGCTCCACTAGTGTGCGAGGACACGAACCACTAGATATGGCACCTGCCTAGGTCCGCTCTTCTAGTGGTGCAAAAGAGACGGACAGCAGCATAAGCCGCACAAAGCTCCTACCTCTGTTCGCTCCCCTAGTGTGCGAGGATACGAACAACTGCCAGACGCAGTATAAGGAACGTTACCCTAGCGGCAACGTCCACCTACGAGTAGAATCACAAGGCCCAGCCGGACCATGTGCCTCAGGCACCTGCCTATGTCCGCTCCATTAAAAGGTAAGGATACGGACTCCAGCCGAAGCTGTAAGGTATAAGAACGCTACCCTTCCGGTAGCGCTCACCTAACATAGACAGAGAGATGCCTAGAGGGACGTGGACAGGGCGTCTACCCTCATGCATGAACCAAGAGGACTGAACGCCGGGCGGCGTGCGTCAGGGTCTTATATAGACTTTGTGCCTCATCCAAGATGGAGGACACCAGAGCCAATCCGCTGCCAGAACGACAGGAATGACATCACGCTGGCCTATCACCGAGCAAAGCGTCACAAGCACATGACCAGCGACCAATCAGCATAGAAGGTGTCAGAGACATGTGACCACGTGTCACAAGCACATGACCAGTGGCCAATCAGCTTAGAAGGTGTCAGAGACATGTGACCTCGTGTCAGTGATGATGTCACCCGCACATGTGCAATGGCTCCAAGATAGGACTTAGTCTCCAGCGCTTGCACATGTGCAGTAGCAAGAAATCCGAAGATAGTCTCCAGAGCCACAGCAACCGTAACACTGGCAGGCCGAAAGACGTCTGGAGCAATGCAAGTCGCTCAGCAGCGGTGGTTGAACGGCGGAAGTGAGCAGACAGTTTTCGTGCCCTGTTCAGAAGGCCATCTAGGCTGGGATAGTGTGTTAAAAATTGCTGGACAACAAGGTTCAACACGTGAGCCATACAAGGCACGTGTGTCACCTTGCCCAGGCGAAGGGACGCACCCAGGTTTGCAGCATTGTCGCACACGGCCTTACCAGGCTGCAGATTGAGTGGAGACAACCATTTATTAAACTCAGTCTCCAGAGCTGCCCACAACTCATCCGCTGTGTGACTCCTATTTCCAAGACATGTCAAGCTAAAGACCGCCTGATGCCGTAGTGCTCTGCTGCCGGCATAGTAATGAGGGGTGCGTGATTCCTTCTGCGCAGTGAGAACGCTGGTGGCCTGACCAGGCAGGCTTGGGGCGGAGGTGGAGGACCCAGATGAGGTGGAGGAGGCAGAAGCAGTGGCAGAACTTGGACAGACAGAGGATTGACACACAAGTCGTGGGGACGGCAAGACTTGTGCAGCTCACCCTTCACCATCTATCACCATAGATACCCAGTGCCCAGTCAGCGACATGTAACGTCCCTGTCCATGCTTACTGGTCCAAGTATCGGTGGTGAAATGCACCCGTTCACACACAGAGTTTCTCAAGGAAGCGGTGATGTTGTGTGCGACATGCTGGTGTAGCGCGGGCACACCTTTCTTAGAGAAGTAGTGGCGACTGGGCATCTGGTACTGGGGCACAGCGACAGACATAGAGTCTCTAAAATCCTGTGTGTCCACCAGGCGGAAATGCAGCATTTCGGTAGCCAAGAGCTTACAGAGGGATAAAGTCAACCTCTTAGCTTTGTCATGGGTCGAAGGAAATGGCCTTTTATTTGTCCACATCTGAGGGACAGAGATCTGGCTGCTGTGTGTAGACGGTGTCCCTGGGAAAATGCAAGTTTGTGAGGAAAGTGCAGGCGTAGACATGATGTTGCCTTCATCCAACGTTGGTGCTATCGATGTCTGAGAGAGCTGTACACACGCACTTGTTTCCCCTTCCAAACCAACTGACGACCTACCAAGCAAACTGCCTGTTGCGGTTACAGTGGTGGAAGTTGTGCGTGGAAAACCAGGTGTGACAGCTGTCCCCACAGTCCTAGAAGATGAAGAGTGCGCGGATGCACTGGAAGGGGTAGGCGGTGGATGGTTCGCTCCGCTAGGCCGCATTGCAGCACGGTGAGCTTCCCACTGGAACATATGATATTTATTCATGTGACGATTCATGGAAGAAGTTGTCAAACTGCTGAGGTTTTGCCCTCTACTAACAGAATCACGACAAATTTTACAGATCACATAATTTGGGCGATCTTTTGCTATGTCAAAAAAGGACCAGGCTAGGCAAGTCTTAGAGGGCATGCGACCTGCTGATCCACCCCGACTAGTGCTCAGAGGCAAAGTGGTGGCTGAGGATGCAGTTGTAGACGTGCTACCAGTACTCCGACTCTGTCCAGGAAGGCGCAAGGTAACTTCGTCGTCAGTTGCATCCTCCTCCACCGTCTCTGTTAACCTCCTCGAGGGCCTGACTGTGGGTTGACAGTAGGTGGGATCTAGAACTTCCTCATCAATTGTTGTGTTTGCACTCCCCTCACCCTCAGACCGAGCCTCTTCTTGCCCTGACCGAATATTTAAGTTGTCATCCCAATCTGGTATCTGCGTCTCATCGTCATCAGTATGTTCCTCATTGTCTATTACAACAGGTGTTTCAGTTTGTGAATAAGGGTCAACATTATGCTCAGAAACTTGGTCATCACGACCTGAATCTGAGTCACAAAAGTTCTGGGCATCACTGCAGACCATTTCCTGGTCTGTACTCACTGTAGCTTGGGAGCAGACCTCTGATTCCCAGGCTATAGTGTGACTGAACAGCTCTGCAGACTCAGCCATCTCAGTTCCACCATACTGTTCGGGGGCGGATGGAGACTTCAGAGCTGAGAGAAAGCAAGTGTGACTGGGATGACAACTCAGAGGACTGGTGTTTTTTGCATGCGGTAGTTGAGGTGGAGGAGAAGGTACTTGTTGGACCACTTGAGATCTATTCAAGAATTTTCTTTTTTTGGCCATCATCTACCTTTGTTCCAGTTGTTCGTGTCCGTAAAAAAGGGAGCAAATCGGATTGTCCACGGTAAGTAGTAGACATCTTACTTTTGCTGGAAGATGGTCTATCTTCAGCAGATGTTAATGGAGCTTTGCCACCTTCCCCACGGACAAACCCTTTTATTCCTTTTCCAACACGCCTCTTCCCCTTTCCACCAGCATCTGTCATTTTGATTGCAACAAGATTGTGCACTTAAAATGTGGTAGTAAAAATTGAGAGGTGGTGCAGATTGCAGCGGTGGTCTATCTTTATTAACAGCAGAATGAACAGCAATAACTATCCCGGACAATGCAACTACGGTCCTTAAACTGGCAGCATAGTTTGCTAGTATAATGGCTTAGTAACAATGAATTTGAGTGTGCAATGCAGAGGTGCTGCACATAGGTTTGCACCAGTGGGACACTAATGGAAGTCCAACAGCCACTTTTAGGATGCCACTAAGTTTACTCAGTGTTTGCTAGAATAATGGCTTAGTAACAATGAGTTTGAGTGTGCAATGCTGAGGTGCTGCACATAGGTTTGCACCAGTGGGACACTAATGGAAGTCCAACAGCCACTTTTAGGATGCCACTAAGTTTACTCAGTGTTTGCTAGTATAATGGCTTAGTAACAATGAGTTTGAGTGTGCAATGCAGAGGTGCTGCACATAGGTTTGCACCAGTGGGACACTAATGGAAGTCCAACAGACACTTTTAGGATGCCACTAAGTTTACTTAGTGTTTGCTAGTATAACGGCTTAGTAACAATGAGTTTGAGTGTGCAATGCAGAGGTGCTGCACATAGGTTTGCACCAGTGGGACACTAATAGAATTCCAACAGCCACTTTTAGGATGCCACTAATTTTACTCAGTGTTTGCTAGTATAATCGCATAGTAACAATGAGTTTGAGTGTGCAATGCAGTGGTACTGCAAATAGCTTTGCACCAGTGGGACACTAATGGAAGTCCAACAGCCACTTTTAGGATGCCACTAAGTTTACTCAGTGTTTGCTAGTATAATGGCTTAGTAACAATGAGTTTGAGTGTGCAATGCAGAGGTGCTGCACATAGGTTTGCACCAGTGGGACACTAATGGAAGTCCAACAGCCACTTTTAGGATGCCACTAAGTTTACTCAGTGTTTGCTAGTGTTATGGCTTAGTAACAATGAGTTTGAGTGTGCAATGCAGAGGTGCTGCACATAGGCTTGCACCAGTGGGACACTAATGGAAGTCCAACAGCCACTTTTAGGATGCCACTAAGTTTACTCAGTGTTTGCTAGTATAATGGCTTAGTAAAAATGAGTTTGAGTGTGCAATGCAGAGGTGCTGCACATATGTTTGCACCAGTAGGACACTAATGGAAGTCCAACAGCCACTTTTAGGATGCCACTAAGTTTACTCAGTGTTTGCTAGTATAATGGCTTAGTAACAATGAGTTTGAGTGTTCAATGCAGAGGTGCTGCACATAGGTTTGCACCAGTGGGACACTAATGGAAGTCCAACAGCCACTTTTAGGATGCCACTAAGTATACTCAGTGTTTGCTAGTATAATGGCTTAATAACAATGAGTTTGAGTGTGCAATGCAGAGGTGCTGCAAATAGCTTTGCACCAGTGGGACACTAATGGAAGTCCAACAGCCACTTTTAGGATGCCACTAAGTTTATTCAGTGTTTGCTAGTATAATGGCATAGTAACAATGAGTTTTAGTGTGCAATGCAGAGGTGATGCCCATAGGCTTGCACCAGTGGGACACTAATGGAAGTCCGACAACAACTTTTAGGATGCCACTAAGTTTACTCAGTGTTTGCTAGTATAATGGCTTAGTAAAATTGAGTTTGAGTGTGCAATGCAGAGGTGCTGCACATATGTTTGCACCAGTGGGACACTAATGGAAGTCCAACAGCCACTTTTAGGATGCCACTAAGTTTACTCAGTGTTTGCTAGTATAATGGCTTAGTAAGAATGAGTTTGAGTGTGCAATGCAGTGGTGCTGCAAATAGCTTTGCACCAGTGGGACACTAATGGAAGTCCAACAGCCACTTTTAGGATGCCACTAAGTTTACTCAGTGTTTGCTAGTATAATGGCTTAGTAACAATGAGTTTGAGTGTGCAATGCAGAGGTGCTGCACATAGGTTTGCACCAGTAGGAAACTAATGGAAGTCCAACAGCCACTTTTAGGATGCCACTAAGTTTACTCAGTGTTTGCTAGTATAATGGCTTAGTAACAATGAGTTTGAGTGTGCAATGCAGAGGTGCTGCACATAGGTTTGCACCAGTGGGACACTAATGGAAGTCCAACAGCCACTTTTAGGATGCCACTAAGTTTACTCAGTGTTTGCTAGTATAATGGCTTAGTAACAATTAGTTTGAGTGCGCAATGCAGAGGTGCTGCACAAAGGTTTGCACCAGTGGGACACTAATGGAAGTCCAACAGCCACTATTAGGATGCCACTAAGTTTACTCAGTGTTTGCTAGTATAATGGCTTAGTAACAATGAGTTTGAGTGTGCAATGCAGAGGTGCTGCAAATAGCTTTGCCCCAGTGGGACACTAATGGAAGTCCAACAGCCACTTTTAGGATGCCACTAAGTTTACTCAGTGTTTGCTAGTATAATGGCTTAGTAACAATGAGTTTGAGTGTGCAATGCAGAGGTGCTGCACATAGGTTTGCACCAGTGGGACACTAATGGAAGTCCAACAGCCACTTTTAGGATGCCACTAAGTTTACTCAGTGTTTGCTAGTATAATGGCTTAGTAACAATGAGTTTGAGTGTGCAATGCAGAGGTGCTGCACATAGGTTTGCACCAGTGGGACACTAATGGAAGTCCAACAGCCACTTTTAGGATGCCACTAAGTTTACTCAGTGTTTGCTAGTATAATGGCTTAGTAACAATTAGTTTGAGTGCGCAATGCAGAGGTGCTGCACAAAGGTTTGCACCAGTGGGACACTAATGGAAGTCCAACAGCCACTATTAGGATGCCACTAAGTTTACTCAGTGTTTGCTAGTATAATGGCTTAGTAACAATGAGTTTGAGTGTGCAATGCAGAGGTGCTGCAAATAGCTTTGCCCCAGTGGGACACTAATGGAAGTCCAACAGCCACTTTTAGGATGCCACTAAGTTTACTCAGTGTTTGCTAGCATAATGGCTTAGTAACAATGAGTTTGAGTGTGCAATGAATGCAGAGGTGCTGCACATAGGTTTGCACCAGTGGGACACTAATGGAAGTCCAACAGCCACTTTAAGAATGCCACTAAGTTTACTCAGTGTTTGCTAGTATAATGGCTTAGTAACAATGAGTTTGAGTGTGCAATGCAGAGGTTCTGCACATAGGTTTGCACCAGTGGGACACTAATGGAAGTCCAACAGCCACTTTTAGGATGCCACTAAGTTTACTCAGTGTTTGCTATTATAATGGCTTAGTAACAATGAGTTTGAGTGTGCAACGCAGAGGTGCTGCAAATAGCTTTGCCCCAGTGGGACACTAATGGAAGTCCAACAGCCACTTTTAGGATGCCACTAAGTTTACTCAGTGTTTGCTAGTATAATGGCTTAGTAACAATGAGTTTGAGTGTGCAATGCAGAGGTGCTGCACATAGGTTTGCACCAGTGGGACACTAATGGAAGTCCAACAGCCACTTTTAGGATGCCACTAAGTTTACTCAGTGTTTGCTAGTATAATGGCTTAGTAACAATGAGTTTGAGTATGCAATGCAGAGGTGCTGCACATAGGTTTACACCAGTGGGACACTAATGGAAGTCCAACAGCCACTTTTAGGATGCCACTAAGTTTACTCAGTGTTTGCTAGTGTTATGGCTTAGTAACAATGAGTTTGAGTGTGCAATGCAGAGGTGCTGCACATAGGCTTGCACCAGTGGGACACTAATGGAAGTCCAACAGCCACTTTTAGGATGCCACTAAGTTTACTCAGTGTTTGCTAGTATAATGGCTTAGTAAAAATGAGTTTGAGTGTGCAATGCAGAGGTGCTGCACATATGTTTGCACCAGTAGGACACTAATGGAAGTCCAACAGCCACTTTTAGGATGCCACTAAGTTTACTCAGTGTTTGCTAGTATAATGGCTTAGTAACAATGAGTTTGAGTGTTCAATGCAGAGGTGCTGCACATAGGTTTGCACCAGTGGGACACTAATGGAAGTCCAACAGCCACTTTTAGGATGCCACTAAGTATACTCAGTGTTTGCTAGTATAATGGCTTAATAACAATGAGTTTGAGTGTGCAATGCAGAGGTGCTGCAAATAGCTTTGCACCAGTGGGACACTAATGGAAGTCCAACAGCCACTTTTAGGATGCCACTAAGTTTACTCAGTGTTTGCTAGTATAATGGCATAGTAACAATGAGTTTTAGTGTGCAATGCAGAGGTGCTGCCCATAGGCTTGCACCAGTGGGACACTAATGGAAGTCCGACAACCACTTTTAGGATGCCACTAAGTTTACTCAGTGTTTGCTAGTATAATGGCTTAGTAAAATTGAGTTTGAGTGTGCAATGCAGAGGTGCTGCACATATGTTTGCACCAGTGGGACACTAATGGAAGTCCAACAGCCACTTTTAGGATGCCACTAAGTTTACTCAGTGTTTGCTAGTATAATGGCTTAGTAAGAATGAGTTTGAGTGTGCAATGCAGTGGTGCTGCAAATAGCTTTGCACCAGTGGGACACTAATGGAAGTCCAACAGCCACTTTTAGGATGCCACTAAGTTTACTCAGTGTTTGCTAGTATAATGGCTTAGTAACAATGAGTTTGAGTGTGCAATGCAGAGGTGCTGCACATAGGTTTGCACCAGTAGGAAACTAATGGAAGTCCAACAGCCACTTTTAGGATGCCACTAAGTTTACTCAGTGTTTGCTAGTATAATGGCTTAGTAACAATGAGTTTGAGTGTGCAATGCAGAGGTGCTGCACATAGGTTTGCACCAGTGGGACACTAATGGAAGTCCAACAGCCACTTTTAGGATGCCACTAAGTTTACTCAGTGTTTGCTAGTATAATGGCTTAGTAACAATTAGTTTGAGTGCGCAATGCAGAGGTGCTGCACAAAGGTTTGCACCAGTGGGACACTAATGGAATTTCAACAGCCACTATTATTATGCCACTAAGTTTACTCAGTGTTTGCTAGTATAATGGCTTAGTAACAATGAGTTTGAGTGTGCAATGCAGAGGTGCTGCAAATAGCTTTGCCCCAGTGGGACACTAATGGAAGTCCAACAGCCACTTTTAGGATGCCACTAAGTTTACTCAGTGTTTGCTAGTATAATGGCTTAGTAACAATGAGTTTGAGTGTGCAATGCAGAGGTGCTGCACATAGGTTTGCACCAGTGGGACACTAATGGAAGTCCAACAGCCACTTTTAGGATGCCACTAAGTTTACTCAGTGTTTGCTAGTATAATGGCTTAGTAACAATGAGTTTGAGTGTGCAATGCAGAGGTGCTGCACATAGGTTTGCACCAGTGGGACACTAATGGAAGTCCAACAGCCACTTTTAGGATGCCACTAAGTTTACTCAGTGTTTGCTAGTATAATGGCTTAGTAACAATTAGTTTGAGTGCGCAATGCAGAGGTGCTGCACAAAGGTTTGCACCAGTGGGACACTAATGGAAGTCCAACAGCCACTATTAGGATGCCACTAAGTTTACTCAGTGTTTGCTAGTATAATGGCTTAGTAACAATGAGTTTGAGTGTGCAATGCAGAGGTGCTGCAAATAGCTTTGCCCCAATGGGACACTAATGGAAGTCCAACAGCCACTTTTAGGATGCCACTAAGTTTACTCAGTGTTTGCTAGTATAATGGCTTAGTAACAATGAGTTTGAGTGTGCAATGCAGAGGTGCTGCACATAGGTTTGCACCAGTGGGACACTAATGGAAGTCCAACAGCCACTTTAAGAATGCCACTAAGTTTACTCAGTGTTTGCTAGTATAATGGCTTAGTAACAATGAGTTTGAGTGTGCAATGCAGAGGTTCTGCACATAGGTTTGCACCAGTGGGACACTAATGGAAGTCCAACAGCCACTTTTAGGATGCCACTAAGTTTACTCAGTGTTTGCTATTATAATGGCTTAGTAACAATGAGTTTGAGTGTGCAACGCAGAGGTGCTGCAAATAGCTTTGCCCCAGTGGGACACTAATGGAAGTCCAACAGCCACTTTTAGGATGCCACTAAGTTTACTCAGTGTTTGCTAGTATAATGGCTTAGTAACAATGAGTTTGAGTGTGCAATGCAGAGGTGCTGCACATAGGTTTGCACCAGTGGGACACTAATGGAAGTCCAACAGCCACTTTTAGGATGCCACTAAGTTTACTCAGTGTTTGCTAGTATAATGGCTTAGTAACAATGAGTTTGAGTATGCAATGCAGAGGTGCTGCACATAGGTTTACACCAGTGGGACACTAATGGAAGTCCAACAGCCACTTTAAGGATGCCACTAAGTTTACTCAGTGTTTGCTAGTATAATGGCTTAGTAACAATGAGTTTGAGTATGCAATGCAGAGGTGCTGCACATAGGTTTGCACCAGTGGGACACTAATGGAAGTCCAACAGCCACTTTTAGGATGCCACTAAGTTTACTCAGTGTTTGCTAGTATAATGGCTTAGTAACAATGAGTTTGAGTGTGCAATGCAGAGGTGCTGCACATAGGTTTGCACCAGTGGGACACTAATGGAAGTCCAACAGCCACTTTTAGGATGCCACTAAGTTTACTCAGTGTTTGCTAGTATAATGGCTTAGTAACAATGCGTTTGAGTGTGCAATGCAGAGGTGCTGCACATAGGTTTGCACCAGTGGGACACTAATGGAAGTCCAACAGCCACTTTTAGGATGCCACTAAGTTTACTCAGTGTTTGCTAGTATAATGGCTTAGTAACAATGAGTTTGAGTGTGCAATGCAGAGGTGCTGCACATAGGTTTGCACCAGTGGGACACTAATGGAAGTCCAACAGCCACTTTTAGGATGCCACTAAGTTTACTCAGTGTTTGCTAGTGTTATGGCTTAGTAACAATGAGTTTGAGTGTGCAATGTAGAGGTGCTGCACATAGGCTTGCACCAGTGGGACACTAATGGAAGTCCAACAGCCACTTTTAGGATGCCACTAAGTTTACTCAGTGTTTGCTAGTATAATGGCTTAGTAAAAATGAGTTTGAGTGTGCAATGCAGAGGTGCTGCACATATGTTTGCACCAGTAGGACACTAATGGAAGTCCAACAGCCACTTTTAGGATGCCACTAAGTTTACTCAGTGTTTGCTAGTATAATGGCTTAGTAACAATGAGTTTGAGTGTTCAATGCAGAGGTGCTGCACATAGGTTTGCACCAGTGGGACACTAATGGAAGTCCAACAGCCACTTTTAGGATGCCACTAAGTATACTCAGTGTTTGCTAGAATAATGGCTTAATAACAATGAGTTTGAGTGTGCAATGCAGAGGTGCTGCAAATAGCTTTGCACCAGTGGGACACTAATGGAAGTCCAACAGCCACATTTAGGATGCCACTAAGTTTACTCAGTGTTTGCTAGTATAATGGCATAGTAACAATGAGTTTTAGTGTGCAATGCAGAGGTGCTGCCCATAGGCTTGCACCAGTGGGACACTAATGGAAGTCCGACAACCACTTTTAGGATGCCACTAAGTTTACTCAGTGTTTGCTAGTATAATGGCTTAGTAAAATTGAGTTTGAGTGTGCAATGCAGAGGTGCTGCACATATGTTTGCACCAGTGGGACACTAATGGAAGTCCAACAGCCACTTTTAGGATGCCACTAAGTTTACTCAGTGTTTGCTAGTATAATGGCTTAGTAACAATGAGTTTGAGTGTGCAATGCAGAGGTGCTGCACATAGGTTTGCACCAGTAGGAAACTAATGGAAGTCCAACAGCCACTTTTAGGATGCCACTAAGTTTACTCAGTGTTTGCTAGTATAATGGCTTAGTAACAATGAGTTTGAGTGTGCAACGCAGAGGTGCTGCAAATAGCTTTGCCCCAGTGGGACACTAATGGAAGTCCAACAGCCACTTTTAGGATGCCACTAAGTTTACTCAGTGTTTGCTAGTATAATGGCTTAGTAACAATGAGTTTGAGTGTGCAATGCAGAGGTGCTGCACATAGGTTTGCACCAGTGGGACACTAATGGAAGTCCAACAGCCACTTTTAGGATGCCACTAAGTTTACTCAGTGTTTGCTAGTATAATGGCTTAGTAACAATGAGTTTGAGTATGCAATGCAGAGGTGCTGCACATAGGTTTACACCAGTGGGACACTAATGGAAGTCCAACAGCCACTTTAAGGATGCCACTAAGTTTACTCAGTGTTTGCTAGTATAATGGCTTAGTAACAATGAGTTTGAGTATGCAATGCAGAGGTGCTGCACATAGGTTTGCACCAGTGGGACACTAATGGAAGTCCAACAGCCACTTTTAGGATGCCACTAAGTTTACTCAGTGTTTGCTAGTATAATGGCTTAGTAACAATGAGTTTGAGTGTGCAATGCAGAGGTGCTGCACATAGGTTTGCACCAGTGGGACACTAATGGAAGTCCAACAGCCACTTTTAGGATGCCACTAAGTTTACTCAGTGTTTGCTAGTATAATGGCTTAGTAACAATGCGTTTGAGTGTGCAATGCAGAGGTGCTGCACATAGGTTTGCACCAGTGGGACACTAATGGAAGTCCAACAGCCACTTTAAGGATGCCACTAAGTTTACTCAGTGTTTGCTAGTATAATGGCTTAGTAACAATGAGTTTGAGTATGCAATGCAGAGGTGCTGCACATAGGTTTGCACCAGTGGGACACTAATGGAAGTCCAACAGCCACTTTTAGGATGCCACTAAGTTTACTCAGTGTTTGCTAGTATAATGGCTTAGTAACAATGAGTTTGAGTGTGCAATGCAGAGGTGCTGCACATAGGTTTGCACCAGTGGGACACTAATGGAAGTCCAACAGCCACTTTTAGGATGCCACTAAGTTTACTCAGTGTTTGCTAGTATAATGGCTTAGTAACAATGCGTTTGAGTGTGCAATGCAGAGGTGCTGCACATAGGTTTGCACCAGTGGGACACTAATGGAAGTCCAACAGCCACTTTTAGGATGCCACTAAGTTTACTCAGTGTTTGCTAGTGTTATGGCTTAGTAACAATGAGTTTGAGTGTGCAATGTAGAGGTGCTGCACATAGGCTTGCACCAGTGGGACACTAATGGAAGTCCAACAGCCACTTTTAGGATGCCACTAAGTTTACTCAGTGTTTGCTAGTATAATGGCTTAGTAAAAATGAGTTTGAGTGTGCAATGCAGAGGTGCTGCACATATGTTTGCACCAGTAGGACACTAATGGAAGTCCAACAGCCACTTTTAGGATGCCACTAAGTTTACTCAGTGTTTGCTAGTATAATGGCTTAGTAACAATGAGTTTGAGTGTTCAATGCAGAGGTGCTGCACATAGGTTTGCACCAGTGGGACACTAATGGAAGTCCAACAGCCACTTTTAGGATGCCACTAAGTATACTCAGTGTTTGCTAGTATAATGGCTTAATAACAATGAGTTTGAGTGTGCAATGCAGAGGTGCTGCAAATAGCTTTGCACCAGTGGGACACTAATGGAAGTCCAACAGCCACATTTAGGATGCCACTAAGTTTACTCAGTGTTTGCTAGTATAATGGCATAGTAACAATGAGTTTTAGTGTGCAATGCAGAGGTGCTGCCCATAGGCTTGCACCAGTGGGACACTAATGGAAGTCCGACAACCACTTTTAGGATGCCACTAAGTTTACTCAGTGTTTGCTAGTATAATGGCTTAGTAAAATTGAGTTTGAGTGTGCAATGCAGAGGTGCTGCACATATGTTTGCACCAGTGGGACACTAATGGAAGTCCAACAGCCACTTTTAGGATGCCACTAAGTTTACTCAGTGTTTGCTAGTATAATGGCTTAGTAACAATGAGTTTGAGTGTGCAATGCAGAGGTGCTGCACATAGGTTTGCACCAGTAGGAAACTAATGGAAGTCCAACAGCAACTTTTAGGATGCCACTAAGTTTACTCAGTGTTTGCTAGTATAATGGCTTAGTAACAATGAGTTTGAGTGTGCAATGCAGAGGTGCTGCACATAGGTTTGCACCAGTGGGACACTAATGGAAGTCCAACAGCCACTTTTAGGATGCCACTAAGTTTACTCAGTGTTTGCTAGTATAATGGCTTAGTAACAATTAGTTTGAGTGCGCAATGCAGAGGTGCTGCACAAAAGTTTGCACCAGTGGGACACTAATGGAAGTCCAACAGCCACTATTAGGATGCCACTAAGTTTACTCAGTGTTTGCTAGTATAATGGCTTAGTAACAATGAGTTTGAGTGTGCAATGCAGAGGTGCTGCAAATAGCTTTGCCCCAGTGGGACACTAATGGAAGTCCAACAGCCACTTTTAGGATGCCACTAAGTTTACTCAGTGTTTGCTAGTATAATGGCTTAGTAACAATGAGTTTGAGTGTGCAATGCAGAGGTGCTGCACATAGGTTTGCACCAGTGGGACACTAATGGAAGTCCAACAGCCACTTTTAGGATGCCACTAAGTTTACTCAGTGTTTGCTAGTATAATGGCTTAGTAACAATGAGTTTGAGTGTGCAATGCAGAGGTGCTGCACATAGGTTTGCACCAGTGGGACACTAATGGAAGTCCAACAGCCACTTTTAGGATGCCACTAAGTTTACTCAGTGTTTGCTAGTATAATGGCTTAGTAACAATTAGTTTGAGTGCGCAATGCAGAGGTGCTGCACAAAGGTTTGCACCAGTGGGACACTAATGGAAGTCCAACAGCCACTATTAGGATGCCACTAAGTTTACTCAGTGTTTGCTAGTATAATGGCTTCGTAACAATGAGTTTGAGTGTGCAATGCAGAGGTGCTGCAAATAGCTTTGCCCCAGTGGGACACTAATGGAAGTCCAACAGCCACTTTTAGGATGCCACTAAGTTTACTCAGTGTTTGCTAGTATAATGGCTTAGTAACAATGAGTTTGAGTGTGCAATGCAGAGGTGCTGCCCATAGGCTTACACCAGTGGGACACTAATGGAAGTCCAACAACCACTTTTAGGATGCCACTAAGTTTACTCAGTGTTTGCTAGTATAATGGCTTAGTAACAATGAGTTTGAGTGTGCAATGCAGTGGTGCTGCAAATAGCTTTGCACCAGTGGGACACTAATGGAAGTCCAACAGCCACTTTTAGGATGCCACTAAGTTTACTCAGTGTTTGCTAGTATAATGGCTTAGTAACAATGAGTTTGAGTGTGCAATGCAGAGGTGCTGCACATAGGTTTGCACCAGTAGGACACTAATGGAAGTCCAACAGCCACTTTTAGGATGCCACTAAGTTTACTCAGTGTTTGCTAGTATAATGGCTTAGTAACAATGAGTTTGAGTGTGCAATGCAGAGGTGCTGCACATATGTTTGCACCAGTGGGACTCTAATGGAAGTCCAACAGCCACTTTTAGGATGCCACTAAGTTTACTCAGTGTTTGCAAGTATAATGGCTTAGTAACAATGAGTTTGAGTGTGCAATGCAGAGGTGCTGCACATAGGTTTCCACCAGTAGGACACTAATGGAAGTCCAACAGCCACTTTTAGGATGCCACAAAGTTTACTCAGTGTTTGCTAGTATAATGGCTTAGTAACAAAGAGTTTAAGTGTGCAATGCTGAGGTGCTGCACATAGGTTTGCACCAGTGGGACACTAATGGAAGTCCAACAGCCACTTTTAGGATGCCACTAAGTTTAATCAGTGTTTGCTAGTATAATGGCTTAGTAACAATGAGTTTGAGTGTGCAATGCAGTGGTGCTGCAAATAGCTTTGCACCAGTGGGACACTAATGGAGGTCCAACAGCCACTTTTAGGATGCCACTAAGTTTACTCAGTGTTTGCTAGTATAATGGCTTAGTAACAATGAGTTTGAGTGTGCAATGCAGAGGTGCTGCACATAGGTTTGCACCAGTGGGACACTAATGGAAGTCCAATAGCCACTTTTAGGATGCCACTAAGTTTACTCAGTGTTTGCTTGTATAATGGCTTAGTAACAATGAGTTTGAGTGTGCAATGCAGAGGTGCTGCACATAGGTTTGCACCAGTGGGACACTAATTGAAGTCCAACAGCCACTTTTAGGATGCCACTAAGTTTACTCAGTGTTTGCTAGTATAATGGCTTAGTAACAATGAGTTTGAGTGTGCAATGCAGAGGTGCTGCCCATAGGCTTGCACCAGTGGGACACTAATGGAAGTCCAACAACCACTTTTAGGATGCCACTAAGTTTACTCAGTGTTTGCTAGTATAATGGCTTAGTAACAATGAGTTTGAGTGTGCAATGCAGTGGTGCTGCAAATAGCTTTGCACCAGTGGGACACTAATGGAAGTCCAACAGCCACTTTTAGGATGCCACTAAGTTTACTCAGTGTTTGCTAGTATAATGGCTTAGTAACAATGAGTTTGAGTGTGCAATGCAGAGGTGCTGCACATAGGTTTGCACCAGTAGGACACTAATGGAAGTCCAACAGCCACTTTTAGGATGCCACTAAGTTTACTCAGTGTTTGCTAGTATAATGGCTTAGTAACAATGAGTTTAAGTGTGCAATGCAGAGGTGCTGCACATAGGTTTGCACCAGTGGGACACTAATGGAAGTCCAACAGCCACTTTTAGGATGCCACTAAGTTTACTCAGTGTTTGCTAGTATAATGGCTTAGTAACAATGAGTTTGAGTGTGCAATGCAGAGGTGCTGCACATAGGTTTGCACCAGTGGGACACTAATGGAAGTCCAATAGCCACTTTTAGGATGCCACTAAGTTTACTCAGTGTTTGCTTGTATAATGGCTTAGCAACAATGAGTTTGAGTGTTCAATGCAGAGGTGCTGCACATAGGTTTGCACCAGTGGGACACTAATGGAAGTCCAACAGCCACTTTTAGGATGCCACTAAGTTTACTCAGTGTTTGCTAGTATAATGGCTTAGTAACAATGAGTTTGAGTGTGCAATGCAGAGGTGCTGCACATAGGTTTGCACTAGTGGGACACTAATGGAAGTCCAACAGCCACTTTTAAGATGGCACTAAATTTACTCAGTGTTTGCTAGTATAATGGCTTAGTAACAATGAGTTTGAGTGTGCAATGCAGAGGTGCTGCACACAGGTTTGCACCAGTGGGACACTAATGGAAGTCCAACAGCCACTTTTAGGATGCCACTAAGATTACTCAGTGTTTGCTAGTATAATGGCTTAGTAACAATGAGTTTGAGTGAGCAATGCAGAGGTGCTGCACATAGGTTTGCACCAGTGGGACACTAATGGAAGTCCAACCGCCACTTTTAGGATGCCACTAAGTTTACTCAGTGTTTGCTAGTATAATGGCATAGTAACAAAGAGTTTGAGTGTGCAATGCAGAGGTGCTGCACATAGGTTTGCACCAGTGGGACACTAAAGGAAGTCCAACAGCCACTTTTAGGATGCCACTAAGTTTACTAAGTGTTTGCTAGTATAATGGCTTAGTAACAATGAGTTTGAGTGTGCAATGCAGAGGTGCTGCACATAGGTTTGCACCAGTGTGACACTAATGGAAGTCCAACAGCCACTTTTAGGATGCCACTAAGTTTACTCAGTGTTTGATAGTATAATGGCTTAGTAACAATGGGTTTGAGTGTGCAATGCAGTGGTGCTGCAAATAGCTTTGCACCAGTGGGACACTAATGGAAGTCCAACAGCCACTTTTAGGATGCCACTAAGTTTACTCAGTGTTTGCTAGTATAATGGCTTAGTAACAATGAGTTTGAGTGTGCAATGCAGAGTTGCTGCACATAGGTTTGCACCAGTAGGACACTAATGGAAGTCCAACAGCCACTTTTAGGATGCCACTAAGTTTACTCAGTGTTTGCTAGTATAATGGGTTAGTAACAATGAGTTTGAGTGTGCAATGCAGAGGTGCTGCACATAGGATTGCACCAGTGGGACACTAATGGAAGTCCAACAGTCACTTTTAGGATGCCACTAAGTTTACTCAGTGTTTGCTAGTATAATGGCATAGTAACAATGAGTTTTAGTGTGCAATGCAGAGGTGCTGCACATAGGTTTGCACCAGTGGGATACTAATGGAAGTCCAACAGCCACTTTTAGGATGCCACTAAGTTTACTCAGTGTTTGCTAGTATTATGGCTTAGTAACAATGAGTTTGAGTGTGCAATGCAGAGGTGCTGCCCATAGGCTTGCACCAGTGGGACACTAATGGACGTCCAACAACCACTTTTAGGATGCCACTAAGTTTACTCAGTGTTTGCTAGTATAATGGCTTAGTAACAATGAGTTTGAGTGTGCAATGCAGAGGTGCTGCACATATGTTTGCACCAGTGGGACTCTAATGGAAGTCCAACAGCCACTTTTAGGATGCCACTAAGTTTACTCAGTGTTTGCAAGTATAATGGCTTAGTAACAATGAGTTTGAGTGTGCAATGCAGAGGTGCTGCACATAGGTTTCCACCAGTAGGACACTAATGGAAGTCCAACAGCCACTTTTAGGATGCCACAAAGTTTACTCAGTGTTTGCTAGTATAATGGCTTAGTAACAAAGAGTTTAAGTGTGCAATGCTGAGGTGCTGCACATAGGTTTGCACCAGTGGGACACTAATGGAAGTCCAACAGCCACTTTTAGGATGCCACTAAGTTTAATCAGTGTTTGCTAGTATAATGGCTTAGTAACAATGAGTTTGAGTGTGCAATGCAGTGGTGCTGCAAATAGCTTTGCACCAGTGGGACACTAATGGAGGTCCAACAGCCACTTTTAGGATGCCACTAAGTTTACTCAGTGTTTGCTAGTATAATGGCTTAGTAACAATGAGTTTGAGTGTGCAATGCAGAGGTGCTGCACATAGGTTTGCACCAGTGGGACACTAATGGAAGTCCAATAGCCACTTTTAGGATGCCACTAAGTTTACTCAGTGTTTGCTTGTATAATGGCTTAGTAACAATGAGTTTGAGTGTGCAATGCAGAGGTGCTGCACATAGGTTTGCACCAGTGGGACACTAATTGAAGTCCAACAGCCACTTTTAGGATGCCACTAAGTTTACTCAGTGTTTGCTAGTATAATGGCTTAGTAACAATGAGTTTGAGTGTGCAATGCAGAGGTGCTGCCCATAGGCTTGCACCAGTGGGACACTAATGGAAGTCCAACAACCACTTTTAGGATGCCACTAAGTTTACTCAGTGTTTGCTAGTATAATGGCTTAGTAACAATGAGTTTGAGTGTGCAATGCAGTGGTGCTGCAAATAGCTTTGCACCAGTGGGACACTAATGGAAGTCCAACAGCCACTTTTAGGATGCCACTAAGTTTACTCAGTGTTTGCTAGTATAATGGCTTAGTAACAATGAGTTTGAGTGTGCAATGCAGAGGTGCTGCACATAGGTTTGCACCAGTAGGACACTAATGGAAGTCCAACAGCCACTTTTAGGATGCCACTAAGTTTACTCAGTGTTTGCTAGTATAATGGCTTAGTAACAATGAGTTTAAGTGTGCAATGCAGAGGTGCTGCACATAGGTTTGCACCAGTGGGACACTAATGGAAGTCCAACAGCCACTTTTAGGATGCCACTAAGTTTACTCAGTGTTTGCTAGTATAATGGCTTAGTAACAATGAGTTTGAGTGTGCAATGCAGTGGTGCTGCAAATAGCTTTGCACGAGTGGGACACTAATGGAGGTCCAACAGCCACTTTTAGGATGCCACTAAGTTTACTCAGTGTTTGCTAGTATAATGGCTTAGTAACAATGAGTTTGAATGTGCAATGCAGAGGTGCTGCACATAGGTTTGCACCAGTGGGACACTAATGGACGTCCAATAGCCACTTTTAGGATGCCACTAAGTTTACTCAGTGTTTGCTTTTATAATGGCTTAGTAACAATGAGTTTGAGTGTGCAATGCAGAGGTGCTGCATATAGGTTTGCACCAGTGGGACACTAATTGAAGTCCAACAGCCACTTTTAGGATGCCACTAAGTTTACTCAGTGTTTGCTAGTATAATGGCTTAGTAACAATGAGTTTGAGTGTGCAATGCAGAGGTGCTGCACATAGGTTTGCACCAGTGGGACACTAATGGAAGTCCAACAGCCACTTTTAGGATGGCACCAAATTTACTCAGTGTTTGTTAGTATAATGGCTTAGTACCAATGAGTTTGAGTGTGCAATGCAGTGGTGCTGCACACAGGTTTGCACCAGTGGGACACTAATGGAAGTCCAACAGCCACTTTTAGGATGCCACTAAGTTTACTCAGTGTTTGCTAGTATAATGGCTTAGTAACAATGAGTTTGAGTGTGCAATGCAGAGGTGCTGCACATAGGTTTGCACCAGTGGGACACTAATGGAAGTCCAACAGCCACTTTTAGGATGCCACTAAGTTTACTCAGTGTTTGATAGTATAATGGCTTAGTAACAATGAGTTTGAGTGTGCAATGCAGAGGTGCTGCACACAGGTTTGCACCAGTGGGACACTAATGGAAGTCCAACAGCCACTTTTAGGATGCCACTAAGTTTACTCAGTGTTTGCTAGTATAATGGCTTAGTAACAATGAGTTTGAGTGTGCAATGCAGAGGTGCTGCACATAGGTTTGCACCAGTGGGACACTAATGGAAGTCCAACAGCCACTTTTAGGATGCCACTAAGTTTACTCAGTGTTTGATAGTATAATGGCTTAGTAACAATGAGTTTGAGTGTGCAATGCAGTGGTGCTGCAAATAGCTTTGCACCAGTGGGACACTAATGGAAGTCCAACCGCCACTTTTAGGATGCCACTAAGTTTACTCAGTGTTTGCTAGTATAATGGCATAGTAACAATGAGTTTGAGTGTGCAATGCAGAGGTGCTGCACATAGGTTTGCACCAGTGGGACACTAATGGAAGTCCAACCGCCACTTTTAGGATGCCACTAAGTTTACTCAGTGTTTGCTAGTATAATGGCATAGTAACAATGAGTTTGAGTGTGCAATGCAGAGGTGCTGCACATAGGTTTGCAACAGTGGGACACGAAAGGAAGTCCAACAGCCACTTTTAGGATGCCACTAAGTTTACTCAGTGTTTGCTAGTATAATGGCTTAGTAACAATGAGTTTGAGTGTGCAATGCAGAGGTGCTGCACATAGGTTTGCACCAGTGTGACACTAATGGAAGTCCAACAGCCACTTTTAGGATGCCACTAAGTTTACTCAGTGTTTGATAGTATAATTGGCTTAGTAACAATGGGTTTGAGTGTGCAATGCAGTGGTGCTGCAAATAGCTTTGCACCAGTGGGACACTAATGGAAGTCCAACAGCCACTTTTAGGATGCCACTAAGTTTACTCAGTGTTTGCTAGTATAATGGCTTAGTAACAATGTGTTTGAGTGTGCAATGCAGAGGTGCTGCACATAGGTTTGCACCAGTGGGACACTAATGGAAGTCCAACAGCCACTTTTAGGATGCCACTCAGTTTACTCAGTGTTTGCTAGTATAATGGCTTAGTAACAATGAGTTTGAGTGTGCAATGCAGAGGTGCTGCACATAGGTTTGCACCAGTGGGATACTAATGGAAGTCCAACAGCCACTTTTAGGATGCCACTAAGTTTACTCAGTGTTTGCTAGTATTATGGCTTAGTAACAATGAGTTTGAGTGTGCAATGCAGAGGTGCTGGCCATAGGCTTACACCAGTGGGACACTAATGGAAGTCCAACAACCACTTTTAGGATGCCACTAAGTTTACTCAGTGTTTGCTAGTATAATGGCTTAGTAAAAATGAGTTTGAGTGTGCAATGCAGAGGTGCTGCACATATGTTTGCACCAGTGGGACACTAATGGAAGTCCAACAGCCACTTTTAGGATGCCACTAAGTTTACTCAGTGTTTGCTAGTATAATGGCTTAGTAACAATGAGTTTGAGTGTGCAATGCAGTGGTGCTGCAAATAGCTTTGCACCAGTGGGACACTAATGGAAGTCCAACAGCCACTTTTAGGATGCCACTAAGTTTACTCAGTGTTTGCTAGTATAATGGCTTAGTAACAATGAGTTTGAGTGTGCAATGCAGAGGTGCTGCACATAGGTTTGCACCAGTAGGACACTAATGGAAGTCCAACAGCCACTTTTAGGATGCCACTAAGTTTACTCAGTGTTTGCTAGTATAATGGCTTAGTAACAATGAGTTTAAGTGTGCAATGCAGAGGTGCTGCACATAGGTTTGCACCAGTGGGACACTAATGGAAGTCCAACAGCCACTTTTAGGATGCCACTAAGTTTACTCAGTGTTTGCTAGTATAATGGCTTAGTAACAATGAGTTTGAGTGTGCAATGCAGAGGTGCTGCACATAGGTTTGCACCAGTGGGACACTAATGGAAGTCCAATAGCCACTTTTAGGATGCCACTAAGTTTACTCAGTGTTTGCTTGTATAATGGCTTAGCAACAATGAGTTTGAGTGTTCAATGCAGAGGTGCTGCACATAGGTTTGCACCAGTGGGACACTAATGGAAGTCCAACAGCCACTTTTAGGATGCCACTAAGTTTACTCAGTGTTTGCTAGTATAATGGCTTAGTAACAATGAGTTTGAGTGTGCAGTGCAGAGGTGCTGCACATAGGTTTGCACTAGTGGGACACTAATGGAAGTCCAACAGCCACTTTTAAGATGGCACTAAATTTACTCAGTGTTTGCTAGTATAATGGCTTAGTAACAATGAGTTTGAGTGTGCAATGCAGAGGTGCTGCACACAGGTTTGCACCAGTGGGACACTAATGTAAGTCCAACAGCCACTTTTAGGATGCCACTAAGATTACTCAGTGTTTGCTAGTATAATGGCTTAGTAACAATGAGTTTGAGTGAGCAATGCAGAGGTGCTGCACATAGGTTTGCACCAGTGGGACACTAATGGAAGTCCAACCGCCACTTTTAGGATGCCACTAAGTTTACTCAGTGTTTGCTAGTATAATGGCATAGTAACAAAGAGTTTGAGTGTGCAATGCAGAGGTGCTGCACATAGGTTTGCACCAGTGGGACACTAAAGGAAGTCCAACAGCCACTTTTAGGATGCCACTAAGTTTACTCAGTGTTTGCTAGTATAATGGCTTAGTAACAATGAGTTTGAGTGTGCAATGCAGAGGTGCTGCACATAGGTTTGTACCAGTGTGACACTAATGGAAGTCCAACAGCCACTTTTAGGATGCCACTAAGTTTACTCAGTGTTTGATAGTATAATGGCTTAGTAACAATGGGTTTGAGTGTGCAATGCAGTGGTGCTGCAAATAGCTTTGCACCAGTGGGACACTAATGGAAGTCCAACAGCCACTTTTAGGATGCCACTAAGTTTACTCAGTGTTTGCTAGTATAATGGCTTAGTAACAATGAGTTTGAGTGTGCAATGCAGAGTTGCTGCACATAGGTTTGCACCAGTAGGACACTAATGGAAGTCCAACAGCCACTTTTAGGATGCCACTAAGTTTACTCAGTGTTTGCTAGTATAATGGCTTAGTAACAATGAGTTTGAGTGTGCAATGCAGAGGTGCTGCACATAGGATTGCACCAGTGGGACACTAATGGAAGTCCAACAGCCACTTTTAGGATGCCACTAAGTTTACTCAGTGTTTGCTAGTATAATGGCATAGTAACAATGAGTTTTAGTGTGCAATGCAGAGGTGCTGCACATAGGTTTGCACCAGTGGGACACTAAAGGAAGTCCAACAGCCACTTTTAGGATGCCACTAAGTTTACTCAGTGTTTGCTAGTATAATGGCTTAGTAACAATGTGTTTGAGTGTGCAATGCAGAGGTGCTGCACATAGGTTTGCACCAGTGGGACACTAATGGAAGTCCAACAGCCACTTTTAGGATGCCACTAAGTTTACTCAGTGTTTGCTAATATAATGGCTTAGTAACAATGAGTTTGAGTGTGCAATGCAGAGGTGCTGCACATAGGTTTGCACCAGTGGGATACTAATGGAAGTCCAACAGCCACTTTTAGGATGCCACTAAGTTTACTCAGTGTTTGCTAGTATTATGGCTTAGTAACAATGAGTTTGAGTGTGCAATGCAGAGGTGCTGCACATAGGTTTCCACCAGTAGGACACTAATGGAAGTCCAACAGCCACTTTTAGGATGCCACAAAGTTTACTCAGTGTTTGCTAGTATAATGGCTTAGTAACAAAGAGTTTAAGTGTGCAATGCTGAGGTGCTGCACATAGGTTTGCACCAGTGGGACACTAATGGAAGTCCAACAGCCACTTTTAGGATGCCACTAAGTTTACTCAGTGTTTGCTAGTATAATGGCTTAGTAACAATGAGTTTGAGTGTGCAATGCAGTGGTGCTGCAAATAGCTTTGCACCAGTGGGACACTAATGGAGGTCCAACAGCCACTTTTAGGATGCCACTAAGTTTACTCAGTGTTTGCTAGTATAATGGCTTAGTAACAATGAGTTTGAGTGTGCAATGCAGAGGTGCTGCACATAGGTTTGCACCAGTGGGACACTAATGGAAGTCCAATAGCCACTTTTAGGATGCCACTAAGTTTACTCAGTGTTTGCTTGTATAATGGCTTAGTAACAATGAGTTTGAGTGTGCAATGCAGAGGTGCTGCACATAGGTTTGCACCAGTGGGACACTAATTGAAGTCCAACAGCCACTTTTAGGATGCCACTAAGTTTACTCAGTGTTTGCTAGTATAATGGCTTAGTAACAATGAGTTTGAGTGTGCAATGCAGAGGTGCTGCCCATAGGCTTGCACCAGTGGGACACTAATGGAAGTCCAACAACCACTTTTAGGATGCCACTAAGTTTACTCAGTGTTTGCTAGTATAATGGCTTAGTAACAATGAGTTTGAGTGTGCAATGCAGTGGTGCTGCAAAAAGCTTTGCACCAGTGGGACACTAATGGAAGTGCAACAGCCACTTTTAGGATGCCACTAAGTTTACTCAGTGTTTGCTAGTATAATGGCTTAGTAACAATGAGTTTGAGTGTGCAATGCAGAGGTGCTGCACATAGGTTTGCACCAGTAGGACACTAATGGAAGTCCAACAGCCACTTTTAGGATGCCACTAAGTTTACTCAGTGTTTGCTAGTATAATGGCTTAGTAACAATGAGTTTAAGTGTGCAATGCAGAGGTGCTGCACATAGGTTTGCACCAGTGGGACACTAATGGAAGTCCAACAGCCACTTTTAGGATGCCACTAAGTTTACTCAGTGTTTGCTAGTATAATGGCTTAGTAACAATGAGTTTGAGTGTGCAATGCAGTGGTGCTGCAAATAGCTTTGCACGAGTGGGACACTAATGGAGGTCCAACAGCCACTTTTAGGATGCCACTAAGTTTACTCAGTGTTTGCTAGTATAATGGCTTAGTAACAATGAGTTTGAATGTGCAATGCAGAGGTGCTGCACATAGGTTTGCACTAGTGGGACACTAATGGACGTCCAATAGCCACTTTTAGGATGCCACTAAGTTTACTCAGTGTTTGCTTTTATAATGGCTTAGTAACAATGAGTTTGAGTGTGCAATGCAGAGGTGCTGCATATAGGTTTGCACCAGTGGGACACTAATTGAAGTCCAACAGCCACTTTTAGGATGCCACTAAGTTTACTCAGTGTTTGCTAGCATAATGGCTTAGTAACAATGAGTTTGAGTGTGCAATGCAGAGGTGCTGCACATAGGTTTGCACCAGTGGGACACTAATGGAAGTCCAACAGCCACTTTTAGGATGGCACCAAATTTACTCAGTGTTTGTTAGTATAATGGCTTAGTACCAATGAGTTTGAGTGTGCAATGCAGTGGTGCTGCACACAGGTTTGCACCAGTGGGACACTAATGGAAGTCCAACAGCCACTTTTAGGATGCCACTAAGTTTACTCAGTGTTTGCTAGTATAATGGCTTAGTAACAATGAGTTTGAGTGTGCAATGCAGAGGTGCTGCACATAGGTTTGCACCAGTGGGACACTAATGGAAGTCCAACAGCCACTTTTAGGATGCCACTAAGTTTACTCAGTGTTTGATAGTATAATGGCTTAGTAACAATGAGTTTGAGTGTGCAATGCAGAGGTGCTGCACACAGGTTTGCACCAGTGTGACACTAATGGAAGTCCAACAGCCACTTTTAGGATGCCACTAAGTTTACTCAGTGTTTGCTAGTATTATGGCTTAGTAACAATGAGTTTGAGTGTGCAATGCAGAGGTGCTGCACATAGGTTTGCACCAGTGGGACACTAATGGAAGTCCAACAGCCACTTTTAGGATGCCACTAAGTTTACTCAGTGTTTGATAGTATAATGGCTTAGTAACAATGAGTTTGAGTGTGCAATGCAGTGGTGCTGCAAATAACTTTGCACCAGTGGGACACTAATGGAAGTCCAACCGCCACTTTTAGGATGCCACTAAGTTTACTCAGTGTTTGCTAGTATAATGGCATAGTAACAATGAGTTTGAGTGTGCAATGCAGAGGTGCTGCACATAGGTTTGCACCAGTGGGACACTAATGGAAGTCCAACCGCCACTTTTAGGATGCCACTAAGTTTACTCAGTGTTTGCTAGTATAATGGCATAGTAACAATGAGTTTGAGTGTGCAATGCAGAGGTGCTGCACATAGGTTTGCACCAGTGGGACACGAAAGGAAGTCCAACAGCCACTTTTAGGATGCCACTAAGTTTACTCAGTGTTTGCTAGTATAATGGCTTAGTAACAATGAGTTTGAGTGTGCAATGCAGAGGTGCTGCACATAGGTTTGCACCAGTGTGACACTAATGGAAGTCCAACAGCCACTTTTAGGATGCCACTAAGTTTACTCAGTGTTTGATAGTATAATTGGCTTAGTAACAATGGGTTTGAGTGTGCAATGCAGTGGTGCTGCAAATAGCTTTGCACCAGTGGGACACTAATGGAAGTCCAACAGCCACTTTTAGGATGCCACTAAGTTTACTCAGTGTTTGCTAGTATAATGGCTTAGTAACAATGTGTTTGAGTGTGCAATGCAGAGGTGCTGCACATAGGTTTGCACCAGTGGGACACTAATGGAAGTCCAATAGCCACTTTTAGGATGCCACTAAGTTTACTCAGTGTTTGCTTGTATAATGGCTTAGTAACAATGAGTTTGAGTGTGCAATGCAGAGGTGCTGCACATAGGTTTGCACCAGTGGGACACTAATTGAAGTCCAACAGCCACTTTTAGGATGCCACTAAGTTTACTCAGTGTTTGCTAGTATAATGGCTTAGTAACAATGAGTTTGAGTGTGCAATGCAGAGGTGCTGCCCATAGGCTTGCACCAGTGGGACACTAATGGAAGTCCAACAACCACTTTTAGGATGCCACTAAGTTTACTCAGTGTTTGCTAGTATAATGGCTTAGTAACAATGAGTTTGAGTGTGCAATGCAGTGGTGCTGCAAAAAGCTTTGCACCAGTGGGACACTAATGGAAGTCCAACAGCCACTTTTAGGATGCCACTAAGTTTACTCAGTGTTTGCTAGTATAATGGCTTAGTAACAATGAGTTTGAGTGTGCAATGCAGAGGTGCTGCACATAGGTTTGCACCAGTAGGACACTAATGGAAGTCCAACAGCCACTTTTAGGATGCCACTAAGTTTACTCAGTGTTTGCTAGTATAATGGCTTAGTAACAATGAGTTTAAGTGTGCAATGCAGAGGTGCTGCACATAGGTTTGCACCAGTGGGACACTAATGGAAGTCCAACAGCCACTTTTAGGATGCCACTAAGTTTACTCAGTGTTTGCTAGTATAATGGCTTAGTAACAATGAGTTTGAGTGTGCAATGCAGTGGTGCTGCAAATAGCTTTGCACGAGTGGGACACTAATGGAGGTCCAACAGCCACTTTTAGGATGCCACTAAGTTTACTCAGTGTTTGCTAGTATAATGGCTTAGTAACAATGAGTTTGAATGTGCAATGCAGAGGTGCTGCACATAGGTTTGCACTAGTGGGACACTAATGGACGTCCAATAGCCACTTTTAGGATGCCACTAAGTTTACTCAGTGTTTGCTTTTATAATGGCTTAGTAACAATGAGTTTGAGTGTGCAATGCAGAGGTGCTGCATATAGGTTTGCACCAGTGGGACACTAATTGAAGTCCAACAGCCACTTTTAGGATGCCACTAAGTTTACTCAGTGTTTGCTAGCATAATGGCTTAGTAACAATGAGTTTGAGTGTGCAATGCAGAGGTGCTGCACATAGGTTTGCACCAGTGGGACACTAATGGAAGTCCAACAGCCACTTTTAGGATGGCACCAAATTTACTCAGTGTTTGTTAGTATAATGGCTTAGTACCAATGAGTTTGAGTGTGCAATGCAGTGGTGCTGCACACAGGTTTGCACCAGTGGGACACTAATGGAAGTCCAACAGCCACTTTTAGGATGCCACTAAGTTTACTCAGTGTTTGCTAGTATAATGGCTTAGTAACAATGAGTTTGAGTGTGCAATGCAGAGGTGCTGCACATAGGTTTGCACCAGTGGGACACTAATGGAAGTCCAACAGCCACTTTTAGGATGCCACTAAGTTTACTCAGTGTTTGATAGTATAATGGCTTAGTAACAATGAGTTTGAGTGTGCAATGCAGAGGTGCTGCACACAGGTTTGCACCAGTGTGACACTAATGGAAGTCCAACAGCCACTTTTAGGATGCCACTAAGTTTACTCAGTGTTTGCTAGTATTATGGCTTAGTAACAATGAGTTTGAGTGTGCAATGCAGAGGTGCTGCACATAGGTTTGCACCAGTGGGACACTAATGGAAGTCCAACAGCCACTTTTAGGATGCCACTAAGTTTACTCAGTGTTTGATAGTATAATGGCTTAGTAACAATGAGTTTGAGTGTGCAATGCAGTGGTGCTGCAAATAACTTTGCACCAGTGGGACACTAATGGAAGTCCAACCGCCACTTTTAGGATGCCACTAAGTTTACTCAGTGTTTGCTAGTATAATGGCATAGTAACAATGAGTTTGAGTGTGCAATGCAGAGGTGCTGCACATAGGTTTGCACCAGTGGGACACTAATGGAAGTCCAACCGCCACTTTTAGGATGCCACTAAGTTTACTCAGTGTTTGCTAGTATAATGGCATAGTAACAATGAGTTTGAGTGTGCAATGCAGAGGTGCTGCACATAGGTTTGCACCAGTGGGACACGAAAGGAAGTCCAACAGCCACTTTTAGGATGCCACTAAGTTTACTCAGTGTTTGCTAGTATAATGGCTTAGTAACAATGAGTTTGAGTGTGCAATGCAGAGGTGCTGCACATAGGTTTGCACCAGTGTGACACTAATGGAAGTCCAACAGCCACTTTTAGGATGCCACTAAGTTTACTCAGTGTTTGATAGTATAATTGGCTTAGTAACAATGGGTTTGAGTGTGCAATGCAGTGGTGCTGCAAATAGCTTTGCACCAGTGGGACACTAATGGAAGTCCAACAGCCACTTTTAGGATGCCACTAAGTTTACTCAGTGTTTGCTAGTATAATGGCTTAGTAACAATGTGTTTGAGTGTGCAATGCAGAGGTGCTGCACATAGGTTTGCACCAGTGGGACACTAATGGAAGTCCAACAGCCACTTTTAGGATGCCACTAAGTTTACTCAGTGTTTGCTAGTATAATGGCTTAGTAACAATGAGTTTGAGTGTGCAATGCAGAGGTGCTGCACATAGGTTTGCACCAGTGGGATACTAATGGAAGTCCAACAGCCACTTTTAGGATGCCACTAAGTTTACTCAGTGTTTGCTAGTATTATGGCTTAGTAACAATGAGTTTGAGTGTGCAATGCAGAGGTGCTGCCCATAGGCTTGCACCAGTGGGACACTAATGGAAGTCCAACAGCCACTTTTAGGATGCCACTAAGTTTACTCAGTGTTTGCTAGTATAATGGCTTAGTAAAAATGAGTTTGAGTGTGCAATGCAGAGGTGCTGCACATATGTTTGCACCAGTGGGACTCTAATGGAAGTCCAACAGCCACTTTTAGGATGCCACTAAGTTTACTCAGTGTTTGCAAGTATAATGGCTTAGTAACAATGAGTTTGAGTGTGCAATGCAGTGGTGCTGCAAATAGCTTTGCACCAGTGGGACACTAATGGAAGTCCAACAGCCACTTTTAGGATGCCACTAAGTTTACTCAGTGTTTGCTAGTATAATGGCTTAGTAACAATGAGTTTGAGTGTGCAATGCAGAGGTGCTGCACATAGGTTTCCACCAGTAGGACACTAATGGAAGTCCAACAGCCACTTTTAGGATGCCACAAAGTTTACTCAGTGTTTGCTAGTATAATGGCTTAGTAACAAAGAGTTTAAGTGTGCAATGCTGAAGTGCTGCACATAGGTTTGCACCAGTGGGACACTAATGGAAGTCCAACAGCCACTTTTAGGATGCCACTAAGTTTACTCAGTGTTTGCTAGTATAATGGCTTAGTAACAATGAGTTTGAGTGTGCAATGCAGTGGTGCTGCAAATAGCTTTGCACCAGTGGGACACTAATGGAGGTCCAACAGCCACTTATAGGATGCCACTAAGTTTACTCAGTGTTTGCTAGTATAATGGCTTAGTATCAATGAGTTTGAGTGTGCAATGCAGAGGTGCTGCACATAGGTTTGCACCAGTGGGACACTAATGGAAGTCCAATAGCCACTTTTAGGATGCCACTAAGTTTACTCAGTGTTTGCTTGTATAATGGCTTAGTAACAATGAGTTTGAGTGTGCAATGCAGAGGTGCTGCACATAGGTTTGCACCAGTGCGACACTAATTGAAGTCCAACAGCCACTTTTAGGATGCCACTAAGTTTACTCAGTGTTTGCTAGTATAATGGCTTAGTAACAATGAGTTTGAGTGTGCAATGCAGAGGTGCTGCCCATAAGCTTGCACCAGTGCGACACTAATGGAAGTCCAACAACCACTTTTAGGATGCCACTAAGTTTACTCAGTGTTTGCTAGTATAATGGCTTAGTAACAATGAGTTTGAGTCTGCAATGCAGTGGTGCTGCAAATAGCTTTGCACCAGTGGGACACTAATGGAAGTCCAATAGCCACTTTTAGGATGCCACTAAGTTTACTCAGTGTTTGCTTTTATAATGGCTTAGTAACAATGAGTTTGAGTGTGCAATGCAGAGGTGCTGCATATAGGTTTGCACCAGTGGGACACTAATTGAAGTCCAACAGCCACTTTTAGGATGCCACTAAGTTTACTCAGTGTTTGCTAGTATAATGGCTTAGTAACAATGAGTTTGAGTGTGCAATGCAGAGGTGCTGCACATAGGTTTGCACCAGTGGGACACTAATGGAAGTCCAACAGCCACTTTTAGGATGGCACCAAATTTACTCAGTGTTTGTTAGTATAATGGCTTAGTACCAATGAGTTTGAGTGTGCAATGCAGTGGTGCTGCACACAGGTTTGCACCAGTGGGACACTAATGGAAGTCCAACAGCCACTTTTAGGATGCCACAAAGTTTACTCAGTGTTTGCTAGTATAATGGCTTAGTAACAAAGAGTTTAAGTGTGCAATGCTGAAGTGCTGCACATAGGTTTGCACCAGTGGGACACTAATGGAAGTCCAACAGCCACTTTTAGGATGCCACTAAGTTTACTCAGTGTTTGCTAGTATAATGGCTTAGTAACAATGAGTTTGAGTGTGCAATGCAGTGGTGCTGCAAATAGCTTTGCACCAGTGGGACACTAATGGAGGTCCAACAGCCACTTATAGGATGCCACTAAGTTTACTCAGTGTTTGCTAGTATAATGGCTTAGTAACAATGAGTTTGAGTGTGCAATGCAGAGGTGCTGCACATAGGTTTGCACCAGTGGGACACTAATGGAAGTCCAACAGCCACTTTTAGGATGCCACTAAGTTTACTCAGTGTTTGCTTGTATAATGGCTTAGTAACAATGAGTTTGAGTGTGCAATGCAGAGGTGCTGCACATAGGTTTGCACCAGTGGGACACTAATTGAAGTCCAACAGTCACTTTTAGGATGCCACTAAGTTTACTCAGTGTTTGCTAGTATAATGGCTTAGTAACAATGAGTTTGAGTGTGCAATGCAGAGGTGCTGCACATAGGTTTGCACCAGTGGGACACTAATGGAAGTCCAACCGCCACTTTTAGGATGCCACTAAGTTTACTCAGTGTTTGCTAGTATAATGGCATAGTAACAATGAGTTTGAGTGTGCAATGCAGAGGTGCTGCACATAGGTTTGCACCAGTGGGACACGAAAGGAAGTCCAACAGCCACTTTTAGGATGCCACTAAGTTTACTCAGTGTTTGCTAGTATAATGGCTTAGTAACAATGAGTTTGAGTGTGCAATGCAGAGGTGCTGCACATAGGTTTGCACCAGTGTGACACTAATGGAAGTCCAACAGCCACTTTTAGGATGCCACTAAGTTTACTCAGTGTTTGATAGTATAATTGGCTTAGTAACAATGGGTTTGAGTGTGCAATGCAGTGGTGCTGCAAATAGCTTTGCACCAGTTGGACACTAATGGAAGTCCAACAGCCACTTTTAGGATGCCACTAAGTTTACTCAGTGTTTGCTAGTATAATGGCTTAGTAACAATGTGTTTGAGTGTGCAATGCAGAGGTGCTGCACATAGGTTTGCACCAGTGGGACACTAATGGAAGTCCAACAGCCACTTTTAGGATGCCACTAAGTTTACTCAGTGTTTGCTAGTATAATGGCTTAGTAACAATGAGTTTGAGTGTGCAATGCAGAGGTGCTGCACATAGGTTTGCACCAGTGGGATACTAATGGAAGTCCAACAGCCACTTTTAGGATGCCACTAAGTTTACTCAGTGTTTGCTAGTATTATGGCTTAGTAACAATGAGTTTGAGTGTGCAATGCAGAGGTGCTGCCCATAGGCTTGCACCAGTGGGACACTAATGGAAGTCCAACAGCCACTTTTAGGATGCCACTAAGTTTACTCAGTGTTTGCTAGTATAATGGCTTAGTAAAAATGAGTTTGAGTGTGCAATGCAGAGGTGCTGCACATATGTTTGCACCAGTGGGACTCTAATGGAAGTCCAACAGCCACTTTTAGGATGCCACTAAGTTTACTCAGTGTTTGCAAGTATAATGGCTTAGTAACAATGAGTTTGAGTGTGCAATGCAGTGGTGCTGCAAATAGCTTTGCACCAGTGGGACACTAATGGAAGTCCAACAGCCACTTTTAGGATGCCACTAAGTTTACTCAGTGTTTGCTAGTATAATGGCTTAGTAACAATGAGTTTGAGTGTGCAATGCAGAGGTGCTGCACATAGGTTTCCACCAGTAGGACACTAATGGAAGTCCAACAGCCACTTTTAGGATGCCACAAAGTTTACTCAGTGTTTGCTAGTATAATGGTTTAGTAACAAAGAGTTTAAGTGTGCAATGCTGAAGTGCTGCACATAGGTTTGCACCAGTGGGACACTAATGGAAGTCCAACAGCCACTTTTACGATGCCACTAAGTTTACTCAGTGTTTGCTAGTATAATGGCTTAGTAACAATGAGTTTGAGTGTGCAATGCAGTGGTGCTGCAAATAGCTTTGCACCAGTGGGACACTAATGGAGGTCCAACAGCCACTTATAGGATGCCACTAAGTTTACTCAGTGTTTGCTAGTATAATGGTTTAGTATCAATGAGTTTGAGTGTGCAATGCAGAGGTGCTGCACATAGGTTTGCACCAGTGGGACACTAATGGAAGTCCAATAGCCACTTTTAGGATGCCACTAAGTTTACTCAGTGTTTGCTTGTATAATGGCTTAGTAACAATGAGTTTGAGTGTGCTATGCAGAGGTGCTGCACATAGGTTTGCACCAGTGGGACACTAATTGAAGTCCAACAGCCACTTTTAGGATGCCACTAAGTTTACTCAGTGTTTGCTAGTATAATGGCTTAGTAACAATGAGTTTGAGTGTGCAATGCAGAGGTGCTGCCCATAGGCTTGCACCAGTGCGACACTAATGGAAGTCCAACAACCACTTTTAGGATGCCACTAAGTTTACTCAGTGTTTGCTAGTATAATGGCTTAGTAACAATGAGTTTGAGTCTGCAATGCAGTGGTGATGCAAATAGCTTTGCACCAGTGGGACACTAATGGAAGTCCAATAGCCACTTTTAGGATGCCACTAAGTTTACTCAGTGTTTGCTTTTATAATGGCTTAGTAACAATGAGTTTGAGTGTGCAATGCAGAGGTGCTGCATATAGGTTTGCACCAGTGGGACACTAATTGAAGTCCAACAGCCACTTTTAGGATGCCACTAAGTTTACTCAGTGTTTGCTAGTATAATGGCTTAGTAACAATGAGTTTGAGTGTGCAATGCAGAGGTGCTGCACATAGGTTTGCACCAGTGGGACACTAATGGAAGTCCAACAGCCACTTTTAGGATGGCACCAAATTTACTCAGTGTTTGTTAGTATAATGGCTTAGTACCAATGAGTTTGAGTGTGCAATGCAGTGGTGCTGCACACAGGTTTGCACCAGTGGGACACTAATGGAAGTCCAACAGCCACTTTTAGGATGCCACAAAGTTTACTCAGTGTTTGCTAGTATAATGGCTTAGTAACAAAGAGTTTAAGTGTGCAATGCTGAAGTGCTGCACATAGGTTTGCACCAGTGGGACACTAATGGAAGTCCAACAGCCACTTTTAGGATGCCACTAAGTTTACTCAGTGTTTGCTAGTATAATGGCTTAGTAACAATGAGTTTGAGTGTGCAATGCAGTGGTGCTGCAAATAGCTTTGCACCAGTGGGACACTAATGGAGGTCCAACAGCCACTTATAGGATGCCAATAAGTTTACTCAGTGTTTGCTAGTATAATGGCTTAGTAACAATGAGTTTGAGTGTGCAATGCAGAGGTGCTGCACATAGGTTTGCACCAGTGGGACACTAATGGAAGTCCAACAGCCACTTTTAGGATGCCACTAAGTTTACTCAGTGTTTGCTTGTATAATGGCTTAGTAACAATGAGTTTGAGTGTGCAATGCAGAGGTGCTGCACATAGGTTTGCACCAGTGGGACACTAATTGAAGTCCAACAGCCACTTTTAGGATGCCACTAAGTTTACTCAGTGTTTGCTAGTATAATGGCTTAGTAACAATGAGTTTGAGTGTGCAATGCAGAGGTGCTGCCCATAGGCTTGCACCAGTGCGACACTAATGGAAGTACAACAACCACTTTTAGGATGCCACTAAGTTTACTCAGTGTTTGCTAGTATAATGGCTTAGTAACAATGAGTTTGAGTCTGCAATGCAGTGGTGCTGCAAATAGCTTTGCACCAGTGGGACACTAATGGAAGTCCAATAGCCACTTTTAGGATGCCACTAAGTTTACTCAGTGTTTGCTTTTATAATGGCTTAGTAACAATGAGTTTGAGTGTGCAATGCAGAGGTGCTGCATATAGGTTTGCACCAGTGGGACACTAATTGAAGTCCAACAGCCACTTTTAGGATGCCACTAAGTTTACTCAGTGTTTGCTAGTATAATGGCTTAGTAACAATGAGTTTGAGTGTGCAATGCAGAGGTGCTGCACATAGGTTTGCACCAGTGGGACACTAATGGAAGTCCAACAGCCACTTTTAGGATGGCACCAAATTTACTCAGTGTTTGTTAGTATAATGGCTTAGTACCAATGAGTTTGAGTGTGCAATGCAGTGGTGCTGCACACAGGTTTGCACCAGTGGGACACTAATGGAAGTCCAACAGCCACTTTTAGGATGCCACTAAGTTTACTCAGTGTTTGCTAGTATAATGGCTTAGAAACAATGAGTTTGAGTGTGCAATACAGAGGTGCTGCACATAGGTTTGCACCAGTGGGACACTAATGGAAGTCCAACAGCCACTTTTAGGATGCCACTAAGTTTACTCAGTGTTTGATAGTATAATGGCTTAGTAACAATGAGTTTGAGTGTGCAATGCAAAGGTGCTGCACACAGGTTTGCACCAGTGGGACACTAATGGAAGTCCAACAGCCACTTTTAGGATGCCACTAAGTTTACTCAGTGTTTGCTAGTATAATGGCTTAGTAACAATGAGTTTGAGTGTGCAATGCAGAGGTGCTGCACATAGGTTTGCACCAGTGGGACACTAATGGAAGTCCAACAGCCACTTTTAGGATGCCACTAAGTTTACTCAGTGTTTGATAGTATAATGGCATAGTAACAATGAGTTTGAGTGTGCAATGCAGAGGTGCTGCACATAGGTTTGCACCAGTGGGACACTAATGGAAGTCCAACCGCCACTTTTAGGATGCCACTAAGTTTACTCAGTGTTTGCTAGTATAATGGCATAGTAACAATGAGTTTGAGTGTGCAATGCAGAGGTGCTGCACATAGGTTTGCACCAGTGGGACACGAAAGGAAGTCCAACAGCCACTTTTAGGATGCCACTAAGTTTACTCAGTGTTTGATAGTATAATGGCTTAGTAACAATGGGTTTGAGTGTGCAATGCAGTGGTGCTGCAAATAGCTTTGCACCAGTGGGACACTAATGGAAGTCCAACAGCCACTTTTAGGATGCCACTAAGTTTACTCAGTGTTTGCTAGTATAATGGCTTAGTAACAATGAGTTTGAGTGTGCAATGCAGAGTTGCTGCACATATGTTTGCACCAGTAGGACACTAATGGAAGTCCAACAGCCACTTTTAGGATGCCACTAAGTTTACTCAGTGTTTGCTAGTATAATGGCTTAGTAACAATGAGTTTAAGTGTGCAATGCAGAGGTGCTGCACATAGGTTTGCACCAGTGGGACACTAATGGAAGTCCAACAGCCACTTTTAGGATGCCACTAAGTATACTCAGTGTTTGCTAGTATAATGGCTTAATAACAATGAGTTTGAGTGTGCAATGCAGTGGTGCTGATAATTGCTTTGCACCAGTGGGACACTAATGGAAGTCCAACAGCCACTTTTAGGATGCCACTAAGTTTACTCAGTGTTTGCTAGTATAATGGCATAGTAACAATGAGTTTTAGTGTGCAATGCAGAGGTGCTGCACATATGTTTGCACCAGTTGGACACTAATGAAAGTCCAACAGCCACTTTTAGGATGCCACCAAGTTTACTCAGTGTTTGCTAGTATAATGGCTTAGTAACAATGAGTTTGAGTGTGCAATGCCAGTGGTGCTGCAAATAGCTTTGCACCAGTGGGACACTAATGGAAGTCCAACAGCCACTTTTAGGATGCCACTAAGTTTACTCAGTGTTTGCTAGTATATAGGCTTAGTAACAATGAGTTTGAGTGTGCAATGCAGAGGTGCTGCACATAGGTTTGCACCAGTGGGACACTAATGGAAGTCCAATAGCCACTTTTAGGATGCCACTAAGTTTACTCAGTGTTTGCTTGTATAATGGCTTAGTAACAATGAGTTTGAGTGTGCAATGCAGAGGTGCTGCACATAGGTTTGAACCAGTGGGACACTAATTGAAGTCCAACAGCCACTTTTAGGATGCCACTAAGTTTACTCAGTGTTTGCTAGTATAATGGCTTAGTAACAATGCGTTTGAGTGTGCAATGCAGTGGTGCTGCAAATAGCTTTGCACCAGTGGGACACTAACGGAAGTCCACAAGCCACTTTTAGGATGCCACTAAGTTTACTCAGTGTTTGCTAGTATAATGGCATAGTAACAATGAGTTTGAGTGTGCAATGCAGAGGTGCTGCACATAGGTTTGCACCAGTGGGACACTAAAGGAAGTCCAACAGCCACTTTTAGGATGCCACTAAGTTTACTTAGTGTTTGCTAGTATAATGGCTTTGTAACACTGCGTTTGATTGTGCAATGCAGAGGTGCTGCACATAGGTTTGCACCAGTGGGACACTAATGGAAGTCCAACAGCCACTTTTAGGATGCCACTAAGTTTACTCAGTGTTTGCTAGTATAATGGCTTAGTAACAATGAGTTTGAGTGTGCAATACAGAGGTGCTGCACATAGGTTTGCACCAGTGGGACACTAATTGAAGTCCAACAGCCACTTTTAGGATGCCACTAAGTTTACTCAGTGTTTGCTAGTATAATGGCTTAGTAACAATGAGTTTGAGTGTGCAATGCAGAGGTGCTGCACATAGGTTTGCACCAGTGGGACACTAATGGAAGTCCAACAGCCACTTTTAGGATGCCACTAAGTTTACTCAGTGTTTGCTAGTATAATGGCATAGTAACAATGAGTTTGAGTGTGCATTGCAGAGGTGCTGCACATAGGTTTGCACCAGTGGGACACTAAAGGAAGTCCAACAGCCACTTTTAGGATGCCACTAAGTTTACTCAGTGTTTGCTAGTATAATGGCTTAGTAACAATGAGTTTGAGTGTGCAATGCAGAGGTGCTGCACATAGGTTTGCACCAGTGGGACACCAATTGAAGTCCAACAGCCACTTTTAGGATGCCACTAAGTTTACTCAGTGTTTGCTAGTATAATGGCATAGTAACAATAAGTTTGGGTGTGCAATGCAGAGGTGCTGCACATAGGTTTGCACCAGTGTGACACTAATGGAAGTCCAACAGCCACTTTTAGGATGCCACTAAGTTTACTCAGTGTTTGCTAGTATTATGGCTTAGTAACAATGAGTTTGAGTGTGCAATGCAGAGGTGCTGCCCATAGGCTTGCACCAGTGGGACACTAATGGAAGTCCAACAACCACTTTTAGGATGCCACTAAGTTTACTCAGTGTTTGCTAGTATAATGGGTTAGTAAAAATGAGTTTGAGTGTGCAATGCAGAGGTGCTGCACACAGGTTTGCACCAGTGGGACACTAATGGAAGTCCAACAGCCACTTTTAGGATGCCACTAAGTTTACTCAGTGTTTGCTAGTATAATAGCTTAGTAACAATGAGTTTGAGTGTGCAATGCAGAGGTGCTGCACATAGGTTTGCACCAGTGGGACACTAATGGAAGTCCAACAGCCACTTTTAGGATGCCACTAAGTTTACTCAGTGTTTGATAGTATAATGGCATAGTAACAATTAGTTTGAGTGTGCAATGCAGAGGTGCTGCACATAGGTTTGCACCAGTGGGACACTAATGGAAGTCCAACAGCCACTTTTAGGATGCCACTAAGTTTACTCAGTGTTTGATAGTATAATGGCTTAGTAACAATGGGTTTGAGTGTGCAATGCAGTGGTGCTGCAAATAGCTTTGCACCAGTGGGACACTAATGGAAGTCCAACAGCCACTTTTAGGATGCCACTAAGTTTACTCAGTGTTTGCTAGTATAATGGCTTAGTAACAATGAGTTTGAGTGTGCAATGCAGAGTTGCTGCACATATGTTTGCACCAGTAGGACACTAATGGAAGTCCAACAGCCACTTTTAGGATGCCACTAAGTTTACTCAGTGTTTGCTAGTATAATGGCTTAGTAACAATGAGTTTAAGTGTGCAATGCAGAGGTGCTGCACATAGGTTTGCACCAGTGGGACACTAATGGAACTCCAACAGCCACTTTTAGGATGCCACTAAGTATACTCAGTGTTTGCTAGTATAATGGCTTAATAACAATGAGTTTGAGTGTGCAATGCAGTGGTGCTGATAATTGCTTTGCACCAGTGGGACACTAATGGAAGTCCAACAGCCACTTTTAGGATGCCACTAAGTTTACTCAGTGTTTGCTAGTATAATGGCATAGTAACAATGAGTTTTAGTGTGCAATGAAGAGGTGCTGCACATAGGTTTGCACCAGTGGGACACTAAAGGAAGTCCAACAGCCACTTTTAGGATGCCACTAAGTTTACTCAGTGTTTGCTAGTATAATGGCTTAGTAACAATGCGTTTGAGTGTGCAATGCAGAGGTGCTGCACATAGGTTTGCACCAGTGGGACACTAATGGAAGTCCAACAGCCACTTTTAGGATGCCACTAAGTTTACTCAGTGTTTGCTAGTATTATGGCTTAGTAACAATGAGTTTGAGTGTGCAATGCAGAGGTGCTGCCCATAGGCTTGCACCAGTGGGACACTAATGGAAGTCCAACAACCACTTTTAGGATGCCACTAAGTTTACTCAGTGTTTGCTAGTATAATGGCTTAGTAAAAATGAGTTTGAGTGTGCAATGCAGAGGTGCTGCACATATGTTTGCACCAGTTGGACACTAATGAAAGTCCAACAGCCACTTTTAGGATGCCACCAAGTTTACTCAGTGTTTGCTAGTATAATGGCTTAGTAACAATGAGTTTGAGTGTGCAATGCCAGTGGTGCTGCAAATAGCTTTGCACCAGTGGGACACTAATGGAAGTCCAATAGCCACTTTTAGGATGCCACTAAGTTTACTCAGTGTTTGCTTGTATAATGGCTTAGTAACAATGAGTTTGAGTGTGCAATGCAGAGGTGCTGCACATAGGTTTGAACCAGTGGGACACTAATTGAAGTCCAACAGCCACTTTTAGGATGCCACTAAGTTTACTCAGTGTTTGCTAGTATAATGGCTTAGTAACAATGCGTTTGAGTGTGCAATGCAGTGGTGCTGCAAATAGCTTTGCACCAGTGGGACACTAACGGAAGTCCACAAGCCACTTTTAGGATGCCACTAAGTTTACTCATTGTTTGCTAGTATAATGGCATAGTAACAATGAGTTTGAGTGTGCAATGCAGAGGTGCAGCACATAGGTTTGCACCCATGGGACACTAAAGGAAGTCCAACAGCCACTTTTAGGATGCCACTAAGTTTACTTAGTGTTTGCTAGTATAATGGCTTTGTAACACTGCGTTTGATTGTGCAATGCAGAGGTGCTGCACATAGGTTTGCACCAGTGGGACACTAATGGAAGTCCAACAGCCACTTTTAGGATGCCACTAAGTTTACTCAGTGTTTGCTAGTATAATGGCTTAGTAACAATGAGTTTGAGTGTGCAATACAGAGGTGCTGCACATAGGTTTGCACCAGTGGGACACTAATTGAAGTCCAACAGCCACTTTTAGGATGCCACTAAGTTTACTCAGTGTTTGCTAGTATAATGGCATAGTAACAATAAGTTTGAGTGTGCAATGCAGAGGTGCTGCACATAGGTTTGCACCAGTGGGACACTAATAGAAGTCCAACAGCCACTTTTAGGATGCCACTAAGTTTACTCAGTGTTTGCTAGTATAATGGCATAGTAACAATGAGTTTTAGTGTGCAATGCAGAGGTGCTGCACATATGTTTGCACCAGTTGGACACTAATGAAAGTCCAACAGCCACTTTTAGGATGCCACCAAGTTTACTCAGTGTTTGCTAGTATAATGGCTTAGTAACAATGAGTTTGAGTGTGCAATGCCAGTGGTGCTGCAAATAGCTTTGCACCAGTGGGACACTAATGGAAGTCCAACAGCCACTTTTAGGATGCCACTAAGTTTACTCAGTGTTTGCTAGTATATAGGCTTAGTAACAATGAGTTTGAGTGTGCAATGCAGAGGTGCTGCACATAGGTTTGCACCAGTGGGACACTAATGGAAGTCCAATAGCCACTTTTAGGATGCCACTAAGTTTACTCAGTGTTTGCTTGTATAATGGCTTAGTAACAATGAGTTTGAGTGTGCAATGCAGAGGTGCTGCACATAGGTTTTAACCAGTGGGACACTAATTGAAGTCCAACAGCCACTTTTAGGATGCCACTAAGTTTACTCAGTGTTTGCTAGTATAATGGCTTAGTAACAATGCGTTTGAGTGTGCAATGCAGTGGTGCTGCAAATAGCTTTGCACCAGTGGGACACTAACGGAAGTCCACAAGCCACTTTTAGGATGCCACTAAGTTTACTCAGTGTTTGCTAGTATAATGGCATAGTAACAATGAGTTTGAGTGTGCAATGCAGAGGTGCTGCACATAGGTTTGCACCAGTGGGACACTAAAGGAAGTCCAACAGCCACTTTTAGGATGCCACTAAGTTTACTTAGTGTTTGCTAGTATAATGGCTTTGTAACACTGCGTTTGATTGTGCAATGCAGAGGTGCTGCACATAGGTTTGCACCAGTGGGACACTAATGGAAGTCCAACAGCCACTTTTAGGATGCCACTAAGTTTACTCAGTGTTTGCTAGTATAATGGCTTAGTAACAATGAGTTTGAGTGTGCAATACAGAGGTGCTGCACATAGGTTTGCACCAGTGGGACACTAATTGAAGTCCAACAGCCACTTTTAGGATGCCACTAAGTTTACTCAGTGTTTGCTAGTATAATGGCTTAGTAACAATGAGTTTGAGTGTGCAATGCAGAGGTGCTGCACATAGGTTTGCACCAGTGGGACACTAATGGAAGTCCAACAGCCACTTTTAGGATGCCACTAAGTTTACTCAGTGTTTGCTAGTATAATGGCATAGTAACAATGAGTTTGAGTGTGCATTGCAGAGGTGCTGCACATAGGTTTGCACCAGTGGGACACTAAAGGAAGTCCAACAGCCACTTTTAGGATGCCACTAAGTTTACTTATTGTTTGCTAGTATAATGGCTTAGTAACAATGCGTTTGAGTGTGCAATGCAGAGGTGCTGCACATAGGTTTGCACCAGTGGGACACTAATGGAAGTCCAACAGCCACTTTTAGGATGCCACTAAGTTTACTCAGTGTTTGCTAGTATAATGGCTTAGTAACAATGAGTTTGAGTGTGCAATGCAGAGGTGCTGCACATAGGTTTGCACCAGTGGGACACCAATTGAAGTCCAACAGCCACTTTTAGGATGCCACTAAGTTTACTCAGTGTTTGCTAGTATAATGGCATAGTAACAATAAGTTTGGGTGTGCAATGCAGAGGTGCTGCACATAGGTTTGCACCAGTGTGACACTAATGGAAGTCCAACAGCCACTTTTAGGATGCCACTAAGTTTACTCAGTGTTTGCTAGTATTATGGCTTAGTAACAATGAGTTTGAGTGTGCAATGCAGAGGTGCTGCCCATAGGCTTGCACCAGTGGGACACTATTGGAAGTCCAACAACCACTTTTAGGATGCCACTAAGTTTACTCAGTGTTTGCTAGTATAATGGGTTAGTAAAAATGAGTTTGAGTGTGCAATGCAGAGGTGCTGCACACAGGTTTGCACCAGTGGGACACTAATGGAAGTCCAACAGCCACTTTTAGGATGCCACTAAGTTTACTCAGTGTTTGCTAGTATAATGGCTTAGTAACAATGAGTTTGAGTGTGCAATGCAGAGGTGCTGCACATAGGTTTGCACCAGTGGGACACTAATGGAAGTCCAACAGCCACTTTTAGGATGCCACTAAGTTTACTCAGTGTTTGATAGTATAATGGCATAGTAACAATGAGTTTGAGTGTGCAATGCCAGTGGTGCTGCAAATAGCTTTGCACCAGTGGGACACTAATGGAAGTCCAACAGCCACTTTTAGGATGCCACTAAGTTTACTCAGTGTTTGCTAGTATATAGGCTTAGTAACAATGAGTTTGAGTGTGCAATGCAGAGGTGCTGCACATAGGTTTGCACCAGTGGGACACTAATGGAAGTCCAATAGCCACTTTTAGGATGCCACTAAGTTTACTCAGTGTTTGATTGTATAATGGCTTAGTAACAATGAGTTTGAGTGTGCAATGCAGAGGTGCTGCACATAGGTTTGAACCAGTGGGACACTAATTGAAGTCCAACAGCCACTTTTAGGATGCCACTAAGTTTACTCAGTGTTTGCTAGTATAATGGCTTAGTAACAATGCGTTTGAGTGTGCAATGCAGTGGTGCTGCAAATAGCTTTGCACCAGTGGGACACTAACGGAAGTCCACAAGCCACTTTTAGGATGCCACTAAGTTTACTCAGTGTTTGCTAGTATAATGGCATAGTAACAATGAGTTTGAGTGTGCAATGCAGAGGTGCTGCACATAGGTTTGCACCAGTGGGACACTAAAGGAAGTCCAACAGCCACTTTTAGGATGCCACTAAGTTTACTTAGTGTTTGCTAGTATAATGGCTTTGTAACACTGCGTTTGATTGTGCAATGCAGAGGTGCTGCACATAGGTTTGCACCAGTGGGACACTAATGGAAGTCCAACAGCCACTTTTAGGATGCCACTAAGTTTACTCAGTGTTTGCTAGTATAATGGCTTAGTAACAATGAGTTTGAGTGTGCAATACAGAGGTGCTGCACATAGGTTTGCACCAGTGGGACACTAATTGAAGTCCAACAGCCACTTTTAGGATGCCACTAAGTTTACTCAGTGTTTGCTAGTATAATGGCTTAGTAACAATGAGTTTGAGTGTGCAATGCAGAGGTGCTGCACATAGGTTTGCACCAGTGGGACACTAATGGAAGTCCAACAGCCACTTTTAGGATGCCACTAAGTTTATTCAGTGTTTGCTAGTATAATGGCATAGTAACAATGAGTTTTAGTGTGCATTGCAGAGGTGCTGCACATAGGTTTGCACCAGTGGGACACTAAAGGAAGTCCAACAGCCACTTTTAGGATGCCACTAAGTTTACTTATTGTTTGCTAGTATAATGGCTTAGTAACAATGCGTTTGAGTGTGCAATGCAGAGGTGCTGCACATAGGTTTGCACCAGTGGGACACTAATGGAAGTCCAACAGCCACTTTTAGGATGCCACTAAGTTTACTCAGTGTTTGCTAGTATAATGGCTTAGTAACAATGAGTTTGAGTGTGCAATGCAGAGGTGCTGCACATAGGTTTGCACCAGTGGGACACCAATTGAAGTCCAACAGCCACTTTTAGGATGCCACTAAGTTTACTCAGTGTTTGCTAGTATAATGGCATAGTAACAATAAGTTTGGGTGTGCAATGCAGAGGTGCTGCACATAGGTTTGCACCAGTGTGACACTAATGGAAGTCCAACAGCCACTTTTAGGATGCCACTAAGTTTACTCAGTGTTTGCTAGTATTATGGCTTAGTAACAATGAGTTTGAGTGTGCAATGCAGAGGTGCTGCCCATAGGCTTGCACCAGTGGGACACTAATGGAAGTCCAACAACCACTTTTAGGATGCCACTAAGTTTACTCAGTGTTTGCTAGTATAATGGGTTAGTAAAAATGAGTTTGAGTGTGCAATGCAGAGGTGCTGCACACAGGTTTGCACCAGTGGGACACTAATGGAAGTCCAACAGCCACTTTTAGGATGCCACTAAGTTTACTCAGTGTTTGCTAGTATAATGGCTTAGTAACAATGAGTTTGAGTGTGCAATGCAGAGGTGCTGCACATAGGTTTGCACCAGTGGGACACTAATGGAAGTCCAACAGCCACTTTTAGGATGCCACTAAGTTTACTCAGTGTTTGATAGTATAATGGCATAGTAACAATTAGTTTGAGTGTGCAATGCAGAGGTGCTGCACATAGGTTTGCACCAGTGGGACACTAATGGAAGTCCAACAGCCACTTTTAGGATGCCACTAAGTTTACTCAGTGTTTGATAGTATAATGGCTTAGTAACAATGGGTTTGAGTGTGCAATGCAGTGGTGCTGCAAATAGCTTTGCACCAGTGGGACACTAATGGAAGTCCAACAGCCACTTTTAGGATGCCACTAAGTTTACTCAGTGTTTGCTAGTATAATGGCTTAGTAACAATGAGTTTGAGTGTGCAATGCAGAGTTGCTGCACATATGTTTGCACCAGTAGGACACTAATGGAAGTCCAACAGCCACTTTTAGGATGCCACTAAGTTTACTCAGTGTTTGCTAGTATAATGGCTTAGTAACAATGAGTTTAAGTGTGCAATGCAGAGGTGCTGCACATAGGTTTGCACCAGTGGGACACTAATGGAACTCCAACAGCCACTTTTAGGATGCCACTAAGTATACTCAGTGTTTGCTAGTATAATGGCTTAATAACAATGAGTTTGAGTGTGCAATGCAGTGGTGCTGATAATTGCTTTGCACCAGTGGGACACTAATGGAAGTCCAACAGCCACTTTTAGGATGCCACTAAGTTTACTCAGTGTTTGCTAGTATAATGGCATAGTAACAATGAGTTTTAGTGTGCAATGCAGAGGTGCTGCACATAGGTTTGCACCAGTGGGACACTAAAGGAAGTCCAACAGCCACTTTTAGGATGCCACTAAGTTTACTCAGTGTTTGCTAGTATAATGGCTTAGTAACAATGCGTTTGAGTGTGCAATGCAGAGGTGCTGCACATAGGTTTGCACCAGTGGGACACTAATGGAAGTCCAACAGCCACTTTTAGGATGCCACTAAGTTTACTCAGTGTTTGCTAGTATTATGGCTTAGTAACAATGAGTTTGAGTGTGCAATGCAGAGGTGCTGCCCATAGGCTTGCACCAGTGGGACACTAATGGAAGTCCAACAACCACTTTTAGGATGCCACTAAGTTTACTCAGTGTTTGCTAGTATAATGGCTTAGTAAAAATGAGTTTGAGTGTGCAATGCAGAGGTGCTGCACATATGTTTGCACCAGTTGGACACTAATGAAAGTCCAACAGCCACTTTTAGGATGCCACCAAGTTTACTCAGTGTTTGCTAGTATAATGGCTTAGTAACAATGAGTTTGAGTGTGCAATGCCAGTGGTGCTGCAAATAGCTTTGCACCAGTGGGACACTAATGGAAGTCCAATAGCCACTTTTAGGATGCCACTAAGTTTACTCAGTGTTTGCTTGTATAATGGCTTAGTAACAATGAGTTTGAGTGTGCAATGCAGAGGTGCTGCACATAGGTTTGAACCAGTGGGACACTAATTGAAGTCCAACAGCCACTTTTAGGATGCCACTAAGTTTACTCAGTGTTTGCTAGTATAATGGCTTAGTAACAATGCGTTTGAGTGTGCAATGCAGTGGTGCTGCAAATAGCTTTGCACCAGTGGGACACTAACGGAAGTCCACAAGCCACTTTTAGGATGCCACTAAGTTTACTCAGTGTTTGCTAGTATAATGGCATAGTAACAATGAGTTTGAGTGTGCAATGCAGAGGTGCAGCACATAGGTTTGCACCCATGGGACACTAAAGGAAGTCCAACAGCCACTTTTAGGATGCCACTAAGTTTACTTAGTGTTTGCTAGTATAATGGCTTTGTAACACTGCGTTTGATTGTGCAATGCAGAGGTGCTGCACATAGGTTTGCACCAGTGGGACACTAATGGAAGTCCAACAGCCACTTTTAGGATGCCACTAAGTTTACTCAGTGTTTGCTAGTATAATGGCTTAGTAACAATGAGTTTGAGTGTGCAATACAGAGGTGCTGCACATAGGTTTGCACCAGTGGGACACTAATTGAAGTCCAACAGCCACTTTTAGGATGCCACTAAGTTTACTCAGTGTTTGCTAGTATAATGGCATAGTAACAATAAGTTTGAGTGTGCAATGCAGAGGTGCTGCACATAGGTTTGCACCAGTGGGACACTAATAGAAGTCCAACAGCCACTTTTAGGATGCCACTAAGTTTACTCAGTGTTTGCTAGTATAATGGCTTAGTAACAATGAGTTTGAGTGTGCAATGCAGAGGTGCTGCACATAGGTTTGCACCAGTGGGACACTAATGGAAGTCCAACAGCCACTTTTAGGATGCCACTAAGTTTACTCAGTGTTTGCTAGTATAATGGCATAGTAACAATGAGTTTGAGTGTGCATTGCAGAGGTGCTGCACATAGGTTTGCACCAGTGGGACACTAAAGGAAGTCCAACAGCCACTTTTAGGATGCCACTAAGTTTACTTATTGTTTGCTAGTATAATGGCTTAGTAACAATGCGTTTGAGTGTGCAATGCAGAGGTGCTGCACATAGGTTTGCACCAGTGGGACACTAATGGAAGTCCAACAGCCACTTTTAGGATGCCACTAAGTTTACTCAGTGTTTGCTAGTATAATGGCTTAGTAACAATGAGTTTGAGTGTGCAATGCAGAGGTGCTGCACATAGGTTTGCACCAGTGGGACACCAATTGAAGTCCAACAGCCACTTTTAGGATGCCACTAAGTTTACTCAGTGTTTGCTAGTATAATGGCATAGTAACAATAAGTTTGGGTGTGCAATGCAGAGGTGCTGCACATAGGTTTGCTTCAGTGTGACACTAATGGAAGTCCAACAGCCACTTTTAGGATGCCACTAAGTTTACTCAGTGTTTGCTAGTATAATGGCTTATTAACAATGAGTTTGAGTGTGCAATGCAGAGGTGCTGCTCATAGGTTTGCACCAGTGGGACACTAATGGAAGTCCAACAGCCACTTTTAGGATGCCAATAAGTTTACTCAGTGTTTGCTAGTATAATGGCATAGTAACAATGAGTTTGAGTGTGCATTGCAGAGGTGCTGCACATAGGTTTGCACCAGTGGGACACTAAAGGAAGTCCAACAGCCACTTTTAGGATGCCACTAAGTTTACTCAGTGTTTGCTAGTACAATGGCATAGTAACAATGAGTTTGAGTGTGCATTGCAGAGGTGCTGCACATAGGTTTGCACCAGTGGGACACTAAAGGAAGTCCAACAGCCACTTTTAGGATGCCACTAAGTTTACTTATTGTTTGCTAGTATAATGGCTTAGTAACAATGCGTTTGAGTGTGCAATGCAGAGGTGCTGCACATAGGTTTGCACCAGTGGGACACTAATGGAAGTCCAACAGCCACTTTTAGGATGCCACTAAGTTTACTCAGTGTTTGCTAGTATAATGGCTTAGTAACAATGAGTTTGAGTGTGCAATGCAGAGGTGCTGCACATAGGTTTGCACCAGTGGGACACCAATTGAAGTCCAACAGCCACTTTTAGGATGCCACTAAGTTTACTCAGTGTTTGCTAGTATAATGGCATAGTAACAATAAGTTTGGGTGTGCAATGCAGAGGTGCTGCACATAGGTTTGCTTCAGTGTGACACTAATGGAAGTCCAACAGCCACTTTTAGGATGCCACTAAGTTTACTCAGTGTTTGCTAGTATAATGGCTTATTAACAATGAGTTTGAGTGTGCAATGCAGAGGTGCTGCTCATAGGTTTGCACCAGTGGGACACTAATGGAAGTCCAACAGCCACTTTTAGGATGCCAATAAGTTTACTCAGTGTTTGCTAGTATTATGGCTTAGTAACAATGAGTTTGAGTGTGAAATGCAGAGGTGCTGCACATAGGCTTGCACCAGTGGGACACTAATGGAAGTCCAACAGCCACTTTTAGGATGCCACTAAGTTTACTCAGCAGAGTGAAGGCAGATAGCCGTAACGTACATGACTGAGGCAGTGATAGATCCAGGAAAGGGTTAAGGAGTAAGGGATGGGGGTTTTACCTAAGGAATGCGGTGGGGGGGGGTGAGTGAGCAGGAGGAGAGACGGGGGCAGGGGCCATATAAGAGATAGGTCCCATGTTAAGGTGTCATTCCTTTGTCCTGGACTCAAAGACTGAACCAGCAGTTGTCCTCTGATCCTTCTTACAAACCAGGAAGGAAACTACAGTACAAGAATAACAAAGGACAGAGAAAAGAGCCCGACCATCTCACCAGAGAGACACCAAGAAGTGCAAGGAGAAAGTCCAGCTCTACTGAGGTGCCAGCCAGAGAAGCAGCCACACAAGCTACAACTGACGTGACAACAGCCCACCATGAATCCTTAGAACTTCCTCAACAAACTTTGTATCATTCTAGAGGACATCATACGGCCTTACCCCAGGAAATGAACCAACACGGGGGGACGGGCTTAGGACACACAACATTTCCGGATCCGGGTTCTCATTACACGAGGAGTGGTAGGAATCCAAAAAGACAACTGCGCAAAAGTACTTTAACCAGACAAAGACTTCATCGGCCGGCTCAGGATTGGAGTCAGGCAATAAATCTACAGCTACAAGACTCAGAAGAGATTCCAGACAATGACTATGACACAGATAACGACTCCCCACTAGAGGGCAGCAGCACGCAGCACTTCAATAATGGAGGGGCTGTAGAGACTATAACTAATACGTCACGGACGGCTGGTCAACCTAGGACGCAGCCAGGTATTGGTGAGAACACTTTTTCTTGTCCTATATCTAGTGTAACAACACCCGTAATGAATCCAGTGGGCGCAGTTGGGGGTGCAGTTCCCGGCAATGTAGGATGGGATCTTAATTCAGTAGTACAGCAATTAGTGTCAGGGGTTAAGGAGGCTTTGAGTCAGTCTAGCTTACCCATAACTTCTTCTCCTATTGCTGCATGGTGCGGGAATGGTCGCCGGACATCGGAGGTGGTAAGTCAGTCGTGTGCTGATCCAGAGACACAGGAGGACGCAGTAATTTCACAAGGGGTTACATTATCTGATGCAGCAAAAGGAGAATTATATGTATGTTTTGAGGGTCCTCTAGGAATTCATTTGAAACAGGAGGTTAGGGAGAAGATTTGGGCCGACGAATATGTGGAAATATTTTCATTATTGCCCTTAGAAAAATATAACTTGGATAGAGTAAGGTTTGATGAGAGAAAAAGAGAGGAACAAGAAAGACGGTATTGTCTCATCCCCCAAACATTTAGCAATTGGTTCCAGGCTTTTGCCATATTAGCAAGTGTAATAGGCCAAAAAACTCCTGAACATTGCTCTGCCTTATTTTGTTACATGGATTCTATCGGGGAGGCGCACCGTGTGTATGGAGGTTTAGCATGGCTGCGCTATGATGAGCAGTTTCGCCAACGAAAGGCTGGTCGCCAAGGGATTCGTTGGGATCACAAAGATATTAGTTTATGGATGCGTCTCATGACAGCGCCACGTGGGGTTAATCAGCCCTTTCAGGGCTATGTCGGCAGATCATCAGCAATCGGATTGTCGGCAGCAAACAGAAAAGGTTGCTGCTGGCAGTTCAATGATAGCCAGTGCAGATTCGGAAACACATGCAGGTACAAACATGAATGCACCTTCTGTAGTGGAAACCATAGCCTATCAAAATGCTTTACACGAAATAAAACCCCAACAGCAGAGATTAACCAAAAAGGGGGAAACCCCAATTAGACTCGGGGAGATGGTGGGCTATCTAAGCAGGTACCCAGATAGAAAAGCAGCACAATTGCTGGGGGAGGGTTTCTCAGAAGGTTTTAAGATCCCATCTACTTCAGGCCCATTAACCTGTTCTCGTAACCTTGCTTCAGCTTATACATATTCTCACATTGTCTCCACAAAACTAAACAAAGAAATTGACCTGGGCCGCATGGCAGGCCCATTCCCCAAAATGCCAATAGAAAACTTAAGGGTCTCTCCATTGGGGGTGGTCCCAAAGAAGGAACCCAATAAGTTTAGGCTGATCCATCATCTGACCTTCCCTCATGGAAGCTCAGTTAATGATGGAATCGATCAGGAACTTTGCACAGTCTCGTATACTTCATTTGATACAGCGATTGCATGGGTTCAGAAGTACGGCAGAGGAGCTTTAATGGCAAAAACAGACATTGAAGCTGCCTTTAGACTCTTACCAGTCCATCCAGAAAGCTTCCATCTCTTGGGTTGTCAGTGGCAGGTTTTATGTAGACTTGTGTTTCCCCATGGGCTGCTCCATCTCATGCTCCTTGTTTGAATCATTTAGCACATTTTTGGAGTGGGTAGTAAAGAAGGAAGCCGGCGTGCGTTCTGTCCTGCATTATCTAGATGATTTCCTATGTATTGGTCCACCAAAGCCATTTGTTTGTGCTTCATTATTGGCAGCGATTCAGTCGGTTTTTAAGCGTTTCGGAGTACCGTTAGCATCAGATAAAACAGAAGGCCCGTCTACACTTATCAAGTTTTTAGGAATTTTAATTGACAGTGAAGCAATGGAGTGCAGATTACCAGATGACAAGGTCAGTGATCTGCTGGAGGCAGTCAGAGAAGCTAGATCTCACCGTAAGATCAGATTAAAGGATCTACAATCGCTGTTAGGAAAAATGAATTTTGCGTGTCGCATTATTCCAATGGGTAGAGTTTTTTGTAGGCGCCTAGCTGCAGCTACCTCAGGCATAACCTTTCCACATCACTTTGTGCGGCTGGCTAGAACATTAAAGGACGATCTGGCGGTATGGGAACAGTTCTTAATGGAGTTTAATGGGAGGTCATTGTGGATCAGACCACCGGTTTCAAATTTTGATCTAGACATCCACACTGATGCAGCGGGGTCAACTGGTTTTGGTGCATATTGTTCTGGACAGTGGTGTGCAGATAGGTGGCCAGAGAGTTGGAGAAACAATGGGTTAACACGAAACTTAGTACTCCTTGAATTGTTCCCCATAGTGGTTGCTTGTGAAATTTGGTACAATATTTTCCAAAACCGAAAAGTGAGATTTCATTGTGATAACTTGGGAGTTGTAGAAGTCATCAACAAACAATCAGCTTCTTCCCTGCCTGTTGTTACGTTGCTGCGTCATCTAGTGCTGCGCTGCTTAAAGTCAAATTGTCAGATTACAGCTGTGCATGTCCCTGGTGTTTGCAATTCTGTGGCTGATGCTCTGTCTCGTTTTCAGTGGGACAGATTCCGTTCATTAGCCCCGATGGCAGAGGTACAAGGCAAGAAGTGTCCGGATTTTCTGTGGTCACTGCCAGTGACACCGCTTACGCTCTGATAGAACGGTCTGTGGGTGTAAGCACATGGCAGAGGTAGCAGTCAGCATGGAGGGAATGGGAAGACTTGTGTGCTCTAGTGGCACATGATGCCAGTGTACATGACAATGTTTCCTTGTTGTTATTTTACATTAGCAGGGCCTTTGTGGACGGTACTTCATTGTCCAGTATTGATAGTAAAATGTCTGGATTAGCTTTTTGGTTTAAGTTGCACGACGTCACTGATTACACAAAGCATTTTTTAGTTAAGCAGGCTCTAAAGGGTTACAGGAAAAGTTGTAAGAAGACCAGAGATAAACGGCGTCCGATTTCTTTCCAGTTATTGCAGCAGATACTGAGTGTACTAGGCCGAGTCTGGAGCAGTCCGTTTGAAGTGTTACTCTTTAGTTGTGCATTCACACTGGCCTTCTTTGGAGCTTTTAGAGTCAGTGAGTTAGTGTCGAGTAGCTCCACCAGAAGTGGGGGTCTACAAGCCGAGGACGTGCATCAGTACACAGACAGAGGGGGTCTACAAGCCGAGGACATGCATCAGTACACAGACAGAGGGGGTCTACAAGCCGAGGACATGCATCAGTACACAGACAGATTGGAAAGCAGAGTGAAGGCAGATAGACGTAACGTACATGACTGAGGCAGTGATAGATCCAGGAAAGGGTTAAGGAGTAAGGGATGGGGGTTTTTACCTAAGGAATGTGGTGGTGGGCGAGCAGGAGGAGAGATGGGGGCAGGGGCCATATAAGAAATAGGTCCCATGTTAAGGTGTCATTCCTTTGTCCTGGACTTAAAGACTGAACAAGCAGTATGGATGCCTTGCTGAAGAGCGTTCAGGCCGCGGCTTTGACATGTAGGCCCGAATGGATTCAGGCCCAGCTAGACGAATTGCTGAAGAATGCCCGGGATACAGCATCTGTCCCTTCTGAACTTTCTGAACATCAAACTCTAAGAAGATCAAGACCTCCTGAGAGACTAACTTCTGAAATGGCCAATAGGACTCACAATAGGATCATAAGTCCTTCCGTTACCTCTAGGAAAAGAGCAAAGCGCAGCACGGCCTCTGATCCTGCTTACAAACCAGGAAGGAAATTACAGTACAAGAATAACAAAGGACAGAGAAAAGAGCCCGACCATCTAACCAGAGAGACACCAAGAAGTGCAAGGAGAAAGTCCAGCTCTACTGAGGTGCCAGCCAGAGAAGCAGCCACACAAGCTACAACTGACGTGACCACAGCCCACCATGAATCCTTAGAACTTCCTCAACAAACTTTGTATCATTCTAGAGGACATCATACGGCCTTACCCCAGGAAATAAACCAACACGGGGGGATGGGCTTAGGACACACAACATTTCCGGATCCGGGTTCTCATTACACGAGGAGTGGCAGGAATCCAAAAAGACAACTGCGCAAAAGTACTTTAACCAGACAAAGACTTCTTCGGCCGGCTCAGGATATGAGTCCGGCAATGAATCTACAGCTACAGGACTCAGCAGAGATTCCAGACAATGACTATGACACAGATAAGGACTCCCCACTAGAGGGCAGCAGCACGCAGCACTTCAATAATGGAGGGGCTGTAGAGACTATAACTAATACGTCACGGACGGCTGGTCAACCTAGGACGCAGCCAGGTATTGGTGAGAACACTTTTTCTTGTCCTATATCTAGTGTAACAACACCTGTAATGAATCCAGTGGGCGCAGTTGGGGGTACAGTTCCCGGCAATGTAGGATGGGATCTTAATTCAGTAGTACAGCAATTAGTGTCCGGGGTTAAGGAGGCTTTGAGTCAGTCTAGCTTACCCATAACTTCTTCTCCTATTGCTGCATGGTGTGGGAATGGTCCCCGGACACCGGAGGTGGTAAGTCAGTCGTGTGCTGATCCAGACACACAGGAGGACGCAGTAATTTCACAAGGGGTTCCATTATCTGATGCAGCAAAAGGAGAATTATATGTATGTTTTGAGGGTCCTCTAGGAATTCATTTGAAACAGGAGGTTAGGGAGAAGATTTGGGCCGACGAATATGTGGAAATATTTTCATTATTGCCCTTAGAAAAATATAACTTGGATAGAGTAAGGTTTGATGAGAGGAAAAGAGAGGAACAAGAAAGACGGTATTGTCTCATCCCCCAAACATTTAGCAATTGGTTCCAGGCTTTTGCCATATTAGCAAGTGTAATAGGCCAAAAAACTCCTGAACATTGCTCTGCCTTATTTTGTTACATGAATTCTATCGGGGAGGCGCACCGTGCGTATGGAGGTTTAGCATGGCTGCGCTATGATGAGCAGTTTCGCCAACGAAAGGCTGGTCGCCAAGGGATTCGTTGGGATCACAAAGATATTAGTTTATGGATGCGTCTCATGACAGCGCCACGTGGGGTTAATCAGCCCTTTCAGGGCTATGTCGGCAGATCATCAGCAATCGGATTGTCGGCAGCAAACAGAAAAGGTTGCTGCTGGCAGTTCAATGATAGCCAGTGCAGATTCGGAAACACATGCAGGTACAAACATGAATGCAGCTTCTGTAGTGGAAACCATAGCCTATCAAAATGCTTTAAACGAAATAAAACCCCAACAGCAGAGATTAACCAAAAAGGGGGAAACCCCAATTAGACTCGGGGAGATGGTGGGCTATCTAAGCAGGTACCCAGATAAAAAAGCAGCACAATTGCTGGGGGAGGGTTTCTCAGAAGGTTTTAAGATCCCATCTACTTCAGGCCCATTAACCTGTTCTCGTAACCTTGCTTCAGCTTATACATATTCTCACATTGTCTCCACAAAACTAAACAAAGAAATTGACCTGGGCCGCATGGCAGGCCCATTCCCCAAAATGCCAATAGAAAACTTAAGGGTCTCTCCATTGGGGGTGGTCCCAAAGAAGGAACCCAATAAGTTTAGGCTGATCCATCATCTGTCCTTCCCTCATGGAAGCTCAGTTAATGATGGAATCGATCAGGAACTTTGCACAGTCTCGTATACTTCATTTGATACAGCGATTGCATGGGTTCAGAAGTACGGCAGAGGAGCTTTAATGGCAAAAACAGACATTGAAGCTGCCTTTAGACTCTTACCAGTCCATCCAGAAAGCTTCCATCTCTTGGGTTGTCAGTGGCAGGGAAGGTTTTATGTAGACTTGTGTTTACCGATGGGCTGCTCCATCTCATGCTCCTTGTTTGAATCATTTAGCACATTTTTGGAGTGGGTAGTAAAGAAGGAAGCCGGCGTGCGTTCTGTCCTGCATTATCTAGATGATTTCTTATGTATTGGTCCACCAAAGTCATTTGTTTGTGCTTCATTATTGGCAGCGATTCAGTCGGTTTTTAAGTGTTTTGGAGTACCGTTAGCATCAGATAAAACAGAAGGCCCGTCTACACTTATCAAGTTTTTAGGAATTTTGATTGACAGTGAAGCAATGGAGTGCAGATTACCGGATGACAAGGTCAGTGATCTGCTGGAGGCAGTCAGAGAAGCTAGATCTCACCGTAAGATCAGATTAAAGGATCTACAATCGCTGTTAGGGAAAATGAACTTTGCGTGTCGCATTATTCCAATGGGTAGAGTTTTTTGTAGGCGCCTAGCTGCAGCTACCTCAGGCATAACCTTTCCACATCACTTTGTGCGGCTGGCTAGAACATTAAAGGACGATCTGGCGGTATGGGAACAGTTCTTAATAGAGTTTAATGGGAGGTCATTGTGGATCAGACCACCGGTTTCAAATTTTGATCTAGACATCCACACTGATGCAGCGGGGTCAACTGGTTTTGGTGCATATTGTTCGGGACAGTGGTGTGCAGATAGGTGGCCAGAGAGTTGGAGAAACAATGGGTTAACACGAAACTTAGTACTCCTTGAATTGTTCCCCATAGTGGTTGCTTGTGAAATTTGGTACAATATTTTCCAAAACCGAAAAGTGAGATTTCATTGTGATAACTTGGGAGTTGTAGAAGTCATCAACAAACAATCAGCTTCTTCCCTGCCTGTTGTTACGTTGCTGCGTCATCTAGTGCTGCGCTGTTTAAAGTCAAATTGTCAGATTACAGCTGTGCATGTTCCCGGTGTTTGCAATTCTGTGGCTGATGCTCTGTCTCGTTTTCAGTGGGACAGATTCCGTTCGTTAGCCCCGATGGCAGAGGTACAAGGCAAGAAGTGTCCGGATTTTCTGTGGTCACTGCCAGTGACACCGCATACGCTCTGATAGAACGGTCTGTGGGTGTAAGCACATGGCAGAGGTACCAGTCAGCATGGAGGGAATGGGAAAACTTGTGTGCTCTAGTGGGACATGATGCCAGGTTACACGACAATGTTTCCTTGTTGTTATTTTACATTAGCAGGGCCTTTGTGGATGGTACTTCATTGTCCAGTATTGATAGTAAAATGTCTGGATTAGCTTTTTGGTTTAAGTTGCACGACTTCACTGATTACACAAAGCATTTTTTAGTTAAGCAGGCCCTAAAGGGTTACAGGAAAAGTTGTAAGAAGACCAGAGATAAACGGCGTCCGATTTCTTTCCAGTTATTGCAGCAGATACTGAGTGTACTAGGCCGAGTCTGTAGCAGTCCCTTTGAAGTGTTTCTCTTTAGTTGTGCATTCACACTGGCCTTTTTTGGCGCTTTTAGAATCAGCGAGTTGGTGGCGAGTAGCTCCACCAGAAGTGGGGGTCTACAAGACGAGGACGTGCATCAGTACACAGACAGATTAGAATGTTTTCTGGCAAAGTCAAAAACTGATCAACAGGGTAGAGGAAAATGGATCACATTGTTTCCTTTAAGCGGGTCCAGGGCCTGCCCGGTCATCTGTTTTAGAAACTATGTCTCAAGAAGGCCAAATATCCAAGGTTCATTACTAATTCATGAGGATTGTAAGTCATTGTCACAATTTCAATTCACAGCAGTTCTTAAAAAATGCCTGACAATATTGGGAGAGTCTCCAAATGCATTCACTTCACACTCATTTAGGATAGGAGCAGCCACAGAAGCTGCTAGATGGGGCTTAGGGCCTGACATAGTTAAAAAAATCGGGAGATGGGAATCGAGCAGATTTAAGAGTTACATTCGATTACATTTATTATAAATGGCGTACATGTATATATATGTGTACATTGTGGTAATCCTATAGTAGTTGTGTCTTCATTTAGACAATTGTGTGATAATTGTGTTTTTGTTTTTTGTTTTAGCTGAACAGCAATGCCTGGTTTGGATCATGGGACATTCATTTGTTTTTTGGGGGGCCTTACGTGCAGCAGTCAGGCCTAATGGCAAACAGTTGGGGTTGCCCAGTTCCTTGGCACGGGTGACATGGATAGGAAAGAGGGGAATGCAGTGGCATCAGCTGTTAAAAGAAATCCAGTATCATGTGGAGTTCTACCGCCCCCCGGACGTCTTACTTATCCATTTAGGTGGTAATGATTTAGCAATAAGAACATCAAGACATTTAGTTAGGAACATAAAGCTTGATATGTTGAATTTATGGAGGTCTTACCCAGAAACAGTGGTGGTCTGGTCGGATATAGTAGCTAGACAAATGTGGAGAACAGCGCGATCAGTGGCTCGCATCAATAATACAAGGATAAAGGTTAATAAAAAAATAACAAAATTTGTGTTGGAAAACGGAGGGGTGGCCATACGTCACCAGATGCTGGAAAATACAAAGGAACATTTTTGGAGAGATGATAAGGTACATCTTAATGACATTGGCATTGATATATGGATGTTGGGAATACAAGAAGGAGTAGAACGAGCCATTAAGTTGTGGAGGAACTCACTCTTGTAAGGTGTCACAAGAGCGAGTCTTGGCGGGATGTGGTTGTTTAAACCCCCTCTTTGTTGGTTGGAGAATTATGTTTTTAATGGGGTCCCTGGGCCAGAGCTCAGCGGACAGTGGAATATGGGTCCCTGGGGAGGAGCTCAGTGGACAGTGGAATAGATGGGTCCCTGGGGAGGAGCTCAGCGGACACAAGGAAAATGATCAAGGGGTATACCCAGATTCCCCCTTGAGCTAGGTGTACACGGCGGAGGGGGATATGGGGCTGGGATTTATAACAACCACATCTCTGGGCCGATAATCTTGTTTTTTCTTATTGATGTTTTTTCTTATTAAAATAAAGGGCTGCTGTGGCCAAAATTTTAATCCATGTCACGCAGTGTGTGGTGTCTTATTTATTAGATTACCAGGAGCGCAATTCACTAGTCCATCAGTCAAGCAGAGTGAAGGCAGATAGACGTAACGTACATGACTGAGGCAGTGATAGATCCAGGAAAGGGTTAAGGAGTAAGGGATGGGGGTTTTTACCTAAGGAATGTGGTGGTGGGCGAGCAGGAGGAGAGATGGGGGCAGGGGCCATATAAGAAATAGGTCCCATGTTAAGGTGTCATTCCTTTGTCCTGGACTTAAAGACTGAACAAGCAGTTGTCCCACCCACCCTCCCTATAAAAAAGGGAAATGTATCAATATCAGGACTTTGCAACACTGTCAATATTCTAACAATGTTATTGGTATTCAACATCATCGGTATTTTATCAACATTATTAGTATTGTATCGTATTGTATTAATTGTTATCAGTAATGTATCCAAATTGACAATGTCATATCAACATATTAATATTGTATTAACATTTTAATATTGTATGTTACAGCAGCATTTGGCGGCGGCGGGATGTGGTTGTTTAAACCCCCTCTTTGTTGGTTGGAGAATTATGTTTTTAATGGGGTCCCTGGGCCAGAGCTCAGCGGACAGTGGAATATGGGTCCCTGGGGAGGAGCTCAGTGGACAGTGGAATAGATGGGTCCCTGGGGAGGAGCTCAGCGGACACAAGGAAAATGATCAAGGGGTATACCCAGATTCCCCCTTGAGCTAGGTGTACACGGCGGAGGGGGATATGGGGCTGGGATTTATAACAACCACATCTCTGGGCCGATAATCTTGTTTTTTCTTATTGATGTTTTTTCTTATTAAAATAAAGGGCTGCTGTGGCCAAAATTTTAATCCATGTCACGCAGTGTGTGGTGTCTTATTTATTAGATTACCAGGAGCGCAATTCACTAGTCCATCAGTCATGTTTTCTAGCAAAGTCAAAAACTGATCAACAGGGTAGAGGAAAATGGATCACATTGTTTCCTTTAAGCGGTTCCAGGGCCTGCCCGGTCATCTGTTTTAGAAACTATGTCTTAAGAAGGCCAAATATCCAAAGTTCATTACTAATTCATGAGGATTGTAAGTCATTGTCACAATTTCAATTCACAGCAGTTCTTAAAAAAATGCCTGACAATATTGGGAGAGTCTCCAAACGCATTCACTTCACACTCATTTAGGATAGGAGCAGCCACAGAAGCTGCTAGATGGGGCTTAGGGCCTGACATAGTTAAAAAAATCGGGAGATGGGAATCGAGCAGATTTAAGAGCTACATTAGATTACATTTATTATAAATGGCGTACATGTATATATATGGGTACATTTATTATAAATGGCGTACATGTATATATATATATATGTGTACATTTTGGCAATCTTATAGTAGTTGTGTCTTCATTTAGACAATTGTGTGATAATTGTGTTTTTTGTTTTTTGTTTTAGCTGAACAGCAATGCCTGGTTTGGATCATGGGACATTCATTTGTTTTTTGGGGGGGCCTTACGTGCAGCAGTCAGGCCTAATGGTAAACAGTTGGGGTTGCCCAGTTCCTTGGCACGGGTGACATGGATAGGAAAGAGGGGAATGCAGTGGCATCAGCTGTTAAAAGAAATCCAGTATCATGTGGAGTTCTACCGCCCCCCGGACGTCTTACTTATCCATTTAGGTGGTAATGATTTAGCAATAAGAACATCAAGACATTTAGTTAGGAACATAAAGCTCGATATGTTGAATTTATGGAGGTCTTACCCAGAAACAGTGGTGGTCTGGTCGGATATAGTAGCTAGACAAATGTGGAGAACAGCGCGATCAGTGGCTCGCATCAATAATACAAGGATAAAGGTTAATAAAAAAATAACAAAATTTGTGTTGGAAAATGGAGGGGTGGCCATACGTCACCAGATGCTTGAAAATACAAAGGAACATTTTTGGAGAGATGATAAGGTACATCTTAATGACATTGGCATTGATATATGGATGTTGGGAATACAAGAAGGAGTAGAACGAGCCATTAAGTTGTGGAGGAACTCACTCTTGTAAGGTGTCACAAGAGCGAGTCTTGGCGGGATGTGGTTGTTTAAACCCCCTCTTTGTTGGTTGGAGAATTATGTTTTTAATGGGGTCCCTGGGCCAGAGCTCAGCGGACAGTGGAATATGGGTCCCTGGGGAGGAGCTCAGTGGACAGTGGAATAGATGGGTCCCTGGGGAGGAGCTCAGCGGACACAAGGAAAATGATCAAGGGGTATACCCAGATTCCCCCTTGAGCTAGGTGTACACGGCGGAGGGGGATATGGGGCTGGGATTTATAACAACCACATCTCTGGGCCGATAATCTTGTTTTTTCTTGTTGATGTTTTTTCTTATAAAAAATAAAGGGCTGCTGTGGCCAAAATTTTAATCCATGTCACGCAGTGTGTGGTGTCTTATTTATTAGGTTACCAGGAGCGCAATTCACTAGTCCATCAGTCAAGTGTTTGCTAGTATAATGGCTTAGAAACAATGAGTTTGAGTGTGCAATGCAGAGGTGCTGCACATAGGTTTGCACCAGTGGTACACTAATGGAAGTCCAACAGCCACTTTTAGGATGCCACTAAGTTTACTCAGTGTTTTCTAGTATAATGGCTTAGTAACAATGAGTTTGAGTGTGCAATGCAGTGGTGCTGCAAATAGCTTTGCACCAGTGGGACACTAATGGAAGTCCAACAGCCACTTTTAGGATGCCACTAAGTTTACTCAGTGTTTGCTAGTATAATGACTTAGTAACAGTGAGTTTGAGTGTGCAATGCAGAGGTGCTGCAAATAGGTTTGCACCAGTAGGACACTAATGGAAGTCCAACAGCCACTTTTAGGATGCCACTAAGTTTACTCAGTGTTTGCTAGTATAATGGCTTAGTAACAATGAGTTTGAGTGTGCAATGCAGTGGTGCTGCAAATAGCTTTGCACCAGTGGGACACTAATGGAGGTCCAACAGCCACTTTTAGGATGCCACTAAGTTTACTCAGTGTTTGCTAGTATAATGGCTTAGTAACAATGAGTTTGAATGTGCAATGCAGAGGTGCTGCACATAGGTTTGCACCAGTAGGACACTAATGGAAGTCCAACAGCCACTTTTAGGATGCCACTAAATTTACTCAGTGTTTGCTAGTATAATGGCTTAGTAACAATGAGTGTGATTGTGCAATGCAGAGGTGCTGCACACAGGTTTGCACCAGTGGGACACTAATGGAAGTCCAACTGCCACTTTTAGGATGCCACTAAATTTACTCAGTGTTTGCTAGTATAATGGCTTAGTAACAATGCGTTTGAGTGTGCAATGCAGAGGTGCTGCACATAGGTTTGCACCAGTGGGACACTAATGGAAGTCCAACAGCCACTTTTAGGATGCCACTAAGTTTACTCAGTGTTTGATAGTATAATGGCTTAGTAACAATGGGTTTGAGTGTGCAATGCAGTGGTGCTGCAAATAGCTTTGCACCAGTGGGACACTAATGGAAGTCCAACAGCCACTTTTAGGATGCCACTAAGTTTACTTAGTGTTTGCTAGTATAATGGCATAGTAACAATGAGTTTGAGTGTGCAATACAGAGGTGCTGCACATAGGTTTGCACCAGTGGGACACTAATGGAAGTCCAACAGCCACTTTTAGGATGCCACTAAGTTTACTCAGTGTTTGCTAGTATAATGGCTTAGTAACAATGAGTTTGAGTGTGCAATGCAGTGGTGCTGCACATAGGTTTGCACCAGTGGGACACTAATGGAAGTCCAACAGCCACTTTTAGGATGCCACTAAGTTTACTCAGTGTTTGCTAGTATACTGGCTTAGTAACAATGAGTTTGAGTGTGCAATGCAGAGGTGCTGCACATAGGTTTGCACCAGTGGGACACTAAAAGAAGTCCAACAGCCACTTTTAGGATGCCACTAAGTTTACTCAGTGTTTGCTAGTATAATGGCTTAGTAACACTGAGTTTGAGTGTGCAATGCAGAGGTGCTGCACATAGGTTTGCACCAGTGGGACACGAATGGAAGTCCAACAGCCACTTTTAGGATGCCACTAAGTTTACTCAGTGTTTGCTAGTATAATGGCTTAGTACCAATGAGTTTGAGTGTGCAATGCAGTGGTGCTGCAAATAGCTTTGCACCAGTGGGACACTAATGGAAGTCCAATAGCCACTTTTAGGATGCCACTAAGTTTACTCAGTGTTTGCTAGTATAATGGCTTAGTAACAATGAGTTTGAGTGTGCAATGCAGAGGTGCTGCACATAGGTTTGCACCAGTGGGACACTAATGGAAGTCCAACAGCCACTTTTAGGATGCCACTAAGTTTACTCAGTGTTTGCTAGTATAATGGCTTAGTAACAATGAGTTTGAGTGTGCAATGCAGAGGTATTGCACATAGGTTTGCACCAGTGGGACACTAAAGGAAGTCCAACAGCCACTTTTAGGATGCCACTAAGTTTACTCAGTGTTTGCTAGTATAATGGCTTAGTAACACTGAGTTTGAGTGTGCAATGCAGAGGTGCTGCACATAGGTTTGCACCAGTGGGACACTAATGGAAGTCCAACAGCCACTTTTAGGATGCCACTAAGTTTACTCAGTGTTTGCTAGTATAATGGCTTAGTAACAATGAGTTTGAGTGTGCAATACAGAGGTGCTGCACATAGGTTTGCACCAGTGGGACACTAATGGAAGTCCAACAGCCACTTGTATGATGCCACTAAGTTTACTCAGTGTTTTCTAGTATAATGGCTTAGTAACAATGAGTTTAAGTGTGCAATGCAGAGGTGCTGCACATAGGTTTGCACCAGTGGGACACTAATAGAATTCCAACAGCCACTTTTAGCATGCCACTAAGTTTACTCAGTGTTTGCTAGTATAATGGCTTAGTAACAATGAGTTTGAGTGTGCAATGCAGAGGTGCTGCACATAGGTTTGCACCAGTGGGACACTAATGGAAGTCCAACAGCCACTTTTAGGATGCCACTAAGTTTACTCAGTGTTTGCTAGTATAATGGCTTAGTAACAATGAGTTTGAGTGTGCAATGCAGTGGTGCTGCAAATAGCTTTGCACCAGTGGGACACTAATGGAAGTCCAATAGCCACTTTTAGGATGCCACTAAGTTTACTCAGTGTTTGCTTTTATAATGGCTTATTAACAATGAGTTTGAGTGTGCAATGCAGAGGTGCTGCACATAGGTTTGCACCAGTGGGACACTAATGGAAGTCCAACAGCCACTTTTAGGATGCCACTAAGTTTACTCAGTGTTTGCTAGTATAATGGCTTAGTAACAATGAGTTTGAGTGTGCAATGCAGTGGTGCTGCAAATAGCTTTGCACCAGTGGGACACTAATGGAAGTCCAATAGCCACTTTTAGGATGCCACTAAGTTTACTCAGTGTTTGCTTTTATAATGGCTTAGTAACAATGAGTTTGAGTGTGCAATGCAGAGGTGCTGCACATAGGTTTGCACCAGTGGGACACTAATGGAAGTCCAACAGCCACTTTTAGGATGCCACTAAGTTTACTCAGTGTTTGCTAGTATAATGGCTTAGTAACAATGAGTTTGAGTGTGCAATGCAGTGGTGCTGCAAATAGCTTTGCACCAGTTGGACACTAATGGAAGTCCAACAGCCACTTTTAGGATGCCACTAAGTTTACTCAGTGTTTGCTAGTATAATGGCTTAGTAACACTGAGTTTGAGTGTGCAATGCAGAAGTGCTGCACATAGGTTTGCACCAGTGGGACACGAATGGAAGTCCAACAGCCACTTTTAGGATGCCACTAAGTTTACTCAGTGTTTGCTAGTATAATGGCTTAGTACCAATGAGTTTGAGTGTGCAATGCAGTGGTGCTGCAAATAGCTTTGCACCAGTGGGACACTAATCGAAGTCCAATAGCCACTTTTAGGATGCCACTAAGTTTACTCAGTGTTTGCTAGTATAATGGCTTAGTAACAATGAGTTTGAGTGTGCAATGCAGAGGTGCTGCACATAGGTTTGCACCAGTGGGACACTAATGGAAGTCCAACAGCCACTTTTAGGATGCCTCTAAGTTTACTCAGTGTTTGCTAGTATAATGGCTTAGTAACAATGAGTTTGAGTGTGCAATGCAGTGGTGCTGCAAATAGCTTTGCATCAGTGGGACACTAATGGAAGTCCAACAGCCACTTTTAGGATGCCACTAAGTTTACTCAGTGTTTGCTAGTATAATGGCTTAGTAACAATGAGTTTGAGTGTGCAATGCAGAGGTGCTGCACATAGGTTTGCACCAGTTGGACACTAATGGAAGTCCAACAGCCACTTTTAGGATGCCACTAAGTTCTCTCAGTGTTTGCTAGTATAATGGCTTAGTAACAATGAGTTTGAGTGTGCAATACAGAGGTGCTGCACATAGGTTTGCACCAGTGGGACACTAATGGAAGTCCAACAGCCACTTTTATGATGCCACTAAGTTTACTCAGTGTTTGCTAGTATAATGGCTTAGTAACAATGAGTTTGAGTGTGCAATGCAGAGGTGCTGCACATAGGTTTGCACCAGTGGGACACTAATGGAAGTCCAACAGCCACTTTTAGGATGCCACTAAGTTTACTCAGTGTTTGCTAGTATAATGGCTTAGTAACAATGAGTTTGAGTGTGCAATGCAGTGGTGCTGCAAATAGCTTTGCATCAGTGGGACACTAATGGAAGTCCAACAGCCACTTTTCGGATGCCACTAAGTTTACTCGGTGTTTGCTAGTATAATGGCTTAGTAACAATGAGTTTGAGTGTGCAATGCAGAGGTGCTGCACATAGGTTTGCACCAGTGGGACACTAATGGAAGTCCAACAGCCACTTTTAGGATGCCACTAAGTTTACTCAGTGTTTGCTAGTATAATGGCTTAGTAACAATGAGTTTGAGTGTGCAATGCAGTGGTGCTGCAAATAGCTTTGCACCAGTTGGACACTAATGGAAGTTCAACAGCCACTTTTAGGATGCCACTAAGTTTACTCAGTGTTTGCTAGTATAATGGCTTAGTAACAATGAGTTTGAGTGTGCAATGCAGAGGTGCTGCACATAGGTTTGCACCAGTGGGACACTAATGGAAGTCCAACAGCCACTTTTAGGATGCCACTAAGTTTACTCAGTGTTTGCTAGTATAATGGCTTAGTAACAATGAGTTTGAGTGTGCAATGCAGTGGTGCTGCAAATAGCTTTGCACCAGTTGGACACTAATGGAAGTCCAACAGCCACTTTTAGGATGCCACTAAATTTACTCAGTGTTTGCTAGTATAATGGCTTAGTAACACTGAGTTTGAGTGTGCAATGCAGAAGTGCTGCACATAGGTTTGCACCAGTGGGACACGAATGGAAGTCCAACAGCCACTTTTAGGATGCCACTAAGTTTACTCAGTGTTTGCTAGTATAATGGCTTAGTACCAATGAGTTTGAGTGTGCAATGCAGTGGTGCTGCAAATAGCTTTGCACCAGTGGGACACTAATCGAAGTCCAATAGCCACTTTTAGGATGCCACTAAGTTTACTCAGTGTTTGCTAGTATAATGGCTTAGTAACAATGAGTTTGAGTGTGCAATGCAGAGGTGCTGCACATAGGTTTGCACCAGTGGGACACTAATGGAAGTCCAACAGCCACTTTTAGGATGCCTCTAAGTTTACTCAGTGTTTGCTAGTATAATGGCTTAGTAACAATGAGTTTGAGTGTGCAATGCAGTGGTGCTGCAAATAGCTTTGCATCAGTGGGACACTAATGGAAGTCCAACAGCCACTTTTAGGATGCCACTAAGTTTACTCAGTGTTTGCTAGTATAATGGCTTAGTAACAATGAGTTTGAGTGTGCAATGCAGAGGTGCTGCACATAGGTTTGCACCAGTTGGACACTAATGGAAGTCCAACAGCCACTTTTAGGATGCCACTAAGTTTACTCAGTGTTTGCTAGTATAATGGCTTAGTAACAATGAGTTTGAGTGTGCAATACAGAGGTGCTGCACATAGGTTTGCACCAGTGGGACACTAATGGAAGTCCAACAGCCACTTTTATGATGCCACTAAGTTTACTCAGTGTTTGCTAGTATAATGGCTTAGTAACAATGAGTTTGAGTGTGCAATGCAGAGGTGCTGCACATAGGTTTGCACCAGTGGGACACTAATGGAAGTCCAACAGCCACTTTTAGGATGCCACTAAGTTTACTCAGTGTTTGCTAGTATAATGGCTTAGTAACAATGAGTTTGAGTGTGCAATGCAGTGGTGCTGCAAATAGCTTTGCATCAGTGGGACACTAATGGAAGTCCAACAGCCACTTTTAGGATGCCACTAAGTTTACTCGGTGTTTGCTAGTATAATGGCTTAGTAACAATGAGTTTGAGTGTGCAATGCAGAGGTGCTGCACATAGGTTTGCACCAGTGGGACACTAATGGAAGTCCAACAGCCACTTTTAGGATGCCACTAAGTTTATTCAGTGTTTGCTAGTATAATGGCTTAGTAACAATGAGTTTGAGTGTGCAATGCAGTGGTGCTGCAAATAGCTTTGCACCAGTTGGACACTAATGGAAGTTCAACAGCCACTTTTAGGATGCCACTAAGTTTACTCAGTGTTTGCTAGTATAATGGCTTAGTAACAATGAGTTTGAGTGTGCAATGCAGAGGTACTGCACATAGTTTTGCACCAGTGGGACACTAAAGGAAGTCCAACAGCCACTTTTAGGATGCCACTAAGTTTACTCAGTGTTTGCTAGTATAATGGCTTAGTAACAGTAAGTTTGAGTGTGCAATGCAAAGGTGCTGCACATAGGTTTGCACCAGTGGGACACTAATGGTAGTCCAACAGCCACTTTTAGGATGCCACTAAGTTTACTCAGTGTTTGCTAGTATAATGGCTTAGTAACAATGAGTTTGAGTGTGCAATGCAGTGGTGCTGCAAATAGCTTTGCATCAGTGGGACACTAATGGAAGTCCAACAGCCACTTTTAGGATGCCACTAAGTTTACTCAGTGTTTGCTAGTATAATGGCTTAGTAACAATGAGTTTGAGTGTGCAGTGCAGAGGTGCTGCACATAGGTTTGCACCAGTGGGACACTAATGGAAGTCCAACAGCCACTTTTAGGATGCCACTAAGTTTACTCAGTATTAGCTAGTATAATGGCTTAGTAACAATGAGTTTGAATGTGCAATGCAGGGGTGCTGCACATAGGTTTGCACCAGTGGGACACTAATGGAAGTCCAACAGCCACTTTTAGGATGCCACTAAGTTTACTCAGTGTTTGCTAGTATAATGGCTTAGTAACAATGAGTTTGAGTGTGCAATGCAGTGGTGCTGCAAATAGCTTTGCACCAGTTGGACACTATTGGAAGTTCAACAGCCACTTTTAGGATGCCACTAAGTTTACTCAGTGTTTGCTAGTATAATGGCTTAGTAACATTGAGTTTGAGTGTGCAATGCAGAGGTGCTGCACATAGGTTTGCACCAGTGGGACACTAAAGGAAGTCCAACAGCCACTTTTAGGATGCCACTAAGTTTACTCAGTGTTTGCTAGTATAATGGCTTAGTAACAATGAGTTTGAGTGTGCAATGCAGAGGTGCTGCACTTAGGTTTGCACCAGTAGGACACTAATGGAAGTCCAACAGCCACTTTTAGGATGCCACTAAGTTTACTCAGTGTTTGCTAGTATAATGGCTTAGTAACAATGAGTTTGAGTGTGCAATGCAGAGGTGCTGCACATAGGTTTGCACCAGTGGGACACTAATGGAAGTCCAACAGCCACTTTTAGCATGCCACTAAGTTTACTCAGTGTTTGCTAGTATAATGGCTTAGTAACAATGAGTTTGAGTGTGCAATGCAGTGGTGCTGCAAATAGCTTTGCAACAGTTGGACACTAATGGAAGTCCAACAGCCACTTTTAGGATGCCACTAAGTTTACTCAGTGTTTGCTAGTATACTGGCTTAGTAACAATGAGTTTGAGTGTGCAATGCAGAGGTGCTGCACATAGGTTTGCACCAGTGGGACACTAAAGGAAGTCCAACAGCCACTTTTAGGATGCCACTAAGTTTACTCAGTGTTTGCTAGTATAATGGCTTAGTAACACTGAGTTTGAGTGTGCAATGCAGAAGTGCTGCACATAGGTTTGCACCAGTGGGACACGAATGGAAGTCCAACAGCCACTTTTAGGATGCCACTAAGTTTACTCAGTGTTTGCTAGTATAATGGCTTAGTACCAATGAGTTTGAGTGTGCAATGCAGTGGTGCTGCAAATAGCTTTGCACCAGTGGGACACTAATCGAAGTCCAATAGCCACTTTTAGGATGCCACTAAGTTTACTCAGTGTTTGCTAGTATAATGGCTTAGTAACAATGAGTTTGAGTGTGCAATGCAGAGGTGCTGCACATAGGTTTGCACCAGTGGGACACTAATGGAAGTCCAACAGCCACTTTTAGGATGCCACTAAGTTTACTCAGTGTTTGCTAGTATAATGGCTTAGTAACAATGAGTTTGAGTGTGCAATGCAGTGGTGCTGCAAATAGCTTTGCACCAGTTGGACACTAATGGAAGTCCAACAGCCACTTTTAGGATGCCACTAAGTTTACTCAGTGTTTGCTAGTATACTGGCTTAGTAACAATGAGTTTGAGTGTGCAATGCAGAGGTGCTGCACATAGGTTTGCACCAGTGGGACACTAAAGGAAGTCCAACAGCCACTTTTAGGATGCCACTAAGTTTACTCAGTGTTTGCTAGTATAATGGCTTAGTAACACTGAGTTTGAGTGTGCAATGCAGAAGTGCTGCACATAGGTTTGCACCAGTGGGACACGAATGGAAGTCCAACAGCCACTTTTAGGATGCCACTAAGTTTACTCAGTGTTTGCTAGTATAATGGCTTAGTACCAATGAGTTTGAGTGTGCAATGCAGTGGTGCTGCAAATAGCTTTGCACCAGTGGGACACTAATCGAAGTCCAATAGCCACTTTTAGGATGCCACTAAGTTTACTCAGTGTTTGCTAGTATAATGGCTTAGTAACAATGAGTTTGAGTGTGCAATGCAGAGGTGCTGCACATAGGTTTGCACCAGTGGGACACTAATGGAAGTCCAACAGCCACTTTTAGGATGCCACTAAGTTTACTCAGTGTTTGCTAGTATAATGGCTTAGTAACAATGAGTTTGAGTGTGCAATGCAGTAGTGCTGCAAATAGCTTTGCATCAGTGGGACACTAATGGAAGTCCAACAGCCACTTTTAGGATGCCACTAAGTTTACTCAGTGTTTGCTAGTATAATGGCTTAGTAACAATGAATTTGAGTGTGCAATGCAGAGGTACTGCACTTAGGTTTGCACCAGTAGGACACTAATGGAAGTCCAACAGCCACTTTTAGGATGCCACTAAGTTTACTCAGTGTTTGCTAGTATAATGGCTTAGTAACAATGAGTTTGAGTGTGCAATGCAGAGGTGCTGCACATAGGTTTGCACCAGTGGGACACTAATGGAAGTCCAACAGCCACTTTTAGCATGCCACTAAGTTTACTCAGTGTTTGCTAGTATAAAGCAGAGTGAAGGCAGATAGCCGTAACGTACATGACTGAGGCAGTGATAGATCCAGGAAAGGGTTAAGGAGTAAGGGATGGGGTTTTTTACCTAAGGAATGTGGTGGGGGGTCAGCGAGCAGGAGGAGAGACGGGGGGGGCAGGGGCCATATAAGAAATAGGTCCCATGTTAAGGTGTCATTCCTTTGTCCTGGACTCAAAGACTGAACCAGCAGTATGGATGCCTTGCTGAAGACTGTTCAGGCTGCGGCTTTGACGTGTAGGTTTGAATGGATTCAGGCCCAGCTAGACGAATTGCTGAAGAATGCCCGGGATACAGCATCTGTCCCTTCTGAACTTTCTGAACATCAAACTTTAAGAAGATCCAGACCTCCTGAGAGACTAACTTCTGAAATGGCCAATAGGACTCACAATAGGATCATAAGTCCTTCTGTTACTTCTAGGAAAAGAGCAAAGCGCAGCACGGCCTCTGATCCTTCTTACAAACCAGGAAGGAAACTACAGTACAAGAATAACAAGGGACAGAGAAAAGAGCCCGACCATCTAACCAGAGAGACACCAAGAAGTGCAAGGAGAAAGTCCAGCTCTACTGATGTGCCAGCCAGAGAAGCAGCCACACAAGCTACAACTGACGTGACGACAGCCCACCATGAATCCATAGAACTTCCTCAACAATCTTTGCATCATTCTAGAGGACATCATACGGCCTCACCCCAGGAACTAAACCAACACGGGGGGATGGGCTTAGGACACACAACTTTTCCGGATCCGGGTTCACATTACACGAGGAGTGGTAGGAATCCAAAAAGACAACTGCGCAAAAGTACTTTAACCAGACAAAGACTTCATCGGCCGGCTCAGGATTGGAGTCAGGCAATAAATCTACAGCTACAAGACTCAGCAGAGATTCCAGACAATGACTATGACACAGATAACGACTCCCCACTAGAGGGCAGCAGCACGCAGCACTTCAATAATGAAGGGGCTGTAGAGACTATAACTAATACGTCACGGACGGCTGGTCAACCTAGGACGCAGCCAGGTATTGGTGAGAACACTTTTTCTTGTCCTATATCTAGTGTAACAACACCTGTAATGAGTCCAGTGGGCGCAGTTGGGGGTACAGTTCCTGGCAATGTAGGATGGGATCTTAATTCAGTAGTACAGCAATTAGTGTCAGGGGTTAAGGAGGCTTTGAGTCAGTCTAGCTTACCCATAGCTTCTTCTCCTATTGCTGCATGGTGCGGGAATGGTCGCCGGACATCGGAGTTGGTAAGTCAGTCGTGTGCTGATCCAGAGACACAGGAGGATGCAGTAATTTCACAAGAGGTTACATTATCTGATGCAGCAAAAGGAGAATTATATGTATGTTTTGAGGGTCCTCTAGGAATTCATTTGAAACAGGAGGTTAGGGAGAAGATTTGGGCCGACGAATATGTGGAAATATTTTCATTATTGCCCTTAGAAAAATATAACTTGGATAGAGTCAGGTTTGATGAGAGGAAAAGAGAGGAACAAGAAAGACGGTATTGTCTCATCCCCCAAACATTTAGCAATTGGTTCCAGGCTTTTGCCATATTAGCAAGTGTAATAGGCCAAAAAACTCCTGAACATTGCTCTGCCTTATTTTGTTACATGAATTCTATCGGGGAGGCGCACCGTGTGTATGGAGGTTTAGCATGGCTGCGCTATGATGAGCAGTTTCGCCAATGAAAGGCTGGTCGCCAAGGGATTCGTTGGGATCACAAAGATATTGGTTTATGGATGCGTCTCATGACAGCGCCACGTGGGGTTAATCAGCCCTTTCAGGGCTATGTCGGCAGATCATCAGCAATCGGATTGTCGGCAGCAAACAAAAAAGGTTGCTGCTGGCAGTTCAATGATAGCCAGTGCAGATTCGGAAACACATGCAGGTACAAACATGAATGCACCTTCTGTAGTGGAAACCATAGCCTATCAAAATGCTTTAAACGAAATAAAACCCCAACAGCAGAGATTAACCAAAGAGGGGGAAACCCCAATTAGACTCGGGGAGATGGTGGGCTATCTAAGCAGGTACCCAGATAGAAAAGCAGCACAATTGCTGGGGGAGGGTTTCTCAGAAGGTTTTAAGATCCCATCTACTTCAGGCCCATTAACCTGTTCTCGTAACCTTGCTTCAGCTTATACATATTCTCACATTGTCTCCAAAAAACTAAACAAAGAAATTGACCTGGGCCGCATGGCAGGCCCATTCCCCAAAATGCCAATAGAAAACTTAAGGGTCTCTCCATTGGGAGTGGTCCCAAAGAAGGAACCCAATAAGTTTAGGCTGATCCATCATCTGTCCTTCCCTCATGGAAGCTCAGTTAATGATGGAATCAATCAGGAACTTTGCACAGTCTCGTATACTTCAGTTTACTCAGTGTTTGCTTGTATAATGGCTTAGCAACAATGAGTTTGAGTGTTCAATGCAGAGGTGCTGCACATAGGTTTGCACCAGTGGGACACTAATGGAAGTCCAACAGCCACTTTTAGGATGCCACTAAGTTTACTCAGTGTTTGCTAGTATAATGGCTTAGTAACAATGAGTTTGAGTGTGCAATGCAGAGGTGCTGCACATAAGTTTGCACCAGTGGGACACTAATGGAAGTCCAACAGCCACTTTTAGGATGCCACTAAGTTTACTCAGTGTTTGCTAGTATAATGGCTTAGTAACAATGAGTTTGAGTGTGCAATGCAGTGGTGCTGCAAATAGCTTTGCACCAGTTGGACACTAATGGAAGTTCAACAGCCACTTTTAGGATGCCACTAAGTTTACTCAGTGTTTGCTAGTATAATGGCTTAGTAACAATGAGTTTGAGTGTGCAATGCAGAGGTACTGCACATAGGTTTGCACCAGTGGGACACTAAAGGAAGTCCAACAGCCACTTTTAGGATGCCTCTAAGTTTACTCAGTGTTTGCTAGTATAATGGCTTAGTAACACTAAGTTTGAGTGTGCAATGCAAAGGTGCTGCGCATAGGTTTGCACCAGTGGGACACTAATGGTAGTCCAACAGCCACTTTTAGGATGCCACTAAGTTTACTCAGTGTTTGCTAGTATAATGGCTTAGTAACAATGAGTTTGAGTGTGCAATGCAGTGGTGCTGCAAATAGCTTTGCACCAGTTGGACACTATTGGAAGTTCAACAGCCACTTTTAAGATGCCACTAAGTTTACTCAGTGTTTGCTAGTATAATGGCTTAGTAACATTGAGTTTGAGTGTGCAATGCAGAGGTGCTGCACATAGGTTTGCACCAGTGGGACACTAAAGGAAGTCCAACAGCCACTTTTAGGATGCCACTAAGTTTACTCAGTGTTTGCTAGTATAATGGCTTATTAACAATGAGTTTGAGTGTGCAATGCAGAGGTGCTGCACATAGGTTTGCACCAGTGGGACACTAATGGAAGTCCAACAGCCACTTTTAGCATGCCACTAAGTTTACTCAGTGTTTGCTAGTATAATGGCTTAGTAACAATGAGTTTGAGTGTGCAATGCAGTGGTGCTGCAAATAGCTTTGCACCAGTTGGACACTAATGGAAGTCCAACAGCCACTTTTAGGATGCCACTAAGTTTACTCAGTGTTTGCTAGTATACTGGCTTAGTAACAATGAGTTTGAGTGTGCAATGCAGAGGTGCTGCACATAGGTTTGCACCAGAGGGACACTAAAGGAAGTCCAACAGCCACTTTTCGGATGCCACTAAGTTTACTCAATGTTTGCTAGTATAATGGCTTAGTAACACTGAGTTTGAGTGTGCAATGCATAGGTGCTGCACATAGGTTTGCACCAGTGGGACACGAATGGAAGTCCAACAGCCACTTTTAGGATGCCACTAAGTTTACTCAGTGTTTGCTAGTATAATGGCTTAGTAACAATGAGTTTGAGTGTGCAATGCAGAGGTACTGCACATAGGTTTACACCAGTGGGACACTAAAGGAAGTCCAACAGCCACTTTTAGGATGCCACTAAGTTTACTCAGTGTTTGCTAGTATAATGGCTTAGTAACACTAAGTTTGAGTGTGCAATGCAGAGGTGCTGCACATAGGTTTGCACCAGTGGGACACTAATGGAAGTCCAACAGCCACTTTTAGGATGCCACTAAGTATACTCAGTGTTTGCTAGTATAATGGCTTAATAACAATGAGTTTGAGTGTGCAATGCAGTGGTGCTGCAAATAGCTTTGCACCAGTGGGACACTAATGGAAGTCCAACAGCCACTTTTAGGATGCCACTAAGTTTACTCAGTGTTTGCTAGTATAATGGCATAGTAACAATGAGTTTGAGTGTGCAATGCAGAGGTGCTGCACATAGGTTTGCACCAGTGGGACACTAAAGGAAGTCCAACAGCCACTTTTAGGATGCCACTAAGTTTACTCAGTGTTTGCTAGTATAATGGCTTAGTAACAATGAGTTTGAGTGTGCAATGCAGAGGTGCTGCACATAGGTTTGCACCAGTGGGACACTAATGGAAGTCCAACAGCCACTTTTAGGATGCCACTAAGTTTACTCAGTGTTTGCTAGTATAATGGCTTAGTAACAATGAGTTTGAGTGTGCAATGCAGTGGTGCTGCAAATAGCTTTGCACCAGTTGGACACTATTGGAAGTTCAACAGCCACTTTTAGGATGCCACTAAGTTTACTCAGTGTTTGCTAGTATAATGGCTTAGTAACATTGAGTTTGAGTGTGCAATGCAGAGGTGCTGCACGTAGGTTTGCACCAGTGGGACACTAAAGGAAGTCCAACAGCCACTTTTAGGATGCCACTAAGTTTACTCAGTGTTTGCTAGTATAATGGCTTAGTAACAATGAGTTTGAGTGTGCAATGCAGAGGTGCTGCACATAGGTTTGCACCAGTGGGACACTAATGGAAGTCCAACAGCCACTTTTAGCATGCCACTAAGTTTACTCAGTGTTTGCTAGTATAATGGCTTAGTAACAATGAGTTTGAGTGTGCAATGCAGTGGTGCTGCAAATAGCTTTGCACCAGTTGGACACTAATGGAAGTCCAACAGCCACTTTTAGGATGCCACTAAGTTTACTCAGTGTTTGCTAGTATACTGGCTTAGTAACAATGAGTTTGAGTGTGCAATGCAGAGGTGCTGCACATAGGTTTGCACCAGAGGGACACTAAAGGAAGTCCAACAGCCACTTTTAGGATGCCACTAAGTTTACTCAGTGTTTGCTAGTATAATGGCTTAGTAACACTGAGTTTGAGTGTGCAATGCATAGGTGCTGCACATAGGTTTGCACCAGTGGGACACGAATGGAAGTCCAACAGCCACTTTTAGGATGCCACTAAGTTTACTCAGTGTTTGCTAGTATAATGGCTTAGTACCAATGAATTTGAGTGTGCAATGCAGTGGTGCTGCAAATAGCTTTGCACCAGTTGGACACTAATGGAAGTCCAACAGCCACTTTTAGGATGCCACTAAGTTTACTCAGTGTTTGCTAGTATAATGGCTTAGTAACAATGAGTTTGAGTGTGCAATGCAGAGGTACTGCACATAGGTTTACACCAGTGGGACACTAAAGGAAGTCCAACAGCCACTTTTAGGATGCCACTAAGTTTACTCAGTGTTTGCTAGTATAATGGCTTAGTAACACTAAGTTTGAGTGTGCAATGCAGAGGTGCTGCACATAGGTTTGCACCAGTGGGACACTAATGGAAGTCCAACAGCCACTTTTAGGATGCCACTAAGTATACTCAGTGTTTGCTAGTATAATGGCTTAATAACAATGAGTTTGAGTGTGCAATGCAGTGGTGCTGCAAATAGCTTTGCACCAGTGGGACACTAATGGAAGTCCAACAGCCACTTTTAGGATGCCACTAAGTTTACTCAGTGTTTGCTAGTATAATGGCATAGTAACAATGAGTTTGAGTGTGCAATGCAGAGGTGCTGCACATAGGTTTGCACCAGTGGGACACTAAAGGAAGTCCAACAGCCACTTTTAGGATGCCACTAAGTTTACTCAGTGTTTGCTAGTATAATGGCTTAGTAACAATGCGTTTGAGTGTGCAATGCAGAGGTGATGCACATAGGTTTGCACCAGTGGGACACTAATGGAAGTCCAACAGCCACTTTTAGGATGCCACTAAGTTTACTCAGTGTCTGCTAGTATTATGGCTTAGTAACAATGAGTTTGAGTGTGCAATGCAGAGGTGCTGCACATAGGCTTGCACCAGTGGGACACTAATGGAAGTCCAACAACCACTTTTAGGATGCCACTAAGTTTACTCAGTGTTTGCTAGTATAATGGCTTAGTAACAATGAGTTTGAGTGTGCAATGCAGTGGTGCTGCAAATAGCTTTGCACCTGTGGGACACTAATGGAAGTCCAATAGCCACTTTTAGGATGACACTAAGTTTACTCATTTTTTGCTAGTATAATGGCTTAGTAACAATGAGTTTGAGTGTGCAATGCAGAGGTGCTGCACATAGGTTTGCACCAGTGGGACACTAATGGAAGTCCAACAGCCACTTTTAGGATGCCACTAAGTTTACTCAGTGTTTGCTAGTATAATGGCTTAGTAACAATGAGTTTGAGTGTGCAATGCAGAGGTGCTGCACATAGGTTTGCACCAGTGGGACACTAATGGAAGTCCAACAGCCACTTTTAGCATGACACTAAGTTTACTCAGTGTTTGCTAGTATAATGGCTTAGTAACAATGAGTTTGAGTGTGCAATGCAGTGGTGCTGCACATAGCTTTGCACCAGTTGGACACTAATGGAAGTCCAACAGCCACTTTTAGGATGCAACTAAGTTTACTCAGTGTTTGCTAGTATACTGGCTTAGTAACAATGAGTTTGAGTGTGCAATGCAGAGGTGCTGCACATAGGTTTGCACCAGAGGGACACTAAAGGAAGTCCAACAGCCACTTTTAGGATGCCACTAAGTTTACTCAGTGTTTGCTAGTATAATGGCTAAGTAACACTGAGTTTGAGTGTGCAATGCAGAGGTGCTGCACATAGGTTTGCACCAGTGGGACACGAATGGAAGTCCAACAGCCACTTTTAGGATGCCACTAAGTTTACTCAGTGTTTGCTAGTATAATGGCTTAGTACCAATGAGTTTGAGTGTGCAATGCAGTGGTGCTGCAAATAGCTTTGCACCAGTTGGACACTAATGGAAGTCCAACAGCCAGTTTTAGGATGCCACTAAGTTTACTCAGTGTTTGCTAGTATAATGGCTTAGTAACAATGAGTTTGAGTGTGCAATGCAGAGATACTGCACATAGGTTTGCACCAGTGGGACACTAAAGGAAGTCCAAAAGCCACTTTTAGGATGCCACTAAGTTTACTCAGTGTTTGCTAGTATAATGGCTTAGTAACACTAAGTTTGAGTGTGCAATGCAGAGGTGCTGCACATAGGTTTGCACCAGTGGGACACTAATGGAAGTCCAACAGCCACTTTTAGGATGCCACTAAGTATACTCAGTGTTTGCTAGTATAATGGCTTAATAACAATGAGTTTCAGTGTGCAATGCAGTGGTACTGGAAATAGCTTTGCACCAGTGGGACACTAATGGAAGTCCAACAGCCACTTTTAGGATGCCACTAAGTATACTCAGTGTTTGCTTGTATAATGGCTTAGTAACAATGAGTTTGAGTGTGCAATGCAGAGGTGCTGCACATAGGTTTGCACCAGTGGGACACTAATGGAAGTCCAACAGCCACTTTTAGGATGCCACTAAGTTTACTCAGTGTTTGCTTGTATAATGGCTTAGTAACAATGAGTTTGAGTGTGCAATGCAGTGGTGCTGCAAATAGCTTTGCACCAGTGGGACACTAATGGAAGTCCAACAGCCACTTTTAGGATGCCACTAAGTTTACTCAGTGCTTGCTAGTATAATGGCTTAGTAACAGTGAGTTTGAGTGTGCAATGCAGAGGTGCTGCACATAGGTTTGCACCAGTAGGACACTAATGGAAGTCCAACAGCCACTTTTAGGATGCCACTAAGTTTACTCAGTGTTTGCTAGTATAATGGCTTAGTAACAATGAGTTTGAGTGTGCAATGCAGAGGTGCTGCACATAGGTTTGCACCAGTGGGACACTAATGGAAGTCCAACAGCCACTTTTAGGATGCCACTAAGTTTACTCAGTGTTTGCTAGTATAATTGGCTTAGTAACAATGAGTTTGAGTGTGCAATGCAGTGGTGCTGCAAATAGCTTTGCACCAGTGGGACACTAATGGAGGTCCAACAGCCACTTTTAGGATGCCACTAAGTTTACTCAGTGTTTGCTAGTAGAATGGCATAGTAACAATGAGTTTGAGTGTGCAATGCAGAGGTGCTGCACATAGGTTTGCACCAGTGGGACACTAATGGAAGTCCAACAGCCACTTTTAGGATGCCACTAAGTTTACTCAGTGTTTGCTAGTATAATTGGCTTAGTAACAATGAGTTTGAGTGTGCAATGCAGTGGTGCTGCAAATAGCTTTGCACCAGTGGGACACTAATGGAGGTCCAACAGCCACTTTTAGGATGCCACTAAGTTTACTCAGTGTTTGCTAGTATAATGGCTTAGTAACAATGAGTTTGAGTGTGCAATGCAGAGGTGCTGCACATAGGTTTGCACCAGTGGGACACTAATGGAAGTCCAACAGCCACTTTTAGGATGCCACTAAGTTTACTCAGTGTTTGCTAGTATAATGGCTTAGTAACACTAAGTTTGAGTGTGCAATGCAGAGGTGCTGCACATAGGTTTGCACCAGTGGGACACTAATGGAAGTCCAACAGCCACTTTTAGGATGCCACTAAGTATACTCAGTGTTTGCTAGTATAATGGCTTAATAACAATGAGTTTCAGTATGCAATGCAGTGGTGCTGCAAAAAGCTTTGCACCAGTGGGACACTAATGGAAGTCCAACAGCCACTTTTAGGATGCCACTAAGTTTACTCAGTGTTTGCTAGTATAATGGCTTGGTAAAAATGATATTGAGTGTGCAATGCAGAGGTGCTGCACATATGTTTGCACCAGTGGGACACTAATAGAAGTCCAACAGCCACTTTTAGGATGCCACTAAGTTTACTCAGTGATTGCTTGTATAATGGCTTAGTAACAATGAGTTTGAGTGTGCAATGCAGTGGTGCTGCAAATAGCTTTGCACCAGTGGGACACTAATGGAAGTCCAACAGCCACTTTTAGGATGCCACTAAGTTTACTCAGTGCTTGCTAGTATAATGGCTTAGTAACAGTGAGTTTGAGTGTGCAATGCAGAGGTGCTGCACATAGGTTTGCACCAGTAGGACACTAATGGAAGTCCAACAGCCACTTTTAGGATGCCACTAAGTTTACTCAGTGTTTGCTAGTATAATGGCTTAGTAATAATGAGTTTGAGTGTGCAATGCAGAGGTGCTGCACATAGGTTTGCACCAGTGGGACACTAATGGAAGTCCAACAGCCACTTTTAGGATGCCACTAAGTTTACTCAGTGTTTGCTAGTATAATTGGCTTAGTAACAATGAGTTTGAGTGTGCAATGCAGTGGTGCTGCAAATAGCTTTGCACCAGTGGGACACTAATGGAGGTCCAACAGCCACTTTTAGGATGCCACTAAGTTTACTCAGTGTTTGCTAGTAGAATGGCATAGTAACAATGAGTTTGAGTGTGCAATGCAGAGGTGCTGCACATAGGTTTGCACCAGTGGGACACCAATGGAAGTCCAACAGCCACTTTTAGGATGCCACTAAGTTTACTCAGTGTTTGCTAGTATAATTGGCTTAGTAACAATGAGTTTGAGTGTGCAATGCAGTGGTGCTGCAAATAGCTTTGCACCAGTGGGACACTAATGGAGGTCCAACAGCCACTTTTAGGATGCCACTAAGTTTACTCAGTGTTTGCTAGTATAATGGCTTAGTAACAATGAGTTTGAGTGTGCAATGCAGAGGTGCTGCACATAGGTTTGCACCAGTGGGACACTAATGGAAGTCCAACAGCCACTTTTAGGATGCCACTAAGTTTACTCAGTGTTTGCTAGTATAATGGCTTAGTAACACTAAGTTTGAGTGTGCAATGCAGAGGTGCTGCACATAGGTTTGCACCAGTGGGACACTAATGGAAGTCCAACAGCCACTTTTAGGATGCCACTAAGTATACTCAGTGTTTGCTAGTATAATGGCTTAATAACAATGAGTTTCAGTGTGCAATGCAGTGGTGCTGCAAATAGCTTTGCACCAGTGGGACACTAATGGAAGTCCAACAGCCACTTTTAGGATGCCACTAAGTTTACTCAGTGTTTGCTAGTATAATGGCTTGGTAAAAATGATATTGAGTGTGCAATGCAGAGGTGCTGCACATATGTTTGCACCAGTGGGACACTAATAGAAGTCCAACAGCCACTTTTAGGATGCCACTAAGTTTACTCAGTGTTTGCTTGTATAATGGCTTAGTAACAATGAGTTTGAGTGTGCAATGCAGTGGTGCTGCAAATAGCTTTGCACCAGTGGGACACTAATGGAAGTCCAACAGCCACTTTTAGGATGCCACTAAGTTTACTCAGTGCTTGCTAGTATAATGGCTTAGTAACAGTGAGTTTGAGTGTGCAATGCAGAGGTGCTGCACATAGGTTTGCACCAGTAGGACACTAATGGAAGTCCAACAGCCACTTTTAGGATGCCACTAAGTTTACTCAGTGTTTGCTAGTATAATGGCTTAGTAAAAATGAGTTTGAGTGTGCAATGCAGAGGTGCTGCACATAGTTTTGCACCAGTGGGACACTAATGGAAGTCCAACAGCCACTTTTAGGATGCCACTAAGTTTACTCAGTGTTTGCTAGTATAATTGGCTTAGTAACAATGAGTTTGAGTGTGCAATGCAGTGGTGCTGCAAATAGTTTTGCACCAGTGGGACACTAATGGAGGTCCAACAGCCACTTTTAGGATGCCACTAAGTTTACTCAGTGTTTGCTAGTATAATGGCTTAGTAACAATGAGTTTGAGTGTGCAATGCAGAGGTGCTGCACATAGGTTTGCACCAGTGGGACACTAATGGAAGTCCAACAGCCACTTTTAGGATGCCACTAAGTTTACTCAGTGTTTGCTAGTATAATGGCTTAGTAACAATGAGTTTGAGTATGCAATGCATAGGTGATGCACATAGGTTTGCACCAGTGGGACACTAATGGAAGTCCAACAGCCACTTTTAGGATGCCACTAAGTTTACTCAGTGTTTGCTAGTATAATGGCTTAGTAACAATGCGTTTGAGTATGCAATGCATAGGTGATGCACATAGGTTTGCACCAGTGGGACACTAATGGAAGTCCAACAGCCACTTTTAGGATGCCACTAAGTTTACTCAGTGTTTGCTAGTATAATGGCTTAGTAACAATGAGTTTGAGTGTGCAATGCAGAGGTACTGCACATAGGTTTGCACCAGTGGGACACTAAAGGAAGTCCAACAGCCACTTTTAGGATGCCACTAAGTTTACTCAGTGTTTGCTAGTATAATGGCTTAGTAACACTAAGTTTGAGTGTGCAATGCAAAGGTGCTGCACATAGGTTTGCACCAGTGGGACACTAATGGAATTCCAACAGCCACTTTTAGGATGCCACTAAGTTTACTGAGTGTTTGCTAGTATAATGGCTTAGTAACAATGAGTTTGAGTGTGCAATGCAGTGGTGCTGCAAATAGCTTTGCAACAGTGGGACACTAATGGAAGTCCAACAGCCACTTTTAGGATGCCACTAAGTTTACTCAGTGTTTGCTAGTATAATGGCTTAGTAACAATGAGTTTGAGTGTGCAATGCAGAGGTGCTGCACATAGGTTTGCACCAGTGGGACACTAATGGAAGTCCAACAGCCATTTTTAGGATGCCACTAAGTTTACTCAGTGTTAGCTAGTATAATGGCTTAGTAACAATGAGTTTGAGTGTGCAAAGCAGGGGTGCTGCACATAGGTTTGCACCAGTGGGACACTAATGGAAGTCCAACAGCCACTTTTAGGATGCCACTAAGTTTACTCAGTGTTTGCTAGTATAATGGCTTAGAAACAATGAGTTTGAGTGTGCAATGCAGTGGTGCTGCAAATAGCTTTGCACCAGTGGGACACTAATGGAGGTCCAACAGCCACTTTTAGGATGCCACTAAGTTTACTCAGTGTTTGCTAGTAGAATGGCATACTAACAATGAGTTTGAGTGTGCAATGCAGAGGTGCTGCACATAGGTTTGCACCAGTGGGACACTAATGGAAGTCCAACAGCCACTTTTAGGATGCCACTAAGTTTACTCAGTGTTTGCTAGTATAATTGGCTTAGTAACAATGAGTTTGAGTGTGCAATGCAGTGGTGCTGCAAATAGCTTTGCACCAGTGGGACACTAATGGAGGTCCAACAGCCACTTTTAGGATGCCACTAAGTTTACTCAGTGTTTGCTAGTATAATGGCTTAGTAACAATGAGTTTGAGTGTGCAATGCAGAGGTGCTGCACATAGGTTTGCACCAGTGGGACACTAATGGAAGTCCAACAGCCACTTTTAGGATGCCACTAAGTTTACTCAGTGTTTGCTAGTATAATGGCTTAGTAACACTAAGTTTGAGTGTGCAATGCAGAGGTGCTGCACATAGGTTTGCACCAGTGGGACACTAATGGAAGCCCAACAGCCACTTTTAGGATGCCACTAAGTATACTCAGTGTTTGCTAGTATAATGGCTTAATAACAATGAGTTTCAGTGTGCAATGCAGTGGTGCTGCAAATAGCTTTGCACCAGTGGGACACTAATGGAAGTCCAACAGCCACTTTTAGGATGCCACTAAGTTTACTCAGTGTTTGCTAGTATAATGGCTTGGTAAAAATGATATTGAGTGTGCAATGCAGAGGTGCTGCACATATGTTTGCACCAGTGGGACACTAATAGAAGTCCAACAGCCACTTTTAGGATGCCACTAAGTTTACTCAGTGTTTGCTTGTATAATGGCTTAGTAACAATGAGTTTGAGTGTGCAATGCAGTGGTGCTGCAAATAGATTTGCACCAGTGGGACACTAATGGAAGTCCAACAGCCACTTTTAGGATGCCACTAAGTTTACTCAGTGTTTGCTAGTATAATTGGCTTAGTAACAATGAGTTTGAGTGTGCAATGCAGTGGTGCTGCAAATAGTTTTGCACCAGTGGGACACTAATGGAGGTCCAACAGCCACTTTTAGGATGCCACTAAGTTTACTCAGTGTTTGCTAGTATAATGGCTTAGTAACAATGCGTTTGAGTATGCAATGCATAGGTGATGCACATAGGTTTGCACCAGTGGGACACTAATGGAAGTCCAACAGCCACTTTTAGGATGCCACTAAGTTTACTCAGTGTTTGCTAGTATAATGGCTTAGTAACAATGAGTTTGAGTGTGCAATGCAGAGGTACTGCACATAGGTTTGCACCAGTGGGACACTAAAGGAAGTCCAACAGCCACTTTTAGGATGCCACTAAGTTTACTCAGTGTTTGCTAGTATAATGGCTTAGTAACACTAAGTTTGAGTGTGCAATGCAGTGGTGCTGCAAATAGCTTTGCATCAGTGGGACACTAATGGAAGTCCAACAGCCACTTTTAGGATGCCACTAAGTTTACTCAGTGTTTGCTACTATAATGGCTTAGTAACAATGAGTTTGAGTGTGCAATGCAGAGGTGCTGCACATAGGTTTGCACCAGTGGGACACTAATGGAAGTCCAACAGCCACTTTTAGGATGCCACTAAGTTTACTCAGTGTTAGCTAGTATAATGGCTTAGTAACAATGAGTTTGAGTGTGCAAAGCAGGGGTGCTGCACATGGGTTTGCACCAGTGGGACACTAATGGAAGCCCAACAGCCACTTTTAGGATGCCACTAAGTTTACTCAGTGTTTGCTAGTATAATGGCTTAGTAACAATGAGTTTGAGTGTGCAATGCAGTGGTGCTGCAAATAGCTTTGCACCTGTGGGACACTAATGGAAGTCCAATAGCCACTTTTAGGATGACACTAAGTTTACTCAGTGTTTGCTAGTATAATGGCTTAGTAACAATGAGTTTGAGTGTGCAATGCAGAGGTGCTGCACATAGGTTTGCACCAGTGGGACACTAATGGAAGTCCAACAGCCACTTTTAGGATGCCACTAAGTTTACTCAGTGTTTGCTATTATAATGGCTTAGTAACAATGAGTTTGAGTGTGCAATGCAGTGGTGCTGCAAATAGCTTTGCACCAGTTGGACACTATTGGAAGTCCAACAGCCACTTTTAGGATTCCACTAAGTTTACTCAGTGTTTGCTAGTATAATGGCTTAGTAACAATGAGTTTGAGTGTGCAATGCAGAGGTGCTGCACTTAGGTTTGCACCAGTAGGACACTAATGGAAGTCCAACAGCCACTTTTAGGATGCCACTAAGTTTACTCAGTGTTTGCTAGTATAATGGCTTAGTAACAATGAGTTTGAGTGTGCAATGCAGAGGTGCTGCACATAGGTTTGCACCAGTGGGACACTAATGGAAGTCCAACAGCCACTTTTAGCATGCCACTAAGTTTACTCAGTGTTTGCTAGTATAATGGCTTAGTACCAATGAGTTTGAGTGTGCAATGCAGTGGTGCTGCAAATAGCTTTGCACCAGTTGGACACTAATGGAAGTCCAACAGCCACTTTTAGGATGCCACTAAGTTTACTCAGTGTTTGCTAGTATAATGGCTTAGTAACAATGAGTTTGAGTGTGCAATGCAGAGGTACTGCACATAGGTTTGCACCAGTGTGACACTAAAGGAAGTCCAACAGCCACTTTTAGGATGCCACTAAGTTTACTCAGTGTTTGCTAGTATAATGGCTTAGTAACACTAAGTTTGAGTGTGCAATGCAGAGGTGCTGCACATAGGTTTGCACCAGTGGGACACTAATGGAAGTCCAACAGCCACTTTTAGGATGCCACTAAGTATACTCAGTGTTTGCTAGTATAATGGCTTAATAACAATGAGTTTCAGTGTGCAATGCAGTGGTGCTGCAAATAGCTTTGCACCAGTGGGACACTAATGGAAGTCCAACAGCCACTTTTAGGATGCCACTAAGTTTACTCAGTGTTTGCTAGTATAATGGCATAGTAACAATGAGTTTGAGTGTGCAATGCAGAGGTGCTGCACATAGGTTTGCACCAGTGGGACACTAAAGGAAGTCCAACAGCCACTTTTAGGATTCCACTAAGTTTACTCAGTGTTTGCTAGTATAATTGCTTAGTAACAATGCGTTTGAGTGTGCAATGCAGAGGTGATGCACATAGGTTTGCACCAGTGGGACACTAATGGAAGTCCAACAGCCACTTTTAGGATGCCACTAAGTTTACTCAGTGTCTGCTAGTATTATGGCTTAGTAACAATGAGTTTGAGTGTGCAATGCAGAGGTGCTGCACATAGGCTTGCACCAGTGGGACACTAATGGAAGTCCAACAGCCACTTTTAGGATGCCACTAAGTTTACTCAGTGTTTGCTAGTATAATGGCTTGGTAAAAATGATATTGAGTGTGCAATGCAGAGGTGCTGCACATATGTTTGCACCAGTGGGACACTAATAGAAGTCCAACAGCCACTTTTAGGATGCCACTAAGTTTATTCAGTGATTGCTTGTATAATGGCTTAGTAACAATGAGTTTGAGTGTGCAATGCAGTGGTGCTGCAAATAGCTTTGCACCAGTGGGACACTAATGGAAGTCCAACAGCCACTTTTAGGATGCCACTAAGTTTACTCAGTGCTTGCTAGTATAATGGCTTAGTAACAGTGAGTTTGAGTGTGCAATGCAGAGGTGCTGCACATAGGTTTGCACCAGAAGGACACTAATGGAAGTCTAACAGCCACTTTTAGGATGCCACTAAGTTTACTCAGTGTTTGCTAGTATAATGGCTTAGTAACAATGAGTTTGAGTGTGCAATGCAGAGGTGCTGCACATAGGTTTGCACCAGTGGGACACTAATGGAAGTCCAACAGCCACTTTTAGGATGCCACTAAGTTTACTCAGTGTTTGCTAGTATAATTGGCTTAGTAACAATGAGTTTGAGTGTGCAATGCAGTGGTGCTGCAAATAGCTTTGCACCAGTGGGACACTAATGGAGGTCCAACAGCCACTTTTAGGATGCCACTAAGTTTACTCAGTGTTTGCTAGTATAATGGCATAGTAACAATGAGTTTGAGTGTGCAATGCAGGGGTGCTGCACATAGGTTTGCACCAGTGGGAGACTAATGGAAGTCCAACAGCCACTTTTAGGATGCCACTAAGTTTACTCAGTGTTTGCTAGTATAATTGGCTTAGTAACAATGAGTTTGAGTGTGCAATGCAGTGGTGCTGCAAATAGCTTTGCACCAGTGGGACACTAATGGAGGTCCAACAGCCACTTTTAGGATGCCACTAAGTTTACTCAGTGTTTGCTAGTATAATGGCTTAGTAACAAGGAGTTTGAGTGTGCAATGCAGAGGTGCTGCACATAGGTTTGCACCAGTGGGACACTAATGGAAGTCCAACAGCCACTTTTAGGATGCCACTAAATTTACTCAGTGTTTGCTAGTATAATGGCTTAGTAACAATGAGTTTGAGTGTGCAATGCAGAGGTGCTGCACACAGGTTTGCACCAGTGGGACACTAATGGAAGTCCAACAGCCACTTTTAGGATGCCACTAAGTTTACTCATGTTTGCTAGTATAATGGCTTAGTAACAATGCGTTTGAGTGTGCAATGCAGAGGTGCTGCACATAGGTTTGCATCAGTGGGACACTAATGGAAGTCCAACAGCCACTTTTAGGATGCCACTAAGTTTACTCAGTGTTTGCTAGTATAATGGCTTAGTAACAATGAGTTTGAGTGTGCAATGCAGTGGTGCTGCAAATAGCTTTGCATCAGTGGGACACTAATGGAAGTCCAACAGCCACTTTTAGGATGCCACTAAGTTTACTCAGTGTTTGCTACTATAATGGCTTAGTAACAATGAGTTTGAGTGTGCAATGCAGAGGTGCTGCACATAGGTTTGCACCAGTGGGACACTAATGGAAGTCCAACAGCCACTTTTAGGATGCCACTAAGTTTACTCAGTGTTAGCTAGTATAATGGCTTAGTAACAATGAGTTTGAGTGTGCAAAGCAGGGGTGCTGCACATGGGTTTGCACCAGTGGGACACTAATGGAAGCCCAACAGCCACTTTTAGGATGCCACTAAGTTTACTCAGTGTTTGCTAGTATAATGGCTTAGTAACAATGAGTTTGAGTGTGCAATGCAGTGGTGCTGCAAATAGCTTTGCACCTGTGGGACACTAATGGAAGTCCAATAGCCACTTTTAGGATGACACTAAGTTTACTCAGTGTTTGCTAGTATAATGGCTTAGTAACAATGAGTTTGAGTGTGCAATGCAGAGGTGCTGCACATAGGTTTGCACCAGTGGGACACTAATGGAAGTCCAACAGCCACTTTTAGGATGCCACTAAGTTTACTCAGTGTTTGCTATTATAATGGCTTAGTAACAATGAGTTTGAGTGTGCAATGCAGTGGTGCTGCAAATAGCTTTGCACCAGTTGGACACTATTGGAAGTCCAACAGCCACTTTTAGGATTCCACTAAGTTTACTCAGTGTTTGCTAGTATAATGGCTTAGTAACAATGAGTTTGAGTGTGCAATGCAGAGGTGCTGCACTTAGGTTTGCACCAGTAGGACACTAATGGAAGTCCAACAGCCACTTTTAGGATGCCACTAAGTTTACTCAGTGTTTGCTAGTATAATGGCTTAGTAACAATGAGTTTGAGTGTGCAATGCAGAGGTGCTGCACATAGGTTTGCACCAGTGGGACACTAATGGAAGTCCAACAGCCACTTTTAGGATGCCACTAAGTTTACTCAGTGTTTGCTAGTATAATGGCTTAGTAACAATGAGTTTGAGTGTGCAATGCAGTGGTGCTGCAAATAGCTTTGCATCAGTGGGACACTAATGGAAGTCCAACAGCCACTTTTAGGATGCCACTAAGTTTACTCAGTGTTTGCTACTATAATGGCTTAGTAACAATGAGTTTGAGTGTGCAATGCAGAGGTGCTGCACATAGGTTTGCACCAGTGGGACACTAATGGAAGTCCAACAGCCACTTTTAGGATGCCACTAAGTTTACACAGTGTTAGCTAGTATAATGGCTTAGTAACAATGAGTTTGAGTGTGCAAAGCAGGGGTGCTGCTCATGGGTTTGCACCAGTGGGACACTAATGGAAGCCCAACAGCCACTTTTAGGATGCCACTAAGTTTACTCAGTGTTTGCTAGTATAATGGCTTAGTAACAATGAGTTTGAGTGTGCAATGCAGTGGTGCTGCAAATAGCTTTGCACCTGTGGGACACTAATGGAAGTCCAATAGCCACTTTTAGGATGACACTAAGTTTACTCAGTGTTTGCTAGTATAATGGCTTAGTAACAATGAGTTTGAGTGTGCAATGCAGAGGTGCTGCACATAGGTTTGCACCAGTGGGACACTAATGGAAGTCCAACAGCCACTTTTAGGATGCCACTAAGTTTACTCAGTGTTTGCTATTATAATGGCTTAGTAACAATGAGTTTGAGTGTGCAATGCAGTGGTGCTGCAAATAGCTTTGCACCAGTTGGACACTATTGGAAGTCCAACAGCCACTTTTAGGATTCCACTAAGTTTACTCAGTGTTTGCTAGTATAATGGCTTAGTAACAATGAGTTTGAGTGTGCAATGCAGAGGTGCTGCACTTAGGTTTGCACCAGTAGGACACTAATGGAAGTCCAACAGCCACTTTTAGGATGCCACTAAGTTTACTCAGTGTTTGCTAGTATAATGGCTTAGTAACAATGAGTTTGAGTGTGCAATGCAGAGGTGCTGCACATAGGTTTGCACCAGTGGGACACTAATGGAAGTCCAACAGCCACTTTTAGCATGCCACTAAGTTTACTCAGTGTTTGCTAGTATAATGGCTTAGTACCAATGAGTTTGAGTGTGCAATGCAGTGGTGCTGCAAATAGCTTTGCACCAGTTGGACACTAATGGAAGTCCAACAGCCACTTTTAGGATGCCACTAAGTTTACTCAGTGTTTGCTAGTATAATGGCTTAGTAACAATGAGTTTGAGTGTGCAATGCAGAGGTACTGCACATAGGTTTGCACCAGTGGGACACTAAAGGAAGTCCAACAGCCACTTTTAGGATGCCACTAAGTTTACTCAGTGTTTGCTAGTATAATGGCTTAGTAACACTAAGTTTGAGTGTGCAATGCAGAGGTGCTGCACATAGGTTTGCACCAGTGGGACACTAATGGAAGTCCAACAGCCACTTTTAGGATGCCACTAAGTATACTCAGTGTTTGCTAGTATAATGGCTTAATAACAATGAGTTTCAGTGTGCAATGCAGTGGTGCTGCAAATAGCTTTGCACCAGTGGGACACTAATGGAAGTCCAACAGCCACTTTTAGGATGCCACTAAGTTTACTCAGTGTTTGCTAGTATAATGGCATAGTAACAATGAGTTTGAGTGTGCAATGCAGAGGTGCTGCACATAGGTTTGCACCAGTGGGACACTAAAGGAAGTCCAACAGCCACTTTTAGGATTCCACTAAGTTTACTCAGTGTTTGCTAATATAATGGCTTAGTAACAATGCGTTTGAGTGTGCAATGCAGAGGTGATGCACATAGGTTTGCACCAGTGGGACACTAATGGAAGTCCAACAGCCACTTTTAGGATGCCACTAAGTTTACTCAGTGTCTGCTAGTATTATGGCTTAGTAACAATGAGTTTGAGTGTGCAATGCAGAGGTGCTGCACATAGGCTTGCACCAGTGGGACACTAATGGAAGTCCAACAGCCACTTTTAGGATGCCACTAAGTTTACTCAGTGTTTGCTAGTATAATGGCTTGGTAAAAATGATATTGAGTGTGCAATGCAGAGGTGCTGCACATATGTTTGCACCAGTGGGACACTAATAGAAGTCCAACAGCCACTTTTAGGATGCCACTAAGTTTACTCAGTGTTTGCTTGTATAATGGCTTAGTAACAATGAGTTTGAGTGTGCAATGCAGTGGTGCTGCAAATAGCTTTGCACCAGTGGGACACTAATGGAAGTCCAACAGCCACTTTTAGGATGCCACTAAGTTTACTCAGTGCTTGCTAGTATAATGGCTTAGTAACAGTGAGTTTGAGTGTGCAATGCAGAGGTGCTGCACATAGGTTTGCACCAGAAGGACACTAATGGAAGTCCAACAGCCACTTTTAGGATGCCACTAAGTTTACTCAGTGTTTGCTAGTATAATGGCTTAGTAACAATGAGTTTGAGTGTGCAATGCAGAGGTGCTGCACATAGGTTTGCACCAGTGGGACACTAATGGAAGTCCAACAGCCACTTTTAGGATGCCACTAAGTTTACTCAGTGTTTGCTAGTATAATTGGCTTAGTAACAATGAGTTTGAGTGTGCAATGCAGTGGTGCTGCAAATAGCTTTGCACCAGTGGGACACTAATGGAGGTCCAACAGCCACTTTTAGGATGCCACTAAGTTTACTCAGTGTTTGCTAGTATAATGGCATAGTAACAATGAGTTTGAGTGTGCAATGCAGGGGTGCTGCACATAGGTTTGCACCAGTGGGACACTAATGGAAGTCCAACAGCCACTTTTAGGATGCCACTAAGTTTACTCAGTGTTTGCTAGTATAATTGGCTTAGTAACAATGAGTTTGAGTGTGCAATGCAGTGGTGCTGCAAATAGCTTTGCACCAGTGGGACACTAATGGAGGTCCAACAGCCACTTTTAGGATGCCACTAAGTTTACTCATGTTTGCTAGTATAATGGCTTAGTAACAATGCGTTTGAGTGTGCAATGCAGAGGTGCTGCACATAGGTTTGCATCAGTGGGACACTAATGGAAGTCCAACAGCCACTTTTAGGATGCCACTAAGTTTACTCAGTGTTTGCTAGTATAATGGCTTAGTAACAATGAGTTTGAGTGTGCAATGCAGAGGTGCTGCACATAGGTTTGCACCAGTGGGACACAAATGGAAGTCCAACAGCCACTTTTAGGATGCCACTAAGTTTACTCAGTGTTTGCTAGTATAATTGGCTTAGTAACAATGAGTTTGAGTGTGCAATGCAGTGGTGCTGCAAATAGCTTTGCACCAGTGGGACACTAATGGAGGTCCAACAGCCACTTTTAGGATGCCACTAAGTTTACTCAGTGTTTGCTAGTATAATGGCATAGTAACAATGAGTTTGAGTGTGCAATGCAGGGGTGCTGCACATAGGTTTGCACCAGTGGGACACTAATGGAAGTCCAACAGCCACTTTTAGGATGCCACTAAGTTTACTCAGTGTTTGCTAGTATAATTGGCTTAGTAACAATGAGTTTGAGTGTGCAATGCAGTGGTGCTGCAAATAGCTTTGCACCAGTGGGACACTAATGGAGGTCCAACAGCCACTTTTAGGATGCCACTAAGTTTACTCAGTGTTTGCTAGTATAATGGCTTAGTAACAAGGAGTTTGAGTGTGCAATGCAGAGGTGCTGCACATAGGTTTGCACCAGTGGGACACTAATGGAAGTCCAACAGCCACTTTTAGGATGCCACTAAATTTACTCAGTGTTTGCTAGTATAATGGCTTAGTAACAATGAGTTTGAGTGTGCAATGCAGAGGTGCTGCACACAGGTTTGCACCAGTGGGACACTAATGGAAGTCCAACAGCCACTTTTAGGATGCCACTAAGTTTACTCATGTTTGCTAGTATAATGGCTTAGTAACAATGCGTTTGAGTGTGCAATGCAGAGGTGCTGCACATAGGTTTGCATCAGTGGGACACTAATGGAAGTCCAACAGCCACTTTTAGGATGCCACTAAGTTTACTCAGTGTTTGCTAGTATAATGGCTTAGTAACAATGAGTTTGAGTGTGCAATGCAGAGGTGCTGCACATAGGTTTGCACCAGTGGGACACAAATGGAAGTCCAACAGCCACTTTTAGCATGCCACTAAGTTTACTCAGTGTTTGCTAGTATTATGGCTTAGTAACAATGAGTTTGAGTGTGCAATGCAGAGGTGCTGCACATAGGCTTGCACCAGTGGGACACTAATGGAAGTCCAACAGCCACTTTAAGGATGCCACTAAGTTTACTCAGTGTTTGCTAGTATAATGGCTTAGTAAAAATGAGTTTGAGTGTGCAATGCAGAGGTGCTGCACACATGTTTGCACCAGTGGGACACTAATGGAAGTCCAACAGCCACTTTTAGGATGCCACTAAGTTTACTCAGTGTTTGCTAGTATAATGGCTTAGAAACAATGAGTTTGAGTGTGCAATGCAGTGGTGCTGCAAATAGCTTTGCACCAGTGGGACACTAATGGAAGTCCAACAGCCACTTTTAGGATGCCACTAAGTTTACTCAGTGTTTGCTAGTATAATGGCTTAGTAACAATGAGTTTGAGTGTGCAATGCAGAGGTGCTGCACTTAGGTTTGCACCAGTAGGACACTAATGGAAGTCCAACAGCCACTTTTAGGATGCCACTAAGTTTACTCAGTGTTTGCTAGTATAATGGCTTAGTAACAATGAGTTTGAGTGTGCAATGCAGAGGTGCTGCACATAGGTTTGCACCAGTGGGACACTAATGGAAGTCCAACAGCCACTTTTAGCATGCCACTAAGTTTACTCAGTGTTTGCTAGTATAATGGCTTAGTAACAATGAGTTTGAGTATGCAATGCAGTGGTGCTGCAAATAGCTTTGCACCAGTGGGACACTAATGGAAGTCCAACAGCCACTTTTAGGATGCCACTAAGTTTACTCAGTGTTTGCTAGTATAATGGCTTAGTAACAATGAGTTTGAGTGTGCAATGCAGTGGTGCTGCAAATAGCTTTGCACCAGTTGGACACTAATGGAAGTCCAACAGCCACTTTTAGGATGCCACTAAGTTTACTCAGTGTTTGCTAGTATACTGGCTTAGTAACAATGAGTTTGAGTGTGCAATGCAGAGGTGCTGCACATAGGTTTGCACAAGAGGGACACTAAAGGAAGTCCAACAGCCACTTCTAGGATGCCACTAAGTTTACTCAGTGTTTGCTAGTATAATGGCTTAGTAACAATGAGTTTGAGTGTGCAATGCAGAGGTGCTGCACATAGGTTTGCACCAGTGGGACACGAATGGAAGTCCAACAGCCACTTTTAGGATGCCACTAAATTTACTCAGTGTTTGCTAGTATAATGGCTTAGTACCAATGAAATTGAGTGTGCAATGCAGTGGTGCTGCAAATAGCTTTGCACCAGTGGGACACTAATCGAAGTCCAATAGCCACTTTTAGGATGCCACTAAGTTTACTCAGTGTTTGCTAGTATAATGGCTTAGTAACAATGAGTTTGAGTGTGCAATGCAGAGGTACTGCACATAGGTTTGCACCAGTGGGGCACTAAAGGAAGTCCAACAGCCACTTTTAGGATGCCACTAAGTTTACTCAGTGTTTGCTAGTATAATGGCTTAGTAACACTAAGTTTGAGTGTGCAATGCAGAGGTGCTGCACATAGGTTTGCACCAGTGGGACACTATTAGAAGTCCAACAGCCACTTTTAGGATGCCACTAAATATACTCAGTGTTTGCTAGTATAATGGCTTAATAACAATGAGTTTGAGTGTGCAATGCAGTGGTGCTGCAAATAGCTTTGCACCAGTGGGACACTAATGGAAGTCCAACAGCCACTTTTAGGATGCCACTAAGTTTACTCATGTTTGCTAGTATAATGGCTTAGTAACAATGCGTTTGAGTGTGCAATGCAGAGGTGCTGCACATAGGTTTGCACCAGAGGGACACTAAAGGAAGTCCAACAGCCACTTCTAGGATGCCACTGAGTTTACTCAGTGTTTGCTAGTATAATGGCTTAGTAACACTGAGTTTGAGTGTGCAATGCAGAGGTGCTGCACATAGGTTTGCACCAGTGGGACACGAATGGAAGTCCAACAGCCACTTTTAGGATGCCACTAAATTTACTCAGTGTTTTTTAGTATAATGGCTTAGTACCAATGAGTTTGAGTGTGCAATGCAGTGGTGCTGCAAATAGCTTTGCACCAGTGGGACACTAATCGAAGTCCAATAGCCACTTTTAGGATGCCACTAAGTTTACTCAGTGTTTGCTAGTATAATGGCTTAGTAACATTGAGTTTGAGTGTGCAATGCAGAGGTACTGCACATAGGTTTGCACCAGAGGGGCACTAAAGGAAGTCCAACAGCCACTTTTAGGATGCCACTAAGTTTACTCAGTGTTTGCTAGTATAATGGCATAGTAACAATGAGTTTGAGTGTGCAATGCAGTGGTGCTGCAAATAGCTTTGCATCAGTGGGACACTAATGGAAGTCCAACAGCTACTTTTAGGATGCCACTAAGTTTACTCAGTGTTTGCTAGTATAATGGCTTAGTAACAATGAGTTTGAGTGTGAGATGCAGAGGTGCTGCACATAGGTTTGCACCAGTGGGACACTAATGGAAGTCCAACAGCCACTTTTAGGATGCCACTAAGTTTACTCAGTGTTTGCTAGTATAATGGCTTAGTAACAATGAGTTTGAGTGTGCAATGCAGTGGTGCTGCAAATAGCTTTGCACCAGTGAGACACTAATGGAAGTCCAATAGCCACTTTTAGGATGCCACTAAGTTTACTCAGTGTTTGCTAGTATAATGGCTTAGTAACAATGAGTTTGAGTGTGCAATGCAGAGGTGCTGCACATAGGTTTGCACCAGTGGGACACTAATGGAAGTCCAACAGCCACTTTTAGGATGCCACTAAGTTTACTCAGTGTTTGCTAGTATAATGGCTTAGTAACAATGAGTTTCAGTGTGCAATGCAGTGGTGCTGCAAATAGCTTTGCACCAGTTGGACACTAATGGAAGTCCAACAGCCACTTTTAGGATGCCACTAAGTTTACTCAGTGTTTGCTAGTATACTGGCTTAGTAACAGTGAGTTTGAGTGTGCAATGCAGAGGTGCTGCACATAGGTTTGCACCAGTGGGACACTAAAGGAAGTCCAACAGCCACTTTTAGGATGCCACTAAGTTTGCTCAGTGTTTGCTAGTATAATGGCTTAGTAACACTGAGTTTGAGTGTGCAATGCAGAGGTGCTGCACATAGGTTTGCACCAGTGGGACACGAATGGAAGTCCAACAGCCACTTTTAGGATGCCACTAAGTTTACTCAGTGTTTGCTAGTATAATGGCTTAGTACCAATGAGTTTGAGTGTGCAATGCAGTGGTGCTGCAAATAGCTTTGCACCAGTGGGACACTAATGGAAGTCCAATAGCCACTTTTAGGATGCCACTAAGTTTACTCAGTGTTTGCTAGTATAATGGCTTAGTAACAATGAGTTTGAGTGTGCAATGCAGAGGTGCTGCACATAGGTTTGCACCAGTGGGACACTAATGGAAGTCCAACAGCCACTTTTAGGATGCCACTAAGTTTACTCAGTGTTTGCTAGTATAATGGCTTAGTAACAATGAGTTTGAGTGTGCAATGCAGTGGTGCTGCAAATAGCTTTGCATCAGTGGGACACTAATGGAAGTCCAACAGCCACTTTTAGGATGCCACTAAGTTTACTCAGTGTTTGCTAGTATAATGGCTTAGTAACAATGAGTTTGAGTGTGCAATGCAGAGGTGCTGCACATAGGTTTGCACCAGTGGGACACTAATGGAAGTCCAACAGCCACTTTTAGGATGCCACTAAGTTTACTCAGTGTTTGCTAGTATAATGGCTTAGTAACAATGATTTTGAGTGTGCAATGCAGAGGTGCTGCACATAGGTTTGCACCAGTGGCACACTAATGGAAGTCCAACAGCCACTTTTAGGATGCCACTAAGTTTACTCAGTGTTTGCTAGTATAATGGCTTAGTAACAATGAGTTTAAGTGTGCAATGCAGAGGTGCTGCACATAGGTTTGCACCAGTGGGACACTAATAGAATTCCAACAGCCACTTTTAGGATGCCACTAAGTTTACTCAGTGTTTGCTAGTATAATGGCTTAGTAACAATGAGTTTGAGTGTGCAATGCAGAGGTGCTGCACATAGGTTTGCACCAGTGGGACACTAATGGAAGTCCAACAGCCACTTTTAGGATGCCACTAAGTTTACTCAGTGTTTGCTAGTATAATGGCTTAGTAACAATGAGTTTGAGTGTGCAATACAGTGGTGCTGCAAATAGCTTTGCACCAGTGGGACACTAATGGAAGTCCAATAGCCACTTTTAGGATGCCACTAAGTTTACTCAGTGTTTGCTAGTATAATGGCTTAGTAACAATGAGTTTGAGTGTGCAATGCAGAGGTGCTGCACATAGGTTTGCACCAGTGGGACACTAATGGAAGCCCAACAGCCACTTTTAGGATGCCACTAAGTTTACTCAGTGTTTGCTAGTATAATGGCTTAGTAACAATGAGTTTGAGTGTGCAATGCAGTGGTGCTGCAAATAGCTTTGCACCAGTTGGACACTAATGGAAGTCCAACAGCCACTTTTAGGATGCCACTAAGTTTACTCAGTGTTTGCTAGTATACTGGCTTAGTAACAATGAGTTTGAGTGTGCAATGCAGAGGTGCTGCACATAGGTTTGCACCAGTGGGACACTAAAGGAAGTCCAACAGCCACTTTTAGGATGCCACTAAGTTTACTCAGTGTTTGCTAGTATAATGGCTTAGTAACAATGAGTTTGAGTGTGCAATGCAGTGGTGCTGCAAATAGCTTTGCACCAGTGGGACACTAATGGATGTCCAACAGCCAGTTTTAGGATGCCACTAAGTTTACTCAGTGTTTGCTAGTATAATGGCTTAGTAACAATGAGTTTGAGTGTGCAATGCAGAGGTGCTGCACATAGGTTTGCACCAGTGGGACACTAATGGAAGTCCAACAGCCACTTTTAGGATGCCACTAAGTTTACTCAGTGTTTGCTAGTATAATGGCTTAGTAACAATGAGTTTGAGTCTGCAATGCAGAGGTGCTGCACATAGGTTTGCACCAGTGGGACACTAATGGAAGTCCAACAGCCACTTTTAGGATGCCACTAAGTTTACTCAGCGTTTGCTAGTATAATGGCTTAGTAACAATGAGTTTGAGTGTGCAATGCAGTGGTGCTGCAAATAGCTTTGCACCAGTGGGACACTAATGGAAGTCCAATAGCCACTTTTAGGATGCCACTAAGTTTACTCAGTGTTTGCTAGTATAATGGCTTAGTAACAATGAGTTTGAGTGTGCAATGCAGAGGTGCTGCACATAGGTTTGCACCAGTGGGACACTAATGGAAGTCCAACAGCCACTTTTAGGATGCCACTAAGTTTACTCAGTGTTTGCTAGTATAATGGCTTAGTAACAATGAGTTTGAGTCTGCAATGCAGAGGTGCTGCACATAGGTTTGCACCAGTGGGACACTAAAGGAAGTCCAACAGCCACTTTTAGGATGCCACTAAGTTTACTCAGTGTTTGCTAGTATAATGGCTTAGTAACAATGAGTTTGAGTGTGCAATGCAGACGTGCTGCACTTAGGTTTGCACCAGTAGGACACTAATGGAAGTCCAACAGCCACTTTTAGGATGCCACTAAGTTTACTCAGTGTTTGCTAGTATAATGGCTTAGTAACAATGAGTTTGAGTGTGCAATGCAGAGGTGCTGCACATAGGTTTGCACCAGTGGGACACTAATGGAAGTCCAATAGCCACTTTTAGCATGCCACTAAGTTTACTCAGTGTTTGCTAGTATAATGACTTAGTAACAATGAGTTTGAGTATGCAATGCAGTGGTGCTGCAAATAGCTTTGCACCAGTGGGACACTAATGGAAGTCCAACAGCCACTTTTAGGATGCCACTAAGTTTACTCAGTGTTTGCTAGTATAATGGCTTGGTAACAATGAGTTTGAGTGTGCAATGCAGAGGTGCTGCACATAGGTTTGCACCAGTGGGACACTAATGGAAGTCCAACAGCCACTTTTAGGATGCCACTAAGTTTACTCAGTGTTTGCTAGTATAATGGCTTAGTAACAATGAGTTTGAGTGTGCAATGCAGGGGTGCTGCACATAGGTTTGCACCAGTGGGACACTAATGGAAGTCCAACAGCCACATTTAGGATGCCACTAAGTTTACTCAGTGTTTGCTAGTATAATGGCTTAGTAACAATGAGTTTGAGTGTGCAATGCAGAGGTGCTGCACATAGGTTTGCACCAGTGGGACACTAATGGAAGTCCAACAGCCACTTTTAGGATTCCACTAAGTTTACTCAGTGTTTGCTAGTATAATGGCTTAGTAACAATGAGTTTGAGTGTGCAATGCAGTGGTGCTGCAAATAGCTTTGCACCAGTTGGACACTATTGAAAGTCCAACAGCCACTTTTAGGATGCCACTAAGTTTACTCAGTGTTTGCTAGTATAATGGCTTAGTAACAATGAGTTTGAGTGTGCAATGCAGAGGTGCTGCACATAGGTTTGCACCAGTGGGACACTAAAGGAAGTCCAACAGCCACTTTTAGGATGCCACTAAGTTTACTCAGTGTTTGCTAGTATAATGGCTTAGTAACAATGAGTTTGAGTGTGCAATGCAGAGGTGCTGCACATAGGTTTGCACCAGTGGGACACTAATGGAAGCCCAACAGCCACTTTTAGGATGCCACTAAGTTTACTCAGTGTTTGCTAGTATAATGGCTTAGTAACAATGAGTTTGAGTGTGCAATGCAGTGGTGCTGCAAATAGCTTTGCACCAGTGGGACACTAATGGAAGTCCAATAGCCACTTTTAGGATGACACTAAGTTTACTCAGTGTTTGCTAGTATAATGGCTTAGTAACAATGAGTTTGAGTGTGCAATGCAGAGGTGCTGCACATAGGTTTGCACCAGTGGGACACTAATGGAAGTCCAACAGCCACCTTTAGGATGCCACTAAGTTTACTCAGTGTTTGCTAGTATAATGGCTTAGTAACAATGAGTTTGAGTGTGCAATGCAGTAGTGCTGCAAATAGCTTTGCACCAGTTGGACACTATTGGAAGTCCAACAGCCACTTTTAGGATGCCACTAAGTTTACTCAGTGTTTGCTAGTATAATGGCTTGGTAACAATGAGTTTGAGTGTGCAATGCAGAGGTGCTGCACATAGGTTTGTACCAGTGGGACACTAATGGAAGTCCAACAGCCACTTTTAGGATGCCACTAAGTTTACTCAGTGTTTGCTAGTATAATGGCTTAGTAACAATGAGTTTGAGTGTGCAATGCAGGGGTGCTGCACATAGGTTTGCACCAGTGGGACACTTATGGAAGTCCAACAGCCACTTTTAGGATGCCACTAAGTTTACTCAGTGTTTGCTAGTATAATGGCTTAGTAACAATGAGTTTGAGTGTGCAATGCAGTGGTGCTGCAAATAGCTTTGCACCTGTGGGACACTAATGGAAGTCCAATAGCCACTTTTAAGATGCCACTAAGTTTACTCAGTGTTTGCTAGTATAATGGCTTAGTAACAATGAGTTTGAGTGTGCAATGCAGAGGTGCTGCACATAGGTTTTCACCAGTGGGACACTAATGGAAGTCCAACAGCCACTTTTAGGATGCCACTAAGTTTACTCAGTGTTTGCTAGTATAATGACTTAGTAACAATGAGTTTGAGTATGCAATGCAGTGGTGCTGCAAATAGCTTTGCACCAGTGGGACACTAATGGAAGTCCAACAGCCACTTTTAGGATGCCACTAAGTTTACTCAGTGTTTGCTAGTATAATGGCTTGGTAACAATGAGTTTGAGTGTGCAATGCAGAGGTGCTGCACATAGGTTTGCACCAGTGGGACACTAATGGAAGTCCAACAGCCACTTTTAGGATGCCACTAAGTTTACTCAGTGTTTGCTAGTATAATGGCTTAGTAACAATGAGTTTGAGTGTGCAATGCAGGGGTGCTGCACATAGGTTTGCACCAGTGGGACACTAATGGAAGTCCAACAGCCACATTTAGGATGCCACTAAGTTTACTCAGTGTTTGCTAGTATAATGGCTTAGTAACAATGAGTTTGAGTGTGCAATGCAGAGGTGCTGCACATAGGTTTGCACCAGTGGGACACTAATGGAAGTCCAACAGCCACTTTTAGGATTCCACTAAGTTTACTCAGTGTTTGCTAGTATAATGGCTTAGTAACAATGAGTTTGAGTGTGCAATGCAGTGGTGCTGCAAATAGCTTTGCACCAGTTGGACACTATTGAAAGTCCAACAGCCACTTTTAGGATGCCACTAAGTTTACTCAGTGTTTGCTAGTATAATGGCTTAGTAACAATGAGTTTGAGTGTGCAATGCAGAGGTGCTGCACATAGGTTTGCACCAGTGGGACACTAAAGGAAGTCCAACAGCCACTTTTAGGATGCCACTAAGTTTACTCAGTGTTTGCTAGTATAATGGCTTAGTAACAATGAGTTTGAGTGTGCAATGCAGAGGTGCTGCACATAGGTTTGCACCAGTGGGACACTAATGGAAGCCCAACAGCCACTTTTAGGATGCCACTAAGTTTACTCAGTGTTTGCTAGTATAATGGCTTAGTAACAATGAGTTTGAGTGTGCAATGCAGTGGTGCTGCAAATAGCTTTGCACCAGTGGGACACTAATGGAAGTCCAATAGCCACTTTTAGGATGCCACTAAGTTTACTCAGTGTTTGCTAGTATAATGGCTTAGTAACAATGAGTTTGAGTGTGCAATGCAGAGGTGCTGCACATAGGTTTGCACCAGTGGGACACTAATGGAAGTCCAACAGCCACCTTTAGGATGCCACTAAGTTTACTCAGTGTTTGCTAGTATAATGGCTTAGTAACAATGAGTTTGAGTGTGCAATGCAGTAGTGCTGCAAATAGCTTTGCACCAGTGGGACACTATTGGAAGTCCAACAGCCACTTTTAGGATGCCACTAAGTTTACTCAGTGTTTGCTAGTATAATGGCTTGGTAACAATGAGTTTGAGTGTGCAATGCAGAGGTGCTGCACATAGGTTTGTACCAGTGGGACACTAATGGAAGTCCAACAGCCACTTTTAGGATGCCACTAAGTTTACTCAGTGTTTGCTAGTATAATGGCTTAGTAACAATGAGTTTGAGTGTGCAATGCAGGGGTGCTGCACATAGGTTTGCACCAGTGGGACACTTATGGAAGTCCAACAGCCACTTTTAGGATGCCACTAAGTTTACTCAGTGTTTGCTAGTATAATGGCTTAGTAACAATGAGTTTGAGTGTGCAATGCAGTGGTGCTGCAAATAGCTTTGCACCTGTGGGACACTAATGGAAGTCCAATAGCCACTTTTAAGATGCCACTAAGTTTACTCAGTGTTTGCTAGTATAATGGCTTAGTAACAATGAGTTTGAGTGTGCAATGCAGAGGTGCTGCACATAGGTTTTCACCAGTGGGACACTAATGGAAGTCCAACAGCCACTTTTAGGATGCCACTAAGTTTACTCAGTGTTTGCTAGTATAATGGCTTAGTAACAATGAGTTTGAGTATGCAATGCAGTGATACTGCAAATAGCTTTGCACCAGTGGGACACTAATGGAAGTCCAACAGCCACTTTTAGGATGCCACTAAGTTTACTCAGTGTTTGCTAGTATAATGGCTTAGTAACAATGAGTTTGAGTGTGCAATGCAGAGGTGCCGCACATAGGTTTGCACCAGTGGGACACTAATGGAAGTCCAACAGCCACTTTTAGGATGCCACTAAGTTTACTCAGTGTTTACTAGTATAATGGCTTAGTAACAATGAGTTTGAGTGTGCAATGCAGAGGTGCTGCACATAGGTTTGCACCAGTGGGACACTAATGGAAGTCCAACAGCCACTTTTAGGATGCCACTAAGTTTCCTCAGTGTTTGCTAGTATAATGGCTTAGTAACAATGAGTTTGAATGTGCAATGGGCAGGAGGGTACAGTGGTAGGGTTGTGGGTCTGGGTAGAGGAAAGGAAGCCTCCCTTTCTATCCCTCCTAATGGGGAAATGCAGCGAGGAAATCCCTGACCTTAGCTACACAGACGCTGTCATCTTGTGTAGCTGTTAAAATCTGTTTTCACGGACCTGATTGTCACCTATGGCTCTGACCCTGCCGGTATTAGCCCTTACAAGGTCTAATAGAAACTTCTATCCCTATTCTGTATAGCGCTGTGTATAGAGCGTAGACAGCAGTATCGGAGACAGGAGCTACTTCAGCGGTGACTGACACCAAGACGCAGAAGGCAGATAATGGCGTGCTGGAGGAGAAATGTCCGTTTTTATAATGCATGGACATGTGACATGGACATCCTATCACACATGACGTTGCTTCTCTGGCTAAAAGTCCACTTAGCTGCGTGTGTGTCTGGGATTGGCTGACATGCTGGCCGCCCCACTACACGTGCACGCTTATGGAAGGAAGACAAGGAAAAAAAAAAAAAATGGTGATCGCCATTATCCAAACAGCAGTGATCTGAATGCGCTGTTCCCGCACACTATACGCTGAAATTTCATAATAGTGTGAGTCACAGAGTGACTTACACTATTACAGCGGAAAGCCAGCTAGTAATTAGCTTGTCTTTTTGCTGCTAGAACCGTTCTCGAACGAATCTAGAACTGTCGAGCTTTAGCAAAAAGCTCGAGTTCTAGTTCGATCTAGAACAGCCCCCAAATTCACTCGAGCCGCGAACTGGAGAACCTCGAACCGCGCTCAACTCTACTCATAACCCGTCATTTTGACAGGCGGATAATGTATTAAAGTGCAATGTGCAATATATGTAATAATAATATAGCCAATGAACACTAATATGGGACGATAACAATATCTTTGACAATATCCATATACATGTACAGCTATATACCTATAATGAAAGGTGTGACCTGATGATTTAAAAAGGATGAAATGCTCACATCAAAAAATACATATAAAATAGTCATACTGTAGTATGATACCAGGAATTCCAGGAATTCACCAGAGAACATATTAATATAATGTGTCACAGTACATGCAACGTCAATAAAATAGATTTTGAGATAAAAAGTGTGTCTTTTGTGTGTAAAAAAAGGGAAGGGAGAGATCCTTTTTACATATAGTGGTAAAAATTACTGTGGGTCAGTCTCGAACCTCTGTTCCAATATAGAAAAGAAGTCCAGCGCAGTCCTCAGGATGTAGACTTTAAAATCATCAATATTTATTTGTGAAATCCAATAAAAGCCATAAAGTATAAAGCGGTCAGCAAAAAATACAGGGGATACAGATACCACAGAACTACGCGTTTCGACACATAGTCTTACTCATGTTCAAGTGAGGAAAGAATGTCGGTTTCCTAAATGGTGTGGCACACACCCTCCTTAATTGTATACACATGTGAGTTACCTACATGGTTTCCATATACATAGTAAATGGTTACAATGCGGTTTTGTGAATAAAATCAAGGAGAAGTGAAAGGAAAAATAATAGTGGTTTAAAATAATAGTAAAATCACATGTTGCTAAACATGTATATCTTTATATTCTATGCGTTCATTAGTTATATATTCTGTATCAATATTCTATATGACAAATTTGTAAATTTAAGAATACAATCACAATATCCATAATATAGTCATTAGTGTAGGAACACTTTATGAAATCCAATAGATGCACGTTTACTCTGATCCTGATTCCCATTTTATATATATGTATCAATTATATGATTATCTATAGTGGAGGATTATTTTTATATCTTATCTATATATAAAACTTGTTATCGGCAAACAATATTTTGTCTAAATAGGTGGTTTTCCCATTTCATTAATAATATGCACTTTTAATTTTAATCTATCTTTTTATAAAGTTGTTTTAGATTTATATAGAAAAAAGAAGGACCATTTTTTGCAATATCACATTTTATCATGAGTTTGGGTTCATATTAATATAAATTCAAAGAAAATCTATCTCATGAGCTGCACTAAAAAATTCTATATCAGACAATATAGGTTTAATTATCTATCCCCTATTTTGATTAAAAATAATATGGTCATTTCATAATTTCACCAAATGTTCATGCGTTTTTGATAAACTGCACTATGAGGTTTATATGAGACAATACAAGTTTAATAATCTTTCCCCTATTTTAGTTAAGACTAATATGGTCATGTCAAAAATGTCACCATATATTCATCAATTTATTTGGGGAGGGGACCCTGGAAGTGTAATATATAAAAAATGTCATAGTAATTCACATATAGTGCCAATATTAATTATGTTGCAGGTCGTTGTATAGATCTACAAATCCACATAGATCTCAAAGGGTAGATTTTATTTTCATTTAACAATGGATTTTAATCACATAAGCATCTAAAAGTGCAGCCCTCCATCCACCCGGATGGAATAGTTGTCCAACTGGGTGAATAAAAAGCTCTATCACTTGCAGAAGAAAACGCAGTAAGGGATGTCCACAGCTGCATAAATTAATAGTGCAGGATGAGATCCTGGCGATTATTCATACCAAACGGTATTCTTGTCTCCAGGGTGTGGATCCAGTATATTTCTCTATTAAGGAGTTTCCTCCTATAGTTCTGCCCAGCGCAAGGAAGAGAAATACGTCAGTAAATTTCCAGGTGCTTTATTTTGCTTGGTTTCCCATAAAACGATCATATAAACATATGAACAGTTAAGATATAGTCCTCCGTGGATATTGACACAACAGCGACGCGTTTCGACTTGACAAACGCTACACTCCAGTAGCCGAAACGCGTCGCTGTTGTGTCAATATCCACGGAGGACTATGTCTTAACTGTTCATATGTTTATATGATCGTTTTATTGGAAACCAAGCAAAATAAAGCACCTGGAAATTTACTGACGTATTTCTCCTCCTTGCGCTGGGCAGAACGCTTTCCTCTTCATTATACTCAGGTAACAGCACCTGCAGCCCGAGCAGCAGAGGGAAATCTGAGCACATGGAATGGGTGAGCTGAAAGTTTTTCTTATTGTTTCCTCCTATAGTCTCCTCCCCGGGTAGGTTTATATACTTTTTCTATACTCAAGAATTTAAAGCTGTGGACATCACCTCCATGCACTGTCTGGAAGTGTCTGGACGCAGCTGAGATAGAAACAGCCTGGAAATTAATCGCATCTGAAAGATGCCGTCTTATTCTAGTTTTAAGAGGTCCTGTTGTACATCCCGTGTACTGGAGATGACAGATAGTACATATGATAAGGTAGAGAACATGATCTGTATTGCAATTAATAAATTCCTTGATATTAAACTCTTTGTAGTTTTTATTTGATTGGAAGGTGCGACTTTTTAATGCATGATTACAGGCTTTACATTTAGTGGCTCCACATCTGAAAAATCCCCTTAGATCCAACCAGCAACCCCTATTATGTTTATTATTTTTAGTACTAGTAAAACAGCTGGGAGATAGGAGATTACCAAGTGTAGGTGCTGTTCTCGCTATATATCTTATTCCTTCTTGTATTATATTTTTTAATAGATAGAGCTTTTTATTCACCCAGTTGGACAACTATTCCATCCGGGTGGATGGAGGGCTGCACTTTTAGATGCTTATGTGATTAAAATCCATTGTTAAATGAAAATAAAATCTACCCTTTGAGATCTATGTGGATTTGTAGATCTATACAACGACCTGCAACATAATTAATATTGGCACTATATGTGAATCACTATGACATTTTTTATATATTACACTTCCAGGATCCCCTCCCCAAATAAATTGATGAATATATGGTGAAAGTTTTGACATGACCATATTAGTCTTAACTAAAATAGGGGAAAGATTATTAAACTTGTATTGTCTCATATAAACCTCATAGTGCAGTTTATCAAAAACGCATGAACATTTGGTGAAATTAAGAAATGACCATATTATTTTTAATCAAAATAGGGGATAGATAATTAAACCTATATTGTCTGGTATAGAATTTTTTAGTGCAGCTCATGAGATAGATTTTCTTTGAATTTATATTAATATGAACCCAAACTCATGATCAAATGTGATATTGCAAAAAATGGTCCTTCTTTTTTCTATATAAATCTAAAACAACTTTATAAAAAGATAGATTAAAATTAAAAGTGCATATTATTAATGAAATGGGAAAACCACCTATTTAGACAAAATATTGTTTGCCGATAACAAATTTTATATATAGATAAGATATAAAAATAATCCTCCACTATAGATAATCATATAATTGATACATATATATAAAATGGGAATCAGGATCAGAGTAAACGTGCATCTATTGGATTTCATAAAGTGTTCCTACACTAATGACTATATTATGGATATTGTGGTTGTATTCTTAAATTTATAAATATGTCATATAGAATATTGATACAGAATATATAACTAATGCACGCATAGAATATAAAGATATACATGTTTAGCAACATGTGATTTAACTATTATTTTAAACCACTATTATTTTTCCTTTCACTTCTCCTTGATTTTATTCACAAAACCGCATTGTAACCATTTACTATGTATATGGAAACCATGTAGGTAACTCACATGTGTATGCAATTAAGGAGGGTGTGTGCCACACCATTTAGGAAACCGACATTCTTTCCTCACTTGAACATGAGTAAGACTATGTGTCGAAACGCGTAGTTCTGTGGGGTCTCCATATCTGTATCCCCTGTATTTTTTGCTGACCGCTTTATACTTTATGGCTTTTATTGGATTTCTCAAATAAATATTGATGATTTTAAAGTCTACATCCTGAGGACTGCGCTGGACTTCTTTTCTATATCGTACATTTGGCTGCCAAGCTTTCCCTGCGCCAGGTCCACAAAGACAGCGGTGAACAGCAACTCGGTGAGCTGAACTTTTTTCTTTATTTCTGTTCCAATATGGTTTCTGCATATCAAGTGAAACAGAAAACAGTGAAGTCCATACCTATGTCTCCACCAGACAACAGTGTTGTGAAGTACAAATGAAAAACAATAAGGGAAAGGGATAAGAACTATCAGATACACAGTAGTACGGCAAGAAACAGGTCAGTACCCATACAGAAACTATATTCCAGAGGAGTCACTATCAAAGCGTGAACGCCAAGGGTAAGGTGACTAGAGTTCAAAGCGTGGGAAAAAAACACAGTGCGCATGTCAGAGAATAGGATAAGCAGCTGGTGTGTCCTCCAAGACAGAGCTCAAAGCCGAAGCATGAATACGTGGTGTATCCTCATGTACCGTCATTAAGACATGAGGATCGTATGTTCAAAGTGCAGTGTGCAATATATGTAGTAGAAATATAACAAATGAAAGCTCAAATGGGACGCTAAAAATATCTTGGATACTATCCATATATATGTAAGAGTATGTCTATATAAGGAAAGGTGTGACCTGATGGTTTTCATTGAAAAAATGCTCATATATAAAAAATAAAATACTTTTTTTAAAATGCTCACATATAATAACATTATAAAATACAGTATAAAAATATCAATACATTAAGAACACCTATTTATCCCTTAATAAAATAGATCAGTCACCTCATTTAAACCCAGAGGTTTCAGCGTATTGAGCTTGTAAATCCAAAATGTCTCTTTTTTGCTCAACAATTCAATACGATTAATGGCAAAGGGGGATATCTGTTCAATGGGAGTAATCCTCAATTGGGATTTTCCTTTATGTATCAGGGTCACATGCCTGGAAAGGCCATGTAACATGAACCCTATTTTTATGTTATGCCTGTGTGAGTTTATTCTGTTGTGAAGAGGCTGCGTCGTCCTACACACATATCGCTTATTACACTCACACTCTATCAAATAAATTACAAGATCCGATTGGCATGTAAGATGGCCTTTAATGGAAAATTCTGTCCCCCCTGGATCGGACCCAAAAGTGACCCTTTTATGTTGTATGATATTACAACATAAACAATTTTTTGCTAGGCATTTATATGCCCCCCAGAGGTTTGTTAGTGGTGATAACCATATCATTATTTCAGAGCCTACTAGGAGCCAGATGATTCTTCAAACTAGAAGCCCTGCGGTAGGTGATTCCAGGCTTCAGAGGTATGATATCCCTCAGAAAGGGATCGTTGAAAAGGATTTTCCAATGTTTATAAATGATATCCTTTACCATCATCACTGTATGTCATCAAAAAATTGGAAGAAAACGATATATTATTATCCTTTTTATCGGGATTGTTAGTCTTGGCGATTAGATCAACTTGTTTCAGAGTTCTATTCACATTGTACGCTTTTTTAACAACCGAAAGGGGGTATTTTTTTATCCAAGAATCTTTCTTTTAAAATCCCTGCTTGTTCCTGGAAATCTATATCCCAGGTGCAGTTTTTTCGTATCCTCTGAAATTGATTTTTAGGAACATTTATTAACCATTTATTATAGTGGCTACTAGTGAAATCAATATAGCCATTGCTATCTACCTTTTTAAAGAAGGTTTTAGTGTAAATAGTCCCACTATTTTGTACGATCGTTAAGTCTAGGAAATCTATCATGTCAGATTTTACTGTAGGAGAAAAGGAGTCCCCAATTATTATTTTTGATGCGTCCCAAAAAGGAATGTAGGTTGTTCTCTGAGTTATCCCAGATAATGAATAAGTCATCAATATATCTCCTATAAATTATCACATGTTTAAAATATTCAGAGTTATATATATATAGCAGTTCAAACAAGCCCATAGAAAGGTTAGCGAAGGTTGGTGTTACTTTTGAGCCCATCGCTGTACCACAGCATTGATGATACAGAGTATCCTGAAAAGTGAAATAGTTATTCTCTAATATAAATTAGATCCCATCCTGTAAAAAGTTTTTTGTTCAACTGGCAACCTATCATCGATCAAAAGGAACTGTTTGAAGCATTCCAAACCTAGGCCGTGAGAGATATTTGTATACAGGGAGGCTATATCTAGTGACACAAATAAAAAGGATTCTTTCCACTCGATGTCTTTTATGAGATTTATGAGATGTGTGGAATCCCGTAAATAACTTTTCAAATTCATAACATGAACCCTCATGATCCGGTCCAGATAAGCTGCCAGATTTTCTGTTAGAGATCCGATCCCGGAGATGATCGGTCTCCCCGGAGGATTCTGGAGACACTTGTGTATTTTTGGTAAATGATAATAGAATGCCATCTTAGGATTTTTTACTTCAAGAAATTTACATTCTTCCTTACTAAGTATTCCTAAAGATGCTGCCCTTTGTATTAGTGATTGGTAGGTAAGGGTGGCTTGTTTGTATAATTCAATGTTCACGACCTCATAATCTAAGGGGTTGGACAAGTTTCTGAAGGTGGCTTTACGCACTGCAACATCGCAAACGACATCGCTGTAACGTCACCGGTTTTGTGACGCAATAGCGACCTCCCCAGCGACATTGCAGTGTGTGAAACACATCAGCGACCTGGCCCCTGCTGTGAAGTTGCTGATCGCTACAAATCGTTCAGGACCATTCTTTGGTCCTTTGTTTCCCGCTGTGCAGCATGATCGCTAGAAAGTCTCAGTGTGTAAAGGGGACTTTACAGCGACTTCGTTAGCGACTTCCCTTTCAAAAAGCTGCTTTACAACGTCCCCAATGACTAGCTAGGTCGTTCTGCAGGTCCGGATCGCTGTTGCATCGTTGGCCAGGTCTGCCTGTTTGACAGCTCACCAGCGACTCACCAGAGACTTTGTAGCGATCCCGGCCAGGTTGGGATCGCTGGTGGGATCACTAGAAAGTCTCAGTGTGTAACGGGGCCTTGACAGCCTCCTGAATATATGTGGTTCTATCTTGTAGTACAATCCCCCCTCCCTTATCAGCATTCCTGATTATCAAACAGGGGTTAGTTTTAAGGGAAACCAGGGCTTTTTTCTCCTCACTGGTTAAATTCGGCTTTACTGGGATTTTATTAACCGTAAGATTTTTAAGGTCTTCTAGTACCAGGTCATTAAAGGTTTTTAAATGGTGCCCTTTACTTTGTAGCGGGTAGAAATTGGATTTCAGTTTCAGATCTGTGTGATGGAAGCTGTCAGGTATCTCAGTTTTCGTATTAATGGGATTGGATTTATTGATCTGAAAATGTCGGGTCAATGTTAATTTTCTGACAAATTTTTGGAAATCTAAGTATACATTAAAGTCATTAGAATTAGTAGCAGGACAAAAGGAAAGTCCTTTCTTTAGAACATTTAGTTCCCCTTTAGAAAGGACATGACTTGATAAATTAAAAATTCCCAGACTAACATTTTTTATTTTAGACTTTTCTTCTCTTTTTTGTTGGACCCTGATCCCTGCTCTGGTCCCTCTGTAATATTTCCCCCCCCCCTCCCCTGGGTGTAAGAAAATTGGTTATGTGTACCTGGGTGTTTTTGGCCACAGGTAAAAAAGGTACACATGCATCACCTTTTAAGGAATTATCAACTGTAATGGTGTTCCTTTCAGGGTTAACCAGGGCAGGAACATTAGATGGTACTGGGATTGACAAATCGTCAGACCCCTGGGGAATGGGTAAGGGGACATACTCATCATGTGTAGATAATTCCAAAAGGTCAATGAAATCATTATCAGGAGACCCATTATTAATAGGTGTATGATCGGACGTATCATGCTCTAAATCCAGATCCCTGGTTTTTCGGATCCTTTCAATCTGCAACCTAAGGGCCTCTAATTGTCTCCTAGTTTCATCAAAATTCCGGGGTTCTAAGCTCAATCTCCCCGCGATAGGGGGATCTTTCCCAGATAAGTTGGGGGAAACCTCATCCAGGTTGGTAATCATGGGAGATTCTGTGTCTAGGGCCGCAGAAAAAACCTCGTCAGAGGTGATAATTGCAGGAGTTTCTAAAACAGGGGTGGACACCTGGTGGAAAGTCTTTGCGGTTTTAACCAAATTGTTCTCATCGGCGTGACATAAGGATTTGTTTTTAGTGAATGAATTCGATCTCTTATTATAAAATTTACTATTACAAAAGTTTCTATGATGACTGTTCAATCTACGTCTCTGATTGATGAATCCCCTATGTATTTCTTTGGTGTCAGAACTATGTGGTTTGGTCGGGATCATATCTTGCCTGTCACGTTGAAGTTTTTTATATTTCCTGAATATAGTATCCTGTTCTAATTGTGTGAGGTTAGTATTTATATCGGAGTTCAGGATTCTGTATTCAGGATGGAGATCATAACGGGTAAGGTCCTTATAGAGTTCATTAATGTTCACTGTTGCCTCATTAGCAATCATGGTTCTTTTTTTGTAGAGGCATTGTAGCATAGCCTGCATACAGTGCTTTAGAATACCATCCCACTCAGACGTGAAAATCGGGTCTGTGGGAAAAGGAGAGTCATGCTTGACCCTTAAGCCCCTGGGGCACAGCTTTTCTTCTATATAAATAGAAAGGAACCTGGCATCAAGCCCAAACCTTAGTTCCTCCTTAAGTAAGTCTTCCAACCGTAGAAATAATTTACTCAAAGTCACTGTGTCCTCCTCAATGTATATGTTGGGTAAGTCAAGATCCCAATCCACATTATGACTCTCATGTGTACCTACTGTTTGTAGGATTAATTTTTCTCTGGACGTAAGTCGGTGGTTGAAATAATCCATGTTTCAGAAGAAACGACCCTCTGCTGCTGTTTCCATGGGATGAAGAAGAACTGGTCACGCCAGGTCCAACAATACAGGAAGAAGCAAGAACTGTGGAAAAAAGAAGCGCAATTGGCGCGGCTTTCAAAGTCCTACTCTATTACTCTTCGTTAACTTTCACACTAATGATATAGGGGATGCAGAAAGCTACAAATGACTGCCATCCCTCCCCAATGTATGTTACAGGGCCCACTGGAGAGCCCTAAGAAGTCTGAGATTTGAGAACAGCCAGTGGACCTTAGAGGGCCACTGGAGTTGGCGATGCTGGTGGAAGAGGAGGAGGAAGGCAAGGTCAACATCCCAACGGACACATTGTAGCTGACCTTTTAAAGTGCTGTCAAATATGTCACAAAAGAGGAGGTTTAAGACAGACACCAATATAATGCATAAATTACAGCCCTTTCTAATCGAAAAAGGAAAAATGTAAAAAACAAAATGTGTGAACATATGTTAAAGGGTTTTTTTTTGGAAGGTCGGGGCTTGATTTGATGTTTTATTACAGTTATTAGGCACTAGAAACTGTTTCTTAGCAATTTCCCCTCATTTACTTTGGTTTGAGAGCTGTTCTGGCGACTACGTAAAAACCGCATGCTTCTCTGACCACGTTATTCAAAGACACCAGAAATGCAGTGAGGCACCTTCTACAGGCTGTGCCTATACTGTTTCAGCCTTTTCCCATTCATTTCAGCCTTTTCCTCAGCCACCACAGGTCACCGACAGGTCCACGTAAAATTATTCTGGTTTCCCATAGACTTACATTTAGAGTTGAATATTCGCGAATACTAGAATAGCGGCGAGGTATTCGTTGGTTATCCATCGAAGCGAATAATAGGGTATTCGATCATCCCTAATAATCATGGAAAATGCAATCGCTTTAGTGTTCTTAGACCCTGGATAATAAGTTATGAAAAAAGTTAAACTTATTAAAAAATAATGAACAGAAACCTTGTCTTGGTGTAAGATCTTTAGCCAACTCAAGGTAAAGGAGATTTTTATGGTAAGTAATTACAGTAACAGGATATATAGCTCCCTCCAGAAAGTGTTGCCACTCCTCAAATGCTCATTTTAGTGAGTAATTCCCTATTACAAATATTGTAGTTATGTTCAACCGGAGATAACTTCTTAGAAAAGAAGGCACATGGACACAGTTTACCAACAGACGGAATACACACCCCCACCTCTGATGCATCAATCTCCACCGTAAAGGATTGAGAAACATCAGGCAGTATTAATACAGGTGCCAATGAGAAGCATTTTTTAGTCAGTCAAATGCGGGCAAAACACCCTCAGATCAATTAGAAAAGTCTGTACTTTTTTCGTCATGTAAGTCTTGCTATGGCACAGACATTTTTTTTATAAAATTCCTGTAATAATTTGCAAACCCCAAGTAACATTGCAGCGCATTAAGGTTCTCAGGATGGTCCTATTGTAATATAGCCTTTAACTTAGAGGGGTCCATCCTAAAACCAGAAGCAGAAATTATGCAATCCAAAACTGGAAGTTCCTCAACGGTGAATACACACTTTTCTAATTTTGCATACAACTTGTAACTTGTGTAACATGTTTCATATGAAACCCAAAATCCTTTGAATATATGAGAATGTCATGCAGCTAAATGATGACAAATTTCCCTAACAAGTGACAAAATACATAAAAAAGTGCTGATAAACCTCAGGCGCATTTGTCAGACTAAACGACATCACCAAATTTTCGAAGTGACCCTCTGGCATATTGAATGCGATCTTATACTCATTCCCCTGTTGGACCTGGATCAGATTATACACCCCTTCGAGATGGAGTTTAGAGAACCATTTAGTACCAGTAATTTGATTAAATAGGTCCGGAATGAGCGGCATAGGACAGAGGCGTACATAGAAATTATGGGGCCCCATAACAAACGTCTGAATGGGGCCCCCCCCACCCAATAAAAAAAATACAATAAAATCTTAACATAATAAACAGCATACACGTTACTGCTTTACATGTTACTGGGGGGACATACAAGTTACTGAGGGCAGCCATACAAGTTACTAGGGGCGTACAGTATACAGTGATGTCACAGCACGGGGATCACATACAGAGCAATGTCACAGCACAGGGATAAAATACACAGTAATGTCACAGCACAGGGTCCACATACAGAGTAATGTAACAGCATAGGGACCACATACATAGTAATGTCACAGCACAGGGACCACATACAGAGTAATGTCACAGCACAGGGATCACATACACAGTAATGTCACAGCACAGGGATCACATACACAGTAATGTCACAGCACAGGGACCACATACAGAGTAATGTCACAGCACAGGGATCACATACACAGTAATGTCACAGCACAGGGATCACATACACAGTAATGTCACAGCACAGGGACCACATACAGAGTAATGTAACAGCACAGGGATCACATACACAGTAATGTCACAGCACAGGGACCACATACACAGTATTGTCACAGCACAGGGACCACATACAGAGTAATGTAACAGCACAGGGACCACATACAGAGTAATGTCACAGCACAGGGACCACATACAGAGTAATGTCATAGCACAGTGACTACATACAGAGTAATGTCACAGCACAGGGACCACATACAGAGTAATGTAACAGCACAGGGATCACATACAGAGCAATGTAACAGCACAGGGATCACATACAGAGCAATGTAACAGCACAGGGATCACATACAGAGCAATGTAACAGCACAGGGATCACATACAGAGCAATGTAACAGCACAGGGACCACATACAGAGCAATGTAACAGCACAGGGACCACATACAGAGCAATGTAACAGCACAGGGATTACATACAGAGCAATGTAACAGCACAGGGATAATGCATAGTGATGTCACAGCACAGGGATAATACATAGTGATGTCACAGCACAGGGATAATACATAGTGATGTCACAGCACAGTGTTAATACATAGGGATGTCGCAGCACAGGGATAATACATAGGGATGTCACAGGGCAAGTTCTTTCTATAGTGTTACAGGAAGACATTTACACATTATAATACTCACCTCTTCCTGGGAGAGATCACGTGGCAGCCTCCGGCCTCTCTGCTGCACTTCCTGTCCTGGCTGTGGTCAGATCCTGCCTTCTACTTTTTCTTCCTGGTCTTTTCTTGTTGCTTAGCTCTCTGTTTCCTCTGCTTATTCTGCTCTGTGGTCTCTGTTTGTCACCAGGTTTCTGCTCCTTCTGCACTGTTTTATTTCAAGAATGTTTTTCTCCCGCGCTTTACTGAAGAAGCTCCGCCCCCTCTCCTGATTGGCTGTTCTCCTCCTGGCATCTCTCACAGCTTTCTGACTTGAAGAAGATGCTGCCTGGCCACTCCCTCCTCTTCAGCAGAGGCCACAGTGTGTGCAGTGTAGGCTTGTCTGCACCACTGTGTTGCGGCCGCCTGTTGCTATTCAAACAATGCAGGGCCCCTAATCAGCTGCTTGATCACTGTCCCGGGGAAGCCCGCCCATGTTGGGAAAGATGGAAAGTGAAAACGCACACACCGCAAGCAGCGGGCACGGACCCCCTTACGGCAGACGCCCCATAGCAGTGGCGTGGCCTGCCTCTATGGACGGTACGCCACTGGCGTAGGATTAAAGATGAGCGAACCTTTCAAGGTTCGCTTCGCCAATCTTTGGCAAACTTTCTGATGTTCACTGAATAATGTGCTGAATAATCCACCGAACATTTTCAAACTCCATTGGATTCAATGGGAGGCCAAACCTAAGGCAGAGAAAGCGCCTTTAGGGGGTCAAAAAGCTTTCAAAACAGCACAAATATGTTTTACAGTGCGTGCAGATCCACTGTTTTGGCAAAGCCATTAGCTTCCAAGACTATTGACATAAGAAATTATGAAGTGAATGAGAGACAGGTGCAGGGCTTATTCTACATCCCTGCCAGTACAGACAAGACACAACTTGGAGACCCATCTTGGAGTCTTGATATTTAAAAACATTTCAGGAAGACAGCGGGATTGACCCCCAGATGGCAGCTGGATGTTAACCCCTCTGTAGGTAGGGATGGTTGCCCCGGGACCCGATGACTTGGTGCAGGGGACGGTGATGGCAGGGGCCGGCGTGCCTGGTCAGATCATGGAGTCTCAGCTTACTCACGGTTAAAGAAATCCGACAAGTCCAGCACTTAACCAAGGTGCTGGTGTCCGGCCGCCGCAGCCGGGTGTACTCTGGTCCCTCACCCGGGCTGGTGGTCTGTGTCACTTTTCTCTGCACTGTATTGTGATGTGGTGGACTTCCCGGTGTGGAATACGGGAGTCAACTCCCGGTACTACTGTTGGGAGCCGTGCCCGCTGACGCTGACCCGTGGGATCTTCTGGGCCCTGGCGGATGCCCTATCCCTCTCTGTGGGTGGTTGTCTGCTTTTGGGACTTTTGTTGAGACAGGACCTTTAATCTTGCCCGCAATTGGTTAATTAGCTAGGCCATTGCTTCCGGTCCTTGCTTCAGGGTCCGAGTACCCCCTCTGTGCACGGTTTCAGGTCGGGTTTTCGGTGTCAGTACCGGTGGGCTCCTACCCTGTCCCGGTCCACCTCGGATCTGCCGAGCCATCTTCCCGTCTCCTGCTTGACACGGACCACCGTCTGCCACCTAGCCAATGCACCAGGGCTCCAACCCTGGTGCCTGTCAGTTTAAGCCTCAGACCTCTGCACAGGCCTTGACTCCACTCCAAACTTAGACGTTACACTGACACTCACTTAAACTAGAACTTCACTGACTGCTTTCCCGCCCCGGGCTCTCTAGACCCCTACGTGGGCGTTCTCCATCTGCCTGGACCCGCCCACTGGTGTGCCTATCCTGCCCTGGGGGAGGTGATTAGGGTTTCAGGTCGGCTGGTTTAACCCTGTGTGGACGGTGTTATGCAGGGGCCTAATGTGTGTAACTACCTGGTTTTGCCAGGGCGACACAACAGGATTAGGCTTCTTCCTCCGATACCCCTGCCAGTACAGACAAGACACAAATAGAAGCCCATCTTGGAGTCTTGATATTTAAAAACATTTTTGGCAGACAGCAGGACAGTGTCATCAATTTCCCCTCCCCCCCATTTTCCTATAATGTCTTTGCACAGAAGTGAGGTATCGTCTTGCTAAATTTAAGGGCACGTTACACGCTACGATTTATCAAACGATATGTCATCAGGGTCACGTCGTAAGTGACGCACATCCGGCGCCGTTTCACATATCGTAGCGTGTGACAGCTACGAGCGTCTGTTAACGAGCAAAAATACTCACCTTATCATTGCTCGTTGCTCATTTTCTAAAAATCGCACGTCTTTCTGTGCGCCGGTTGTTCATCGTTCCCGGGGCAGCAAACATTGCTCCGTGTGACACCCCGGGAACGCTGAACTGCAACTTACCTGCGTCCCGCCGGCAATGCGGAAGGAAGGAGGTGGGCGGGATGTTTACTTCCCGCTCATCTCCGCCCCTCCGCTACTATTGGCCGGCCGCTGTGTGACCTCGCCGTGACACCGAATGTCCCTCCCCCTTCAGGAAGAGGATGTTCGCCGCCCACAGCGAGGTCGTTTGGAAGGTGAGTACATGTGACGGAAGTTTACTACTTTGTGCGAAACGGGCAACAAATTGCCCGTGCCGCACAAACGATGGGGGCGGGTGCGATTGCAAATGCAATCACACAAGAAATTGCTACGTGTAAAGCAGGCTTTACTCTTGTACTGTGCATCTAACAGAGTTGCAACCCAGTGCCATTTCTAATCCTAACAATACTGACATAATTTTGCAGATAGTTCAGCAAGAAGGCTATGTGTCACACTATGTGTCGGACACTTCCATGAGGTTCAAGTCCATGTTGTGTTGGTGGCACAGTAACGCTCAAGCTTGCCTTCTCAATCCCCACTCACCAATCACGGACAACAGAGATGGGATCAATATCTTCTTCATTTTCTGGGTTTTATGGTCCCATTACCTCTTCCTCCTCCATTTGTTCCTCAGCTCTTGCACCTTGACTACCAGTTTGTCTGTTAAGGTATGCCTGCCCAGATTGATAGACTCCACCTTCCCATGATACCCTCCTTTGTGACGACTATCCAGACTTTACAGGAAATGGCATCCCTTCCTTATCCTCCTCTGCTTCCTCCTTTTCCTCTGTGATCACCACCACCTCCCGCAGACAATTCAAAGTGTGCTCCAACATGTAGAACAGAATAGTGCTGTTGATGATGGCATCATCAGAGCTTAACATCTTTGTAGCTGTGACGCCCTGGCGCCGCCAGGTGGTCACAGAAGAATACTGCACCCCACATAACACCATCGCACACTAGGTCCCATCAGCCACAAAATCCTAGTCACCCCCCTCAAGGTAGGAAGGACACACCAGTGGGTAGGACCAGGCGGATTGGTAATGCCCACCTAGGGGTCTTGAGGATCCGGGGGCGGGAAAACAGTAGTCTAAAGTTGGAGTTCAAGTGGAGAGGAGTGGAAGTGACAGTGCAAGGTCAAGGCTGTGCCTAGTGGAGGGTAGTCAGGGTAGTGGCCCTGGTCTACTGGCTAGGTGACAAGCAGTGGACCGTGTCCAAAGTGGACCGGGACAGGGTTGGAGCCTGCTGGTACCGACAGCGGAGATCCGGTCCAGAAACCGTGCACAGGCGGGGTACCTGGACCCTAATTAGAAGACGGTTGCAAGCCCCTTCTCTAATTCACCAGGCCGGGAGCAAGATTCCAGACACTGCTCCAAAAGTGTTAGCCCAGATAGAGCGAAACGGCAGCCCACCGCGGGGTATAGGGTATCCGCAAACACCCACTGAAATGCCAAGGGTCAGTTTTCGCAGGCACGTTTCCCAACCAGAGCATACTGGGAGCGGACTTCCCCACTCCATAAGGAGTTGTCCAGAAGTGAGGAAACTTACAGAGTGCCTGAGGAAGGGACATTGGTACACCAGCCGGGTGTGGGACCCGAGTACACCTGGACGCGGCAGCTGGCCACTGACACCTTTGGTTTACCAACAGACTTGTGTGCAATTATTCAACAGTGAGTACACCAACATCTCCCAGTCCGGCCCAGCGCGCCACCTCCAGCCTACATCACTCCCCGTGTCCTGGACACTGAGCCCCGGGGCATCCACCTTTACCCACGGAGGGGTTAAACAACCAGCTGCTATTCCATCTCCCCCGGGTGCCTCCCAAGAGCAGCTGTGGTATTCCATATTACCACACACCGTGGGTGGCGTCACGAAGTATCTACAACAATCCCTATACATATACGTCCCTTTTTATTTGAGTGTCTGCGCGACTCCCGGGTCCGGAAAACCCCTCGAGCCACTGCGGATCCGGATTTGAGCAGCCCGACTGCTAACGTGGGGGCAGCACATAGCCATTTCAAAACTGTGCAGGAGGGTGTATAGGTCCTTCATCTGTTCCCGCTCTGCAATCATGATTTGCCCCACATTTGGACTGCGGTGTCCCAGGCTATGCAACATGGCTTAGTGCACCAGCACTCACTGCTGTTACCACAGTCACTGCAACATGTGCAGAGTTAGAATTTTATCATGTCAGCTCATCTCATATGAACCAGTTAACCGGTAGGCCGAAAGACCTTTATAGAATTGCAAGTCGATTAGCAAATGGTGGAAGTGAGTACACAGAGACCATGCATTCTGCAGCAGCACATCCAGGTCGGGATAGTGGCCTAGAAATTGCTTTACAACCATGTTGAGGACGTGAGCCATGCAAGGCACATGTGTGTTGTCGCCCCGGTGTAGGGTTGCCAACAGGTTTGCACCATTATCACACACAGCTTTCCCTGGCCCCAGCTTTAAGGCAGATATTGACCAAACTGGGCCTGGATAGCAGTCCACAACATTGTAGCTGTGTGACTGCATTCTCTAATGCATATTTCAGCACTGTCTGATTGTGTTGAGCCTTGACTGAGCTGTAAAGAGGTTGGGGGATTCTCTCTGCACTGTTGAAACGCATATTAAATTAAGGGAGAGGTTGAGGGCACAGGTGGAGGCCCTAAAGGATGTGGAGGAAGAAGAAGAAGCAGTGGAGGAAACAGTAGCTCCATAGGTTTGTCACACAAGCCTTAGGGATTTCAAGACTTGGGAAGCAGCCCCTTCCACACTTGCCCCCGCAGCCACCAGAGTAACCCAGTGCCCAGTGAGATGATTGCTACCCCAGAGGAAGCCACGGTCACGTGCCGATACTTGTGGGACTCCCCCTTTCCCCACATTTTCATATAGCATTTTTATGGCAGGATTACTCTCTATGTTAGTAAGCACCATGTGTGATTTTCTATTACTTATGATTTAGTGCTTTTTTCAGGTCCTTTTTCTTGACTGGCCACACTTGGTCTTTTCCATCTTATATTACTGTATTGTTTCAGTGTAATCCGCATTTTTCGCTAACGCAACCATTCTGCTGATATTTCTGCTGTACAGTGGAACCTCGCTTAACGAGTAACCCAGCTAGCGAGTATGTCGCTTAAAGAGCAAAGCTTGTGTGAAGCCCCAGAGGTGTTGTGTCGGTGCATTACCTTCAGGGACTCCACTCGGCTGGATCTTGTCACAGGTAGGAGATCTTCTTCTTGTCGTGACGCCACTCTCAGTATTGCGGTCAGTGGGGGACCGCCACTGCAGGTTGAGGGAAGCCTGGGGCTGATGGTGAGTGCAGTTAGTTGGAATAGCCCCCTGAGAGCGAGGCAAGCCCCAGGGCCCTGTGTAGGTGCGTAGTACCACAAGGCGCAGAATAACTCCACACAGGCAGAATGTCTTTCAGGGTTTTTACTCACTTCAGGTGGCAGGGTGAGTAACCCGGGCGTAGCTGGGATGAACCAGGCGGGAACCAGGTGTCCTTCAGGCTGACTTGTGAGGGTGACTACTAACTCGCCTTCCTTAGCCCTTGGTGGTTTGGAGTGACCCCGACTTTGAGTCCCTATGGGGGTCACCCAGGGAAGTTGCTGAAGCCTCACTCCCCTTCGTTTGCCGTGTGCTTGTTGCCTGGGCCAGATCACTCCAGCTTCTTGCCTCCTGTGAGCTATGGGCCCTAACTGTGGCTACGTGGCTGCGGCTTTTTGTGGTGTTGTGGTGTGGGCTTTGAGGGCCCCACACCGGCAGGTTTAGCAAGGAAAGGTGGATCTATCCCCGCTCCGGGATCTGCCGCCCGTTTGGGCCTGGTTCTCCCTAGCAGTCTCCTTACTTCCCACTCTGTGCTCTCTCTTTAGCTGGAGATGGGTTTCGGGTAGCACTCCTAGGTGACCGTTCTCCCCCGTCGGTAGCCACTGCGCGGACGCTGTCAGACTACAGCAGCCCAGGGGAAGGGGTCAGCTCTCCTCGGAGCTCCCTGGACTCTGCTCTGAACCGGCTCACATCTGGGACCTTCACTGCTGCTCCTGTCTGAGCTTCACTTTCCTGCTCCTCACTCCTCCACACTCTGCTGCAGACTCTAGACTGTTTACTCCTCCTTCTCTTTTCCCTTTTGTGCCTGCCTACGCCACCTAGCAACCAGATTCTCTTACCACACCCCTTGAGAGGAGATGGAGGCTTTTGGCCCCCTCCACTATTCCAGTGAAGGTCAAGGCTTTTCCCCCTCCTGGGATCCCCAGGGGTCCTCTCAAAGGTACATGTGTGAGACCTGGTCACTATGCGCCTGTGTTCCACACCCCGGTCAGCCTTCTGGATTACCTGTATTGTACTGTCCCCAGCATGGGTGCAGTACTCAGTGGTGCCTGACCAGGTCAGGGGCGCCACATTCCCCCTTAGTTATCACCAGCACGTCCTCGGGCTGCAAGACAACATTTTAAAATGCATAAAACATTAAAACATGTAAAACATTTTTAAAAGCACCAGGTACCATACATCACCACCCTCCACCCACAAGTCCGTTAAACCACCCAAAACCCTCTCACGTTGGCCGCGCCTTCAGCCACTTCTGGCAGGATGTAGAGGCGGCTTACATGGGCTGGTGGTTTCAGGGTATACCTGGCCTGGTGGATCCGCGCCTTCAGCCTCTTCTGGCAGGATGCAGAGGCGGCCTCCACAGTTGGTGCTGACCAGGTACCCTCTTTGTGGTGGTGAGCCAAGGCCCCATAAACAGGCGTGCTCTCTGGTTGCAGGTGAGCCAAGGCCCTATATACGGACGGGCTCCTCCTGGTTGCAGACGAGCCAAGCCCCTAAACAGGCTGACTCTGGTGGCGGTGGTGCCCTTTTGGTGTAACTATTTACACTGTGAGAGTTTGTGGCTATAGCCAGTTCATAGCCTTAAGGTTTATGGTTTTCTCACAATAGTTTTTGTGGGCACATGCTTAAACGTGAACGTTGCAAAACAAAACTTTCAAACTGGTCGAAACAGTAACTTCTTACTTTCCTTTACTTTTCTCTACTCCTCTTTACCAGGGCTTGAGCCTGGATGGCTGCGGCACCTGCTGCTTTCTTGCTCTTTGTCGTCATCTGAGGTAGTTTCATCTGTAGGTTCCTTGTCTTTTCTTTCTTGTAGCATGGGGTGGCTGTAAGGTTTGCTGGTGCATAGTGCTACGTCAAGCGCGTACAGTCCTCTTTCGCCTTCATGCATAGTGAATTGTACTGAATCCCCCATCTTTAGGTTTCTGCCAGGGTGTCCTCTAGGCAGATGAGCGCTCACATCTCTTCGGTTGACAAATATCCCTTCTTTGATACCAGGGGCTACAATAAAGCCGTATCCGCTTTTCAAGTTGAAATCCTCCACTACTCCTCTGCAAAGGGGTCCTCTGACCTGGGCTCTGGACCTTCTCAGTAACCTATTTTCCTGTAGGTCTCTGGCTGTGACTTCTCTCTGCTCTGGAGACTGTGGTGCAGGGGACAGCGGTGTTCTGTTGCGACGCCTTGTCTTGCGGCCTGAACTCTGCGTGGTACAGCTTGCAAACTCCCAGGTGAGACTTTTAGGCAGATCTTCGTCAGCGGACGGTGTCAGGTCTTCCTCATCCCAGCGGGAATAGGGCAACATCTCCGGCTCTGAGTATAGATCCACTGCTGGTGGCTCCGGAGTCAGCTCCTCAGCTTCCTGGCCTCCTCTCCCCCTTAGTTCTTCGCTGCACTCTGGTTGTGGCAGCGCTGGGGATGAGTGGTCCTCAGCTGGTCTGGGCAGTGGACTCTCTGGCGCGGCTGCAGGGGTTGCCTGAATCTCCTTGGGGGTATGCGGAGGGAGCAGATACCGATCCACCATCTCTTGTGGGAACTGGGCCTCTAGATCAGCCTTCAGCTTCCAGTATTCGGGGTCCTCTCCTATCAGGGACTTCCTAGCAGGGACCTCTTTGGACTGGGGAGCGGTGTCTGCTCTGGCCTTGCAGGCCGGGGAAAATAGTGATGCAATCTCTTGGCGGGCCGCGCCTGGCATGGCGGCGGCCTGGTCTTGGCGGGCCGCGCCCGGCATGGCGGCGGCCTGGTCTTGGCGGGCCGCGCCCGGCATGGCGGCGGCCTGGTCTTGGCGGGCCGCGCCCGGCATGGCGGCGGCCTGGTCTTGGCGGGCCGCGCCCGGCATGGCGGCGGCCTGGATCGGCGTCGCAGCTGCGATGGGATCTGTGCAGGCTGGGCTGGACGTCGCTGCAGCAGTCTGGGCTTGGCGGGCCGCGCCTGGCGTGGCTGCGGCCTGGTTCAGCACCTCACTTGCGGCGCGGACGAGCGTTGCTGCGGCGGTGGGGTCTCGGCGGGCCGGGCCTAGCAGGGCGGCGGCCTGGGTCAGCGTTACGCCTGCGACGCGGATGAGGGTCGCGGTGGCAGCCGGTTCTTTGCGGGCCGGACTGGGCGTCGCTGCAGGGACCGGGTCTTGGTGGGTCGGGCAGGGCATCGCTACGGCCGCTGGGGCTTGGAAGGCCGCACCTGGCGTGGCTGCGGCCTGCTTCAGCGTCGCCGCACCGGACGCCTCTTCGGGGACCGCGGGCGTGGCAGCAGGGGTCGGGGCACTTGCACTGGCCGGGGCATTACTCGACTCACCCACCGGTGGCAGCATCGGGGTCTGCGTCGTCGCCGTCCTGTCTGGCACTCGGCGCGCGGCTCTCCTTTCATAGGCCCGAACCGCCGCGGTCATCTCCAGCATTTCCATTCGTTCTTCCCGGATCTGCTCCACAACCCGGGTCTCCAGTCGGTCGCAGAACTGGGCCAGCTCCCGATACCACCAGGCAGCGGAGCCCGGTTCTGGATTTCTGCGGTCAGACGCCATTTCTTCTGCGCCCTCTTCTGCACGACTCTCCAGCTGTGGACTCGCCGTTGCCTCTGATAGCAAGCTGTTCAGTTTCTGCTCTGCCTCTTTCAGCAGCTCCTCTCCCAGCAGCAGGCTTGTGGCTCTCTTTCCTTCCCGCCGTCTCTGGACGCTTCCACTCTCATAGCTGGCAAGGTCAGAACCCTGCAGAGGATCTCTGGGTAGCCACACCTCTTCGTGGGCGGTAACTTCTTCCAGCGCGGGCTGCTGTTGTTTTTCAGCGCGCTTTTCATGGTGGCAATATGGCGGCGCTTCCAATTTTTCAAGCGGACCGCCTAGGCACATGGTCACCTGTCTGAACAGGTCTAGTCCTTATCCTGTTCGTGACGCCAGATGTGAAGCCCCAGAGGTGTTGTGTCGGTGCATTACCTTCAGGGACTCCACTCGGCTGGATCTTGTCACAGGTAGGAGATCTTCTTCTTGTCGTGACGCCACTCTCAGTATTGCGGTCAGTGGGGGACCGCCACTGCAGGTTGAGGGACGCCTGGGGCTGATGGTGAGTGCAGTTAGTTGGAATAGCCCCCTGAGAGCGAGGCAAGCCCCAGGGCCCTGTGTAGGTGCGTAGTACCACAAGGCGCAGAATAACTCCACACAGGCAGAATGTCTTTCAGGGTTTTTACTCACTTCAGGTGGCAGGGTGAGTAACCCGGGCGTAGCTGGGATGAACCAGGCGGGAACCAGGTGTCCTTCAGGCTGACTTGTGAGGGTGACTACTAACTCGCCTTCCTTAGCCCTTGGTGGTTTGGAGTGACCCCGACTTTGAGTCCCTATGGGGGTCACCCAGGGAAGTTGCTGAAGCCTCACTCCCCTTCGTTTGCCGTGTGCTTGTTGCCTGGGCCAGATCACTCCAGCTTCTTGCCTCCTGTGAGCTATGGGCCCTAACTGTGGCTACGTGGCTGCGGCTTTTTGTGGTGTTGTGGTGTGGGCTTTGAGGGCCCCACACCGGCAGGTTTAGCAAGGAAAGGTGGATCTATCCCCGCTCCGGGATCTGCCGCCCGTTTGGGCCTGGTTCTCCCTAGCAGTCTCCTTACTTCCCACTCTGTGCTCTCTCTTTAGCTGGAGATGGGTTTCGGGTAGCACTCCTAGGTGACCGTTCTCCCCCGTCGGTAGCCACTGCGCGGACGCTGTCAGACTACAGCAGCCCAGGGGAAGGGGTCAGCTCTCCTCGGAGCTCCCTGGACTCTGCTCTGAACCGGCTCACATCTGGGACCTTCACTGCTGCTCCTGTCTGAGCTTCACTTTCCTGCTCCTCACTCCTCCACACTCTGCTGCAGACTCTAGACTGTTTACTCCTCCTTCTCTTTTCCCTTTTGTGCCTGCCTACGCCACCTAGCAACCAGATTCTCTTACCACACCCCTTGAGAGGAGATGGAGGCTTTTGGCCCCCTCCACTATTCCAGTGAAGGTCAAGGCTTTTCCCCCTCCTGGGATCCCCAGGGGTCCTCTCAAAGGTACATGTGTGAGACCTGGTCACTATGCGCCTGTGTTCCACACCCCGGTCAGCCTTCTGGATTACCTGTATTGTACTGTCCCCAGCATGGGTGCAGTACTCAGTGGTGCCTGACCAGGTCAGGGGCGCCACACTTGCTGTAAATTTGTAACTCAGTTTACGAGCAAGTTTTGCTGAACGAGCAAAATACTCACTGCACACACTTCCGGTTCCGTACATCCACCGTGCTCTAACCCGCTCTTGCAGTCCACACAAACACACACAAACACGTACGCACGCACGCACACATACATATTATGCTCACCTTACCTTCCATTCCATCGCCGGCCTCATGGTTCTTGTAGTTCAAAATATAAAGGTTTAAAGAAACGGGTTAAATGCTGCGCTAAAAACCACAAATCCAGGACCTATAGTGAATTCCTTTTTCTTTATTTTCACAGGTCAATGCGTTTCAAAGACATCGCCGTCTTCTTCATCAGGACAAATGTGACGTCCTGGCCAGCCAGGTAGTCACAGATAGGGCCCCACATTACACCGTTCCCTAACAAGGTGACAGCAGCCAAACATATAAAACCCTAGTCACCCCCCTCAGGGCTTGATGGACACACCAGGGGGCAGAACCAGGTGGTTGGAAGATGCCCACCAAGGAGTCTAGACAGCCTGGGGCGGGAAAAGAGTGAATGCAGATTAGTTTTGGAGGTGTAGTAAAGTGGAAGCAGGCCTGTGTGTCAGGTCTGCAACTAACTGTCCGGTGCCAGGGTAGGATCCCTGGTACCTCTGGCTAGGAGGCAAACTGAGGCCTCTGTCTGCAGGAGCCAGGAAGACGACTCGGTGGAACCGTGGTGGACCGGGACAGGGTAGTGACCCGCCGCTACCAACCCGGGGAACCGACTCGGAAACCGGAGCACAAAGGGGGGTACTCAGACCCTGAAGCTAGGTCCAGAAGCTACTGGGGACTAGCTAATTAACTGATTGCGGCCCGGACTTGAGGTCCTGTCCCATCCAAAGTCCCGACTGAAGACGACAGCCCAACGACGGGGATAGAATACCACTGCCATGGCTCAGAGATCCCACGGGCCAGCGTCTGCGGGCAACGTGCTCCTTAGGCAACCACAAGCCGGGAGCGGACTCCTGAAGTTGCAAGCGCAGGTAGTCCATCATCACAAACAGGTGCAGGAGAAAGGCAGAGACCACCAACCGGGTGGGGGACCAGACTGCAGCCGGCTGCGGGCACCGACCACCATCACCTTGGTTTACCAGAGACTTGTATGTTTACTAATCGTGAGTACATCAGTGCCCTCCGGCCGCCCATCTCCCTGCACCGCCAAACAACTCCCAACGGGTCCCGGGGCCACCATCCTTGCCCACGGAGGGGTTAACAACTTGCTGCATACCATCTCCCCCGGGTGCCCCGTAACTGCAGCGGTGGTGTCCACCTTCACCACATCCCGTGGGTGGCGTCATAAACTTAACACGGCTCCGGCCGTACAACTACGTCCCCAAACCACAAACCCCATTTTGATTGGAGTGACTGCAGGACCCCCGGGTCCGGAAACCCTCGAGCCACCCAATGAAGGTCTGGATCCGAGCGGCTCGGCTCCCGCCGAGCACCGGGCTGTACACAAATACAAAAGGAACGGCATCTTGTAGTTCGCCGGTACAAGATGTGTATCGGCAACCATTGCGACAAAGGAGGAACTTGCTCTTGCAGCGGAAGTTCCTCCCACGTCGCAATGGTTACCCGATACACATCCTGTACAGGCGAACTGCAAGATCCATGAGGCCGGCAATGGAACGGAAGGTAAGGTGAGCATAATATGTATACCTTTAACCTCAAAAGCTACCTCAATTAGTATACATAAAAACACTTTTATTTAAACTTGTTAAAATACTAAACATTCCACCTGTGAAAAAATAAAACACACAAAAAATCCCAGGAATATGGGACCGCCAAATAAAGTTCCTGTATAGGGAACAAAAACTGTTAATTACTCAGTATATTAAATAGACAATACTGCTAAAGGGGTAGTGTCTAGATGACCCTCAATCTCTCTGTCCTCTACCTGCCAATGGAGATATAACTAACGTTACACAAACCCTATAGGTAAAAAGGTGCCCCCATTCCTCGGCGGCTTTCCCTCCTATGATATCCCTGATCTCCCTTCTTATCGGGTAGAACCTATCTGATAATATCATTAAATAGTGGAGAGAACCAAAGAAACAATCACTTATCTCAGATATGTTCGGGTCATAGGTCCCTTAGCAGTATTTTTCCTCTTGAGTAAAGATATCCAGGCTCTCCATGGTCCTCAACCCATTAGCATGAAATAACAAAGCCTCGACGCATTTCTCCCCATTTAATTAATTGAGGTTCATCAGGAGACAGTACTGATAAGTTGGCACAATCGCCTGTGGAATAAACAAATATCTTAAACCCCATACCTAAGTCACAGTGCATTGTATCCTTCATAAAATAAATCAAAGGAATTACATACCAAGGGCTGTCAGAAGGCTACTCATTCAGCAGAGCACATCTCTCCGCACCGATGTATATCATGGATGGCATGCACTGTGACTTACCATCCTTAAATACCCCTATGTGGGGCTATCTCAGTGGAGGTGGGACCAATTTTGCCTCACCATTCCAGCCATGTCTTATTCCTTTACGGAATTATATTAGCCAGATGGGTATAGATCAAAAATTGATACAGAATAAGGTATCTCCATTCACGGACAGACGCTTAGGGGATAGGGGAACACCTGGGAGATGTGCGAAATGAAAGAGACACCTCGATCTCCAGACATATTAGACAGGTCCATGGGGGAGATCTTAATTCCATTACCGTATTTTTCGGACTATAAAACGCACCTGACCATAAGACGCACCCTGGTTTTAGAGGAGGAAAATAGGAAAATAAAATTTTAAACAAAAAATGTGGTCATGACACACTGATGGGGCGAGGATCTGCTGCTGACACTGTTATGGGGTAATGTCCTGCTCATATACTCCCCAGCCTGCTCATATACTCCCCAGCCTGCTATATACCCTCATCCTGCTCATATACTCCCCATCCTGCTCATATACTCCCCAGCCTGCTCATATACTCCCCATCCTGCTCATATACTCCCCATCCTGCTCATATACTCCCCAGCCTGCTCATATACTCCCCAGCCTGCTCATATACTCCCCAGCTTGCTATACACCCTCATCCTCCTCATATACTCCCCAGCCTGCTATATACTCCCCATGCTGCTCATAATATACCCCTATCCTGCTATATGCCCTCATCCTGCTCATATACTCCTCAGCCTGCTATATACCCTCATCCTGCTCATATACTCCCCAGCCTGCTATATACCCTCATCCTGCTCAAAAACTCCCCATACTGCTCATAATATACCCCTATCCTGCTATATGCTCTCATCTAGTGTATGGCCGCCTCCTGTGGCACATAAAAAAAATAAACGTTCATACTCACCTCATCTCAATCCCTTCAGCACCACTCCTCTTACCGTCTATGTCAGCGGCAGCGCCGCTGAATGCAGCCGCCCCCCTGCAGCATCGCGATGTCCTCCGGTGGTCTGTGCCGGCGGCTGCGTGTGGACACATGTGCACAGCAATGACGTCATCGCTGTGCGCGCCGCTAGTCATGCAAGTCAGCTGACCAGACAGACGGGAGGAGGAGCGATGCTGCAGGGGAACGGTGAGTAATCTGTACTGATTCACTGCCCCCCGCACTGATGATGATGTGCGGGGGGCAGTGAATACAGCTGCACATGATCACTCCAGGCTGCAGTTGCCAGGGGTGATCATGCGGGCCGACTGTTTATCCCTGCCCATCCTCCCACCCACCTGTCAGCGCCGACTTCACCGCTGAGAGATGGGCGGGAGGATGGGCGTGCATATTAAATGAGCGGGCCCACGTGGTCACGGCAAGCTGCTACAGCCTGCTCGTGCCCCCGATGACCCGCTCCACCACTGCACCCTCATTCCCCACAGCCACAGTCAGACCATAAGACGCACCCCCAACTTTCCACCAACATTTGGGGGGAAAAAAGTGCGTCTTATGGTCCGAAAAATACGGTAGCTTTAAAATCATTGAGGTTGTCCCGGAACCAATACGAAAGGGTAACTGGAACAAACTCCTCCTGCAGAGGGAAAGTAAGTGGATATACCAGTTTGATTGTGTATGTCCTAAGGGTCTGAATGAACAACTAACATTCGGATGTTTTCTATAAGAAGCGTCTGTCTGTGAATGGAGATACCTTATTCTGTATCCATTTTTGATCTATACCCGTCTGGCTAATATAATTCCGTAAAGGAATAAGCCATGGCTGGAATGGTGAGGCAAAATTGGTCCCATCTCCACTGAGATTTGGAATTTATATTATAATAATCAATTTTTCATCGCTTAATACCCCATATCTGAGTTTGTGTATTGTTCCGTTGCTGGTATAGGCAAAAATAACACAATAGGAGATCAAAACTCTTATTTAATATTTCTTGCTTACCCCTGAATCGACTGCATATGTAATGATCTAAATTAATTCTAAATCCCTCTGTTTAAAGAGGACCCCGTATATAAGGGAATATGTCATCCTTTGAGTAAGAGCAATGTGCTCCTGTGCGATCTAATTGTAGGTTATCCAGAGAGTATATGAAGGGAGGTGGAGTTGAAGTGACAATCATTGATCCCTGATTATCATTGAGCATTAGTATCTTCCAATCTGCGATACAGGATAGAGGGCATAACAATAGTGTCCTTTCTAATGAGGTCAGGGCTGTCCTCCTCTTAGCATAGCTATACACTTTATATGTGACGCCAGTTGAGAAAGGGATTGAGATTTGATCCTGTGTGTTGTGGTTGGGAGTTGCATTGTCCCGTGGTCACACCCATGTGGGCGTCGCTAGAGAATGCACAGCACGCCCTGTGTGATTGTTCTCTTTTCCTGCCCCCTTAAAACAGAATTTGCCATGCATCTATAGTAATATATATATATATATATATATATATATATATATATATATATATATATATATATATATATATAACAACAACGACAAGGCAGAATCCAGCGATAACGTGAGCAATCCAGGATGCTGTTAAAATTTTTTTTTTTTTTCTTTCTTTTTATTCATAAATTCATTAAAATATAATGGTCCAAGCAATTCAGAACAGCATTATCGCAGGAAAATAGCGCAGATAGGACTACGCGTCTCAGCGGTAAAATCCGCCTTCTTCACGGTCCAGAATCTGATCTGCTTTCCAAACATAGAACCTTATATACATCTCACTCCCATGAGGGTAATTACAAACACGTGTGAGAGATTTAAAAACATGAGCTAATCAAACATGTAAGCTATCCGCATATTGATCAATATACAGCATGCATAAGAGTTATAAAGAAAGGATTCAGCATTTTGGAGAAAAATACAATCAGAAAATCCAATAACCTGACCATAAAATTATTTTTTAAGTGATACAAAAGCATAACACAGTAGTAATAACCAGCAACATATAATGCAACAATGTATCAATAGTGCATAATGATATCCATACGATTGTTAAAGCCCTGTGGCATGCGGGTCCCCAGCTCAAATATCCACCTACTCTCTCTTGCAAGCACTTTTTTATGAAAATCTCCCCCTCTCAATGGTTTTTTTACATGCTCTATGGCCATAAAAGAAAAACCACGTAAATCCCCATTGTGTTTTTTTGAAAAATGTCGGGATACTACTGATGCACCAACCATTGGCAAATTGCTAGCATCTGAAAGATGTTTGCGGATTCTGGTTTTGAGGGGGTTCATCGTGTAACCTACATATTGCATGCAGCATATATTGCAATTAATTAGATAAACTACATTCTCCGTATTACAGTTTATAAAAGAACGAACATTAAACTGTTTTTCATTGGAAATAGATGTAAATATTTTAGACTTGTTAGCAAAACTGCAGCACTTACAAATATTGGCACCGCATTTAAAAAATCCTATTGTTTTTAACCAGTTGCTAGGGGAGATTTTGTCTGGATCTTTGAACATGCTAGGTGATAATAATGTAGCTAAGGTTGGGGCTTTTTTTTGCCACAAAGGCAATATCATTATTTTCCACAATATTTTTCAGAATATCATTCTGAGATAATAACGGAAGATATTTTCTGATAATTTTGACAATAGAATTAAACTGAGGACTATAATTAGTGCTGAAAACTACCCCAGATTTTTTGGAGTCAAACTGTCTTTTTTTCTTAGTAGAATCCAACAGTTTAACCCTATCAATACCTGCTATTTTTTTTCTTGGCTCTCTCCAAAGACCAATTGGGATACCCCCTTTTATTTAAATTGTTACAAGTTATTTCAATTTCTTCCTCCAATCTATCACTAGATGTGGTATTCCTTTTTAGTCTAATAAGCTCCCCCACAGGAATATTCTGAATGACATGTTTGGGATGATTAGAGGAAGCCATTAAAATACTATTGCATGCAGTAGGTTTTTTATAGGGAGATATCAAGACCTTATTGCTATCCAAATCTGCGGTCAATTTTAAGTCCAAGAAATGTGTTGATACCTCATGACCACTACTCGTAAATTTTAGATTGAAATCATTCAAATCCAAATAAGAAAAAAAACTCCTCGCAGACGAGAGACTACCCCTCCAGACAAATATCAGATCATCAATAAATCTACCCAGCCAAACAATATTATCCTTGTATGGGTTATCAATGTTAAAAATATAATTTTCCTCCCACACGGACATAACCAGGTTAGCTAGGGAAGGTGAAAGCTTAGCGCCCATACTCACGCCTTGTGTCTGGAGGAAGTATCTCTCATCAAACGAAAAATAATTGTGACTTAAAAGAAACTGAATTGAAGAGACAATAAACTTCTGGATGGAATCCTCGTAATTGCTGTATCTGGACAAATAATATGTAATACATCGTATCGCGATGTGATGGGGGATAGAGGGATATAACCCCACCACATCGCAAGATAGCCACACATAATCAGATTGCCAGTGAAATTTTTCCATAATCTGTATCATACTTTTGGAATCTTTAAGGTGACTTGGTGTTAATGGCACTAGGGGTTGAAGATAAAAATCCACCCACTCCCCTAGTTTCTCGCTGAATGACCCTATCCCAGACACAATAGGTCTGAGAGGGGGAGGAAATACCTCTTTATGAACTTTGGGGAGTGAGTGGTATATTGGGACAATCAGTGTTTCACAAAAAATAAACTTCTTAATTCTATCTGAAATAGCACCCATACTGATCCCCTCCTGTAACAGATGTAATAATTCAGAATTAAATGAATTAGTTGGATTTGATGGCAATTCAACATAGGTGCTACTATTTTCCAGATCCAACAAGTTCACCTTCCTGTATAAACCAGCATTGAGAGCTACAACAGCGCCCCCCTTGTCCGCTTGGACAATAAGGAGATCGCTGTTTGCTCTCAGCTCATCAATTGCCCTATGTTCAGAAGTACTCAGATTAAATTTAACCTCTTGATGTTCTACCTGGTTGTAAAGAGACACCAACTCACTTTCAATTGTTTCCTGAAAAAAATCAAGGAAAGGAGGTCTCGATTTTACTGGGTAGAATATAGGATTACGAGTCTGAAACCTGTCATTTAAATTCACCCTATGCTCCAGCTCTGTCTCCCCCTCTAGTTGTCTTAGATTGGAGACCGCTACCTGTTCACTAAAATGAATACAATTATTATCCAATGATACACTAGTAGATGATGAATCATTATACACATGAATATTATCCTCATTATAATGAACTTTAAGGGTCAAATTGCGTGCAAATCTATTAATATCAACAATAGTGTCAAATAAATTGAATTTTTTGACTGGAGAGAAACCTAGTCCTTTAGACAAAAGTCCAATTTGTGAATCTGTCAAAATATAACTAGAAAGATTAAATATAGGAATCTCTGTTAACGGCGCTTGCGGAACGACATATGAAAGACTTTTGGACTTATGCTTCCTTCCTCCCCTCTTGCAAGATCGCAAGTACTAACTCCATATTAAATAAATTGGAGCAATCCTTACGTAAGGAGCAAAAGCTCTGGTGGGACCACAATTCCCTCAAAGGTTATTTGGAAAGGAAAATGATACCGCGTGGTCTCAGATTGAAAAAACAATCTACTACTGCTTATGGAGCGGACTTTCAAAAAAACTGGGACATTATCCTGAGTGAGTGTTCACTTAAATTGATTAAATTGATTATAGAGGAGGAAGATAAAGAACTTGTTAAAATTAATAAAGAAATTGAAACTATTAAAAACTCTGTTAAGGATCTGGAGATTTCAGACACCATTACCAAATTCCAGGACCGTATGTACAACAACTTAAAGAGAAGGGAGAATTCCATTATAGCCATAAAGAAAAGAAAATTCTTGAGAGATCTTGAGGATTATAAGAATGATAAAATATATAACTGGGCTAGTATTCCTCCCTCCATTTTGAGAAAACACAAGCCCTGGTATAAGAAACCTAAGGTATCTTTCAACTCCACGGCCAATTATGATACCTCTTTTGGAGAAACATCGGATGAATTAACGGACTCCTCGGTTGCTTCAGTAGCCAGTAATCAGACTGGCGGCAAAAAACACCAAAAAAGGAACTTCCAGCAAGAAGGTGCCTTGCCAAAAAATGATCTTGCAAGAGGGGAGGAAGGAAGCATAAGTCCAAAAGTCTTTCATATGTCGTTCCGCAAGCGCCGTTAACATAGTATCATAGTTTTTAAGGTTGAAGGAAGACTCTAAGTCCATCTAGTTCAACCCATAGCCTAACATGTTGATTCCATGTTGATCTCTGTTAGATTCATGTTGAATCTAACAGAGATTCCTATATTTAATCTTTCTAGTTATATTTTGACAGATTCACAAATTGGACTTTTGTCTAAAGGACTAGGTTTCTCTCCAGTCAAAAAATTCAATTTATTTGACACTATTGTTGATATCAATAGATTTGCACGCAATTTGACCCTTAAAGTTCATTATAATGAGGATAATATTCATGTGTATAATGATTCATCATCTACTAGTGTATCATTGGATAATAATTGTATTAATTTTAGTGAACAGGTAGCGGTCTCCAATCTAAGACAACTAGAGGGGGAGACAGAGCTGGAGCATAGGGTGAATTTAAATGACAGGTTTCAGACTCGTAATCCTATATTCTACCCAGTAAAATCGAGACCTCCTTTCCTTGATTTTTTTCAAGAAACAATTGAAAGTGAGTTGGTGTCTCTTTACAACCAGGTAGAACATCAAGAGGTTAAATTTAATCTGAGTACTTCTGAACATAGGGCAATTGATGAGCTGAGAGCAAACAGCGATCTACTTATTGTCCAGGCGGACAAGGGGGGCGCTGTTGTAGCTCTCAATGCTGGTTTATACAGGAAGGTGAACTTGTTGGATCTGGAAAATAGTAGCACCTATGTTGAATTGCCATCAAATCCAACTAATTCATTTAATTCTGAATTATTACATCTGTTACAGGAGGGGATCAGTATGGGTGCTATTTCAGATAGAATTAAGAAGTTTATTTTTTGTGAAACACCGATTGTCCCAATATACCACTCACTCCCCAAAGTTCATAAAGAGGTATGTCCTCCCCCTCTCAGACCTATTGTGTCTGGGATAGGGTCATTCAGCGAGAAACTAGGGGAGTGGGTGGATTTTTATCTTCAACCCCTAGTGCCATTAACACCAAGTCACCTTAAAGATTCCAAAAGTATGATACAGATTATGGAAAAATTTCACTGGCAATCTGATTATGTGTGGCTATCTTGCGATGTGGTGGGGTTATATCCCTCTATCCCCCATCACATCGCGATACGATGTATTACATATTATTTGTCCAGATACAGCAATTACGAGGATTCCATCCAGAAGTTTATTGTCTCTTCAATTCAGTTTCTTTTAAGTCACAATTATTTTTCGTTTGATGAGAGATTCTTCCTCCAGACACAAGGCGTGAGTATGGGCGCTAAGTTTTCACCTTCCCTAGCTAACCTGGTTATGTCCGTGTGGGAGGAAAATTATATTTTTAACATTGATAACCCATACAAGGATAATATTGTTTGGCTGGGTAGATTTATTGATGATCTGATATTTGTCTGGAGGGGTAGTCTCTCGTCTGCGAGGAGTTTTTTTATTATTTTAATTTGAATGATTTCAATCTAAAATTTACGAGTAGTGGTCATGAGGTATCAACAAATTTCTTGGACTTAAAATTGACCGCAGATTTGGATAGCAATAAGGTCTTGATATCTCCCTATAAAAAACCTACTGCATGCAATAGTATTTTAATGGCTTCCTCTAATCATCCCAAACATGTCATTCAGAATATTCCTGTGGGGGAGCTTATTAGACTAAAAAGGAATACCACATCTAGTGATAGATTGGAGGAAGAAATTGAAATAACTTGTAACAATTTAAAAAAAAGGGGGTATCCCAATTGGTCTTTGGAGAGAGCCAAGAAAAAAATAGCAGGTATTGATAGGGTTAAACTGTTGGATTCTACTAAGAAAAAAAGACAGTTTGACTCCAAAAAATCTGGGGTAGTTTTCAGCACTAATTATAGTCCTCAGTTTAATTCTATTGTCAAAATTATCAGAAAATATCTTCCGTTATTATCTCAGAATGATATTCTGAAAAATATTGTGGAAAATAATGATATTGCCTTTGTGGCAAAAAAAGCCCCAACCTTAGCTACATTATTATCACCTAGCATGTTCAAAGATCCAGACAAAATCTCCCCTAGCAACTGGTTAAAAACAATAGGATTTTTTAAATGCGGTGCCAATATTTGTAAGTGCTGCGGTTTTGCTAACAAGTCTAAAATATTTACATCTATTTCCAATGAAAAACAGTTTAATGTTCGTTCTTTTATAAACTGCAATACGGAGAATGTAGTTTATCTAATTAATTGCAATATATGCCGCATGCAATATGTAGGTTGCACGATGAACCCCCTCAAAACCAGAATCCGCAAACATCTTTCAGATGCTAGCAATTTGCCAATGGTTGGTGCATCAGTAGTATCCCGACATTTTTCAAAAAAACACAATGGGGATTTACGCGGTTTTTTTTTTATGGGCATAGAGCATGTAAAAAAACCATTGAGAGGGGGAGATTTTCATAAAAAAGTGCTTGCAAGAGAGAGTAGGTGGATATTTGAGCTGGGGACCCGCATGCCACAGGGCTTTAACAATCGTATGGATATCATTATGCACTATTGATACATTGTTGCATTATATGTTGCTGGTTATTACTACTGTGTTATGCTTTTGTATCACTTAAAAAATAATTTTATGGTCAGGTTATTGGATTTTCTGATTGTATTTTTCTCCAAAATGCTGAATCCTTTCTTTATAACTCTTATGCATGCTGTATATTGATCAATATGCGGATAGCTTACATGTTTGATTTGCTTTCCTAGCTCACGTTTTTAAATCTCTCACACGTGTTTGTAATTACCCTGATGGGAGTGAGATGTATATAAGGTTCTATGTTTGGAAAGCAGATCAGATTCTGGACCGTGAAGAAGGCGGATTTTACCGCTGAAACGCGTAGTCCTATCTGCGCTCTTTTCCTGCAATAATGCTGTTCTGAATTGCTTGGACCATTATATTTTAATGAATTTATGAATAAAAAGAAAGAAAAAAAAAATTTTTAACAGCATCCTGGATTGCTCACGTTATTGCTGGATTCTGCCTTGTCGTTGTTCACATTTGTATGGATGGACTCCTACGTCCTGATCCGGGCACAACAGAGTTAACCAGGTCAGCTGAGGTTCCAGGTGATTCACAGGAGTGAGCTGGTCTACATTGTTGGACTTTTTATTAGCTCAGTATTCAAAGTCAAATGCTTTTTGGTTAAATACAAAAAACATTCCAACAACAAGGCAAGCAAGTTTAAGCATTCCACTCCAGACTCAGATTACATTTCTAATAGCACTAAGGAAGATATATATATATATATATATATATATATATATATATATATATATATCTATAGAACTCTGATGATGTGGATTGGCAGATATATTGTAAATGGATAAATGCTGTGATCTTCTGTGACGTTTATGGGGGCGGAGACAGACATTGAGCCAGGATGGGACTGAATGTGAAGTAAGGAGGCCCTTAAGATAACGCCCATGGGGGCGGTGCCATTGCAGGGTGTACGATACACTGAATGATACGTCACATCCTGGTCAGTCATGCTGCGCGTCACTGCTCCATGGAGACCCGATGACGCAGCCTGTATGGACATGTGACCCAGCTGGGTCATGTGATAATGTTTACATCCGGCGCGGGTCCCGATCTCCTCTAATGGTAAATGTGTCTCACAATAAACATCCAGGGTTTCTATGGAGATGGGGCGTATCCTGCATAATCACCTGACCAATTAGCCCCACATAGGGGGTATTTAAGGATGGTAAGTCACAGTACTTGCCGTCCATGATATACATCGGTGCGGAGAGATGTGCTCTGCTGATTGAGTAGCCCTCTGACAGCTCTTGGTATGTAATTCCTTTGATTTATAATATGAAGGATACAATGCACTGTGACTTGGGTATGGGGTTTAAGATATTTATTTATTCCACAGGCGATTGTGCCTACTTATCAGTACTGTCTCCTGATAAACCTCAATTAATTAAATGGGGAGAAACGCGTCAAGGCTTTGTTATTTCATGCTAATGGGTTGAGGACCATGGAGAGCCTGAATATCTTTACTCAAGAGGAAAAATACTGCTAAGGGACCTATGACCCGAACATATCTCAGATAAGTGATTGTTTCTTTGGTTCTCTCCACTATCTAATGATATTATCCCATAGGTTCTACCCGATAAGAAGGGAGATCAGGGATATCAAAGGAGGGAAAGCCGCCGAGGAATGGGGGCACCTTTTTACCTGTAGGGTGCGTGTAACTTTAGTTATATCTCCATTGGCAGGTAGAGGACAGAGATTGAGGGTCATCTAGACACTACCCCTTTAGCAGTATTGTCTATTTAATATACTGAGTAATTAACAGTTTTTGTTCCCTATACAGGAACTTTATTTGGCGGTCCCATGGTCCTTGGATTTTTTGTGTCATTTTTTCCACAGGTGGAATGTTTAGTATTTTAACAAGTTTAAATAAGTGTTTTTATGTATACTAATTGAGGTAGCTTTTGAGGTTAAATATTTGATATAGTACCTTTGTGAATTTGTGTTTCAAGTGTTGAGCATAATATGTATACCTTCAGTTCCATCGCCGGCCTCATGGTTCTTGTAGTTCGCCGGTACAGGATGTGTATCGGCAACCATTGCGATGAGGGAGGAATTTCGGCTGTCAGCCGCTACTCAAAGGCAAGCGAGCTGGCCAATCAAAGGCAAGCGGCTCCTGCCTGTGATGTTAGCGCTCTGGCAGCGGAAGTTCCTCCCTCGTCTTGATGGTTACCCGGTTCACATCATGTACCGGCGAATTGCAAGTTCCAGGAGGCCGGCGATGGAACGGTAGGTAAGGTGAGCATAATATGTGTGTGTGCGTACGTATTTGTGTGTGTTTGTACGTGTGTGGAATGGCACAATAGGGGGCCAGGATGGGACATTTAACAAGTTGTGGAACGAATTGTCTGCATTGCAATGATTTCCTATGGGAAATCTTGCTTTGCTGAATGAGTAACTTGGTTAACAAGCACACTCCCAGAATGAATTGTTCTCGTTAACCAAGGTTTCACTGTATTTGTTTTGACATTTGGAATACCTATGTGTCCAATTGTCTCCTTCTTTGCCATTTGTTTGATTATAATGCTAAATACGCATGGAGATTTTGTGTGTCACACAGAAACACACTGTGGTTTGACTTTTGTCTTTGTTGTTTTTAAAAAAAAATGTATGCACTAGCTGTGTTTGTTTTTTGGCTTGTTATTTATTGAATAAAATTAAAAAAAATTTTTTCAACTTTATTACCATGTCTTTGTGATCCCAAAAATTATTTGCACACCACTTCTTATTTTTTTCAAACAGTCACAGAGATATAACGCCCCAGGCCATGCTTGCTCATGCACATGTCTCTACTGAAAAGCACCCTGGGAGACACAGAGTTTTTCAAGGAAGAGGTAATGTTGTCTGCAACATGATGGTGTAGCACAGCCACAGCTTTATTAGAGAAGTAATGGCGATAGGGCAACTGCTATTGGGAGACTGCAACGACTATCAGGTTTCGGAAACCCTCTGTATCCACCAGATGGAAAGGCAGTATTTCTGTGTCCAACAGTTTAGATATGGCAAACTTCAAGCTCTTAGCTTTGGCATGTGTTTGAGGAAGTGATCTTTTATGTCACCAAAACTGCGGGACAGAGGGCTGGCGTCTGTTCTGAGAGAGGGTGGAGTAAGGTGTACATGACAAACCGGTGGACTGCGAGGGAGGTGTAGGCAGATATGTCATGGTGGATTTAAATTACATGTGGTGTGTTTGGTGTCTCACATGGGTCAAAAACATTGCAGGGAGACAGCAGGGCAGTGGCATCAATTCCCCCCCCCCCTCATAGTGTCTTTGCAAAAGCAGAGAGGTATGGGCCATGCAATAAAGAAGATGTGGCCTCTGTGTCTCACATGGTTCAAAAACACCAGGCATGGTCACTTCCATAACAGCTGGCAGTCTCTCACTCACCCCAAATGTAGCGGGTAAACAAGTGGGGGTTCTGCTGCCAGAAACCTGTGTGAGAATAGTTTTGACAGTGACACAGGAGGAGGAAGAAGCAGCAGATGCGGTTGATTTGGTGGCTGGTGGTTGGGTAGGCCTGGTAGTCCATATTTTAAGATAGTAAGATTTCCACAGTAATGCATGTTGGCTGCATATGTGCTGGTGTTGCCACTACTGTGTCGTTGTTTACAATGTTGGCAAATAAAGAAAGTTGGGTCTTCCTTTACGGTCTCAAAAAGGTACAGGCTAGGCAACCCTTCCTGCGAACTGCAGACCTGAGACCACTGTTGGCCACAGTTGTGGCTGATGATTCAGTGCTTCTCATAGTTGCATCACTACATGTTTGTGCAGAAATAACCAACATAACCTCCTCGTCTTCCTCCTCCTCATCATCTGCTGAGCTACTCAGCTGCATGCCTCTGGGTTCACAAAAAGTGGAATCTACAACTTCATTATCAGGCTCTGTGTTGTTCTACTCCTCCCCTTCCTGACATCACAGAACAGTACGCGTCTGCCTCAGGTATCTGAGTCTCATCATCAACTCCAGCACAGGGGTTAACGTCAGTTGACGAGCATCAGGATCCAACAAACAAAGATTTTAGGAATAGGTGCAGATACTTCCCTACTCTTGAGTCTGTGAATCTTTGGAACAGACCTCTGATGACCATGGGATAGAATGTGTGAACAGCTTTGCAGACTCGCCCTTGTTTGGTTCCACATAATCAGTTTGGCAATTAAAGATTTGTGACACAGGGGGAAAGAAGTGTAATTGTGGTTGCACCTCTAAGGAATTAACTGTGTGTGATATTGAAGTGCAGGAAGAGGAGGCGAGGCCACTCTATGCAGCATTTGCCAGCCAGTCTGGCACTTGCTCTTTATCACCCTCATTTCGAAGTTGAAGCGATGTGAGCGATGTAAGAAATCTAGTGGAGTAGGCTGTCCAGACGATGTTCTCATTTCTCTTGGGATAAGATGAGCCGGTGTTTGCTCACTAGAGCTTTGATTAATATTAGAACGTCCCACACGTACACCTTAAACATCCTGCCTATTTACACTTTCACCACAACCTCGTCGTGATTTATTAGTCATGATTGATGCACCCTTCCCCGTTAAAACAAATGTTTTGCAACCCTATGCCCACACCTCTCAGACATCTGACACAAATGTGAAATTCTTTATTTCTTGCCTGAGATGGCAATATTGGTAAGGCACTAAAAAGTACCAATATCTAGAAATGTGGTTCACTGGCAAATTTTCAGCAGGCACTAAAAAGTACCAATAACTAGAAATGTGGTTTACTGGCTAATTTTGAGCAGGCACTAAACAGTGCAAATACCTACACTGGAGATCAAAATTAGAGAATAATGTATGATCACTTGCTTTTTTTCAGAACTAATTTAATCTACATTGATCAACTTTTATCAACAAACAAACAGAAATCATAGTATATTGTATCAAATAGTTTTTATTTTACAAAAATATTTTTTAAAACATTTATTTAATCCAAATCGCTAAAAAACATAAACAAAAATCAAGAAAAACATCACTTGCAAAACACAGACACAGAGGGGATTTCTGACCATAAATTATTGGTGAGAGAAGTAAAGGGATATTATACTCAATTCATGAAAAAATACCAAGAATTTATACAATCAGAGCAACACTTCACCCATCTCACCGATATTAAAAAACATTGCACTAATAAATAGATTGCATTAATAAATATACTAGGTATATATGTATAAGGGCCCCTGTATAAAAATATGCAGTCCCCAAAAAATTCCACTATTATATAAATCCAATTAGACCTTTTAAATAAATATTCAAAGAGATTTCAACCATATAAATATAAATATATTTTTCAAAGCTTTTTTTTGGTAATAATATTTAGATTACAATAACTATAGAATTATAAGGGGCACAACTAGTTAATAAGGAAAAGACTCAGCCCGTATAATGGCTTACCTAGTCGGGCTGGATGTGAGCTCCTACAACACCCATTTCAATAATCAGTATTACATACTCTGTACTACAGAGGTCGAGACGAGAGTGTCTGAGCTGGAGGATAGAATCACACCACAAACAACTAAACTAACAAAGGTAGCCGGCTCTATGAATTCATGGCACCAGAAAGCAGACGATTTGGTAAACTGAATGCTCTGAAATAAAATTTGAATAATTGGGCTGTCTGAGCACTCTGAGGGCCAGCGCCCTGAACAGTTCTTAGAGGAATGGCTTAAATCTACCCTCGGGGATGAGTTTTCATCCACCTTTGCCATTGAAAAGGCACATCGGGTTTCGATGAGACACCTTCCTCCAGGCGCGCCACCACGACCATTCTTGGCACAGGTTCTCAACTGTAAAGATAGTGATACAGGTTTTCGTCTGGCCTGGCAGAAGTGTCCTATCAAATACAACAATGCTACTATTTCAATCTTCCTGGACTTCTCAGTGGACCTCCAAAACAGAGGGCCCACTTCATGGAAGTGTAACGCCCCTGCAGCCGGGTCGTTATAGGGTATTAAATATTACCCCATTTTTCCTGGGCAGGAGGAGTGAAGTCAACACACATCACACTGGCAGGAAGAAGTTAAAAACTTTTCAGCATGTAGTTTGAGCCTGCATGACTCATCCTGTCTCCTAAATGAGCAGGTGTGCAGGTCCCCATGACAAACTGAGGGGAGGGGGGCCTGAATGAGGAGTAAAGTATTGATCAGACAGAAAAGTTGAGCAGAACGCCAGAGGCTGCAAGAGAGTGCAGACCTCTAGAGACAGCTCCTGTTGAGGAGATACCACGAGACCGGGGCCGATAACATCTAGTTGAAGGGGATGGAGCCGATGACTGGGGACCTTGTAGAATGTTGTACCCGGTGGCAGTTGGTGTTCTGCGCTACCGGGCAAGAGAGAGCCAGAGAGGCGGCGAGTTCCCAAGATGCTCCATGCCACGGGACTGCACTAACGCACACGAAAGGGAGACCCCCCCCAGATCACCTCACCGGACCCTTCCTCCCACCTGCCCGGGACCGACCAGAGGCTGCCGCGGTGAGGACCAGCACCCGGGTGCGATGTGGAACGGACTGTAAATAAAAAGAAACTGGAACCCACACTCCGTGACTGGTGTGAGTAATGCTACCGCCCCCTGCCCCGGTGTCCCTGAGGACTGTTGCCCTGGGTCTAACTAACCTCCCGGGGCTTCCCCGCTCCACCCATGGGGAGCGATTCCATCTGGCTGCCTGTAACACCTGCCCCGGAGAGAGATTGTGCAGCGGCTAAACATCTGGCCGCATACCACGGGTGGCGCTGCTAGCATCCACCGTCCCTGTCCCATACCGTTTCCTGGGGGAAGAGCGGCGATAGAGAGGAGGCCGAGACCCCGGTGGCCACTGTGACTGATCGCAAGCTCCCCAGGAACCCCGTCACCCTCCTTCCATTACCCTTGTCACATCGGACTGGCTGTCGGACTTTCCCTTTATTGAAACCCGCCGGGGTCACGGAAGCCGGGTCGGGCCACTCACAGCCTGACCCCAAATACCACCAGCCCGGTGACCATGCCATCCCTGCAGGCCCCGGCGCGGGCATTTCAGAAGTGAAAAAGAAACTCCAGGATCGCAACATTGTGTGCTCCATGCTATACCCAGCAGAGTTCGTGAGGCATCATAACTGTTCTTCTCAACACCAACGGAGGTTGATTATTGGCTTCAGCTTCATCCGGGGCCTGGGGTGCAGGCACGCTGAGACTGTTCCCTGAATGGCTGGTCTTCTCTACCTCCTCTTCTATGTCTTCTACCCCCTCCACTTTTCCCTTCTGCCATCTACCTCTGAGACATCCAGGACTTGATACGCCTCCAGTGAAGAAGAAATGGACCGAGGACGAATGCTTGCAGACTGGGATCTCCAAATCTTGTGCTCCCACACTACCTATACCAGGACACTGTTTTTAGTGACAGTATCCCCATTAGTATTTGGGATGCTCAATAGGACTCCGAGAAGAAATTCTTGAGCTTGTTATAGGCTTTTTTGGTTAATGGTTATATGGTTGCTAACCCTGGTTCTTTACAGGGATATATATAATGCTGCTGGAATGCTAACTAGACTTTATTGCAAGATAAGAAATGGCTGAGGGAAACCTGTAAAAGAGGCTGGAAGCTGGGGGAGGAGTAATATGCGAGAGATACAAGGTTTGCATGTTTGTATCTGGGATCCTGGCCCTATCGATGCGAGTCGTATAACATGGGTTCAGAATTAGTATTTACAACTTGGAATGTCCGTGGCCTTAAGTCACCAAAAAAATGGATTAAGATATTCTCCCAAATCAAGGCGCCTTAAGGCTCAGTTGATGGTGTTAGTTGAAACTCATCTTTCAAGGGACACAGTCAGGTTGGTGAAGAAGCCGAGGGTGCAATGGGCGGTACACACATTTCACACCAGCTACTCTAGGGGTGTTTCCCTTTTGGTCAACAAATCTGTTCGGTGGGAGGCCAAGGTAGTCAGGAGAAATCCAGAGGAGAGAGTTGTTTGTATTTGCATCCATAGACTCCAGGGATTATGTCCTACTATGCATTTACAATCCCCTGCTGGCTCGCGCTTCAGTTCTCAACCAGGCACTGAGCTTTGACCTCAATTACCCATACGCATGTGTCCTATGCATGGGGGACTTTAATCTTGTAGTTGACGAGGAATTAGACAGGCTTAGGCTGGATGGGGGGACAACCTGTAACCTCGACCCTGACTGATTTATGACAGTGCATGAAGGGAGGTGGGTGGGTAGACCTCTGGAGACTAAGTCATCCTAATACACGGGAATTCACCTGCCATTCTTCTACGAGATGCATGTTGTTACGTCTAGATTAGATTTTTGGATCAAGCAATGTAGTAACCTGGGTAGATAGTGTGGTTCACGGGGTACGGGGTATCTCGGACCATTGTCCAGTGACTCTTAGGGGTACTTTGCACGCTGCGACATCGCTAGCCGATGCTTGCGATGCCGAGCGTGATAGTACCCGCCCCCATCGCACATGTGATATCTTGTGATAGCTGCCGTAGCGAACATTATCGCTACGGCAGCTTCACACGCACTTACCTGCCCTGCGACGTCGCTCTGGTCGGCGATCTGCCTCCTTCCTAAGGGAGCGGGTCATGCGGCGTCACAGCGACGTCACACGGCAGGCGGCCAATAGAAGCGGAGGGGCGAAGATGAGCGGGACGTAAACATCCCACCCACCTCCTTCCTTCCGCATAGCCAGTGGAGGCAGGTAAGGAGATGTTCCTCACTCCTGCGGCTTCACACACAGCGATGTGTGGTGCCGCAGGAATGAGGAACAACATCGTATCTCCTATTGGTGCGACATTATGAAAATGTCCGACGCTACACAGATCACCGATTTATAACGCTTTTGCGATCGTTTATCGGCGCATCTAGGCTTTACACGTTGCGACGTCGTTACCAGTGCTGGATGTGCGGCACTTTCGATTTGACCCCGACGATATCGCAGTAGCAATGTCGCAAACGTGCAAAGTACCCCTTACTCTTAAATTTGGCCAGACTATCAATAGACCCCTCTGGCGGCTAAATCCCTTAAATTAAATCAATCAAAGTGACAGAACCTTACTTTAGCTGGAGGCAGCCCACCCTAGACACTCTAGGCCTATCTTTAGGGGCTGCCTGATCTTGACCATAACACATATAAAATGGCTGACTAAACGGGAAGATGAGGAGATTGAAGGACGACTTAGGACCTTGGAGGTGAGATATATATTTAGTCTGACAGAGGGGAATAGGACGTTGTGGTTACATTCCTATAGGTCATATGTACACCACTCGGAGACTAAAGGCTGCTTTACACGTTATAATTACACATGTGATCTCGTATGCGATCGCACCCGCCCCCATCGTATGTGCGGCATGTTCAATTTATTGCCCGTGTCGCACAAATGATTAAATCCCGTCGCACGTATTTACCTTCCATACGACCTCGCTGTGGGCGGCGAACAACAACTTCCTGGAGTGGGAGGGACGTTCGGCGTCACAGTGATGCCACACGGCAGCCAGCCAATAGAAGAGGAGGGGCGGAGATGAGCGGGATGTAAACATCCCGCCCACCTCCTTTCTTCCGCATTGCAGGCGGGATGCAGATAAGATATGTTAATCGTTCCCAGGGTGTTACACACAGCGATGTGTACTGCCTCGGGAACATTGAACGACCAGACGTTCAATTTTTAGAAATTGAATGACGTGTATGCGATCAACGTGTTTTCGTACAATCGCAATCGCACGTAGGTTTCACACGCTACAACAACACTAACGATTCCGGATGTGGTCACTTACGACGTGACCCCGCCGACACATCGTTAGATTTATTGTAGCGTGTAAAGCCCCCTTTAGTCTAAAAGTAAGCTGTTCTTTACTTGACAGTCATATTTTGATCTAGGGAACCAGTCGAGTAAATTGCTGGCATATATGGTCAGACAGCATAACGCCTCCAACACAGTACTGGATATACATGCGAGAAGCTGATGGCTCGGCTGTTACATGATTAGAGTGAAGGTGTGTATGTCGGGTTTATCGTGCCATTTTGCTGAACAACACCAAGGGGCTACCTCATCTCTATCTTTTAGAGGCATTGAGGGAGTAATTGGACCACCGAGAGAAGGTGATTGGATCAGGTTTCTATACAAAAGGGAGGCGTACTGGATATTGAAGCATGGGACTAGATATCCCAACGGTTTAAATTATAAGACATATTTGTTTTATCTTTATTAATATGTGTGTTGTGGGCAGGAGACAGACCACAGCAGGGGGGCTGCTCGAGATGCTCGGATCCGGGGTCGTGGCGGTGGCTCGACGGGAAGCCGGACCTGGGCTTGAGCACCCATCCATCGCCCGCAAGTGAAAAGGGGGGCTTATTATATAAGGGAGGTTTTGTCAGTGACGCCACCCGTGGTGTGCGGTGATTGTTGCTGACACCGCTGCTGCCGCTGGAGGTGATGCCTGGGACCGATGGAGTGGGGAAGCTGGATATTATCCCCTCCACGCGAAGGGGAGGTGTAGTCCCGGGACCCCAATACAGGTGGGACAGTGCTGCGGAGCGCAATCTGCAGGGTTGGACCAGATGGTGTTGGTGTACTCACAGTTCCTGAATAAATTCACACAGTCCAGATGGTAAACAAAATTGCCAGTGACCAGTGACCTCCGGCGGGTGTGTTCGGATCCCACACCCTGGTACAGAAAACAGGGGTCCCTTCCTCCTGCACTTAGTATTTGTGTCCTTTTTGTTAACTACTCCACATGAAACGGGGAAGTCCACTCCCGGTGATACTGTGTGTTGGGAGCTGAGGCCCGCGAAAACTGACCCGTGGGATCATAGCAGGCAATTGCGGAGCCCTATCCCCCTCGTTGGGCTTCCGTCTCGCTCTATCTGGGCCTCCTGTGGGACAAGACCTGAAATCTTGTCCCTGGCTGGTCAATTAGTAAGGTGCGTGAAGCTGTCCTTGCTCTAGGGTCCAGGTTGGTTCACAGACTAAAAACTCCTTAATTTAAAAATTATCAATTTTATTAACAGAAGCAATTAAAAACACTTCCACATTATATAGAAAATATTCATTGGTGCCATACAAAAATTTCAAACATATATCCCCCTTATTTTTATAGTCCTATGTGTTACCCCAATTTAGGAGCAAGAACAAATGTCAGTAAGGCGCAATATAAAAATATATCCCTAAACAGTCCAATAATCAAGGGTCCTACAGTCAAGATCCCTAAAGGCAGCACTTTTTACCCTAAATTAGTCAGTTCTGCACTGAGATATAATTCCATATATACTGCCACTTCCTATATTAGTGAGAAGGCTGTCAACCTTCTACCCCTAATCGACCCGACGCGTTTCCCCTTCTAATAGAAGGTTCTTCAGGGGTCATCAAAAAGTAGTATAGAAAAATACAATTAATTTATACATTATCCTCCAATCATACAGTGAATACAGACACAGTTTTTGTAATCTCCCCAAACAGAGTACATCAAACAAATGATCTTCAGATTGTACATATGACTATTATAGTCTCCTCTGGTGCTGTCGTATCTTTAGACTCCAAAAATTGCCAGGTAACACAGAGTTCCACAAAATATTAGCGTGGATATTACCGAACAAAGAATTCCTGTTTATAGAAATATTTTTCAGATTTCAAATTTAAAACTATATACCAGCATGTAGTGAACGCTGTCTCCACATGGATTTTGCAAAGGCTGGGAATGCTCTGAACAGTGCAGGGAGCCCCAACTACATGCTGGTATATAGTTTTAAATTTATTTGGACCAGGACATGCCAATTGCAACCTGAGGGGACTCTAGTCCATTCATCTACACGGACACAGAAAAGGAAAAAGCTTGCTGAAGGGGAATTATGAATGGGCATGTTTTTAATAGGTAACACCATCATTCACCTAGAATATACAGCCTTGTCCCGAATGAGATGACAAAAATCTGAAAAATATTTCTATAACAGGAATTCTTTGTTCGGTAATATCCACGCTAATATTTTGTGGAACTCTGTGTTACCTGGCAATTTTTGGAGTCTAAAGATACGACAGCACCAGAGGAGACTATAATAGTCATATGTACAATCTGAAGATCATTTGTTTGATGTACTCTGTTTGGGGAGATTACAAAAACTATGTCTGTATTCACTGTATGATTGGAGGATAATGTATAAATTAATTGTATTTTTCTATACTACTTTTGATGACCCCTGAAGAACCTTCTATTAGAAGGGGAAACGCGTCGGGTTGATTAGGGGTAGAAGGTTGACAGCCTCCTCACTAATATAGGAAGTGGCAATATATATGGAATTATATCTCAGTGCAGAACCGACTAATTTAGAGTAAAAAGTGCTGCCTTTAGGGATCTTGACTGTAGGACCCTTGACTATTGGACTGTTTAGGGATATATTTTTATATTGCGCCTTACTGACATTTGTTCTTGCTCCTAAATTGGGGTAACACATAGGACTATAAAAATAAGGGGGATATATGTTTGAAATTTTTGTATGGCACCAATGAATATTTTCTATATAATGTGGAAGTGTTTTTAATTGCTTCTGTTAATAAAATTGATAATTTTTAAATTAAGGAGTTTTTAGTCTGTGAACCAGTTTTGAGCTCTCCTTGTATTACTTTTTTCGTGAGAAATCTAGGGTCCAGGTACCCTGTCGTGCACGGCCTCCGGACCGGATTCCCGCTGTCGGTATTGGCGGGCTACAACCCTGCCCCTGTCCACTTAAGGTCTCCCGTGACAGGATCTCCGTCGCCTGTGGCCCTGTCTGCCGACTGCCACCTAGTTAGTAGTCCGGTAGTCCAGGAGCTCCAACCCCTGACTACCCTGTCGCCTCACACTCCTCTCTTCACTTTCTGTCTGACTGACTCTCTGTGTCTCTACCCCTCCCATAACACCTCAGAACCTTTAGGTGGGCATCGCCATCCATTTGGCCCTGCCCACTGGTGTGTCCCTATTGTAATGGGGGGGTGACTAGGCTTTGCTGGCTGATGTTGTGCACCAGGATGTGGGGTTGTGATGGTGAACCAAAGGAGAGGGACTCCTGCACCTAGAAGAGGGGGGCAGTAATCTGTGACACCCTGATTTTGTCAGGGCGTCACACTTCCCCTTGGTAGAACACAGCCCTTCCTCGGGCTGTCCGGCCACTGACATTTATTAAACTGCTTCTGCAAATGTAAAAAGGTATAACATAAAACATTATATACATTTCATCCCTTGACAGGGAGGCACTTCACTTAAATGTTCCAAACAATTCTTTTTCATCAGTCCACCCCCAAAGAGTCCCAGTGTCCCAGAACCCTCTGGCCTGGAGGTTAGCCACCGGTTTTAGTAGTGACTGGACCTCGGCCGACTCTACCGTAGGCCCTTCCTCCAACCAGTCCTCTCCAGTGGGTGTCACAGTCCTGGCGGGCAGAGGAACAGGAAAGCAATTGGGGGTATTTACAAGAACCCAAGAAAGTTTTTGGTTGGCCTCTGCCAATCCTGAGGCCATGGTCCATTAAAACAAACAAGGGAAAGTAGGGGTTAAACTTAGGAAAGGGGGTAGCCGGGTTCCGCTACCTATTTACTCCTTCTCATTTTCATGAAGGTGAATCAGGTGAGGTACATGGTTAATTGGCATTTTGACATTAACAATTAATCAACATTTGCAGTTTGTATATATACATACATTACTATATACAAGTACATATAGGCATCACCATTCCCTGTATCTGAGTGGTGGCTGACCTAGGTTAGGGCGTGTAGACCTCCTCAGCCTTAAGTTCTCTCCTAGGCCCTGTGGTGTTGTACTATCTACGGGTTCTTCACTCTCCGTGATGGGTACTGTAGGTGGAAACCTACGGGTGCGTGGCATGGGTACAGGTGCGACCAGGGTCGGACTGGGGTGCCAGGGGCCTACCCGGATAATTGACTCTGGGGGCCTGCACTATAGCTATCGTAAAAGTTTTTATTACTTGATCATTTTCGGCTTCTCTCAGTATAACATGCGCCATTTAACAAACTATACAGTGCGCAGAGACCTGTCCTGTGCCTGCAGATATCACAGGATTTCTTGTAGCATCTTATTTATTGTAGTTTAATAATGGAATCTGTGATTTACAGTCCGTCGCAGTTTTTCTTACACACGGATATTCCTTGTCCTAGGAAAACCACCGAGTCCATCAGCCAAATAATATTCAAAGAGAAGCAAAATGTTATCCAGCATCTTCACATGGAAAAGTTTACTAATGTTGATCCCCCTCAGTCCCATCTATCTGGGAAATCCCTTATCAGGCTATGTGCGTACTAGGCCGTTTTACCCGCGGATTTACCCGCAGTTTTGCTGCAGAAATTTCTTGAGAAATCTTTGAAATCTTTCTGCAGACATTTCCCAGCAAAACCTATGGGAAAAAAAAATAGCTGTGCGCACGCTGCATTTTTTTCTCAAGAAAATTCTTTGTGAAGATTTTCTTGAGAAAATTTCTCGAGAAACTGTGCATGTCACTTCTTTTCCGCAGGTAGCTGCGGTATACCCCCAGAATTTCACTAGATTCACTGTAATGTAATCGCGAAATTCCGGGGGTATACCACAGGTAGCAAATGATGTGCGGTATAGCCGCGATTTACCTGCGGTAATGCTAATCGCTGCCTGCGGTTTTGCAGAAAGTGATGTCATTATGACAGAAGAGGAAGCGGAGCAGAGTAAACACACACGTCACACTCCCTGGACGCCGCACAGAAGCGCTTCCGTGTGACGTCCGGCGGGTGCCCGTGCAGTCTGTGTTCCGCTGCAGCCCCGCCGCTGCACGCACAGTAGAATCAGTGTCTGCCCGCAGTGTCAGCAGCTTGTCACACTGCAGCGCAGGCAGACACTGACACACAGCAGGGTGACAAGCTGCTGACACTGCGGGCAGACACTGACACACTGCAGTGCAGTACGTGCAGCCGCGGGGATGCCGAGCGCTGCTGTCAGGAGGTGAGATGAGATCATTACCTGCTGTGATGATCTCCTGCCTCCTGACGTCACCGCGGTCACTGCCTTCTATGCCCCTCTCGCGAGCGGCCCGAGACTGTCACTAGCGGTGACGTCACGGGCTCTCACGATACTGCTGACAACGAGGCGGGCATAGAAGTCAGTGACAGCGCTGACGTCAGCAGTACAGGAGATGATCACAGCAGGTCATGATCTCATCTATCCTCCTGACAGCAGCGTTCGTCATCCCCTGCAGTGACCTGGGCTATTGATGTTAGCTCAGGTCACTGCATTGGTGTCCCAGCCAATGGGGAACATTCTGTTCTTCATGGACTGGGACAGTGGCTATGGTATGGATTGCCGTGGGACGCCCCCCCTTATTGGATTACGCTGGACGTGGAATTGATTGTTCTTATCAGTAAATTGGTTAAAAAGGGAATGTGGGGAGTGTTTTTTTTTCAAATAAAACTTTTATTGCTGTCTATTTTATATTTCTTACTGACTGGGTTGTGATGTCAGGTATCTGATAGACGCGTGACATCACTAACCCCAGGGCTTGATGCCAGATGACATTACACATCTGGAATCAACCCCATATATTACCTCGTTTGCCACCGCACCAGGGCAACGGGATGAGTTGGGGCGAAGCGGCAGGATTGGCACGTCTAATGGATGCGCCACTTCTGGGAAGGCTGCAGCCTGCTATTTTTACGCTGGGGAGTGTCCAATAACAGTGGACCTCCCTAGTCTGAGAATATCAGACCCCAGCTGTCTGCTTCACCTTGGCTGGTGATCCAATTTGGAGGGGACCCCACGTTTTTTCTTTTAAATTATTTATTTAATGTAAAATAACAGCGTGGGGTGCCCTCTGTTTTGGATTACCAGCCAAGGTGAAGCTGCCAGCTGTGGTTTGCAGGCTGCAGGCGTCTGCTTTACCCTAGCTGGCTACAAAAATAGGGGGAACCCCACGTCATTTTTTTTTAATTATTTATTTATTTTTTGGCTAAATACAAGGCTAGGCACCCTTTAGTGCCACATGAAAGTCACTAAAGGGTGCCAGCTAAGAATATGCAGAGGGGTAGGACATTATATAGGTCTTTCTCATCTATCTATCTATCTATCTATCTATCTATCTATTCATCTATCCATCTTTCCCTCTATCCATTATCTGTCTATCTATCGATTATCTATTATCTATATTATTTATTTCTGTTCAGCATAAAAAACTGCAGGGACCAACCTGCGGAAAAACCGCGGCAAAACCGCGGCAAAATCGCGGCAAAAACGCATGTGTCACGGGCAGCGGGGCGCTGCGCTCGCCAAACGCTCAGGTCCTGCGCTGCTGCTGCTACTGCTCGGTGGCTCGAGCGGTGGGCCGGATCCGGGGACTCGAGTGGCGCTCCTCGCCCGTGAGCGAAAAGGGGTGTTTGTGTTGAGAATTGAGTCCGTGACGCCACCCACGGGTTGTGGTGAAGATGGGCACCACCGCTACTGGTGACGGGGATCCCGGGAGCGTTGGTAGGGAGCAGCTGGGATGTTGTTTTCCCCCTCCGTGGGTAGGGGTTGGTGGTCCCGGGGCCCGGTGGTGAGACGGGGAGGCAGGGCTGGCGAGGTGCAGGGTTGCAGGAACAGCGCGGAGCGGTGCCGGATGGCACAGGTGTACTCACTCAGTAACAAACAGGCAAAGTCTCTGGTAAACCAAACGGCTGGATGGACAGGTCCCGCAGCCGGCTGCAGTGTCCCTCCCCGGACAGGTGATGGCAGCTGTCTTTCCCTGCACCTTTTTGTAACTTTTGACTATGATGATTGCCCAATGGTAGTCCGCTCCCCGGTGTATAGGTGCCGGAGCCCGTTTTGCCCGCAGGCGCTGGCCCTTGGGTCTCTAGCTGTGGCGGTAGCTGTATACCCTCACGGTGCGGGCGGTTGCCTTCTAACGGGTCTTTGGCTGTTAGTGACCGGAACCCCAGGGGTTTCCTTACGGATTTGACCTTTGTCGGCGGCTCCAAGCCTGGTCGGGGTCCGCAGGCCCTGCCTGTGTGTGCTGGCTTTACTTCGCTCCCCGGTTCGGTACCAGCGGGCCACCGCCCAACCCCGGTCCTACGGTTCCGCGATGATTTACCACTCCTGCAGACGGCCACCACCGTCTGCCAACCTTTCTGTCAGTGCCTGGGCCACACACCCAGACACTTGCAGTACTCTCCACTTTCACCTCCTAAACTCAACTGACTGCCTTTTCCCGCTTCCAGGCCTGTGAACTCCTCGATGGGCGGTGGCAACCACCTGGCTCCGCACCACCTGGTGTGGACATCAGACCTTAGAGGGAAGCAACAAGGATTTGTGTTTAGCTAATCTTGCTGTCTGGGGGATGGGGTGTATGTGTGTTTTTACCTGTGACGACCTGGCTAGTCCAGGGCGCAACATTCCCCCTTGGTAAAATGCAGACCGTCCGCGGGCTGCCCGTCCATCACCGGTTTTATTTTTCTTTTCAACTGTAAAAATATAAAACATTAAACATAAGCATTTTTGTTAGAACACTTCAAACATTGCACATATATAACATTTTTAATACAGACGGACGGACAATGTCTTCCGCTCTCCCACCCAAGCAACCTAGCCCTGATGCTGCCCCTAAAAAGTGGGCAGCACCCCTTTACCCCAGTCCAAGTTCAGGCTGCCCGAGCGGGAACGGGTACGGTAACTCGCACCCGGCTGTCACTTCAGGGGACCCCACGTCCAGGGGGACCCCTGACCCCCGGAGGATCGCCACCGGTTGCGGTAGTGGCGGGCCTGGGCCATCACTTTCCTCCAGGCCCATTCTCCAAATCAGCCTCTCCGAAGGCGGCAACGGATCCATCCCACAACATATTTACAAGCCCACAAGTTCGTGGGTGCCCTGCAATTTCTCGGGCTTGTTCATGAATAGTTTCTCATGTGGGTATGGATGGGGGTTAACGGAACAAGGACAACTCCAGTCCCAACGGGGACGGTTCTTCTCGGACGGTAATCAGGTAAGTTTGGTCGGTTTGATTATTTAACTGTTCATTCATTCACATATTTACACAATCAACAGGTTGCACCCCTAAATGGTAGTTTCCCTGTACCTTATTGGGGGCCTGCCTAGGTTGGAACGTGTGGACCTTCGGTGCCCAATGTCAGTAGTTACAAGCGAGGGGACAGAGGAGACAACCGGTTCCTCTTCCCGTATATCGTGTGGGGCAGGTGGAGACCTAAGGGGACTAGGTACAGGTGCAGCCCAGGCCACTGGTTCACTGGCGGTTACTTCCGTCTCCTTTTCCTCCACGGGTTGTGGGAACATTATCACCAGAATAATCACCGAGCCGTTCTGCGTAGGCCAGTCCGCTGGGAAGTCACCCATCATTGTGTGAATCACCCCTTTTCCTTTCTCCTCGGTTGGTCTAGGGGCCGGGACTTCAGCTGTTATTCTCAATGGAGGTGGGCACCTCTTCAGGTGGTCTCTGGAAACCATAGCCGAAGTTTTCCCCTGGTCACGACTAATCTGGTAGGCCTTTTCATTCTCCCATGCAGTGGGTTGTATGACATACGGATTTTTCTCCCACTGATCATCAAGTTTGAGTTCTTCTCTTCCGTTTTAGTACTACATCCCCAGGTTTAAAGGAACCAGCTGGAGACAGTCGGTTGAAGCACTGTTCTTGCTGTTCCCGGCTCCGACACAAGTTCTTTTCTACGTACTCCTGGACCTGTCAGTACTGCGTCCTCCGCTGGGTGTCCCAGTCAGCAGTCGAAGGAAGGGCCTCTGGAGCTTCCAAGTCCATTTCCAGGTCCACCGGCAACCGGCCTGGTCGGGCTCTCATCAGATACGCTGGTGTGCATTTGGTAGAGCTACTGGGAATGTTATTGTACATGTCCACCAGGTTTTCTGGCCACAGGTTCCGCTCTTCTAACGGTAGTGTCTTGAGGAGGTCCAGGACAAAGTGGTTCATCTTCTCACACATACCATTGGTCTGGGCATGGTGCGGCGTGGTCCGAATCTTCTTGGAGCCGTACAACTGGCAGAACTCTTGAAACACCTCCGCTTCGAAAGCCGGGCCCTGGTCGGTAAGCACCCTCTCCGGGTACCCATGCGGTCGGCAGAAGTAGGCCTGGAATGCTCTAGCTGCGGTACGGCCGGTCAGATCTTTGACTAGGACTACCACCATAAATCTTGAATAATGGTCCACGATTGTCAGGGCGTAGGTGTACCCACTTCGGCTGGGAGTGAGCTTGACGTGGTCCAGGGCAACCAACTCCAGCGGTTGATGGGTAACGATCGGGTGTAAAGGGGCCTTCTGGCTTGCTTCATCCCTTCTTCTCAACGCACAGGGACCACACTCTCTGCACCAGGCCTCTACAGACTACCGCATACCAGTCCAATAGAACCGCTCCCTCAACAGCATCTCCAGCTTCTTCCACCCAAAGTGCCCGGCGCCGTCATGGAAAGTTCATAGGACTGTGGGCACATTAACCTGAGGGACCACCAGCTGGCGAACCTTCTCATGGGTCTTCGGGTTAATCAGCTCCCGATACAGTTACCCTTGGTCTAGGTGACTCGCCCACCCCAGGGCTATGGGACACCCGGTACTGGGCTGGACTAGTCCAGGGGTCGTCAGTGGTGGCGGGGCACGACTCCGTGACCCTGGTGGGTGTCAATGAATATGGCTGGTGACTTGGGGATAATAAAGTTTATGGTTGTCGTGACGCCACCTGTGGTTTGCGGATATTAAGCCGCCGCTGCTGTATGAGGCCTCCGGGGTGATGAAATGGCAGCAATGGTGGTACTGCTCCCCACAGGTGGAGCGGTGCTACGGGGACACTGTTGGTGCTTGTAAGTGTCTATGCAGATAAATAACTGAGGCAACACCAGGGGTGCAGTTTCAAGGTCTTTACTCAGTTCTTGTCAAGGCCTGCAGGAGCCTTTGGACTGCTGGGACCACCGTCAGGGACCTCCACCGATCCCGGGTAGATCTGGGGGTAAATGCCAGTGCACCCCTCTAATTGTGTCCTTTCTCAGCTGACTTCACTAGCCTTGCCCTTTTTGGCTGAACCTATCATATCATAGTATCATAGTTTTTAAGGTTGAAGGGAGACTCTAAGTCCATCTAGTTCAACCTGTAGCCTAACATGTTGATCCAGAGGAAGGCAAAAAAAAAACCCGAATGTGGCAAACAAGTTCCAATGGGGAAAAAATTTCCTTCCTGACTCCACATCCGGCAATCAGACTAGTTCCCTGGATCAATACCCTGTCATAAAATCTAATATACATAACTGGTAATATTAAATTTTTCAAGAAAGGCATCCAGGCTCTGCTTAAATGTTAGTAGTGAATCACTCATTACAACATCATGCGGCAGAGAGTTCCATAGTCTCACTGCTCGTACAGTAAAGAATCCTCATCTGTAATTATGATTAAACCTTCTTTCCTCAAGACGTAGCGGATGCCCCCGTGTTCCAGTTGCAGGCCTAGGTGTAAAAAGATCTTTGGAAAGGTCTCTGTACTGTCCCCTCATATATTTATACATTGTGATTAGATCCCCCCTAAGCCTTCGTTTTTCCAAACTAAATAACCCCAAGTTTAATAACCTGTCTTGGTATTGCAGCCCACCCATTCCTCTAATAATCTTGGTCGCTCTTCTCTGCACCCTCTCCAGTTCAGCTATGTCCTTCTTATATATCGGTGACCAGAATTGTACACAGTATTCTAAGTGCGGTCGCACTAGTGACTTGTACAGAGGTAGAACTATATTTTTTTCATGAACACTTATACCTCTTTTAATACATCCCATTATTTTATTAGCCCTGGCAGCAGTTGCCTGACACTGTCCACTAAAGTGAAGTTTACCATCCACCCATACACCCAAGTCTTTTTCTGTGTCTGTTTTACCCAGTGTTCTACAATTAAGTACATAATCATAAATGTTATTTCCTCTACCCAAGTGCATGACCTTACATTTATCTACATTAAACTTCAATTGCCACTTCTCAGCCCAATCCTCCAATTTACATAAATCTCCCTGTAATATAAAATTATCCTGCTCTGTATTGATTACCCTGCAGAGTTTAGTATCATCTGCAAATATTGAAATTCTACTCCGCATGCCCCCAACAAGGTCATTTATAAATATGTTGAAAAGAAGCGGGCCCAATACTGACCCTTGTGGTACCCCACTATGAACTGAGACCCAGTCCGAGTACGTACCATTAATAACCACCCTTTGTTTCCTATCACTGAGCCAGTTTTTAACCCAGTTACACATATTTTCCCCTATCCCCATTATTCTCATTTTATGTACCAACCTTTTGTGTGGCACCGTATCAAAAGCTTTTGAAAAGTCCATATACACAACATCCACTGCATTTCCCTGGTCCAGGCTTGAACTTACCTCTTCATAGAAGCTGATCAAATTAGTTTGACAGGATCGATCCCTCATAAACCCATGTTGATACTCTGTCATAAGGTTATTTTTCTTGAGATACTCCAGTATAGCATCTCTCAAGAAACCCACAAGGATTTTACCAACCGTAGAGGTTAAACTTACCAGCCTATAATTTCCCGGCTCAGTTTTTGTCCCCTTTTTGAATATTGGCACCACATTTGCTATGCGCCAGTCCTGCGGTACCAACCCTGTTATTAAGGAATCTGAGAAGATTAAAAATAATGGTCTATCTATCACAGAACTCAATTCCTGTAGTACTCTGGGGTGTATGCCATCCGGGCCCGGAGATTTGTCAACCTTAGTGATTTCGAGGCGGCTGCGTACTTCCTGCTGGGTTAAGCAGGTAATATTCAAGGGTGAATTTATGGTATCACTGGTCATGTCATCTGCCATGGCATTTTCTTGTATAAAAACCGTAGTAAAAAAGTCATTCAGCAGGTTGGCTTTACCCTCATCCCCTTCCACCATTTCACCAAGACTATTTTTAAGGGGGCCAACACTATCGCTTTTCAGTTTTTTACTGTTTATGTAGTTAAAGAATATTTTAGGATTATTTTTACTTTCTCTCGCAGTGAGTCTCTGTCTCAAACTTAGCTAACTTAATTTGCTTTTTACATATTTTATTTAATTTTCTATAAATATATAATGCCTCATCACTACCAACCCTCTTTAATTCTTTTAAGGCTTTCTGTTTTTCTTTTATTGCTTCCCTTACAGCTTTATTTAGCCATAGGGGTTTCCTCCTATTTCTAGCATGTTTGTTCCCATAGGGTATATTTTCTGCACAAGCCCTATTCAGGATGCTCATAAAAGTCTCCCATTTGCTTTGTGTACTTTTATTACTTAGTACATCATCCCAGTTTATTGCACTAAGATCATCTCTCAACCGTTTAAAATTTGCTTTCCTGAAGTTTAGTGTCCTTGTAGCCCCTCTACTAGACATCTTACTAAAGAATACATGAAAACTTATTATTTTGTGATCACTATTCCCCAAGTAACCCCCAACTTGTATATTTGATATGCGGTCTGGCCTATTGGTTAGTACAAGGTCTAGTAGTGCTCCCCCTCTTGTGGGGTCCTGTACCATTTGTGAAAGGTAATTATCTTTCATTGTTATCAAAAATCTATTTCCTTTGCTGGAACTGCAAGTTTCTGTTCCCCAATTTCCCTGGTTCGGTCTCCACTGCAGCCTCCGGGCTGGGAGCTCGCCTGTCGGTATTTGCCCCTTTTCCAGAGATTCTTGCTGTGGGCTTTGGTCCGGGGAGCATGCAGCTTTCTCTGGTCCTCGGTCTTTTAACCTTTGGAGATGGCTTCTCCTCCTCCAGTGACTAGGGACCGTCCCCTGATGCAGCTTGATCCCTCCACCGATGTTCCTGTGGAACAGGCCACCAGCTCTGAAGCTATCTGTGGCCCTGGAATCCCTTCGTTCCCTGCTTGGTGTCACCTGGACCCTCTGAGTCCCAGGGTCTTCACCAGGAAGCGTCACTTTCTTCTTTCTTTAGCTCCTGCCTGACTAGAGCTCTTTTTCTACTCTGTTTCTCCCCTTCTCTGTTGCTTTCTTTCTCTGTTGCGGACACTCTGAACTCACAGAGCTCCTTTCTCTTTCACAGCTACATGCTGTCTCCTCACTCTCTCATTCTCTGAGGTAAACTGAAACTTCTCTCTTGACCTTCCTTTCTCTATCTGCTCTCGGGTGGCTCCTCCAACCTCCCCAGTTGCTAAGATTCCACCCTATGGGAGCAGGGATGGGTCTTACGGCCCCTCCCAGCATGCAGCATGGGAGGGTTGCTGCCACTGTCCCTGGTCCCTGTGTGTGCCTAACAATGGGTGTAGTGTAGTTTTACCTGTGAACTGGCATGTACCCCTTTCCTTACCCAGGATGGGACATCACACCTCTGACTGGGGTGCAATGTCTCTGTGGCGATGGAAGCCTCAGGGGCGCCACATAGGTGCAGCCGGGCCTGTTCTTTCCACAGCCGTTGAGCCTCGGGAGGAGCCATTCCAGCAGAGCCCTGTTCAGTCATGGACTTGACCAACTGGACGGCAGGTGCTTGGTCCTGGGTGTAATGCCCGGGTGGTGGATCCTCTGGGCCATGCACCGGACTCCCCCAGTGAGGCAACACAGAGCTAACCCCTATACAGGGACTGTCCGGTCACCCCACTAGAGGGCCTAGGTGCACGGTTGCCGGAGCACTAAGCAGGATAAGGTCAGAGTCCTTTCCAGAAGCTGGAATGAGGAAGTCCCTGGGGACAAAGAGTTCCTGGTGCCAGGTGTGATGACAGTGCCCGGGTACTGATGGCAGGTAGAGATGTCAGACGTGAACAGAGTCCAACCGGTAGAGGAGGCAAAGATCACCGGGTGAAGCCGAGGGTAGGAGGCAGGTTCAGACTGAAGAAGATGGTAGCGTCTCAGCTGATAGTCCCCATAGGACCACTCGGACAGGCTGTGGCCCAGGCCAGGATAGCTTGGAAGGACAGTCCCCGCAGGACCTCTCGGACAGGACCAGGTTAACTTGGTAGAAGTGGTTCTGTGGAAGACACAGTGTTAATGCAAGACACAGCAAGCGGGACCTGGACTCCTAGCTATAGAACTCGTAGAACAGGCGACGCCCTCCAGGCAGGAAGCTCCTAATATACCTGACCCTGACTGATGCAATATCCTGTTTAGGGAGTGCTGGGCCTTAAAGAGGAGGTCAGTGACCACGCGCGCGCCTAATGCGCATGCGCGACGCCCGGGTGCCGGAGGCCAGAGCAGGGAGCGGTGCCGAGGAGGACGTGTGACTGGAGGCAGGAGACCCAGGGACCGGAGCGGTGAGTGAGGAACGACGTCAGGACCCGGGGAGCGTGACACTGCGCCTCTTGCCATCCCCGACAGGGTAGTGGGTCCAGGTTCACTTGTTGCTGTTGAACATGCAACTTCCCGACTGGTGGTCGGTGGAACGCGGGCAACTCGATCTCCTCGAGGTCATCATCTTCCGGTCCCTCATCTGGCAGATGGGGCATCCGGGATAGCGCGTCCGCGTTGGTGTTTTTGCGGCCAGCTCGGTACTTGATAGTGAAGTCGTAATTGGACAACCTGGCCATCCACTGTTGCTCCAACGCGCCCAGTTTGGCCGTGTCCAGATGAGTCAATGGATTATTGTCCGTATAGGCGGTAAATTTGGCGGCTGTGAGGTAGTGGCGAAACCGCTCGGTGATGGCTCACACCAGGGCTAGGAACTCAAGCTTGAAGGAGCTGTAGTTCTCCGGGTTCCTTTCTGTGGGCCGAAGTTTCCTACTGGCGTAGGCGAACACCTTTTCTCTCCCATTCTGGACTTGGGAAAGAACCGCTCCTAAGCCCACATTGCTGGCATCGGTGTAGAGGATGAATGGGAGGCTGTAGTCGGGGTACGCCAGGATTTCTTCCCCGGTAAGGGCCGTCTTCAGTTGGTGGAAAGATTCTTCATGCTTCTCCTCCCACACCAACAGGGATCCTGGGGACCTGCCACTTTTGGTCTGTCCCATGAGGAGGCCTTGCATGGGGGCAGCCATCTTCGTGTACCCTTTAATGAAGCGGCGATAATAGCCCACCAGGCCCAGAAACTGTCTCACCTCTCTCACCGTGGTCGGCCTCTGCCAGTCTTGGATGGCCGTGATCTTCTCGGGGTCTGGGGCGACACCTTTCGCACCCACCACATGTCCGAGGTACTGCACCTTGGGCTTCAGTAGGTGGCACTTAGAGGGCTTCAGTTTCATGCCATACTTGGCAAGGGATGCGAACACTTCAGCCAGGTGTTCCAGGTGGGCCTCGTACGTCTGGGAGTATACAATCACGTCATCGAGGTACAGCAGAACGGTTTCAAAATTCAGTTGTCCCAGGCAACACTCCATAAGCCGTTGGAAAGTTCCGGGGGCGTTACACAGCCCGAACGGCATGCTGTTGAACTCAGTCCCATGGGTGTAGTGAAGGCGGTCTTTTCACGGTCCTCTGGTGCAACGGCTACCTGCCAGTATCCACTGGTGAGATCAAGGGTAGAGAAGAAGTTAGCAGTTCTCAGTGCAGCTAACGACTCTTCAATACGGGTCAACGGATAAGCATCTTTGTGCGTTATTTGGTTGATCTTCCGGTAATCCACGCACATTCTCATGGTGCCACTCTTCTTCTTTACCAGTACCAGTGGGGCTGCCCAGGGACTACAACTATCCCGGATGACCCCCGCCTTCTTCATGTTCCTCAACATATCCTTAGCGCATTGATAGTGTGCTGGCGGGATGGGTCTATACCTTTCTTTAATGGGTGGATGCATGCCCGTAGGGATGTGGTGTTGGACCCCTTTAATTCTCCCAAAATCTAATGAGTGTTTGCTGAAAACCTGCTCATACTCCTGTACCACCTGGTATGCCCCCTCCTTCTGATGTGTGGGGGTGACGTCAGTGCCTACATGCAACTCTTGGCACCACTCTTCTAACCGCTCGGGGGGTGCATGGTCATTGGCGGGGAGCGCTGAGGCTGGAGCAATGGCTTCTTGGATAGTGTTAGGGTCTAGGGTGAGCAGCTTAGCAAGGGTAGTGTAACGGGGAAGCCTGACTTCTTCCTCCCCACAATTCAACACCCTCACAGGCACTCTCCCTTTCTTAACGTCTACCACCCCCCTGGCTGCCATCACTGTGGGCCAATCTTCCAAGGGTGTGGGCTCCACCATCGCCGGGTAGTCGCGCCCCTGTGGACCTATGGCTGCCCTGCACCAAATCATCATTTCACTCCTAGGTGTTACTACCAAGGGGGCCGCATCCATCACCCTCACTCCTCCAATCTCTCCACCTGTCAAACTCACTTGCTGCCGATACAGTAAGGGCCGGATCTCACGCTGCACAGCCCTCTGTCAGCCTCCTCCTGCGGTGGCAGCCAACTGCTGCAACAGGCCCAGCACCTAACTCATGCAATGCTCCATCACGTTAGTCCCCAAAACTACCTTTGAGTTATGGTCACTGGGGTCATTCATTACCACAATCATCCCTTGGTCCTGCAGCTCAGCCCGTCCTATGGTCATGGCTACTTGTTGTTGTACAGGATCTTACGGCTTCGGGTGTCAGGTGAGCTGAAAATCCTTTTTTCTTCCTACTTGTTTATACACCACCTGGGTCAGGGGCAATCCATTGGCCGCTACCAGTCAGACTGTCATCCGGGGAAACGAGTTCGTCCGTCCCCCAATACCGCTGGTACAACATATACGGTATAGTGGTTACCTGGGATCCAGTGTCCAATAGGGCCATAAGCGGGACGCCGTCCACTGCCAAAAGGATGATGGGGCGAGCTCCAATAAACCGGTCTCGCCAGTAGTGGGGGCCATTGGATTCAACTCCTGAGGATTGGCCCTTGGCCCCAGGGGTTGCCCGTTTAACGGACACTGCCGGGAGTAGTGGCCGGGCTTGCTGCACCTGTAACAAATAGGAGGTCCATACCGTGAGTCAGTAGCCTTTCTCCTCTGCATCCAGGGAACATCTTCGGGGCAGTCGGCGAGCTGGATCTTTCCCAGGGGCTTAGGTCTTGTTGGAGGCTGGAGCGCGGCGAGGATCTTGGCAAGATCTCCATCCATGCGGCGGACCTGAGTAGCCAGCTCCTCCATCAGTCCACCGGGTGTTTCTGGGGCCGGAGGAGCCAGAAGAGGAGGGGTTACCGAGATGGGAGCTGTTTCAGCTGGCCAGGGGGCCACCTCAGGAGCGCCTGGTATTGTGCCTTGTAGAGCCTTAATGGCCCGCTCTTTTAGCACTGTAAAGTCCACATTGGGATGCTCCAGGGCCCACAGCCTTAGTTGCTTGCAGTCTTTGGGGGATCCCCGCCCCTGCAGGAATTGCTCTACTAACATCTTATTGCTGTCAGCATCATTAATAGTGTCCACCCGCTTCAGCGTGCGGAGGGCAGTCTGTAGACGCAAGGCATAGTCTCTTATGGTATCTGCAGGTCGCTGTCGGCATTGATAAAACTGCATCCGCAGCTCTGCTTCCGTGCGGGTCTCAAAAGCAATTTGGAGTTTTTCAAAAATGGTCGCCACTGAGGCCCGGTCCCCGTCAGTCCAGGTCTCCGTCTCCTGCTCAGCCGCGCCGGTTAGCTGCCCCAGCACTACCGCTGCCCGTTGCCTGTCCGTTAAAGAATACAATTCTAGGACCGGGCTAAGCTTTTTCCGGAACACCTGCAAAGCATCAGATTTCCCATCGTACTGCGGTAGCCAGGTAGCCCCGGGCACATAGGGCAAGGAGAACGGCATTACCTGGGCGACCGCGGGACCTGCGACCTCACCCGCTCTAGCGACTGGAGCCTGGGCCTGCATATTTCCATCCGTGGGTGCTGCCGCGGCTGCGACCACCGCCTCTCCAGTGTCTCCGTCGGGCGCAGACATCTTGTTTCCGCCCCCCTTGGTATCTCGTTGACACTGCCTCTTCAGGGGCGGGGCTCTGCTTTTCGCGCCTCCTCTGCTCGGAGGAGATGCTCGAGCGGGAAAATCTTCGCGCCCAAGATGGCGGAATCTGAAATTTTTCGTCCGGACACCACCGGCGGGGGCTACAATGCGCACTTCTACCAGCCGGTAGAACTGTAAGATCCTGTTCGTGACGCCAAGTTGTCGCGGGCGGCGGGACGCTGCGCTCACCAAACGCTTGGGTCCGGCGCTGCTGCTGCTGCTCGGTGGCTCGAGCGGTGGGCCGGATCCGGGGACTCGAGCGGCGCTCCTCGCCCGTGAGTGAAAAGGGGTGTTTGTGTTGGGAATTGAGTCCGTGACGCCACCCACGGGTTGTGGTGAAGATGGGCACCACTGCTGCTGGTGACGGGGATCCCGGGAGCGTTGGTAGGGAGCAGCTGGGATGTTGTTTTCCCCCTCCGTGGGTGGGGGTTGGTGGTCCCGGGGCCCGGTGGTGAAACGGGGAGGCAGGGCTGGCGAGGTGCAGGGTTGCAGGGACAGCGCGGCGCGGTGCCGGATGGCACAGGTGTACTCACTCAGTAACAAACAGGCAAAGTCTCCGGTAAACCAAACGGCTGGATGGACGGGTCCCGCAGCCAGCTGCAGTGTCCCTCCCCGGACAGGTGATGGCAGCTGTCTTTCCCTGCACCTTTTTGTAACTTTTGACTATGATGGTTGCCCAACGGTAGTCCGCTCCCCGGTGTATAGGTGCCGGAGCCCGTTTTGCTCGCAGGCGCTGGCCCTTGGGTTTCTAGCTGTGGCGGGCGGTTGCCTTCTAACTGGTCTTTGGCTGTTAGGAAACCCTTGGGGTTCCGGTCACTAACGGATTTGACCTTTGTTGGTGGCTCCAAGCCTGGTCGGGGTCCGCAGGCCCTGCCTGTGTGTGCTGGCTTCACTTCGCTCCCCGGTTCAGTACCGGCGGGCCACCGCCCGACCCCTGGTCCTACGGTTCCGCGTCGATTCACCACTCCTGCAGACGGCCACCACCGTCTGCCAACCTTGCTGTCAGTGCCTGGGCCACACACCCAGACACTTGCAGTACTCTCCACTTTCACCTCCTAAACTCAACTGACTGCCTTTTCCCGCCTCCAGGCCTGTGAACTCCTCGATGGGCGGGGCCAACCGCCTGGCTCCGCCCCACCTGCTGTGGACATCAGACCCTGGAGGGAGGCAACAAGGATTTGTGTTTGGCTAATCTTGCTGTCTGGGGGATGGGGTGTATGTGTTTTCTTACCTGTGACGACCTGGCTAGTCCAGGGCGCCACACATGCGTTTTTCCGCGGATTTGGTGCAGTTTTTTACCGCAGGTGCGGTAATTTTCAACTCCCAGAAGTTTCTCAAGAAATTTTCTTGAGAAAAATCACTTTTCTAGTGCTCACATAGTCTTAGGCCCTGTGCGCACACTGTGCTTTTTGCCGCGGATTTTGCTGCAGAATTTGTTCATAACCTTCCTGCAGTCCTTCCCTAGCAAAATCTATGAGAAAATAAAAATGCTGTACGCACACTGTGTTTTTTCTCTCTCCAGATTTTGCTGCAGAATTTCTGCAGCAAAAAAGCAACATGTCACTTAATGTCCGCAGGTACCTGCATTTTTGCCATTAAATAATGGTTAAAAACTGCAGGGACCAACCCGCGTTAAACCGTGGCAAATCCGCACAAAAAACGCAACAAACTGCGGCAAATCCCCACCAAACCGCAGCAAAAACGCAACAAACTGCTGCAAATCCGCACCAAAAACGCCACAAACCGCGTCAAATCCGTATGCGGTTTTGGTGCGTTTTTTTTGCCACGGATGTGGAATTTTCTTAAGAAAATGAAATTTTCCAGTGCGCACAGGGCCTAATGCGGGCGTCACACGGTACGATCTATCATGCGATCGCACGAGCAATCGTACCCGCCCCCGTCGTTTGTGCGTCACGGGCAAATCACTGCCCGTGTCACACAAAGTCGTTAAACCGCCGTCATACATATTTACCTGATGAGCGACCTCGCTGTGGGCGGCGAACATCCTCTTTCTGAAGGGGGAGGGACGTTCGGCGTCACAGTGACGTCACACAGCCGCCGGCCGATAGAAGCGGAGAGGCGGAGATGAGCGGGACGTAAACATCCCGCCCACCTCCTGCCTTCCGCATATCCGGTGGGTGCCGCAGGTAAGCTGTGTTCATTGTTCCCGGGGTGTCACACGGAGCGATATGTATTGCCATGGGTACGATGAACAACCGGCGCCATGAAAAATAAACGATTTTTTAGAAATAAGCGACGTGTACACGACTCACGATTTGTGACCGATTTGCAAATGTTCAGCATAGCTCGGAGGTGTCACACGAAACGACGTCGCAAACGGTGCCGGATGTGCATCACGAAAACCGTGACCCCGACGACACATCGCACAATAGATCGTCTCGTGTGACGCCCGCATAAGAGTCAGTATGTGGTGGTGTGAAGCATTATCCTCCATACACTCTTCCATGTGGAGACTGGTGAATATTTGTCTTCTTTTTCCGCCTCCACACATTACATTATTATCAGGTAATGATCGGCCTCCAGTGTCTGTACTGGATGTGACCAGTCATTCTGTGGGGACAGAGGCCTAAAAAAGCCGCACTATGGTTTCCATATTCATAGTATCATAGTATCATAGTATCATAGTTTTTTAAGGTTGAAGGGAGACTCAAAGGCGGGCTTTGCACACTACGACATCGCAGGCCGATGCTGCGATGCCGAGTGCGATAGTCCCCGCCCCCGTCGCAGCAGCGATATGTGGTGATAGCTGGCGTAGCGAAAATTATCGCTACGCCAGCTTCACACACACACTCACCTGCCGTGCGACGTCCCTGTGGCCGGCGACCCGCCTCCTTGTTAAGGGGGCGGGTCGTGCGTCGTCACTGCGACGTCACACGGCAGGCGGCCAATCGGAGCGGAGGGGCGGAGATGAGCAGGATGTAAACATCCTGCCCACCTCCTTCCTTCCGCATATCCTACGGAAGCCGCAGTGACGCCGGTAGGAGATGTTCCTCGCTCCTGCGGCTTCACACACAGCGATGTGTGCTGCCGCAGGAGCGAGGAACAACATCGGACCATCGCGTCGGCGTAATTATGAATTACGCCGACGCTGTACCGATGATACGATTACGACGCTTTTGCATTCGTTAATCGTATCATCCAGGCTTTACACACTGCGATGTCGCATGCGATGCCGGATGTGCGTCACTTTCAATTTGACCCCACCGACATCGCACCTGCGATGTCGCAGTGTGCAAAGCCCACCTTAGTCCATCTAGTTCAACCCGTAGCCTAACATGTTGATCCAGAGGAAGGAAAAAAAAAATTAGCTTTACATGTTAGATAAACCCTTTACTACTCCTTTATATTCTGACAATACTGCTCTATAGGCAGATCAGGCTTTTTTTTCTTTTACATGTATTTATATTGAGGCCCCTCCTGTATGATCATCACATATAGAGGCCCCCTGAAGAGTAATTACATATAGTCTAAGATGATAACACTGACACTGGGGTTACAGGATAATGACACTGACACTGGGGGTACAGGATAATAACAATGACACTAGGGGTACTGAATAATGACACTGACACTGAGGGTACAGGATAATGACACTGACACTGGGGGTACAGGATAAGACACTGTCACTGAGGGTACAGGATAATGACACTGATACTGGGAATGCAGGATAATGACACTTTCACTGGGGGTACAGGATAATGACACTGACACTGGGGGGACAGGATAATGACACTGACACTGGGGGGACAGGATAATGACACTGACACTGGGGGGACAGGATAATGACACTGACACTGGGGTAAAGGATAATGACACTGACACTGACACTGGGGGCACAGGATAATGACACTGACACTGAGGGTACAGGATAATGACACTGACACTGGGGGGACAGGATAATGACACTGACACTGCGGGGACAGGATAATGGCACTGACACTGGAGGTGCAGGATAATGACACTGACACTGGGGGGACAGGATAATGACACTGACACTGACACTGCGGGGACAGGGTAATGACACTGACACTGGGGTAAAGGATAATGACACTGACACTGGGGTGCAGGATAATGGCACTGACACTGTAGGTGCAGGATAATGACACTGACACTGGGGGGACAGGATAATAACACTGACACTGCGGGGACAGGATAATAATGCTGACACTGGGGTTCAGGGATACTGACACTGACACTGGGGTACAGGATAATTACTCTAACATTTGGCTCTTTCCCTCATCAGTAGGGATTAGGGAAAGAGGGATAGCAGCAGTCAGAGCATGGAATGGGATTGGGAAAGCTGGGTGCTGAGCTCACCACCCAACTTTTCTATGTTCTGATAGCCAGCTTGTCCTCGGTACCCAGCTTTCCCATGATCAAATCACATCTTTTTTTATATAGTGCTAACATATTCTGCAGCGCTTCAGAGAATGGGAAAACTGGGAGCTGGGGACAAGACAGATATCAGAACATAGGAAAGCTGGGTGGTGAGCTCAGCACCCAGCTTTCCCAATCCCATCCCATGCTCTGACTGCTGCTATCCCTCTTTCCCTAATCCCTACTGATATATGGTTACTGTGTGGACTTCACTCATATCCCACAGCAGGGACTGGTGCACACACCCAGCACCACGAAATCACACACACCCTGCACCCCCAAATCACACACACCTAGTACCCCCAAATCACACACACCCAGCACCCTCATGCCCTGCATATCTCACAGACTGGCTGTACCCAAATTACCCCTCTCTCAAACACACTTGGACCCCATGTACCACACACCCTGTATCACTTAACACCCCTGTGTCACAGTCTGGACCTCCCATATGCCACATACCCTGCACACATACCCTCCCCCAAGCACCCCTCATTACCGGCGAAAAGCAGGATTTTTCACAAAAGCAAGATCACAATATTTCTTTAGTCTCATTACCGGCCCTGGGCACATCTCCTTCTCCTGCCCGACTCCTCCCACACGGTCACATATGCATGAGTCATCGCAGGTCCTGGCTGCATTTCTTTCTTCTGGGAAGGAGCTTTCTGTTCTGCCCCTGCTGCGCTGCTGCTCAAAAGCTCCAAGTCAGGACTGCCCCTTCTGCCCCCCCTGTAGCTCCCTCTGTAGCTCCGGCAACCTGCAGAGCCCCCGCCGGGTGTATTAAAATGACCATCGGGACATGTATGGAGCAGTCAGATTATGTCGTAATCTGACTGCTACATTCAGTATCACCTGCGGCAGCGGCCCGACGGTCTAAGGATCCGTGGCCGCAGGTCATTTTAATACACCCTGCGGGGGCCCCTGCAGGGTGCCGGAGACAGCTTATATTGAAGACAAGGTCGGGGCCTACCGGGGCTTTCCCCGCTACCCCGGCACACCAGACCGACGCTGGGTGCGACTCTAGGTGTGTGTACTGGTGTAATGTAAGCAGGCCTCTCTGGTTCTGGCTCTTCCTCGGATTGTGCGAATGTTAGAATGGGAACAATTACTGCTCCATTTTGATTAGGCCAATCTGCTGGGAAGTAACCTAGGATGGTGTGGATCACCTCCTTCCTTTTCTCGACACCCTGGGCTGGAGTGAGAACTTCTTCTGGGATCTTCAGAGGATCCGGGCACTTTTTCAAGTGGTCCCTGGAGACTGTAGCCATAGTTCTTCCTTGGTCTTTGCTAATGAGATAAGTCTTCTGATTATCAAAGTCAGAGGGTTCTATGACATAGGGGATCTTTTCCCACTGATCGTCCAATTTATGCAGCTTCCTTTTTCTCTTTAGCACCACTTCGCCTGATGCAAAGGGGGCAGATTTTGCCTGTTTCTTGAAGTGCTGCTCTTGCTTTTCTCTGCTTTAGTTCAGGTTTCTTTTCACATACTCCTGGATTTGCTTGTACTGCATCTGACGTTTGGAGTCCCAATCAGTGGTTGGGGAGATGGTTTCAGGTACTTCAACGTCCATGTCCAAGTCCACCGGCAATCTTCCAGGCCTCGCCCTCATAAGATAAGCAGGCGTACACTTAGTGGAACTGACGGGAATGTTGTTATACATACAGTATCTACGAGATCGAGCAATCTCTCAGGCCACTGGTTCCATTCCTCAAGGGGTAGAGTCTTAAGCAGGTTGAAGACTAAATGATTCATGTTTTCACACATCCCATTGGTTTGTGCATGGTAATGTGCAGTACGTATCTTCCTGCATCCATACAGGCTGCAGAACTCCTTGAAGATTTCCGCTTCGAAGGCAGGGCCTTGATCCGTGAGGACTCTCTGGGTAGCCATGAGGTCTGCAGAAGTGTTCTTGAATGACCTTCGCTGCAGTGTGGGCCGTTAGATCTTTGATGGGTACCACAACCATAAATCTTGAGTAGTGGTCTACCATCGTGAGCGCGCATGTGTATCTGCTCCTGCTTGGTGTGAGTTTGACATGATCTAGAGCAACTAGCTCCAACGGCTGGCGGGTGATGATCCGCTGTAATCGGGCTCTTTGGCTGGTGCCATCCTTTCTTCTTAGCACACAGGGACCACAATCCCTGCACCATGCTGCGAAAGATTCTCTCATCCCAGCCCAGTAAAAGCGCTCTCTCAGTAGCATTTCCAGCTTCTTCCAGCCGAAGTGTCCAGCTCCATCATGATAGGCCTCCAGGACTACTGGCACGTATGCTTGAGGTATGACTATCTGGCAGATACTCTCATGCGTCTTGGGATTGATCAGTCCTCTGCACAACTTGCCTCGCTGCAGATACAACCGGCTCCTCTCTTTCCACAGCTTCTGTGCTTCTGCCAGGGCAGTGGGCTCCAACCTGGAATCAGCTTGGGAAATTAGCATCTTGATCAATTTGACTGCAGGATCTTTATCTTGCGCTTCTTGCCAACCGTGATGAGGTAATGGGTTGAATGCTGCCTCCTGCTGACCGCTGTAATGTTTGGTGTTTTCCAAACTGTCAGGTTGATGGAACGTGGGTAGTTCAATCTCTTCCAACTCATCCTCATCCACTCCATCAGGCAGGTGTGGCATTCTAGACAAAGCATCAGCATTGGTGTTCCCTCGACCGGCTCGGTACTTTATGGTGAAGTCATAATTCGCCAGTCAGGCTACCCAGTGTTGTTCTAGGGCTCCAAGCTTCACTGTGTCTAGGTGGGTTAAAGGATTGTTGTCCGTATATGCAGTGATCTTTCCAGACAGCAGGTAATGCTTAAATCTCTCTGTCACAGCCCAGACAAGCGCTAGGAACTCCAACTTTAAAGAACTATAATTCTCAGGGTTCCTTTCTGTTGGATGGAGCTTTCTACTTGTGTAAGCTATCACCTTCTCCTTGCCATTCTGCATTTGGGACAGGGCAGCTCCCAATTCCACGTTGCTGGCATCCGTATACAGTATAAACGGGAGACCGTAGTCGGGGTATGCCAGGATCTCTTATCCGGTCAGGGCTGACTTCATCTGTCGGGAGGATCTTTCTTGTTCCTCACCCCATGTAAATGGAGGACCAGAAGTCTTGCCATGCTTGATTTGTCTGACAAGGAGATCTTGCATAGGAGCTGCCATCTTGGTATAGCCCTTGATGAAGCAGCGATAATTGCCTATCAGGCCCAAGAACTGTCGTACCTCCTTGATGGTAGTGGGTCTTGGCCAGTTCTGGATAGCTGTTATCTTCTCCGGCCACACCTTCTGCACTAACCACATGCCTGAGGTATTGGACTTTAGGCTTCAGCAAGTGGCATTTGGATTGCTTTAACTTCATCCCGTAATTGGAGAGGGGTTCGAACACGTCTTCAAGATGTTCCAGATGATCTTCATACGTTTTAGAATAGGTGATGACGTCATCTAGAAACAGGAGGTAAATCATGGTGTGGCTGTGGCTTTTTCTGATGACGTCATCTTGGTATAGCAGTACCGTCTCGAAATTGCGGTGTCCTAAGCAGCATTCCATCAGCCTCAGAAAGGATCCTCGTGCGTTGCACAACCCGAAAGGCATGCTGTTGAACTCACAGAGACCCATCAGGGTGGCGAAGGTGTTGTTCTCACGGTCTTCCTCAGCAACGGACACTTGCCAAAGCCACTAGTGAGATCAAGGGTAGAAAAGTTATTTTCAGTTCTCAATGCAGCTAACGATTCCTCAATACGGGGGAGTGGATACGCATTCTAGTGGGTGATCTGATTAATTTTTCGGTAGTCCGCACACATTCTCATGGTGCCGTCCTTCTTCTTTACCAGGACCAACGGAGCTGCCCAGGTGCTACAACTGTCACGGATAACCCCAGCCTCCTTCATGTTCCTCAACATGTCCTTGGCACACTGATAATGTGCAGGTGGTATTGGCCTATACCTCTCTTTGATGGGTGGGTGTGCAGTGGACCCCTTTTATTCTCCCAAAGTCTAGCGGGTGTTTACTTAAGACTTGCTCGTATTCTTTCACTACCCTGTAGACACCCTTCTTGTGATGTGAAGGTGTGTAGTCAGTGCCTACATGTAATTCTTGACACCACTCCTCTGACTGACTTGGTGAGCTGTCACTGACTGGTTGGGGTGCAGTGTTGGTGGATGCTGCTGCTTGGATGGCATGTGTATCTACTGTGAACAGCTTGGCAATAGTGGCATATCTGGGTAGCTTAACCTCTTCCTCTCCGCAATTCATCACTCTCACGGGCACTCTCCCCTTCCGGACATCAATCACTCCTCTGGCTGTCAAAACTGTGGGCCAGTGTTCTGAAGGCAGGGGCTCCACCACTGCCTGATAATTTTGTCCACGGGAACCTACTGCTGCCCTACACCAAATCATCATTTCACTTCGCGGAGGCACTACAAGGGGAGCTACATCCATCACTCGCACACCACCAATCTCTCCACCAGACAGATTCACCCGTTGCCGCTGCAGGAGGGCTCGGATCTCACGTTGCAGGACTCTCTGCCGCCCCACTCCTGACATTGCAGACAGCTGCTGAAGTAAGTATAATACTTCCCCCATACAATTTTCAATAACATTGGTTCCTAGGACCATTTTCGGGTTTTGATCACTAGGGTAATTCTGCACCACTATAAGTCCTTGATGCTCTAACTCCACTTGCCCCACCTTAAGAGTCACTTCTTTAAACCCCACTTGGGTCATTGGGAGTCCATTGGCTGCAATAATAGTAAGGCCAGAATCTGGAGAGGTAAGGTCATCATCAGACCAGTAACGCTTATACAGTACATAGGGTATAGTTGTTACCTGCAAGCCGGTATCCAGGAGTGCAAACGTTGGAATCCCGTCTACGGTGAGGTAGATGATGGGGCAGCCTCCGACATACCGCTCACGCCAATCAGCTGGGCCTTGTTGGTCTATTCCTGAGAATTGGCCCTTGGCCTTAGGGGTTGCCCGTTTAAAGGACATCGACGGGCGTAATGGCCAGTCTTGTTGCACCTGTAACAAACGGGTTGTCCATACCGGTTGCTGCTCTTTCTCTGCATCCAGCAGATGTCCTCAGGGCTGTCGGCGAGCTGGATATTCTCCGCCGGCTTGGTCTTTGGCTGGAGCTGCATGGCCTCGCAGATCCTGGCGACGTCCTTGCTCAGCTGTTGAACTTGGGATGACAGGTCACCTGGGGCTCCAGGGGGTGCTGCTGGCACTGCCGGTTCTGGTAATGCTAATGAAAGAGGTTTCACCAGCAGGTGAGAGGTGTCAGCTGGCCAAGATGAAGGTATAGAGTCAATGACCTCAGGGGTCTGTAGAGCCCTTATGGCCCGGTCCTTTAAAACTGCAAAGTTTAAGTCCGGGTGCTCCAGGGCACACAGCCGCAGCTGCTTGTGATCATCTGCTGACCCCAGCCTTTGCAGCAACTGCTCCACAAGCATTTTATTGCTCTCTGGTTCACTGATAGAGTCCACTAGCTTTAGAGTGCGCAGTGCGATTTGTAGTCTCAAGGCATAGTCTCCAATGCAGTCCTGGGGACGCTGCCTGCAGTTGTAAAATTGCATCCTCAGCTCCTCCTCCGTGCGGGTTTCAAAAGCTACTTATAGTTTATCAAATATGGCGGGTACCGAGGCCCGATCCTTGTCAGTCCATGTCTCTACCTCCTGCTCAGCTGTGCCTGTCAGCTATCCGTGCACCACGGATGCACGCTGCTGGCCAGTCATTGCATACATATCGAGAACAGTACATATCTTATTCTCAAATACCTGCAGGGCATCAGGTCGGCCATCATACTGGGGCAGCCAGGCAGCACCGGGCACGTGGTTTACAACAACAGTCTCGCGGGACCCACTGTCCTTTGCGACTCCCTGCTCCGGAGGTCACCGGGTTCTGGTTACGTTCACAGGAAGGTGGGCGGAGGTTCAGACTCGCGCTCTTTTCGGGGATGAAGATGGTGAGGTAGTTCTTTTTGGCGCCGAAATGGCGGGCAAGATGGCGGCAATTTGAAAAAATTGTAGCAATTCAAGGGTTAACAGTCCAGGAAAGGCGCACTTCACCCAGGTTAGTGGATGGGGTAAGTATCCTGTTCCCGACGCCAAGTTATTGCGGGAAGGGGACAGACCACGGCAGGGGGGGCTGCTCGAGACGCTCAGATCCGGGGTCGTGGCTGTGGCTCGAGGGGATGCTGGACCCGGGCCTGAGCACCCGTCCGTCGCCCGCAAGTGTAAAGGGGGGCTTATTATATAAGGTAGGTTTTGTCAGTGACACCACCCGTGGTGTGCGGTGATTGTTGGTGACACCGCCGCTGCCGCTGGAGGTAATGCCCGAGAACAATGGAGTGAGGCAGCTGGATGTTATCCCCTCCGTGGGTAGGGAGGTGTAGTCCCGGGGCCCCAATACAGGTGGGATAGTGCCGCAGAGCGCAATCTGCAGAGTTGGACCAGATGGTGTTGGTGTACTCACAGTTCCTGAATAAATTCACACAGAGTCCAGATGGTAAATCAAATTGCCAGTGACCAGTGACCTCCGGCGGGTGTGTTCGGATCCCACACCCTGGTACAGCAAACAGGGGTCCCTTCCTCCTGCACTTAGTGTTTGTGTCCTTTTTGTTAACTACTCCGCATGAAACGGGGAAGTCCACTCCCGGTGATTCTGTGTGTTGGGAGCTGTGGCCCGCGAGAACTGACCCGTGGGATCTTAGCTGGCAATTGCGGAGCCCTATTCCCCTTGTTGGACATCCGTCTCGCTCTATGTGGGCCTCCTGTGGGACAAGACCTGAAATCTTGTCCCCGGCTGGTCAATTAGTAAGGTGCATGAAGCTGTCCATGCTCTAGGGTCCAGGTACCCTGTCGTGCACGGCCTCCGGGTCGGATTCCCGCTGTCGGTATCGGCGGACTTCAACCCTGCCCCGGTCCACTTAAGGTCTCCCGCGACCGGATCTCCATCGCCTGTGGCCCTGTCTGCCGATTGCCACCTAGTCAGTAGTCCGGTAATCCAGGAGCTCCAACCCCTGACTACCCTGTCGCCTCACACTCCTCTCTTCACTTTCTGTCTGACTGACTGTCTGTGTCTCTGCCCCTCTCATAACACCTCAGAACCTTTAGGTGGGCGTCACCATCCACTTGGCTCCCATTGGTGTGTCCCTATTGTAATGGGGGGGGTGACTAGGCTTTGCTGGCTGAGGTTGTGCACCAGGATGTGGGGTTGTGATGGAGGATCAAAGAGGAGGGACTCCTGCACCTAGAAGAGGGGTGTAGTCATCTGTGACACCCTGATTTTGTCAGGGCGTCACATGTGTTATTCAGGTTATTAATCTGTTAGTTATATATACATATACTTATGATGATGTGCTGCTTTATTAATCATGGATTATGCTTCCTTTATAGAGCGCAATACACATTATGAATTGGCAAGGGGTCTATGCTTTAACAGTGGAAAATCCTTTCCATTCATACAAATTCCCTAAAGAAAAAAAAGAGAGAATAATTTTGGAATTGTCTTCATTTAATAGTGACAATTGTTGTTTATGTATTCATATAATTAATGACTGTATTTAATTGGTACTGGTTTTCATTTGTTTGTCTCAAGATGTGATTTTCTTGATTAATTGATGGTGTTTGTAGCTCCACCTTAGTGGGGTTTTGAGTTACATACATTTCTTTGTTAATTTCTGATGTTGTCATGATGAAGAATAGTTCATCTGTTAGAAACATGTAGACGGACATCTGTTCTACTTTGACTGTAATCATGGGTTATTTACTGTTTTTGATTAATATTCATTAAAGCCATGTGTTAACTTTATCAAGCGAATGCTGGATCTACAATTTTTTTCACATGGTTTCAAACTTATAAATACCAAAACCTAGAAATGTTGTTCACTGGCAAATTTTTAGCACTAATTAAAAAGTGCCAATACCTATTTAGCTAGACAGACACTAATAAGTACCAACATCTGTAAATCTGGTTAACTGGTTAATTTTGAGCAGGACAAACTCAGCAGCAGAGGCAGTACCTTCCCTATTCTTTAACAAGCACAAAATGGCCCCAACACCACATGTCTGTGTGGCGCCCCTGAGGCTTCCGTCGCCACAGGTCATTGCACCCCATCCAGCGGTGTGATGCCCCATTCTGGGAGAGGAAGAGAGTGAACTCCGGTCCCCTGGTAAATCCACACTACACCCATTGCTAGGAACACACTGGGACCAGGGAAAGTGGCAGGCAGCCCTCCCATGCTGCATGCTGGGAGGGGTCGTAAGACCCATCCCTGCTCCTATAGGGTAGAACAGAGCAACTGGGGAGGTGGGAGGAGCCACAAGAGAGCAGACACAGAGTGGAAGGTCAAGTTTAGTGAGTCTACCTCAGGGAGTGAGAGAGTGAGGAGCCAGCATGTAGTTGGAGAAGAAGAACGAGAAAAAGGAGGGAGGAGGAGGCCTGCTGGAGGCAGGCAAGGAGGAGAAAAGAAAGAAAGAAAGAAAGAAGGAAAGAAAGCTCCAAGTCAGACATGAGCAGAGAAACAGAAGGAGACGCTTCCTGGTGAAGATCCTGGGACCCAGAGGTCCAGGTGACACCCCGCAGAGACCAGAAGGGATTCCAGGGCCACGGGTAGTCCTAGAGGTACCACGAGCAGTCCTAGAGGTACCACGGAGAGGTCCTAGAGGCGCCACGGGTAGTTGTAGGCTACGGTGGCCTGTTCCACAATAACATCGGTGGAGGGATCAAGCTGCAACAGGGGACGGTCCCTAGAGACTGGAGGAGTGCAAAATCATCTCCAGACAGTAAAAACCGAGGCCCAGGGATGGTTGTAGACTCCCAGGGCCAGAACCCATAGCAGACTTCCAGAAAAGGGGTAATCAGCCGACAGGTGACCCCCCAGCCTGGAGGCTGTAGTGGAGGCCAAGCCAGGTTCAACCTAACAAAGGCAAGGCTAAGGAAGACAGCAGAAGAAAGAGACACTTAAGAGAAGGGTACCGGCTTTCACTCTCAGAATCACCCAGAAACGGCGGAGGTCCCTGACAGTGGTCCCAGCAGTCCAAGGGTCCCTACAGCTGTGACAAGAAGTGTGAGTAAACAACTTGAACTGCACCCTTGAAGTGGTCTCTGTTATTTCAGCTGCATAGACATTCACAAGCACCAACTGTGCCCCGGGCATTGCTCCACCTGTGGGGAGCAGTACCACCATTGCTGCCATAACATCATCCCGGAGGCCTCACACAGCAGCGGCGGCTTAATAGCCGCATACCACAGGTGGCGTCACGAACACAACTTTATTCACCAAGCCACATATTTTACTGACACCCACCAGGGCCACGGAGCCGGGCCCAGCCACCACTGACTACCACCGGACTAGTCCGGCCCGGCACCGGGTGTCCCATAGCCCTGGGGTGGGCGAGTCAACTTTGGCGTCACGAACAGGATTTCGTGCCCGGTCCCACCGGGTACTGTGCGCCTGAAGAATCGTGAAATAGCCTGTGTTTACTGTGAGAAACTGCCGCCATTGAAGACACTGAGCGCGGGAAGAAGGGGGGCGTGCAAGAAGAAAGGGCGCGAAGAGAAGCCCCGCCCCCTTGTCCCAGAAAGGAGCGCGAAGCAGTGCCCGCCATGGAAGGCGGAAGAAGAAGAAATGGCGCCTAGAAAAGCTGGCCGGCTGGCAGAACAAGTCAAAATGCCAGACCAGCAGAGAGAGAAAATGGCTCCTGCAAGCGGAGGCTAGGGGGAGCTCACCTGGATCAGGCCTGTGACCGCCGCTGAGCTGAAGGCTGAGGTCGGGAGGATGGCTGACCGGATGAAGGAGCGGGAAGTTACCAGCCTGCTGCTGAGCAACATCAAAAGTCTGCTACTAGAAGAAGTGACAAGTCTGCTGCTGGGAGATCGTGCAGAAGGAGACGCAGAGAGAATGGCGTCCACACGCAGTGATCCAGAGCTAGACTCCGCTGACTGGTGGGGCTGGGAGATGGACCAGTGGTGTGAAAGGCTGCAGGCGAAGGTGATGCAGCAGATCCGGCAAGCGACGCGCGGAGCAGCGACCGCCAGAACACCGGAGATGCTACTGAGGGGTGAGTCATTTAATGCCCCTGCCGGTGCGAGTGCCCCAACCCCCGCTGCCATTCCCGCGGTCCCTGGAGAGACGCCCGGTACGGCGACGCCGATCCGGGCCGCAGCCACGCCAGGTGTGGCCCGCCAAGATTTCGCCACCGGAGCGACGTCCATCCACACCACAGCAGTGACGCCAAGCCCGGCCCGTCCAGCTCAGGCCCCAGCAGCGATACCCCGCTCGGACAAGCAAGATCCCGCCGCAGCGGCGACGTTAATCCACGCCGCAGATGCGGCCCGCCAAGCCCAGGCCGAAGCCACGCCAGGTGCGGCCCGTCAAGAATCGGTCACAGCAGCGACTCCAATACAGGCCGCCGCCATGCCAGGCGCGGCCCGCCAAGACCCGCAGACGCAGACTGTGCTGACCGCTGTCTACCTGCTGCCAAGTGGGGAGCCGGAGAAGAATCCCTACATGTAAAGAAGTAAGAAGCAGCTGAACTGTACATAGTCCCTGTCTGCCCCATATTCTTTTTGAAGATGTCCCTTGTGTTTCTGCCCTAATGTTCTTTTCGAAGATGACACCCTTTCCTGCTGTACTGTCCCTCATGCTTTTCGAAGATGTCACCCCCCATGTTTATGTGTACCGGGCCACGGAACTGGAATGTGGTCCCCGGTGAATGTGATGTATTACGTGTCTTATGTAACCAGGCCATTGGACTTAGTGGCTGGTTGATTATGTCCCATTGTATTTGAAAGGAAACGAACTGCCAGGCTACTGGACTTGTTGTAGCCGAAAATGTATATAGTTGCACCCGTTGTGCCCCCTACCAGAATTATGGGGGATGTGCCCAAACCGTGCAATGAACTGGAAGTGCACACATAGTTTCTTTATAAGAAGTTTGCAACGTTTAAGTATATGTGCCTCCCATAAAGGGAAGAAATGTTTTATTGTTTTATGGTATTCATAACAAAAATGTTTTGCAGTTCTTCCACATGTTTTTGTTGTTTTTCAGCCCGAGGACGTGCTGGGATTTGCTGTGGGGGAGTGTGGCGCCCCTGAGGCTTCCGTCGCCACAGGTCATTGCACCCCATCCAGCGGTGTGATGCCCCATTCTGGGAGAGGAAGAGAGTGAACTCCGGTCCCCTGGTAAATCCACACTACACCCATTGCTAGGAACACACTGGGACCAGGGAAAGTGGCAGGCAGCCCTCCCATGCTGCATGCTGGGAGAGGTCGTAAGACCCATCCCTGCTCCTATAGGGTAGAACAGAGCAACTGGGGAGGTGGGAGGAGCCACAAGAGAGCAGACACAGAGTGGAAGGTCAAGTTTAGTGAGTCTACCTCAGGGAGTGAGAGAGTGAGGAGCCAGCATGTAGTTGGAGAAGAAGAACGAGAGAAAGGAGGGAGGAGGAGACCTGCTGGAGGCAGGCAAGGAGGAGAAAAGAAAGAAAGAAAGAAGGAAAGAAAGCTCCAAGTCAGACAGGAGCAGAGAAACAGAAGGAGACGCTTCCTGGTGAAGATCCTGGGACCCAGAGGTCCAGGTGACACCCCGCAGAGACCAGAAGGGATTCCAGGGCCACGGGTAGTCCTAGAGGTACCACGAGCAGTCCTAGAGGTACCACGGAGAGGTCCTAGAGGCGCCACGGGTAGTTGTAGGCTACGGTGGCCTGTTCCACAATAACATCGGTGGAGGGATCAAGCTGCAACAGGGGACGGTCCCTAGAGACTGGAGGAGTGCAAAATCATCTCCAGACAGTAAAAACCGAGGCCCAGGGATGGTTGTAGACTCCCAGGGCCAGAACCCATAGCAGACTTCCAGAAAAGGGGTAATCAGCCGACAGGTGACCCCCCAGCCTGGAGGCTGTAGTGGAGGCCAAGCCAGGTTCAACCTAACAAAGGCAAGGCTAAGGAAGACAGCAGAAGAAAGAGACACTTAAGAGAAGGGTACCGGCTTTCACTCTCAGAATCACCCAGAAACGGCGGAGGTCCCTGACAGTGGTTCCAGCAGTCCAAGGGTCCCTACAGCTGTGACAAGAAGTGTGAGTAAATAACTTGAACTGCACCCTTGAAGTGGTCTCTGTTTCAGCTGCATAGACATTCACAAGCACCAACTGTGCCCCGGGCATTGCTCCACCTGTGTGGAGCAGTACCACCATTGCTGCCATAACATCATCCCGGAGGCCTCACACAGCAGCGGCGGCTTAATAGCCGCATACCACAGGTGGCGTCACGAACACAACTTTATTCACCAAGCCACATATTTTACTGACACCCACCAGGGCCACGGAGCCGGGCCCAGCCACCACTGACTACCACCGGACTAGTCCGGCCCGGCACCGGGTGTCCCATAGCCCTGGGGTAGGCGAGTCATCTGCATTTTGTATGTAGAGGGACATATGACTTCGACAGCCAATGACACAAACCTTTGTGTCTTAACCTTGAGGATGTTTTCTGTGCCGTGATTGGCTGCAGGAACATCCACAAATAAAGTTAAGAGAAAAAAAAGTGTGCCACTCCTCTGGCTTCTCCTGAGTCCCCACCCCCTCTACTCATTAAACACTCCCCCATTCATCATACAGCACCATAATCCTATCCAAAAGCATAACATGTTATTAGAAAAGCATTTTGAAAATGCAATGAGTTATCAAACAAAACTGAATATTGCCGAGTTTGGGGAAAATGTTCGGATTACCAAGCCAGAGCAGAACTAGCTAAGGCTATGTCCGCACGTTGCTTTTTACCTGCTTTTTACCTGCTTTTTTGCTGCTTTTTCAACTGCAGCGTTTAATGCCAAAATGGTTGTGTTCTGCTTTTCAAGCAAAGTCTATGGGAATTTGGGTTTCTTGTCCGCACTATGCAGTTCAAACTGCAGCCTTTTTGTTGCAGAACTTTGGTCAAAAACTCAGCTTTGCAGTGCAAAACCCAAATGGCAAAAACAATTGACATGAAGTACATAATGTAGAAAATCTCCTGAATAAAATGACTAAAGTAAAACAGCTTTTTTTGCACAGAGCACTCGTGTTAAATACAAAAGAGCAAATGATAAATATCAATTTAAAACAAAAAACAATGGGAGGGAAAAGTAGAACAACCTAAACCTGAATTATAAACTGCTGTGGAATATGTTGGCACTATAGAAATAAAGATTATTATTATTAATAATAATAATAATAATAATAATAATAATAATAATAATAATAAACCTTGCTGTGACACTGTTATTGTCACCCTTGGCGTTAAATTAGTATGGAAACACATTTTTACTCGACTTTGGTAAATCACAAATAAGAATTACCTGTGATAAATTGTCAGTTCCTAATGGGATTCTGATCTGGCATATATCCTAGGTCATATGAAAAGGCTTGTTAAAAGGCCAATTTTGACTTTTAGGATTATTGCTTCCAATAGGTGGCGCTAGAGTTTGTCTCCTTTCCTGGAGAGACAATTTGAATAATTCCCAGTGGGGCATTGCAGCTATAAGTCTCTTTACCACTGACAGCCAGACTGGTTTGTCAGGTCTCCATAAGGAGAATAGTCTTCCCCCATGGTCCCCACATAGCTTCTCATACAGCCAGATCAGATACCCACACTTTGCACTGACGAGGGGCAATCACCCCGAAACACCGTGTCTGCAAATTGGAATTCTGATCTGGCATATATACCTGGTCATATGAAAAGGCTTGTTAAAAGGCCAATTTTGACTTTTAGGATTGCTGCTTCCAATAGGTGGCGCTAGAGTTTGTCTCCTTTCCTGGAGAGACAATTTGAACAGTTCCTATATGACATGAATTAGCTAATGAATGATGACTGATGATTTAAAAAAACACATGGTAGGCCCTGTTCTTTTGTCACAATGGTGAAGACAAAAGAGCTGTCTGAGGACATCAGAACTGCTGTTATTAGCAAACACAAGAGTTACAAAGGGTATTTGGCTATCTCCAAAGACCTTGGTATCCCTGTTTCAACATTGTGCAATGTTATTGAAGGTACCGTCACACTAAGCGATGCTCCAGTGATCCCACCAGCGATCTGACCTGGCAGGGATCGCTGGAGCGTCGCTACATGGTCGCTGGTGAGCTGTCATACAGGCAGATCTCCACAGCAATCAGAGATCAGCCTACAGCCACCAGCGACCAGTGTAATGACGCTGTGCTTGGTAACCATAGTACACATCGGGTTACTAAGCAAAGCGCTTTCCTTATAGTTACCCGATGTATACCTTGGCTACATGTGCAGGGAGCCGGCTTCTAAAGCCGCGGACGCTGGTAACCAAGGTAAATATCGGGTAACCAAACAAAGCCGTTGCTTGGTTACCCGATGTGTACCTTGGTTACAGGCGTCCGCAGAAGCCAGCTCCCTGCTCCCTGCACATTCAGATCGTTGCTCTCTCGCTGTCAAACACAGCGATATGTGCTTCACAGTGGGAGAGCAACAACTAAAAAATGGTCCAGGACATTCAGCAACAACCGGCGACCTCACAGCAGGGGCCAGGTCGTTGCTGGATGTCACACACAGCGACATCGCTAGCAAGATCACTGTTGCGTCACAAAAACCGTGACTCAGCAGCAATGTTGCTAGCAATGTCTCTTAAGCTGGTGTCACACATAACGACGACGACAACGACGTCGCTGCAACGTCACCATATTCTGTGACGTTGCAGCGACCTCAACAGCGACGTCGCTGTGTGTGACACATAACAACGATCAGACCCCTGCTGCGAAATCGCTGCTCGCTCCTGAATGTTCCTGGTCATTTTTTGATCGCTGTTATCCCGCTGCGCATGCTGATAAGCGCTGCATTCTTGTATTTGACACCACAGCAGCGACCATCGCTACGACGCTGAAAACAGTGACGTAGGGCTGAAGGCAGGATAAGGGCGTGTTTTTGCGCTCTATTTTGCAACGCCCCTACGTCTCCGATTGGTGGTTACAACAGCGTTCCGATTGGGTACTTTGCCGAAGGCGTCACTGTGATTTCATTCTTTAAGTTCTATTTTTTGTTCTACGAGCTACATTCTCTGTTTGGCGTCGCTAGTGTGTCGTGTTTTCTGTATCTTTCATCAGACCTCTTATCAGACCTTGTATTTGAAAAGGTAGGTATGCTTTGAAATTGTTTTATATAGGATAGTACTTGTGTATACGGGAACAGTATTGTACTACTTGAATTCTTGTACTTAGGGAACCAATATTATAATATTTATATTCTTATACACAGGGAGCAGTAGTTATATTCTTGGATATAGTGGGCAATATTATAGTTGTATTCTGGGTCAGTATTATAGTAGTTATATTCTTGGATATAGGGGGCAGTATTATAGTACTTAGATTCTTGTATATAGTGGGCAGTTTTATAGTTGTTATATTGTTGCATATAGGGGGCAGTATTATAGTACTTTTATTCTTGTATATAGGGGGGAGTATTATAGTACTTACATTCTTGTATATAGTGGGCAGTTTTATAGTTGTTATATTGTTGCATATAGGGGGCAGTATTATAGTAGTTATAATTTTGTACATAGGAGCAGTATTATAGTAGTTATATTCTTGTATATAGGGGGCAGTATTATAGTAGTTATATTCTTGTATATAGAGGGCAGTATTATAGTACTTATATTCTTGTATATAGGGGGCAGTATTATAGTAGTTATATTCTTGTATATAGAGGGCAGTATTATAGTACTTATATTCTTGTATATAGGGGGCAGTATTATAGTTGTTATATTAATTTATTTACATAGCTGGAAGTATTATATTTTTTTATATTCCGGTATATAGGAATATACATACATATTGTTGAAAATTCTCTTATTTCGTTTTATTTTTGCAGTTTCACATCATGGATGATATGCAGTGTGCTGTTGTAGTTGCTGCAATGCTGGTGGAGGAAGCTCGGCGACAAGATGAGGCACGGATGCTAGAGAGGCGTTCAAAGCGAAAGCGTCGCATGTGGACCAGAGAGTGGCTGCAGAGGAGGTCCGAATTCTCACACATGCAACTTATCAGAGAGCTGCAGGAGAAGGATCCTCATGATTTCCGCAACTATCTGCGGATGTCAGAGGAATCCTTCAAAATGTTACTGGAAAGAGTTACGCCACTCATTCAACGAAAGGATACAAAGATGCGTGCTGCCGTCCCCCCAGATGAAAGATTGGCAGTCACACTGCGATTCCTGGCCACAGGACGCTCCCTCCAAGACTTGCATTTTTCTGCTGCTGTTTCAAGGTCCCTGCTCAGCGTAATAATTCCTGAGACATGTAATGCAATTGTTCGCAGTCTACGCAGTGATAATCAATTTCCTAAAACAGTGGAGGCATGGAATAAAATTGCCAAGGATTTTGAGCAGCTCTGGCAGTTCCCAAACTGTGGTGGGGCTTTGGATGGAAAACATGTGCGCATCACGCAACCACGGAACAGCGGATCCTATTTTTACAATTACAAGGGCTATTTCAGCCTCATAATGATGGCCCTTGTTAATGCAAACTATGAATTCATAAATGTCGATGTTGGCATGAACGGCAGGGTTTCTGATGGTGGTGTTTTGGAGCACACAGCATTTGGTGAGCATTTGCAGAACGGTGCCCTGCACTTGCCACCCAACTCTGAGACCACAGGAAACCTTAATTTTGTTTTTGTCGGCGATGAAGCCTTCCCACTTCATGCCAATCTTCTAAAACCGTTTCCACAAAACGCTCTTACGCAGGAAAGACGCATTTTCAATTACCGCTTGTCAAGGGCACGTCGGGTAGTAGAAAATGCCTTCGGGATCATGGCCAACCGCTTCAGACTTTTCCACACTCCGATTAACCTAAAGCTACAATCAATAGACTCTGTTGTTTTGGCCTGTTGCACGCTGCACAACTTCCTTCGTCGTCAAGATGTAAATGCGTACAGTCCGCCTGGTTTCGTGGACTCTGTGGAACCAACAAATGGGGAAGTGGTTCTTGGTGAGTGGCGTGCTAACGCTCCAACAATCGCAGGCCTTCAACCGGTCATACATGGCAGAAACAAGGATGATGCGAAGGCCTGCCGAGAAAACTACTGCCAATATTTTAACGGTCCTGGTGCTGTAAGTTGGCAGCAACAGATGTTATAGAGGCCTACTGAGCATTTTGCTGTCTATACTGTTTTTTTAATAATATATTTTTGTTGTCCATTTTATTTTAATCTTTCTGAATTTTATAATGTTTGCATTTGTTCAATAAAATGTTATATAAACTATTATGGTTGATGACTTTTATTACATTGACTGCCATTTGGACCAACAACCATTTAGGTCCTCTGTACCGATACCCCATCGAGTATAATTGCATGTCCGCTCTATTCTCCTTCCCATAATAGATTTGTAAATCAAAATGATACCACTAACACTTTATGCCATTGCTATACCCAGCAAAAAGTCATTGGGCCCCGGGACCACCCTCCCTACCTGCCCAGATGTACAAGATTATAACTACTATAATACTGCCCCTATGCACAAGAATATAAATACTTTAATACTGCCCCTATGTACAAGAATATAACTACTATAATACTGCCCCTATGTACAAGAATATAACTACTATAATACTGCCCCTATATACAAGAATATAACTACTATAATACTGCCCCTATATACAAGAATATAACTACTATAATACTGCTCCTATATACAAGAATATAACTACTATAATACTGCCCCTATATACAAGAATATAACTACTATAATACTGCCCCCTATATACAAGAATATAACTACTATAATACTGCTCCTATATACAAGAATATAACTACTATAATACTGCCCCTATGTACAAGAATATAACTACTATAATACTGCCCCTATATACAAGAATATAACTACTATAATACTGCCCCTATGTACAAGAATATAACTACTATAATACTGCTCCTATGTACAAGAATATAACTACTATAATACTGCCCCCTATATACAAGAATATAACTACTATAATACTGCCCCTATGTACAAGAATATAACTACTATAATACTGCCCCTATATACAAGAATATAACTACTATAATACTGCCCCCTATGTACAAGAATATAACTACTATAATACTGCCCCCTATGTACAAGAATATAAATACTTTAATACTGCCCCCTATGTACAAGAATATAACTACTATAATATTGCCCCTATGCACAAGAATATAACTACTATAATATTGCCCCTATGCACAAGAATATAACTACTATAATACTGCCCCATGTACAAGAATATAGCTACTATAATACTGCCCCATGTACAAGAATAGCTACTATAATACTGCCACCATGTACAAGAATATAAATACTTTAATACTGCCCCCTATGTACAAGAATATAAGTACTATAATATTGCCCCTATATACAAGAATATAACTACTATAATATTGCCCCTATGCACAAGAATATAACTACTATAATACTGCCCCCTATGTACAAGAATATAGCTACCATAATACTGCCCCATGTACAAGAATATAGCTACTATAATACTGCCCCATGTACAAGAATATAACTACTATAATATTGCCCCTATGCACAAGAATATAACTACTATAATACTGCCCCTATATACAAGAATATAACTACTATAATACTGCCCCTATGCACAAGAATAGAACTACTATAATACTGCTCCTATGTACAAGAATATAACTACTATAATACTGCCCCTATGTACAAGAATATTCCATAACTTTACATTCCATAATTCCATAACACAAAAATCCAATACACAAACATAAATCAAAGATTTAAATGCTATCTATGCCTTTTGCTATCTGACTCGGTTACAGCCGGGATCGCAGACGGGAACGCTACTATGACTCTGTGCTAGCTTTATTCAGACCGCTAGTTTCACAAACGGGAACGCTACTGTGACGCGGTTCGAGCGCCTCGTTGATAACGAGACCGCTAGCGGGATCGCTATTGCGACGTTGTTCAGAACGTGACGTGATGACGTTGCTCACGTCGCCTTTGAAGTCTGTTGGGCGGCGTACATGTTCTGTTAATGTTCAGAGGCGGGAACATGGCGGCTAGGAGTCGCAGTTCTCCATGGGGGCCTGTGGAGGTCCGTTATTTAGTAAAAATAATGGTCAAAAAAGACTATTTCTGCGAGGCACAGCATGACCATCCCATGCTTCATAAGCAGGCTGTGCTGAGGCTGATTAGTAGAGGCCTGGCCCGTCGATTTGGGGTGGAGCGATCCACAACCCAAATTAGGAAGAAACTGGCAGACCTGCGGTATAAGTCCAGTGAACTCCTCGCCAGCATCCGAGCAGACATCGAGAGGCGTCATGGTGAGTGCGGTTTAGCGGCTTTGGTCCTGTTCGTCTTTGTTTACCCATGAACAACCCATGGCTTTATGGTTCATGGATCATGGATATTTACCTGCTTATATTTAGACAGCAGCGCTGGAGAGAGGTAAATATAGAAAATCTTTTTATTAAAAAGACCCGTGTTTTCTCTGGTATTTGTCACACTGATGTCACACAGATCACATCAGTGTGCGATCCGTGTAACACCTGTGCTGCCAGTGAAAAAAAGGATAGGTGTGCGTGCAGGGCCACGAGGGGTCACACAGTCCGTAACTTACTGTTTGTGTATGAAGGATAGTATATATGTTATATACAGTATTGGGTAAAACCTCCTTCCTTACACAATGTGCCCGGGAGGCAGGTAAGGAGAGCTTCCTCGTTCCTGTGGCGTCACACGCAGCGATGTGTGCTGCCGCAGGAACGAGGAACAACTTCGTTACTGCTGCATTCACGATTTTTGAGAATGGACACCCATGTCGCCGATTAGCGTTTTTGCCCGTTTTTTCAACGATGCAAAATCGCTCATCGGAGTCACACGCAACGGCATCGCTAATGCGGCCGTTTGTGCGTCAAGATTTCCGTGAAGCCATCGACTTATATTTGCGATGTCGTGGTGTGTCAATCCCCCTTTAATGGTGTTGGACGCAGCTTACAGCAAGAAAAAGTGCTGTGAGGTTCCCGCAGAAAACATATGGGAACATTGACTGAAAAATCTGAAAAGTTCTGTCTGGTGGAAAAATGAAAGGTATTGAAAAAAATCAGTAAAACAAAAATAATCGAACACATGGGTGCTGAACGAGTTATCGAGGACCTGTCACCCACTCCCCACGCATGCATAAGTGCAGCAATGAATGCAGCATACATACTTTCATAACATGGACATTAACTGTGATATTCTTCCCCGACACTGGTGACCCAGCGATTACAATTGGAAAAACATGGCACAAAATGCCAATGACCAATCATTAAAATAAAAAAAAATAATCTTAATTTATATAAAATTTACAAAGAATAATAATACAATTGTGTAAAATATGAGGTAGTTTGGCGAGGACCCAAAGGAGGGGATTTATTTCTGAAACATATGCACTACAAATATACACACACATATGGCTTCTAAACTTGCTCACTCAGATATGCAACGAGATAAGAAGGATAGTCAGATGACTGGCCAATGCTCCAAACGCGATTAGAACAAGGTTGTTTGGAAAGCACAGTGTAGTTCAAATGCAATATATTGCAAAGAAAATAATCACATTATACCGAGATATCTAGTGTGCATATCAGAGGGACAAGGTGGCGAAAATGAGCTAATTATCCTTTGTAAAAGGTATGGTATGCAAACTTGATCATAGGTAACTTTCAGATAACTAAAAACTTCAATGCTCCTGGGGTAATGGGATTATTTACTCTTTGCATATATTAGGATTTGATCAACACTGTGCCAGTCTTTACAAAAACCATTTCGCAATAAACCATGCTGTGTAATCGCGTTTGGAGTATTGTCCATTGACCTGATTATCAGTGTTATCTCAGTGCATATCTAAAGAAAATAATTACATTATACCTAGATATCTAGTGTGCATATCAGAGGGTCAAGGTGGCGAAAAAGAGCTAATTATCTAACTTGATCATAGGTAAATTTCAGATACCTCAAAACTTCAATGCTCCTGGGGTATAATGGGTTTATTTTATCTTTGCATTTGAATCTCTGATTATCATTGTTATCTCGGTGCATATCAGAGTGACATTAGAAGCCTTGAGTACAAGCCATATGTTATACTATTTACAGAACAGAATAAAATAGAAGAATTTAAGTGATTGATTTTTGTGCCTTGTTTTTCCAATGAATGCAGCATGTTTGCTGCTTTGAGGCAAGTGGTCCCCATGTGTCTGGTGCCCCTAGAAAAAGGTTTGTCAAACATACGTAAAAAAGCAGGCTATACACGGGCTTTACATGCTACAATATATCTACCGATGTGTCGGCGGGGTCACGTTGTAAGTGATGCACATCCGGCATCGTTAGAGATATTGTAGTCTGTAAAACCTACATGCGATTACGATTAAACGAATAACCGGTCATCGCATACACGTCGTTCAATTACTAAAAATTGAACGTCTGGTTGCTCAATGTTCCCGAGACAGCACACATCGCAGTGTGTGACACCCCGGGAATGATGAACTGCAACTTACCTGCGTCCCGCTTCTTACGTATGGATGGTCGTATAGAAGGGTAAGTACTTGTGACAGGAACAAAGCATAGGTGCGACACGGTCAACAAATTTCAGTTGTCGCACATAAGATGGGGGCGTGTCACATCACATACGATATCGTATGCAGAATTGTATGGTGTAAAGTAGGCGTAAGCCATGGTGGCCTGGAGTTATGCGCTCAATAAAAGATTTCTCCTATACCTAGGACCACCTCCAGCTGCACAGGCAGCTCCACCATCTCCACCCTCTCCGGCTGTGGATCCACAATCTCCGCCAGCTCCAGCATCTCCTGCTGCGGAGCCATCATCCCCGCCGGCTCCAACATCTCCTGCTTCCGATCCACCACCTCCGCCTGCTGGGACACCCTCTCCTTCTCCAACCCCATCACCTGCTGCAACCCCATCACCTGCTGCAACCCCATCTCTTCCTTCAACCCCATCACCACCTTCTACCCAGTCTCCCCATACTTCTTCTAACGATGCCTTCTCCCCCGCATCAGTTGGTGAGTTTTGTGCAGGCTACCCTTCCTGTAATTTATGCACATATCATGGTGTCCCTACAAGTTGTAAAGGATACATGGATGTTTAAATGATGGTGGGCTGTCGTGTACTAATATTTGATTTGTGTTCCCTAGCCACAGGATCTGGTTGGGCCATCAGCGCCTCAGAAGAAGAAGAAGGTGATGAACCCCAGAACCGTAAGTGGTCAACCAAAAACATATACCTGACAGTTCGATGTTGGAACAAGGATGGTTAACTTTTCCCATTCCCTCCACAGAAATCCCCACACTACAGGACGTGTTGGATTCTCAACGCCATTTGTCAGAAGCCGTCCGGCGTCATGGCGAGCTGCTGGAACAGTTTTTGGCAGCCCAACAGCAGGGCCACTGAATGTTTGTGATTTAAATGTTTTTTTTGTTTTGTATGTCACATAAATATTTCTAGTTTATTTTCGCTGTTGCTTACATTTTTGGACAAAACTTTAAAACAGGGTTTGGGAACCTATTTACTGCCGGGGACCATTTGGAATTTTCTACCAACCAACGGGGGCCACACCAAATTATCAACTTGAACACGACCAGGCTATATTTGTTAAAATAATTAATAAAATCAGCCCCAGAGTGGTGGCTGGAGAGACTGTGATGTTCGGTGAGATTGATCATTTTGATTCTCACCACTACATTTCCATGTATGTCTTGGTCTGGAGAGGCTGGGGGCATACACAACACAGGAGAAGCTAGGGCATATACATCACAGGAAACACTGAGGCATATACATCCCAGGAGAGGCTGCGTCATATACATCCCTTAAGAGTATGGGGCATATACATCACCCTGAGCAGTAGTTGGCAGCACAAAGAGCACTGTGCCGCCCTGGCAAAACCTGGGTGTTACAGAGGTCTGCATACATGTTATTGATGCTGATTTAACCCTCCCTTGGGGAGGTTCCCACACACAAACACACACCAGCCAATCAGACCCCACTCACCCCCTCCCCACGAAAACAGGAGGACATCAAGACTGTAGAGTGGCAACAATTTTTTTTTTTTTTTTTTTTTCAATGATCTTGACTGTCCAGGGGAGGGTGTGTGTGTGTGTGTGATGTTACCTCTGAGACCACCTGGCTAGTCCAGGGCGTCACATAAGCAGCCCCTGTGTGGGGCTGGGGTGAGTGGTACTCACGGCCTCAGGAATGGGCCAGCCTCTTGTGGGACCCGAAGTGGACCAGGAGAGGGGTGCCAGCTGACGGGACCCAGTACGGACCAGTGTGAAAAGAAGACACATACCTCGGGCAGGAAAAGATCACCTGAATTACACACACGGGTGTGGGACCCGTCTTCACAGCAGCGGGCCGTTGGCACCTGTTACCAGCAACTTGGTTAATTACTGGACTGGGGTTAGTTATTGGTTTATACTGTGAGTACTCCTGCACCACCCGGTACAAGGCGAGGACTGTACCCGTCACTCTACAAACTACCTCTCCCAATTGGTCCGTGGGACTATAAATCCCCCTACCCGTGGAGGGTATCCCACCTAGCTGCCCCACACCATCAGTCCCGGGCACGGTCCCCAGAGGCAGTGGCGGTGCCACCACCTTATCAACGCAACCCACGGGTGGCGTGACAGACAATTCCCCCTACCTAATCCCCCTCTTTTTTGGGAGCTTGACATTACAGACCGGGTCACGACACCGGGATACCTGCAGAAGTAACCCCTTGGCCAGGATCTCATTTCCCCCCCAATCCCTGGGCAACACAGCAATAGGTGGCAGCACAAAGAGCTGTAGGTGGCATAACACAAACAGCACTGACAGTGACAGCACTAGAAGGCAGCAGGGAGAGCACTATGTTCCCCACCACAGCTTTAAAACAAAGAACCCACAAAAACATTCTTATTTAAGAAAAATAAAAAAACACCCACACACACACATTATATATGTGCATCTGTAGCGTTGTGCCATGATGGCGACCTTGACCTCCACCCAACCCTTTACCCCGTGAATAATGTTATGCAGAATTCATGAAAGCTGTACAAAAGTTTGAAATCAAAGACATTTTTTATTACAATTCCCTAACATTGCTTAAACAACAACAAAAACAGCATAAATATTATAACAAAAAACAAAAACTATAAATTTTGGTATTGCTTATTCGAGTCATTTAAATGTTGCCTCTGTGGGCTGAAAAATTGGTTCGTTGGGGGGAACATGGGATACTGTGCGGGGGGGTCATGCTGGAGGTGTGGTGGAGGCTCCATCCTCATCCATGGCACTTGATCCCATGAAGACTGTTGTCGATGTTCTACGTCACACACTTTTGAGGAGTCTGTCAGTTTCCCCTCTGCCGCCTTGTTGAGGGCCTCCAGCATGACCCTTTCGACATGAACTCTTTGTTTGTCATCCAGCTTACGGAGTCTTTCATCCGTAAGCTGGGCAAATCCGCAAATGGATGGTCTGCTGTGCTGATCCAGGATTTTCTTCGCCATATCCATAAGGTCTGTTGAAGATGAGTTGTTCGGCTGCCTCTTACGGGTCGAGGAGATCCGCCGCGGTAATGGAGCTTCTGCGGTCTCCTCGGAAGTCCCGGCAATTTCATCATCACCACCTGTCACTATTGGCCCAGCTTCACAACGATCCTGCGGAACAATAAAAATGATGTTAAAATCAGATATCATGAGCAGCAGGCACAGGGATACACATGCACTGGAAACTAATGGGAGGGGCAGACTAGTACTACAAGATATGAAATGTCATTACATGGTATGAAAATAGAGTGTGGAGAAACTAGCAAAGGAGTATACTTATCTGAACTGGAAGGGATACATTTTGAAATCTGCAACAGTAATCATAGAAAACCGTAGTAACTATTTTCAATTAAATAATGCCATGTACATCAAAAGTTTCACAAAGGTACTTACATCTCCAACTGTGGTGTCAGACCGGACCTCAGGCTGTGTTCCCGGACCCAAGGACAGCGATGTTATTGTCCGTGGTACCTCTTGGTCTCTTATGAAGGCCAGCAAATCGTAGTACCAAAGCTTTGGAACGTAAAGTTCCTCCGTTCCGGCACCAGATTTGCTGGCCTTTTCCACCTTATTTAGTTCCTTTTTATAAACGGTGCGAAGACCCTGGATTTTCTTTCGCACAATCTCTGTCGTAATGGTCTCCGTAGGGTTATGCCTCTGGAACAGTTCAATAAGCTGCTCATAGGCCTGCTTTTTCTTGTATCGATTGCTGTAATCGACAGACTTTATCTTCCACAAACAAGGCAGGGATCGATACATCTCAATCACCTCCCTTATGAATTCTTGTTTGTTGGAAGACATCTGAAAAAAAAGGAAATTAATGTATTACTAAATTGTTATAAACTAAGCACAAGAATATAGCTGCTATAATACTGCCACCTATGTACAACTACTTTAATACTGCTCCTATGTCCAATAATATAACTACTATAATACGGCCCCCTATGTACAAGAATATAACTACTATCATACTGCCCCCTATATACAAGAATTTAACTACTATAATACTGCCCCTATGTACAAGAATTTAACTACTATAATACTGCCCCTATGTACAAGAATATAACTACTATAATACTGCCCCTATGTACAAGAATATAACTACTATAATACTGCCCCTATGTACAAGAATATAACTACTATAATACTGCTCCTATGTATAAGAATATAACTACTATAATACTGCCCCTATGTACAAGAATATAACTACTATAATACTGCTCCCTATATACAAGAATATAACTACTATATTACTGTCCCTATATACAAGAATATAACTACTATAATACTGCCCCTATATACAAGAATATAACTACTATATTACTGCCCCTATGTACAAGAATATAACTACTATAATACTGCTCCCTATATACAAGAATATAACTACTATATTACTGTCCCTATATACAAGAATATAACTACTATAATACTGCCCCTATATACAAGAATATAACTACTATAATACTGCCCCTATATACAAGAATATAACTACTATATTACTGCCCCTATGTACAAGAATATAACTACTATAATACTGCTCCCTATATACAAGAATATAACTACTATATTACTGCCCCTATATACAAGAATATAACTACTATAATACTGCCCCTATGTACAAGAATATAACTACTATAATACTGCCTCTATATACAAGAATATAACTACTATAATACTGCCCCTATGTACAAGAACATAACTATATGTACAGCGGTATTGAATATATAACGTCAGGAATAGAAAAGCTATAATACTTCCCCCTATGTACATAGATAAATATAACTAAATATAACTATAATACTGCCACAATATACAAGAATACAGTTGCTATATTAATGTCACGATGTACTAGAATATTGGTATAATACTGCCTAAAAAAATTACTTACCTTTAAGTCAGGAGAATATTAAAAATCCAAGACGAAATCAACAAATTGAAAAAATCACTGCAACAAACTGCGTTCTGAAAAAGCTCAGGTAGAGTGAATGGAAGCGCTACTGCGTCGTCTTTTGTTTGATACGGTCACCCAATCAGGCGACGCTGTAGTGATGACCAATCGGAACAGAGGGGCGTGAAGAAAGACAACGCAAAGCGCTGTAGCGATCACCAATAGGAACAGAGGGGCGTGAAAAGAGATAACGCAAACCGTATCTAGGGGTTAAAACCACACCTCTGACTCGTCGTGCAATGACATGTCTGAAACCACACAACGACCGTCGACGTCGCTATGATCTCTGCTTCGTCGCTGCTTTATTTAGCATGTTTGACAGCTTACTAACGATCATCTATGGTCGCTGCAACGTCACAGAATATGGTGACGTTGCAGCGACGTCGTTGTCGTCGTCGTTATGTGTGACACCAGCTTAAGTGTGACGGTACCTTTAGAAGCATGGAATCATCAAGAATAGAGATGAGCGGTTTTGATCGGTCCATGATCGGGAATCCGAACATTTGCCCAAAAAATGCAAATATTTGTTTTGGATTGGTACATGTTCGAGGCTTTTCTAATATTTTAATATTACTTTGGCTACTGTAGTGGTGTTGTTTGATGAGTGGGGGATGTATTTTATAAGGGGAGAGATCAGAGGAGTGGCAGCTTTTTTTCTTTTTTTTCTTAACTTTATGTGTGGATGTTCCCTGCAGTCAATCAGGGCACAGAGAACATCCACAACTTACAGACACAAGGGCTTGTGTCATTGGCTGTCACATGTTCCTCTGCATTTAAAATGCAGACATGTGGCGTTGGTGCCATTTTGTGATTGATAAAGCTTAAGGAAGGTGCAGATGTTAGACAGCTTAATTATAGGTTTAATCACAGGTAGTTGAGAGAGATAGATAGAAGAATGATATTGTACAATAGAGAAGTGCAGTGTAGGGAACTTAGTTGTGTCTGTGTCACAAAACAGCATGTCATCATCTAGTACACTGCTGCGCATGCTCCAAAGTGGTACTTGTGCTTTGAAATACTGCACAATTAGTGCTACAGCTAGAAAGTGCTACTTGTGCTTTGAAATAGTGCACAATTAGTGCTCCAGCTAGAAAGTGCTAGTTGGGCTTTGAAGCACTGCACAATTGGTGCTCCAGCAATAAAGTGATAGTTGTGCTGTGAAATAGTGCACAAAGAGTACTCCAACTAGAAAGTGCTAGTTGGGCTTTGAAATAAGGCACAAAAACATGAATGAGATAGGCCGAGGTGGTGGTGGAAGGAGGAATAAGCGTGGTGGTCGAGGTGTACGTGGGGTAGATACCAAGTTTCCTAAAATCTCTACTGAACAAACACCGAATCATCCTAGGCAAACTAGGGCTGTGGAGTCGGTAATCCAAACCTTTGACTCCTACTCCGACTCCTCAATTCCTCTTGCACCGACTTCGACTCCGACTCCCACAAATATTGCTTATAGTTAAGTGAAAAATTTATTGTAGTACAATGTGAACATCAGACATTTAATCATTTTTATTATACAATAATCAAGATATTTAGATAGAACATAAAATATATTTATTGGAATACAACTTTAGAACACAAAAAACTGTAATAAATTGTAAATATGTAATACACTATGTAATATACAGTAGATTACATATATATCTTGTGTATATATTACATATTGTATTACATATTTACAATTTATTACAGTTTTTTGTGTTCTAAAGTTGTATTCCAATAAATATATTTTATGTTCTATCTAAATATCTTGATTATTGTATCATAAAAATGATTAAATGTCTGATGTTCACATTGCACTACAATACATTTTTCACTTAAATATAAGCAATATACTAAATGTTATTATTTTGTATGTTTTTGTTGAAAACTGTTTTTTGCCACTTACAAAGTGTTACATAGTGTATTACATAGTGTTATGTGGCAAAAAACAGTTTTCAACAAAAACATACTAAATAACATTTGTGCAGTCTATGAATTTGTTCTAAGAAATAGAATTGCCTCCATTAGATCCTCCTTCGCAGATGACGTCAAATCTGACCTAATAATTTTAAGGCTAGAAAACAACCTCTCTACAGTAACTTGGGTTGGAGGCAAAGCCGTAACCACATCGGCAACATCTCTAACAATTTCCGGGAATAAAGGAATTGCCTCATGCACAGTCAGTTTTGATGAATGGTTGAATTTTTCTATTTCTTTGAGAGAAAGTGAAACATTTTACTGAAATCTGGTCAATCTGCTTGTTATAGGAGATGGAGTGAAATCTTTTTCCTTGCAGCAACGCTTTGCCTGCTTCATGTCATCCAAATATTTGTCAAAGTTAAACTCCTCATCTGATGAGGATGAAGATATGGCAGCAGTAGCACTGTCAGGCCCCAAGTCCTCTTCTGCCTGGCAGTCCTGTAGCCCTCATCCTAACTGCTCCTCACTCAAAGCTTATTTTCCTTTAGTAAGCTGTTGATCATCAATCAGTATATGATGTCTTGGGTCCACATAAACAGCTGCCAGAAGAATTTTATTTTCCAATAGCTGTGTCTCTCTCCATTTCATTGAAGCAGAAATGCCATCTGGGATTAAACCTCCTCTTTGGGACAGGCAAAATAGAAAGTTATTCCACTCCCTTATGAAAATGCCAGGAGTGAAATCCTCAGCTTGTAATTTTTTAGTCACGGTAAATGGGTGATTAAGCAATTCCTTCAATTCAGCCACCTGTGTCCATTGACCTTCATTTAAGGTTACTTGAGGATTCACCATATCTATAAGAAATTATTTTAGTTCAAGCAATCGCTTAGTCATTAAATAAGTGCTGCCTCACTGAGTGGCTTGATCAACAATTGCCCCTTTCCCAGCCCATCTCTTCAAGATGGAATCAATTTTAGGGGTTCTGGTGGCAATAACCAATTTCCTCACTTTTCCAATCAGATTTCCAGCATGTCCACCCAGTTTCACACATCCAGCTTTTCGCCGGTTTGGCGGATGCGGCGCACGCTAGTACAGTACGATACCGTACAGTGGCAGCGCCGCAACTTCCAGGTCACATGACAGCATGTGACCGGCGTTTGTCGCGCTGCCACTGTATTGTATACACTGTACTGGAGTGCGCCGCATCCGCCAAACCGGCGAAAAGCCAGATGTGAGAAATCAAGGTCCCTCTTGCAGACTATCTCTTATTGCCAGCTGCAGCATGTGCACAACACAGCGCATGTGATGAATTTGAAAGTGTGTTGAAGCAGCTTCAACAAGATCATCTAATCCTAAAATATCATTTTGCTGTTCTTCTGTTGTAATATCTGTTTATTCCTCAGTTACATGAACAGCACTGTGGCTCCATCTCACACATACTGAATCCTAAATTTACTTCTAGCTGTTGTTCATTACTCTCATTCATCAGTTTAATTGTACTTATCATGTTTGAAGCATTGTCCGTTACAATAGCAAGAACCTGTTCTTTTTTTGAGTTTGTAATCTTGCAGAACTTTTTCCACTAAGGCCTGGAGAAACTGGCTGGTGTGATGAGCTTTAGTATCTTTTACTGTCAGTGTCTTGGTAACAATTTCTTTCTTGTCTCAAACATATCGAACGTTGATGGCAAAATAATTCAGTGAAATGCAGTGACTCTGGGCATCCCAGCAAAGGCAATGGGTTTCAAGATAGGACATTCAGACACATCGTTTTGTGAGGAACCGTTTTTGTGCTCAAAAACAGATCCTCACAAAAAATGAGCATATCAGCTTGTGGCGGTTTTATAATCTGCTTTTGCTATTGAAAGCATTATTTATGAGCGCAAAAACCTTTCAGGTGATGTGGTTTTTTAAAAAGCTGATCTGCTTTTGCAGCTGACAAACGTATCCTCAAAAAACGCAGCAAAAATGCTGTGTGTGAATGTAGCCTTAAGCGGGCTTGCTACGAGATCGCTACAGCGATCTCATTGGGGTCACGGATTTTGTGACCCACATCCGGTCGCTGTAGCGATCTCGTTGTGTGTGACACCTATGAACGATTTTGCATCGTTACAAAAGCGTGCCAAATCGCTCATCGGTGACATGGGGGTCCATTCTCAAATATCGTTGCTGCAGCAGTAACGAAGTTGTTCCTCGTTCCTGCGGCAGCACACATCAGTACATGTGACACCGCAGGAACGAGGAACCTCTCCTTACCTACCTTCCGCCCGCAATGCGGAAGGAAGGAGGTAGGTGGGATGTTCGTCCCGCTCATCTCCGCCCCTCCGCTTCTATTGGGTGGTGGTACAGTGATGCAGCTATGACGTCGCTGTGACGTCGCTGTGACGCTGAATGAACCGCCCTCTTAGAAAGGAGGCATTTCGCCGGTCACAGCGACGTCGCAGGACAGGTAAGTAGTGTGACGGGTCTGGGCGATGTTGTGCGCCATGGACAGCGATTTGCCCATGTCACACAACCGATGGGGGCGGGTACCCACGCTAGCGATATCGGTCACGATATCGCAGCGTGTAAAGCGGCCTTTAGATCCGTAATAGAACAGCCATTTATAGGACATTTCATAACTTTCCCAAATTCCTATGAAAAAATATTCAGTACATTCTGCATTGCACTACTGTCCCCAATTTATTATTTATTTTAGGAGTCGGAGTCAGTGCATTTTATACCGACTCCGACTCCACCAAAATGAGCTCCGACTCCGACTCCACGACTTCGACTCCACAGCCCTGAGGCAAACACAACTGTTATGTTACTGGGCAGGCTACCACACTCTCTTTGTCAGCCACACCGGTGTGCAATTTGGAGATGAGGGCCAGAATGAGCATGTGGTACAGTATCTAGCAAGTGTTTTATCAAAATCCTACACTAGACCAAGGAAATCATAAATAAGTGGCTACTACTCATAAATGACACAAAACCTACAAGAAATACGAGTGAATAAGCCAAATAACTAAAAATATATCTTTATTAGAACAATCCATAAAAACATACATGCATACAAACATGAGGTCACTAGCAGATAGCCTCAGGTAGTTAAAAACAGGTTTTTTATGAAATGCATAGTGCAAAAAAATTGTATGAGTGAAAAAAAACTGGTTGTCAAGGGGCCTAAAATCAAAAGGCCCCGTCACACACAACGAGATCGCTAACGAGATCGTTGCTTTATCACCGTTTCCATGACGCAGCAGCGATCTTGTTATGTGTGTCACCTACCAGCGATCAGGCCCCTGCTGTGAGATCGCTAGTCGTTGATGAATGGTTGGGACCATTTTCTTCAAAGGCGATGTCCTGCTGGGCAGGACACATCACTATGTTTGACACCCACCAACGCCCTCCTAACATGGTGCAAATGCCCGCCGAGATCGTTATACAGGTCGCTGATCGTTACTGCATCGTTGGTAAAATCTGACAGTGTGATATCTCACCAGCGAACTCCCAGTGACTTACCAGCGATCCTTATCAGGTCACATCGTTTTCGGGATCGCTGGTAAGTCGTTAAATGTGACGGGGGCTAAAGGCTGAAGAAAAACTTCATACGTGGAAAGATGAATAATTCATATAAACAATTAATAATGATGACGGCTCAGGAAAAAACACATATATTGTGTAAGATGATAATAAACAATCGATGTCCGTAAGCAAGTAGATAAGGAAATAACCTAAAGTAGACTTTAGCGATGCTCCAGCGATCCCACCAGCGATCTGACATGGTCAGTATCGCTGGTGCGTCGCTACATGGTCGCTGGTGAGCTGTCAATCAAGCAGATCTCACCAGCGACCAGTGACCAGCCCCCAGCCAGCAGCGACGCGTGGAAGTGACGCTGCGCTTGGTAACTAAGGTAAATATTGGGTAACCAAGCTTGGTTACCCGATATTTACCTTGGTTACCAGCACACACCGCTTAGCAATGGCTCCCTGTACTCCTAGCCAGAGTACACATTGGGTTAATCCATTAACGACCTTTGACGTACTGAGTACGTCATGATGACATGGTGCTAAACGACCCATGACGTACTCAGTATGTCATGGCGAAATCGCGGTCCCGGAGCCCCGGGGAGTGAAATTTGTTTAATTAAACGGTAGATTCGGGAAGGAGGGGACCTCTGCCTGACCTCAGGAGGGGTGGTGCCTCCTCCCCGAACCTACAGAGGCTGTGATTGGCTGACGAACGCCGCTCAGCCAATTACAGCCACTGTAATGTTCCAGCCATTGAAAATGGCTGGAACATTGAAATCCAGCCCTGATCAGTGCTGCTGTAGCACTGGCCATTGGCTGGAGCTGGGTGATCGATGCTTCACCCGCCCCCAGCTCTGATTGGAGAGACCGGTCTTGTGACCGCTCTCTCCAATCAATGTGGATCTGCGGCCTGTGACCGTCCCTGGAAGCCGAGGAGAGCGGTAAGTTGCTGTCCCCGCAGCCCGCCCCTGTCCCCGATCGCCCCGCCGCTGCTCCCGATCCACCGCTGTCCCCGCCGCTGTCTCCGATCGCCCCGCCGCTGCTCCCGATGCACCGCTGTCCCCGCCGCTGCTCCCGATGCACCACTGTCCCCGCCTCTGCTCCCGATGCACCGCTGTTCCCGCCGCTGCTCCCGATGCACCGCTGTCCCCGCCACTGCTCCCGATGCACCGCTGTCCCCGCCGCTGCTCCCGATGCACCGCTGTCCCCGCCGCTGTCTCCGATAGCCCCGCCGCTGCTCCCGATGCACCGCTGTCCCCGCCGCTGCTCCCGATGCACCGCTGTCTCCGCCACTGCTCCCGATGCACCACTGTCCCCACCGCTGCTCCCGCTCCACCGCTGTCCCCGGCGCCATGCTCCCGCTCCACCGCTGTCCCCGCCTCCGCTCCCGATCCACCGCTGTCCCCGCCGCCATGCTCGCCACTGTCCCCGCCGCCGTCGCACCCACCTTTTTCAGCCGCTGCTGCCCCCGAATCGGCCCCCACTGTTCCCGATCGGCGGCCGCCGCCTCCTCCTTCATCGGCTGCCCCATCGCCACACCTCCTATCCCTCTATGTGCTGCAAGACACCCTCCCCCCATGTGGGGGGAGGGTGGCTTGCAGCACATGTGGGGGGAGGGTGGCTGGCTTGCAGCACATGTGGGGGGAGGGTGGCTGGCTTGCAGCACATGTGGGGGGAGGGTGGCTGGCTTGCAGCACATGTGGGGGAGGGTGGCTGGCTTGCAGCACATGTGGGGGGAGGGTGGCTGGCTTGCAGCACATGTGCTGCAAGCCACCCTTCCCCCACATGTGCTGCAAGCCAGCCACCCTCCCCCCACATGTGCTGCAAGCCACCCTCCCCCCACATGTGCTGCAAGCCACCCTCCCCCCACATGTGCTGCAAGCCACCCTCCCCCCGGGGCCCCCCCTCCTCCATGTGCCATCTCTCTCTCCCATCAGACTCTGCCCCCCTCCCCGATCTGCTGCCTGCTCTCTCCCATTTTCCATCTACTGCCCCCTCTCACCCTCCTCGATCTGTTGCCTCCTTCATCTGCTGCCTCTTCTGTCTGCTGTGATCCTGCTGCCTAGATCCATCCTGTAAGGTAGGTATCCCCATCTCACCTCCCCCCCCATCCTCTGCCGCTCCTCCATCCGCTGCGCCATTTCCCATCATCCATCCTCTGCGCCCTTTCCCATCCTCTGCCGCTCCTCCACCCGCTGCGCCCTTTCCCATCTTCCATCCGCTGCGCCCTTTCTCATCTGCCGCCCCGCCCTCTTGCATCGCATTATCCAGCGCAGTTGCTCACTTCCAGACTGCAGTGGATGATGCGATGCGAGACTCGTGCATTGCTCTCACGTTTGGCACTGGTCTTAGTGGCAGGCGCTCATTTTTTTTTTTTTTTTACTAATGTCTGTAATTTTTATTTCACCAAACTAATTTTTTTTGTATGGGGGGGGGTCTAGTTTCCAAAATGGGATCACATGTGGGGGAGCTCCATTGTTTAGGCACCTCAGGGGGTCTCCAAATGAAACATGGCGTCTGCTAATAATTCCAATCAATTTTACTGTGAAATGGCGCTCCTTCTCTTCTGAGCCCCGCCGTACGCCCAAACAATTGATTTCCACCACATATGAGGTATCGTCGTACTCAGGAGAAATTGCACAATACATTTTATGGTGCATTTTTTCCTGATACCCTTGTGGAAAAAAAAGCTACTTGTTTGAAAAAACAATTTTGTGGTAAAAAAAAGAATAAAATTTTTTCACGGCTGAACATTACAAACGTTTGTGAAGCCTCCAGGGGTTCAAAGTGCTCACTAAACAGCTAGATGAATTCCATGAGGGGTCTAGTTTCCAAAATGGGGTCAATTGTGGGGGAGCTCCATTGTTTAGGCACTTCAGGGGGGTCTCCAAACGCAACATGGCGTCCGCTAATAATTCCAACCAATTTTGCTGTGAAATGGCGCTCCTTGCCTTCCGAGTCCTGCCGTGCGCCCAAACATTTGATTTCCACCACATATGGGGTATCTGCGTACTCAGGAGAAAATGCACAATACATTTCATGGTGCATTTTTTCCTGATATCTTTGTGATAAAAAAAGCTACCTGGTTGAAGCAACAGTTTTGTGGTAAAAAAATTTTTTTTTCTTTTCACGGCTCAACGTTATAAACTTCTGTGAAGCCCCCAGGGGTTCAAAGTGCACATCAAACATCTAGAAAAAATATTTGAGGGCTCTAGTTTCCAAAATGGGGTCATTTGTGGGGGAACTCCATTGTTTAGGCACCTCAGGGAGTCTTCAAACCCGACATGGCGTCCGCTATTGAGTGCAGCTAATTTTGCACTCAAAAATTCAAATGGCGCTCCTTGCCTTCCGAGTCCTGCTGTGTGCCCAAACATTTGATTACCACCACATATGGGGTATCTGCGTACTCAGGAGAAAATGCACAATACATTTTATGGTGCATTTTTTCCTGATACCCTTGTGATAAAAAAGCTACCTGGTTGAAGCAACAGTTTTGTGGTAAAAAAATTTTTTTTTCTTTTCACGGCTCAACGTTATAAACTTCTGTGAAGCCCCCAGGGGTTCAAAGTGCACATCAAACATCTAGAAAAAATATTTGAGGGCTCTAGTTTCCAAAATGGGGTCATTTGTGGGGGAACTCCATTGTTTAGGCACCTCAGGGAGTCTTCAAACCCGACATGGTGTCCGCTAATGAGTGCAGCTAATTTTGCACTCAAAAATTCAAATGGCTCTCCTTGCCTTCCGAGTCCTGCTGTGTGCCCAAACATTTGATTACCACCACATATGGGTTATCTGCGTACTCAGGAGAAAATGCACGATACATTTTATGATGCATTTTTCCTGATACCCTTGTGAAAATACTAATTTTTATGGCTAAAGTAACATTTTTGTGTTAAAAAAGTAAAATTTTCATTTTTTCGTCTACATTGCTTTGGTTGCTGTGAAGCTCCTAAAGGGTTAATAAACTTTTTGGATGTGGTTTTGAGCAGAGTGAGGGGTGCAGATTTTAGAATTGGGTCACTTTTGGGTATTTTCTGTCGCCTAGGTTTCTCAAATCACTCCAAATGTGATGTGGTACCTAAAAAAATTTTTTTTTGTAGATTTTGTTGGAAAAATAAGAAATTGGTGATGAACTTTGAACCCTTCTAACTTCCTAACGGAAATTTTTTTTTTTTCAAAAATTGCGCTGGTGTAAAGTAGACATGTGGGAAATGTTATTTAGTAATTATTTTGTGTGACATATCTCTCAGATTTATGGGCATAAAATTTCAAATTTTGAAAATTGCAAAATTTTCAAAATTTTCGCCAAATTTCCGAACTTTTCACAAATAAACGCAAAACATATCGGCCTAAATTTACCACTGACATGAAGTACAATATGTCACGAAAAAACAATCTCAGAATCGCCAGGATCCGTTGAAGTGTTCCAGAGTTATAACCTGTCAAAGTGACACTGGTCAAAATTGCAAAAAATGGCCGGGTCTTTAAGGTGAAAACAGGCTGGGGGCTGAAGGGGTTAATAAGCAAACTTCTTTGCTTATTTACTTGATGTGTACTCCAGCTACGTGTGCTGGGAGCAGGGAGCCAGCGCTGGCAGCCTGAGAGCGGCGGAGGCTAGTAACCAAGGTAAATATCGGGTAACCACGCAAAGCCCTTCGCTTGGTTACCCGATGTATACCTTAGTTACCAGCCTCCCCAGCTGTCAGAAGCCGACTCCCTGCTGCCTGCACATTTAGATCGTTGCTCTCTCGCTGTCAAACACAGCGATGTTTGCTTCACAGCGGGAGAGCAACGTCCAAAAAAATGAACCAGCACTGTGTGTAACAGGCAGCGATTTCACAGCAGGGGCCAGATCGCTGCTCAGTGTCACACACAGCGAGATCGCTAATGAGGTCACTGGTGCGTCACAAAAACCGTGACTCAGCAGCGATCTCGCTAGCGATCTCGCTATGTGAGAAGTACTCCTTACTTTAGGTTATTTCCTTATCTACTTGCTTACGGACATCGATTGTGTATTATGATCTTACACAATATATGTGCTTTTTCCTGAGTAGTCATTATTATTAATTGTTTATATGAATTATTCATCTTTTCACTTATGAAGTTTTTCTTCAGCCTTTGTTTCTAGGCCCCTTGACAACCATTTTTTTTTTCACATACCATTTTTTTGCACAATGCATTTCATAAAAAACTTGTTTTTGACTACCTGAGGCGATCTACTAGTGACCTCATGTTTTTAAGCATGTGTGATGCCCTGGCAAAACAAGGTAGTCACAGATAGACCCTCGCACAGCACTGTCCCTCATTAGGAAACACACAGCCGACCAGAAAAACCTAGTCACCCCCTTAGGGACAGTCAGAAATACCAGTGGGCATGACCAGGCGGTTGGGACACGCCCACCCAGGGGTCTAGGCAGCCCGGGGTGGGAAGAGCAGCAGTTGAAGTTCAAGGTCAGATTAAGCTGTAGTTGAGTCAGAGAGGAGGTCAGGCCTGTGTGTCAGGCCTGAAGTTGACTGACAGGTACCATGGTAGGAGCCCTGGTGCCTTTGGCTGGGAGGCAGACGGTTGTCTCCGTCAGCAGGAGTCGGGAAGATGGCGAGGTGGAACCGAGGTGGACCGGGACAGGGTTGTAGTCCACCGGTACTGACACGGGGAACCGACCTGGAAACCGGAGCACAAAGGGGGGTACTCGGACCCTGAAGCCAGGACCGGAACCAACCGGGGCTGGTTAATTCACCGATTGAGGCCAGCACTAGAGGTCCTGTCCCACCCAAAGTCCCTCATAGAAGACAACAGCCCACCGATAGGGATAGGAGGTCACCACCAGGGCCCATAGATCCCACGGGCCAGCGTCTGCAGGCACGGCACCTTAGGCCACATCCAGCCGGGAGCGGACTCCTGAGTTTCACACTAGGAAGTCTAACTTACACAAAACAGTGCAGGAAAAGGATAGAGACTACCAACCGGGTGTGGGACACGAATGCAACCAGCCGCGGCTCCGGCCCCATCACCTTGGTTTACTAGAGACTTGTGTGGTTTCTTAACCGTGAGTACACAGACACTCCCTGTGGTCGCTACCCCCTGTATGGAGGCACCGGGTCCCGGGGTTACCATCCCTACCCACGGAGGGGTTAACAACTTGCTGCACAACATCTCCCCCGGGTGCCCCATAACAGCAGCGGTGGTGTCCCACCTCACCACACACCGTGGGTGGCGTCACGAACCTAATACGGCCTAGCCCGTGCATCTACGTCCCCCATTTTATTCAGCATGTCCGCGAGACCCCCGGGTCTGGAGACCCTCGAGCCACCCACCGGAAGGTCCAGATCCGAGCAGCAACGGCTGCTGGCACAGGGGCGGCACACCCTGAAACTTGGCGTCATCAACAGGATACTTACCCATCCACTTACCTTGTGGAAGTGCGCCTTGTATTGGACAGTAAGCGGTGATCTGTTGCAAAATTTTCAGAAGTCGCTATTTTTGGGCGCGAAAACTGCCATTCAGCGTCTTCTTCCCCGAGAAAAGGGCGCGAAAGCCGAATCCCCGCCCTGTGGGAACGTAGCCGGAAAGTGAGCCGGAAGTTGAAAAACGAAACTTACCAGCAAGAAAAAGAAGTGCTGGCAAAAGACCAAGGGGGAGCAGCGGGAAGATGTCTGCGCCTAACCCAGATGAAGGAGTGGTGCCACCGCCGGAGCGGCAGTTGTAGCTGATGACGGAAATGTGACGGCTCTCGCTCCGGTCACAGGAGTGGGGGGAGCCGTGGCCCTAGTGGTCACCCAGGTGATTCCGATCTCCTTGCCATACGTGCCCGGAGATGCCTGGCTACCCCAGTACGATGGGAAGCCCAATGCCCTGCAGATGTTCAGGAAGAAAATCTGCACCATCCTTGATTTGTATGCCATGACGGGCAAGCAGCGTGCAGCTGTGGTACTCGGGCAGCTGACCGACCCCGCTGAGCAGGAGGTGGAGACTTGAGCAGACGCCGACCGGGTCTCGGTAACCACCATCTTTGATAAGCAGCAGGTTGCTTTTGAAACCCGCACTGAAGTGGAGCTACGGATGCAATTTTATAACTGCCACCAGTGCCCGCAGGATAGTATCCGGGACTACGCCTTAAGGCTACAGACGGCCCTACGCACATTGAAGCAGGTGGACCCTATCACTGAAGCTGAGAGCAACAAAATGCTGGTGGAGCAGTTCCTGCAGGGGCTAGGGTACACCGAAGATCGCAAACAACTTCTCCTGTGGTCTCTGGAGCACGCAGACCGTGCCATTAAAGCACTACAGGCGGTCGATGCTGGTGCCCCCGACCCGCTATATTGGCCAGCTGACACCGCTCCCGTCTCAGTAGCAGCCCCCTTGTCGGCCCTGCTGACTCCGGCATCAGCAGCCGGGGCTCCGAAGGACCTGTTGTCACAAGTCCAGCGCCTGAGTGATGACGTCGCTAGGTTCCTCGCTGCCTTACAGCTACCATCGAAAGCCAAGCCAGCAGAGAAGATATAGCTCACCGACAGCCCAGGGGATGTCCAGTGGATGCAGCGGAGGAGGAACAACAACAGCCGGTATGGACCACCCATCTGCTATAAGTGCAACGAGACTGGTCACTACTCCCACCGGTGTCCTTTAAACGAGCAACCCCTGAGGCCAAGGGCCAATCCTCAGGAATAGACCCTCAAGGCCCAGCTGACTGGCGGGATTCGTATGTTGGAGATCGCCCCATCATCACCTTTGCCGTGGACGGTATCCCGACCCTACGTCCTTCTTGACACCGGCTCGCAGGTAACAACTATTCCCCATGTACTGTACAAGCAATACTGGTCTGACAGTGAGCTCACCCCCCCGGACGCTAGTTTGACCATCATTGCAGCTAATGGACTCCCCATGACCCAGGTGGGGTTCAAGGAGGTGACCTTGAAGGTGGGGCGGGTGGAGCTGAAACATCAAGGGTTAATTGTAGAACAGAATGACCCCAGTGACCGTAACCCCAAAATGGTCCTGGGGACCAACGTGATTGAAAAGTGTATGGGGGAAGTGCTGCATCTATTGCAACAACTGCCTATCATGGCAGGGGGAGGCCAGCAGAGGGCTCTGCAACGTGAAATCCGGGCCCTCCTGCAGCGGCAACAGGTGAACATGTCAGGTGGAGAGATTGGTGGTGTGCGAGTGATGGATGTAGCGCCTCTAGTGGTGCCTCCGCGGAGTGAAATGATGATTTGGTGCAGGGCAGCAGTAGGTCCCAGGGGACAGGATTACCCGGCAGTGGTGGAAAATCTGCCTTCCGAGCACTGGCCCACAGTAATGGCAGCCAGAGGGGTGATTGATGTCAAGAAAGGACGAGTGCCCGTGAGAATGATGAACTGCAGAGAGGAGGAGGTTAGGCTACCCTGCTACGCCACCACTGCTAGATTATTCACCATAGACGCAGACGCCATCCATGCAGCAACTTCCCGTATCACCACAATACAGCCAGGTAGTGACAACCCACCCAAGCAGCTAGAGGAGTGGTTGCGGGAGTTACATGTCGGCACCGAATCCACGCCTACATATCACAGTTAAGGGTGTACCGAGTAGTGCAAGAGTATGAGCAGGAATTCAGTAAACACCCGTTAGATTTCGGGAGGGTCAAGGGGGTTCAGCATCATATCCCCACTAGCACACATCCACCTATCAAGTAAAGGTATAGGCCGATTCCACCTGCACATTACCAGTGCGCCAAAGACATGTTGAGGAACATGAAGGAGGCAGGGGTCATACAGCTCCGTTGGTCCTGGTAAAGGACGGCACCATGAGAATGTGTGTGGATTACCGGAAGATTAATCAGATAACGCATAAAGATGCGTACCCTCTTCCCCGCATTGAAGAATCGTTGGCCGTGTTGAAGACAGCTAACTATTTCTCCACTCTTGACCTCACTAGCGGTTACTGGCAGGTGTCGGTTGCAAAAGAAGACCACGAAAAGACCGCATTTGCCACCCCGATGGGGCTCTGCGAGTTCAACAGTATGCCTTTTGGGTTGTGCAACGCCCCAGGAACCTTCCAGCGGCTCATGGAAAGCTGTTTGGGGCATCGTAACTTCGAGACAGTTCTGTTGTACCTGGATGACTTTATCGTCTACTCTAAGACATACGAAGCCCATTTGGAACACCTCGCAGAAGTGTTTGAAGCCCTTTCCAAATATGGGATGAAGTTGAAACCCTCTAAGTGCTATCTGCTGAAGCCCAGAGTGCAGTATCTTGGGCATGTGGTGAGTGCCGAAGGAGCGGCCCCGGATCCCAAGAAAATCACTGCCATACAGAGTTGGCTGCAGCCTACCACGGTTAAAGAGGTGCGGCAGTTCCTGGGCCTGGTGGGTTACTACCGTCGCTTCATCAAGGGTTACACCAAAATTGCTGCCCCCATGCAGGACCTCCTCGTGGGACAGACCAAGAATGGCATAACTCCCGGGCCCCCGTTTGCCTGGGGTGAGAAGCATGAGGAATCCTTTCAGCAAATGAAATCAGCCCTAACTGGAGAAGAAATTCTGGCCTATCCTGGCTATAGTCTCCCGTTCATTCTCTACACGGACACCAGCAACGTAGGCCTGGGTGCTGTCCTGTCTCAGATGAAAGATGGCCGTGAGAAGGTGACTGCCTATGCAAGAAGGAAGCTCCGGCCAAAGGAGAGAAACCAAGAGAATTACAGCTCTTTCAAGTTGGAGTTCCTGGCACTCGTCTAGGCGGTGACGGAAAGGTTCAAGCATTACCTGGCATCGGCAAAATTCACCGCCTATACGGACAACAATCCATTGACACACCTAGACATGGCAAAGCTGGGAGCCCTGGAGCAACGATGGATAGCCCGGCTAGCCAATTACGACTTCACCAATAAATACAGGGCCGGCAGCAAAAACACCAACGCGGATGCCTTGTCCCGAATGCCGCACCTATCTGACGAAGGGGTAGAGGAAGATGGCTTAGAGGAAATTGAGCTGTCTGCATTCCATCAGCCGAGGGACGAAAAACCTTATGTTGCCCAGCAGGAGGCGAGTTTTGACCCATTACCCCACCATGGATGGCGAGAGGCGCAGGATCAAGAACCCACGGTCCGACTAGTCAAAAGGATAATTGCTCAGGATGCTTCCAGGTTGGAGCCTACTGCCCCCTTAGAAGCACAGCGGTTATGGAAAGAAAGAGATCGCCTCTACTTGCAACAGGATAAGCTGTATAGGGGGTTAATCAACCCGAAGACACACGAGAAAGTCCGCCAGCTTGTGGTGCCACAGGCCTACGTGCTCATGGTCCTGAAGGTGTATCACGATGGGGCCGAACATTTCGGCTGGAAGAAGTTGGAAATGCTGCTGAGGGAGCACTTCTACTGGAGCGGGATGATAGTCTGTAGAGGCCTGGTGCAGAGAGTGTGGTCCCTGTGCGCTGAGAAGACGGGACGAAACCAGTCAAAAGGCCCCGCTGCAGCTGATCGTCACTCGCCAGCCATTGGAGCTGGTCGCTTTGGACCATGTCAAGCTCACGCCTAGCCGGAGCGGATATACGTACGCCCTGACCATTGTAGACCACTATTCCCGGTTCATGGTGGTGGTCCCTGTCAAGGACTTAACAGGCCGCACTGCAGCAAGGGCCTTCCATGCGTACTTCTGCCGGCCGCATGGCTACCCGGAGAAGGTGCTTACGGATCGGGGCCCGGCCTTTGAGGCAGAAGTTTTTCAAGAGTTCTGCAACTTGTATGGGTGCAAGAAGATCCGGACCACAGCCTACCATGCCCAGACTAACGGGATGTGTGAGAAAATGAATCACTTGGTCCTTAATCTTCTCAAAACTCTGCCTCTGGAGCTGCCCGACTTAGTAGACATGTACAATAATATTCCCTGCGGCTCCACTAAATGCACGCCTGCATATCTGATGAGGGCCTGACCTGGGAGGCTGCAGGTGGATCTGGAATTGGATGTTGAGGTGCGTGAGACTATATCCCCTACTGCCAATTGGGACGACAAGCTCCAGAAGCAGTACCGGCAGATTCAGGAATATGTAGAAAGGAACTTACGCCAGAGTAGAGAGAGGCAAGAACAAACGGGCCTGGGCTGCCCCCTTTGGACCTGGAGATGTGGTGCTGAAGAGAATGAGAAGGATGCATAAGCTGGATGATCAGTGGGAAAGGACTCCTTATGTTATCCAACCAACTGGTTGGGAAGACCAGAAAACATACCTTGTCAGTCGTGATCAGGGAAAGACTACGGTCACTGTGTCCAGGGACCACCTGAAGAAGTGCCCGGAACCCCTGAAGATGCTGGAAGAGGCCTCCTCTCCTACGCCGAACACTGAGAACACGGAACCGAAGAAGGGCGTGATCCTGTGATGGGTGATTCACCTGTGATGAATCACCTGTGATGGGTGATTTTCCGGCTGATTGGCCTACGCAGAATGGAGCGGTGATTGTTTCCGTTATCATGTTCCCACAACCCGTTGGAAGAAAGAGAGGCAGAAGAGCCTATCAGCAACGAGCCAACACCAGCGCCCAGGGATGCACCTACACTCCGCCCCCATAGGTCTTTGCCAGCCATACCTGATGTGGGGGAGGAGGGATTGGTATTTCCCTCTCCCCCACCGATCCCCTGCGAACCTAGAGGGCTCAGAAGGTCCACATGTCTTAACTTGGGCCAGCTACCACTCAGGTACAGGGAAACCGCAAACTAGTAAGTGGTGTCTGTTTATAGTGTAAATATGAGTATGAATGAATGCCAATCAACTGAGGTTGTCACCAGAAGAAGAATGTTAGGTAGTGGTTCCCGGCTACCAAAAAGTTGAAGTCGCCCGTTGGGACCGTCTGTGATTCCCGTTTTAAAGAGCAAATACAGTTCAAAAAGACAATGGCTGAGAACTTGAAGGCCAACCCATAAACTTTTGGGCCTTGTAAATATTCCCTGACCACCTTCTAACCATGCTGCAGTCTCTGGAGAGGCTGGTTGGAGGAAGGGTCTGAGGTGGAGTCGGCCGAGGTCCCGTCACCAAGGAAACCGGTGACTACTCTCCAGACCAGGGGCCCCCTGGACGTGGGACCCCTGAGATAGACTGCCGGGAAAGGAACTTTTTTCCCGGCCCGTTTGGGCACCACCCAAACCCGTTTCCTGAACTGGGGAAAAGGGGTGCTGACCTGTTTTTAGAGGCAGCATCAAGGCTAGGTTTGTTTGGGTGGGGGTGAGCTGAGAAGGACCCGGTCTGTCCCGTCTCGGTTTGATATATGTGCAACGTTAAAGTAACATGCCTCCCGTAAGGGAAGAAACCAAAATATAATACGTAATTGTAAATGTTATTATTATTGTAAACTTTTTTACCCTTTTATCTTTCCAGTTCAATAAACAGTGGTGGTCGGACAGCCCGCGGATGGTCTGTATTTAACCAAGGGGGTATGTGACGCCCTGGCAAAACCAGGTAGTCACAGATAGGCCCCTGCACAACACCGTCCCTCATTAGGAAACACACAGCCGACCAGAAAAACCTAGTCCCCCCCCCTTAGGGACAGTCAGACACCCCAGTGGGCGTGACCAGACTGTTGGGACACGCCCACCCAGGGGTCTAGGCAGCCCGGGGTGGGAAGAGCAGCAGTTGAAGTTCAAGGTCAGATAAAGCTGGAGTTGAGTTAGAGAGGAGGTCATGCCTGTGTGTCAGGCCTGAAGCTGAATGACAGGTACCAGGGTAGGAGCCTTGGTGCCTTTGGCTAGGAGGCAGATGGTCGTCTCCGTCAGCAGGAGCCGGAAAGATGGCTCGGAGGAACCGAGGTGGACTGGGACAGGGTTGTAGCCCGCCGGTACCGACCCGGAAACTGGAGCACAAAGAGGGGTACTCGGACCCTGAAGCCAGGACCGGAACCAACCGAGGCTGGTTAATTCATCGATTGAGGCCAGGACTGGAGGTCCTGTCCCACCCAAAGTCCCTCCTAGAAGACAACAGTCCACCGATAGGGATAGGAGGTTATCACCAGGGCCCATAGATCCTACGGGCCAGCGTCTGCGGGCACGGCTCCTTAGGCCACATCCAGCCGGGAGCGGACTCCTGCGTTTCACACTAGGAAGTCTAACTTACACAAAACAATGCAGGAAAAGGATAGAGACCACCAACCGGGTGGGGGACACGAATGCAACCGGCCGCGGCACCGGCCACCATCTCCTTGGTTTACCAGAGACATTTGTGGTTTCTTAACCGTGAGTACACAGACACTCCCTGTGGTCACTACCCCCTGTATGCAGGCACCGGATCTCAGGGCTACCATCCCTACCCACGGAGGGGTTAACAACTTGCTGCACAACATCTACCCCGGGTGCCCCATAACAGCAGCGGTGGTGTCCCACCTCACCAAACACCGTGGGTGGCGTCACAAACCTAATATGGCCTAGCCTGTACATCTACGTCCCCCATTTTATTCGGCGTGTCTGCGAGACCCCCGGGTCCGGAGACCCTCGAGCCACCCACCGGAAGGTCCGCATCCGAGCAGCGATGGCTGCTGGCACAGGGGCGGCACACATGTGTTTTTATGGATTGTTCTAATAAAAATATATTTTTAGTTATTTGGCTTATTCACTCATATTTCTTGTAGGTTTTAAGTGTTTTATCAAGTAGCCTCTCCACCTCTTCCTCCTCAACTTCAGACACAGTACAGTCTACAGAGGTGGCACCCCAATTACCCATGTTTACCCTCGCATCTCAACTATCCAACTTCCAACTAACTGTGATGAACCATAGATAAGCGAGTCTGCAGAGCTTTTCACACATTCTATTCCATGGGCATCAAAGGTCTGTTACAAAGGTTTCAGACTCAAGAGGAGGAAAGCATCTGCACCAATGCACAAAATCTTTGTCAGGTTGGATCCGGGTTTCTGACAAGTAGGGTGCGAGCAAAGTCCAGACCCTCTTCATCAAATGTTAAGCCCCAGGGGTGGAGGTGATGATGATGAGACTGAGATACCTGAGGCGCACGTGTACAGTACTTTCATGTCAGGGCAGGAACAGAAGGGTGACTGTCAGGGTGGTGAGTGGGATGACAAAGAAGATGATGATGAGGTTGGAGATCCCACTTGGTGTGAACCCAGAGGCACACACCCAGAGGCACAGTAGCTCAACAGAGGAGGAGAAGGAGGAGGATGAGGAGGTTATGATGGTGATTTCCACACAATCAAGTACTGATGCAATAACAACAAGCACTGCACTTTCAGCCACAACTCTGGCTGAGGCCAGCTGTGGTTGCGGGTCAGAAGGGTTGCCTAGCCTGTGACCTTTTTGGTACCACAAATGATGACCAAACTTTCTGCCAACAATGTAATCAATGACTAAGTAGAGGGCAAAATTCAAATAATTTCACAACTACGTGCATGAACAGGCACATGTGCAACCAACATGCATTACTGTGGGAATCTCACTGCACTTTAAAATATGGACTAACAGGCCTACCTAGCCACCGGCAGCCAAATCAACATCATTTACCACCTCTTCCACTTCCTGCATCACTGCCGAAACTATTGTAACACATGTCTCCGACCACAGAACCTCCTCTTGAGTACCCACTACAGTGGGGGTGAGTGACAGCTCATCAGGTGTTCCGGAAGTAACCATGCCTGGTGTTTTTGATCCATATGAGACACTGAGCACTCCACATATTTCTCAATCCAGCACTCCATCTCCACCTACACCTCCCTCCCAGTCCATCGCTCGGTCGTGTACACCATACTCCACCCTATCTCAGCACAGCAGCCAGCTCTCGGTCACGCAGTTTTTGCCAAGTAAAATACCATTTCATCCCACACATGGCAAAGCAAAGTGCTTGACTTCACCATATCAAAACGGTTGGCCACGGAAATGCTGCCTTTCTTCCTGATGGATGCAGACAGATTACGAAACTTGATTGCTGTGGCAGTCCCCCAGTAACAGTATCCGAGTTGACAATACTTCTCTAATAAAACTGTGCCTGCAACATCATCTATTCCTTGAAAAACTCTGTGTCTGGCAGGGTGCATTTCACCACTGACACATGGATGAGCAAGCATGGCCAGGGGTATTATTTCTCGCACACTGGGCACTGGGTGACTCTAGTGGCTGTGGGGGCAGGCAGGCAAGGGGATGTTCCACAAGTTGTGGAATCCCCAAAGCTTCTGTGGAAAACCTTTGTATCAACCACTTCCTCTACTGCTTCTGCCTCCTTCACATCCTCTAGGGCAGTGTTTCTCAACTCCAGTCCTCAAGACCCACCAACAGATCATGTTTTCAGGTTTTCCTCAATCAGGTTTTCAGGATTTCCTTAATGTTGCACAGGTGATGGAATTATTCCCTGTCTAACATTGAGGAAAACCTGAAAACATGATCTGTTGGTGGGTATTGAGGACTGGAGTTGAGAAACACTGCTCTAGGGCCTTCACCTGCACCACCAACCTTTCCCATAATGTAAGACACGTTCCAACAGTGCAAAGAGAATCCCTTCCACCTCCTTACAGCACCAGGGCTCACAATAATCAAGCAGTGTTGAAATTTAAATCCAAGGGAGAAGTCAGTCGCACAGCTGAAGGGTTGTGGATAGCTATCCAGGGCAAGTTTAATCAATAGCTGTCTCCACTGACCTTAAGGTACCGTTACACTAAACAACTTACCAGCGATCCCAACAACGATACAACCTGACAGGGATCGCTGGTAAGTTGCTAGGAGGTTGCTGGTGAAAGGTCACACAGTCAGACGCTCCAGCGATCCCACCAGCAACCTGACCTGGCAGGGATCGCTGGAGCATCGCTACACGGGTCACCAGCAACCAGTGACCAGCCCCCAGCCAGCAGCGACGCACTGAAGCGATGCTGCGCTTGGTAACTAAGGTAAATATCGGGTAACCAACCCGATATTTACCTTGGTTACCAGTGCACGCAGCTACACGTGCAGAGAGAAGGGAGCAGCGCACACTGCTTAGCGCTGGCTCCCTGCTCTCCTAGTTACAGCACACATCGGGTTAATTACCCGATGTGTGCTGTAGCTACATGTGCAGAGAGCAGGGAGCAGCGCACACTGCTTAACGCTGGCTCCCTGCTCTCCTAGTTACAGCACACATCGGGTTAATTACCCGATGTGTGCTGCAGCTACATGTGCACAGAGCAGGGAGCAGCGCACACTGCTTAACGCTGGCTCCCTGCTCTCCTAGTTACAGCACACATGGGGTTAATTACCTGATGTGTGCTGCAGCTACATGTGCACAGAGCAGGAGCCGGCACTGACAGTGAGAGCGGCGGAGGCTGGTAACGAAGGTAAATATCGGGTAACCAAGGACAGGGCTTCTTGGTTACCCGATGTTTACATTGGTTACCAGTGTCCGCAGAAGCCGGCTCCTGCTGCCTGCACATTTAGTTGTTGCTGTCTCACTGTCACACACAGCGATTTGTGCTTCACAGCGGGACAGCAACAACTAAAAAATGGCCCAGGCCATTCAGTAACAACCAACGACCTCACAGCAGGGGCCAGGTTGTTGCTGGATGTCACACACAGCGACATCACTAGCAACATCGCTGCTACGTCACAAAAGTTGTTCGTTAGCAGCGATGTTGCTAGCGATGTTGCTTAGTGTGACGGGGCCTTTAGAGCCAGGGAAGTCTATGTGTGATAATGGTGTGAACCTGGTGCTGTCCATACGCTGAGGCAACCTCACACAACTTGCCTTGCATGACTCACATCCTTAACCTGGTTGTACAGCAATTTCTAGGCCACTAACACGGTCTGGAATAGCTGCTGCATAAGGCACAGTTGGTGCGTGTGCTCACTTCTGTCATTCTCACCCTGCAGATCATCGACTAGTATCGCTACAGAGGGCTTTCGGCCTGCCAGTGAACCTGTTGATATGCAATGTGCCGACATGGTGGAATTCCTCTCTACACATGTTGCAGAAACGGTGGCAGCAGCAATGAGCCGTGTTGCAGTATGCCATAAGGTATACACTGGGCCAACGCAATGCGGTCATGGGGCAAATCACAGTTGTGGAGTGTGCACAGATAAAAGACCTCTGCAAGCTTCTGCAGATTTTTAAAATGGCTACTAAGGCTACTTTCACACACCAGGTTTTTGCCGTCAGGCACAATCCGGTTTGTGCCTGATGCAACGGATCCATCGCAAATTGTGGTAAAACTGATGTGAGGGATCCGGTAAAAAATTTGCATCCGTTGTAGTAGTTTGTACCGAGAATCCAGCTGTGGCCGCGGGTAACCTGAGTGAAGTCACCGCTGACAGCGAGGTTCATTTCATTTGCTCTGTGGAGCTCACAGTGAGCGGCGGTGTTCTATCGCCGCTCCTGTCAGCTTCTGATGTAGCAGACCTGAAATCATCGTGGGACCTCGAGGGGTATTTGGGAATTTTAATAAAGTGGTGAAAGGTGTTATTTGTCTTTTATTTCAAATAAAGGATTTTTCGGTGTTTGTGTTTATTTACTTTCACTACAGTTTAGTGTTGGGGGGTGTCTCATAGACACCTGCCATCACTAATCTTGGACTTAGTGGCAGCTATGGGCTGCCATTAACTCCTTATTACCCAGATTGCCACCACACTAGGGCAATTCAGGGTAGAGTCCCGGGACTGTCGCATCTAATAGATGCAGTATTTCTGGATGGCTGCTTGCTGATATTTTTAGGCTGGGGGACTTATTGTTATGATTTAGTGACCGAAGAGGATCCGAAAAAATGACAAAATTGGGAAACCCAGAGTGTTACTAGAGTGGGTGGAATCTTAGCGGACTGCAGACCTCACTCTGACACACAACTAGAAGTAGCCGTGGGACATGCCTATGATGACCTGGTCGCCTCGACACAGCCACCTCGACACAGCCGCTGAAATTCCTCAAGAGCTAGCCTTAAATCAGGTGAAATAGCGGAGAGAACCATTCCCTCATGCAGGATGGTAGCAGGTTCAGTTACATCAAGAGAATCAGCAAAGAAACTCCTAGAGAGGGCATTTGCCTTAGTATTCTTAGTGCCCAGTATATAAGAGACCACAAAATTAAAGCGCGTGAAAAACAAGGCCCATCTAGCCTGCCTGAGATTCAGCCTGCTGGCTGATTCGAGATAGATCAAATTCTTATGATCGGTGAGTACAACAATTTGATGTCTTGCCCCCTCCAGCCAATGTCTCCATTTCTCAAAGGCCCACTTCATAGCTAATAATGCCTGATTCCACACATCGTAATTTCGTTCTGGTGGTGAAAATTTTTGGGAAAAGAAGGCACAAGGTCTCATCTTAGAAGTCACAGGGTCTCTTTGAGACAAGACTGCCCCTGCTCCGATCTCTGATGCATCGATCTCCACCTGAAATGGAAGAGACACATGAGGCTGCCGCAAGACAGGAGCAGAAGTAAATCTCCTTTTAAGCTCCTAAAGACTGCCTCTGGAGACCAATTCACAACATCAGCTCCCTTTTTGGTCAACTCAGTAAATGGCTTGACAATACCAGAAAAATTACCTATGAATTTACAGTAGAAATTAGCAAAACCCTAAAACGTCTGAAGGGCTTTCAAAGAAGTAGGCTGAACCCAATAATGAATGGCCTGGACCTTGACCGGATCCATTTCAATAGAAGATGGGAACAAAATGAACCCCAAAAAAGAGATTTTTTGTACGCCAAAAAGACATTTCGATCCCTTAACATATAGCGCATTGTCCCTGAGAACCTGAAACACTGTCTGAACCTGTTCAACATGGGAATCCCAGTCGTCAGAAAAAATAATGTCATCCAAATAGACAATCAAAAACTTGTCAACAAAGTCCTGGAAAATATCATGCATGAAAGACTGGAAGACAGAAGGGGCATTAGTGAGCCCAAAGGGCATCACTAGGTACTCAAAATGCCCCTCAGGAGCCCCCCAGCCTAAAAATATCAGCTAGCAGCCACCAGGAATTGCCGCATCCATTGGATGCAACAGTCCCAGGACGCTACCCGGCTCATCTAGAATTGCCCTGGTGCGTTGGCAATCGGGGTAATAAGGAGTTAATGGCAGCCCATAGCTGCCACTAAGTCCTAGGGTAATCATGGCAGCCATCTATGAGACACCCCCAATGATTAACCTGTAAGAGAAAGTAAATAAACACTTACATCCGAAAAAATCCTTTATTTGGAATAAAAGAAAAAAACCCTTTCTTCCACCACTTTATTAAAATCCCCAAATACCCCTCCAGGTCCGTCGTAATTCTCACGAGGTCCCGCAATGCATCCAGCTCTGCTACATGAGGATGACGGGAGCGGCCATAGAACACCGCCACTCTCTGTCAGCTCCATGCAGCAACTGAAGTGAGCCGCGCAATCAGCGGTGACATCACTCAGGTGACCCACGGCCACAGTTCTCAGGTCGAGGACTCCGCAGATTGTGCTGCTTACTTCAGTCACTCAGGGGATTTGCGGTCACCGGTCAGTCCTTCACCTGTGATCGCAAATCAGGCCGCGGCACAAAGACAGAGCCGCACGATGACAATGAAGTCGGGTGAAGTTCATTTGAAATCATTTTGATCGCGCTGCTCTGTCTCACAGCCAGCCATGTTGTATGGGGATGTAGCAGAGCCGAGTGGGACCGTATTGTCAAAAATGCATCCAAAACGCTGATCGTGAATGTTTCCACTCACTGACAGCAAGCAGACGTGTTGGGGAATGTTTCCATTCAATGACAGCAAGCAGAGATTTTGGGCAATGTTTCAATTCACTGACAGCAAGCAGAGATGATGGGGAATGTTTCCATTCACTGAAAGCAAGCAGGCGTGTTGACTAATGTTTCCATTCAATGACAGCAAGCAAAGATGATGGGGAAAGGTTCCACTTACTGACAGCAAGCATAGATGGTGGGGAATGTTTCTACTCACTGACAGCAAGCTGACATGTTGGGGAATGTTTCCATTCACTGACAGCTAGCAGACATGTTGGGGAATGTTTCCATTCAATGACAGCAAGTAGAGATGATAGGGAATGTTTCCCCTCACTGACAGCAAGCTGACATGTTGGGGAACATTTTAATTCACTGACAGCAAGCAGATGTGTTGGGGAATGTTTCCATTCAATGACAGCAAGCAGAGATGATGGGGAATCTTTCCGCTGAGTAACAGCGAGCAGACGTGTTGGGGAATGTTTCCATTCAATGACAGCAAGCAGAGATTTTGGGCAATGTTTAAATTCACTGACAGCAAGCAGATGTGTTGGGAAATGTTTCCATTCAATGACAGCAAGCAGAGATGATGGGGAATGTTTCTATTTATTGAAAGCAAGCAGAGATTATGGGGAATGTTTCTATTTATTGACAGCAAGCAGAGCATAGAGCATGGCTGGCTGCGAGACAGAGCAGCGCGATCAGAAAGAACCCGGATGAACTTCACCCGACTTCATTGTCATCGCGCGGCTCTGTCTGTGTGCTGCAGCCTGATTTGTGATCACAGGTGAAGGACTCAAATGACTGAAGTAAGCAGCGCGATCAGCGGAGTACTCCACCTGAGAGCTGTGGCCGCGGGTCACCTGTGTGACATCACCGCTGATTGCGTGGCTTACTTCAGTTGCTGCGTGGAGCTGACAGAGAGTGGTGGTGTTCTATGGCCGCTCTTGTCAGCTTCATGTAGCAGAGCTGGATGCATTGCGGGACCTCGTGAGAATTACGCCGGACCTGGAGAGGTATTTGATGATTTTAATAAAGTGGTGGAAGAGGGAGTTTTCTTTTCTTTTATTCCAAATAAAGAATTTTTTCAGATGTGTGTGTTTATTTACTTTCTCTTACAGGTTAATCATTAGGGGTGTCTCATAGATGCCTGCCATGATTAACCTAAGACTTAGTGGCAGCTATGGGGTGCTATTAACTCCTTATTCCCCGATTGCCACCACACTAGGGCAATTCAGGATGAGCTGGGTAGAGTCCTGGGACTGTTGCATCTAATGGATGCGGCAATTCTGGGCGGCTGCTGCCTGATATTTTTAGGCTGCGGGCTACCCATAATGTGGGGCTCCCCATCCTGAGAATACCAGCCTTCAGCCATGTGGATTTATCTTGGCTGGAATCAAAATTTGGGGGCACCACACGCCGTTTTTTTAAAATTATTTATTTATTTTTTTACTGCACTACATAGACCCGCCCACCAACAGCTGTGATTGGTTGCAGTGAGACAGCTGTCAGTCAGCGTGGGGGCGCATTTGACTGCAATCAATCATAGGCGCCGGTGGTTGGGGGAAGCAGGGAATATGAGATGGAATAATGAGTGGCTGGCATTTTCAAAAGCTGGAGAAGCTGCCGGAGCAGTGTGACAGCTGTGTAGCGCCGCGCCGGTGATTGGTCAGTGATCAGTGAGTATGAGAGGCGGGGGGAGAGGGAGAGACAGACAAATAAAGAGAGAGACCGAAAGCCCTGCCTTCTGTTTGTCAATATGGAGCTGCTAGCAGCTACTGAACACTGTGTTCAGCCCTTACAAGGACTATTTATTAGTTGGATCTAAGAACACTCTCCCACACACAATACAGTCTATCTACACCACCAGCTCCATATGGCTGCGTGTTCACAAAATGGCCTCTGGCTTATATAGCTCCTATGATGCTGTGTAGCCAAGCCAATCACAGTAACACAACAACAAAGATGGCTGCAGCGTTACTGTGAGGGCAAGCAACATCAGATGTGTTCATTGGTTGGAAAACAGGCGCCAGGAAGTCAGAAATGAAAATGAAAGTATCGAAGCAAACAACCATATTAGCCGTCGGATAGCGAATACCTGAAATACCCCATTATCCGTCGGATACCGAATAGTGGCGAATACATTCGCTCATCCCTAATAAAAACGCATCCGGCGCCAGATCCGTTTTATCCGGTATTCGCCGGATTGTGCCTGGCGGCAAAAAACGAATATGTGAAAGCACCGTAAGATGGTTAGTGGTGACGATGCCATCATCAGCATCACAATTCTGTTCATCTACCTGTTGAATTGTCTGTGGGAGGCGGTGATGGTTCCACCAAAAGAGGAGGAAGCAGAGGAGGATGCGGAAGTTTTAACAATATCTGTAAGGTTCGACTCCAGACTGTCGTCGCACAGGCGGTTGGCAAGTGAGGGTGGACTAGAGTGATCAAGGTGAGCTCATGGTAGCGGACAAGCTGTGAGTGAAAGTGTAGAAGCCCAGGAAGAAATGTAAGAGGATGAGGAGGAAGAGGTGATGAGTGTGCAACAGTCAGAGGATGAAGAAGATACTGATGCCCTCTCTGTTGTATGTGTTTGGTGGGAGTGGATGGAAGAAAAAAGCTTGAGTGGTAACCCACCATCAACACAGCATGAACTTGGACCTCATGGAAGCGCCAGACACATGAACACCTTCTTGCTGTACTATCTGCAACATGATTCCAAAATTGTTAGGATTAGAAATATTATTTACTACTGGGTTGACACTCTGTTAGATCCACGGTACAAGAGTAAAATTATGTAAACAAGCTTGCACATGATCTTAAGAGTCCTTTTCCCCAAGACAGCAGTGAGGCACCCAGTACGTCGCAGTTCTTCACTTATCGCAGAAACATTAGCAGCAGCAACAGTTTAATTGGCAGAATCTATTTCTGCAACTTGTGGCACATATTTTCTACACCATCCCGTTGTGACTCTTGCCTGGAACCACAGTCTCAGAATATCTGTTACGAACAGGGTAGAGGAAAGCCGCTCACTAAGCAGGATCCTGAAAACCCCAAAACCTTTTAACCCCTATACATGGATTTGGAATTAGTACAGGGCCTCAGAGATTACTACCTGTGGAAGGCTGAATCCAAGAAGAGTAGTCAACAGGCAGGGTCAAACCAGGAGATACAGAAAAAGGAAATAAATTGCCAGACAAGGGCGTAGTCAAGAAATCAGGCAGAGGTCAAAACCAGAGATGGCAGCGAGGTACAAAAATGGCAGGCAGTAGAGTAGTCAGCAAGCAGGCAGGGCTAAAAACACAGGGATCAATAGTCAGAACAGAGCAAACACCAGACACAAGCAGAAATACAAAACTATATCTGGCAGTGACCAGCAGACAGGAGAGGGAATTAGAAAGGTATGGTGTCTTCCTATTGGCTGTAGCTGAATGGTGGTAACTTCAGCTTGAAGATACATGACACCTACAGTCAGCCAGTGGTACTGCAGGTCACAGGGAAACCCAGCTTAGTGGATGAGCGGAGCATGCGCCCACCAGACCACTGGCACCGACTCCTTTCCTATCACCAGTGTCGCGGGCAGAGGAGGGGACGCCGCGCTCTCCCTACTGCTCGGGTCCGGCTGCCGCGGCTGCTGCGGCCCGCTGCTGCTCGGTGGCTCGAGCGATGGGCCGGATACCGGGGACTCTAGCGGCGCTCCTCGCCCGTGAGTGAAAGGGGATTGGGTTTTGGGATATAGTTTATTGTCCGTGACGCCACCCACGGTTGTGGTGATTTGTTGACACCACCGCTGCTCTATATGGGGATCCCGGGAGTGATGGTATGGAGCAGCTAGATGTTAGTCCTCCCCTCCGTGGGTAGGGGGTTGGTTGTCCCGGGGCCCAGTGATGAGGTGGGAGATGCAGGGCTTGGTTGGCGCAGGGACGCGGGGGCAGCGCTGTGCCTTGCGGCACTGTGGTACTCACTCAGCCTGAGACGATGACACAGTTCTCGGTAAAACACACGCTGGAAAGACGGTTCCCACTGACGGATGCACTTGCTTTTCCCCAGTAGTTGACGGTGACGGTCCCTTTGTCCTGCATGATGATGGTTGATGATGATGGTTGCGATGGGTTCCCACCAGTAACCCGCTCCCCGGCTTGGATATAGGCCGGAGGAGCCCTACTTTGCCCGCAGGCGCTGGCCCTGAGAGACTGGTGCCCTGGCGGTGGCGGTGTCTCTCCGTTACGGTTGGACTGTTGCCTTCAATCGGGACTTGGTTGTTGGGAGACAGTCGTCCCCTTCACTGACGGATTTGTCAAATTATGGCGACTCCTAGCCTTGCCGGGATCCGAAAGGCCCCTGCCCTGGTGCTGACTGTTCTTCGTATACTGCTCCAGACCGCCGGGTCACCACCCGTCCGCAGTCCTTCCAGCAACCTCCGAGCAGTCCCCCTGCAGACTATCACCGCCGTCTGCTGACCTTGCTGTCACTGTCCGGGGCACACACCCGGACCAACTTCAGGCTTTTCAAACTGTCACTACTCCTACTTTCCTCCTTTACCACTTCACTTCCTTCTACTTAACTCCACTGTTTACTCCTTCCACTTCTTCCTCCTAAACTCATCTCTACTCTAGCCCTCAGCTAGACTTCAACTCCTGGTTTTCCCGCCTCCAGAGCTGTGTACTCCTCGGTGGGTGGAGCCAACCGCCTGGCCCACCCCCTGGTGTGAACACCAGCCCCTGGAGGAAGGCAACAAGGATTTTTGGTTAGCCTTGGTGTTCCTAACTGGGGTGTAGGGTGTGGTGGTGTTATGACCTGTGACCCCTGGCTTGCCCAGGGCGTCACATTCCCCCTTAGCAAAATGCAGACCGTCCGCGGGCTGCCCGTCCAACACCGGTTTTATTTTCTGAAAATATATAAAGTAAAACGGTAACATAACAATTTATGACATCATCCCACATCGGGAGGTTCAGTACTTAAACGTTGCAAACGGTTTACGGTTACGGTCTCCGCTCTCTCCCACCCAAGTAACCTGGCCCTGATGCTGCCCCTAAAACCCAGGCAGCACCCCTTGACCCAAGTCCAGCACAAGTTACCCGAGCGGGATCTGTCCTTCCCCTCCAGAGGGTAGCCACCGGTTCCTGTGGTGGCTGGGCCCCAGCCGGCTCTACTGCAGGCCCTCCCTCCAACCTGCCTCTCCGGAGGCGGCAACTGCGGAAACGGTAACGGTAAAACAACTTATTTACATTCCACTAACGTTTGTGGTTGCCCTGCAAGTTCACGGGCTTGTCCATAAGGAGTCCCTTATGCAACTTTTTAAATGGTCCCCACGGGGACAACGGTGCCGGCAACGGCCGGTTCTCTCAATCACGGTTGAATCAGGTGAAGCTTCGGTTATCATCTTCTCTTATCATTTTTCAACTTTTCAAACAAACACAGACTGGTGGTCCCAACGGTGACGGTGCAACGGTGCTCCGCTGCCTTTTGCGGCTCAACAGTCCATTCTCACTCGTGGGGCTCTAGTGCCACCTTCACATGGTGCACCGCTCTGGACCCCAATGGTAGCTCGCTGCAGGCGATCTTCTTCCATATACATGCGGGCATGCACATCCGCTCTACACCCCTCTCGGGCATCGATCTCCCTGCGCAGCTGCTGTTGCCGTCGCTTCCAGCCGGGAGCACTTTCTGTTTGTTCCGGTTCAGCGTGTGCGGGGGATGGGCCCAGCCAGAGTCGCTCCGTGTCGGCTACGTCCGGCACCTTCAGTAATGAGGGACCCCGCTGTGACATGGCCTGCTCTGCCTCCTGGCAGCTGCATCCCCGCCGTGCCTCCGGTGCATCTTTGCTGATGGCTTCAGCCTTCGGCTTCTTCCATGGAAGCGGATCAGGGCGGTCACGAGCTTCTGCTGCAGGTCGGTCCGCCGGGGCGGATTGGCAGGGTACCGCTACCAGTGGTGGTGGTAGCGGGCCTAGTGGCAGGGCAGCAGCAGCCAACACGGGTAGCGGGGGAGGTAGCAGGGCGAGCGGGTATGGACCGGGTCCCTCAGCCGCGATGACCGACCCACTAGGGGCACAGGGGCGTTTGTCACTTACCCTCCCTTCCAAGACTCCCTCCACCTCGCGTCTCCGTATGGCCGCCACCACTTCCGCCATGTCGGCCTCCCACTCCTCCAGGAGGAGCTGCATGCGGAACTGCAGACGGCTGCTTAGCTGGACGGTCCGGACTTCCACCCACGCTGCGGGGCCAGGCGCGGGGACCACGGTGTTGTCGGTCGGACTCGGCATCTTTAGCAGCGGCCCCTTCCAGGAACCAGTCAATGGCCGCAGGGTCCTGGCGTCCCTGCTTCTATAGCTGCGTTCACATGCAGCCAGCCGCCATCGCGTCCCCCTTAGCCTCTTTCCGGCACCTCCTCTATTGGGGCGGGGTTTTGGCCTTCTTGCCTCTGCTACTCGAGAAGACGCTCGAGCGGGAACTTTTCGCGCCAAAGATGGCGACCTCTGAAATTTTTCAGCCGGATACCTCCGGCGGTCACAAGGCGCACCTCTACCCAACAGCAGAGCGGTAAGATCCTGTTCGTGACGCCAAGTTGTCGCGGGCGGAGGAGGGGACGCCGCGCTCTCCCTACTGCTCGGGTCCGGCTGCCGCGGCTGCTGCGGCCCGCTGCTGCTCGGTGGCTCGAGCGATGGGCCAGATCCTGGGGACTCTAGCGGCGCTCCTCGCCCGTGAGTGAAAGGGGATTGGGTTTTGGGATATAGTTTATTGTCCGTGACGCCACCCACGGTTGTGGTGATTTGTTGACACCACCGCTGCTCTGTATGGGGATCCCGGGAGTGATGGTATGGAGCAGCTAGATGTTAGTCCTCCCCTCCGTGGGTAGGGGGTTGGTTGTCCCGGGGCCCAGTGATGAGGTGGGAGATGCAGGGCTTGGTGGGCGCAGGGACGCGGGGGCAGCGCTGTGCCTTGCGGCACTGTGGTACTCACTCAGTCTGAGACGATGACACAGTTCTCGGTAAAACACACGGCTGGAAAGACGGTTCCCATGGACGGCTGCACTTGCTTTTCCCCAGTAGTTGACGGTGACGGTCCCTTTGTCCTGCACCCAAGATGATGATGGTTGCGATGGGTTCCCACCGGTAACCCGCTCCCCGGCTTGGATATAGGCCGGAGGAGCCCTACTTTGCCCGCAGGCGCTGGCCCTGAGAGACTGGTGCCCTGGCGGTGGTGGTGTCTCTCCGTTACGGTTGGACTGTTGCCTTCAATCGGGACTTGGTTGTTGGGAGACAGTCGTCCCCTTCACTGACGGATTTGTCAAATTATGGCGACTCCTAGCCTTGCTGGGATCCGAAAGGCCCCTGCCCTGGTGCTGACTGTTCTTCGTATACTGCTCCAGACCGCCGGGTCACCACCCGTCCGCGGTCCTTCCAGCAACCTCCGAGCAGTCCCCCTGCAGACTATCACCGCCGTCTGCTGACCTTGCTGTCACTGTCCGGGGCACACACCCGGACCAACTTCAGGCTTTTCAAACTGTCACTACTCCTACTTTCCTCCTTTACCACTTCACTTCCTTCTACTTAACTCCACTGTTTACTCCTTCCACTTCTTCCTCCTAAACTCATCTCTACTCTAGCCCTCAGCTAGACTTCAACTCCTGGTTTTCCCGCCTCCAGAGCTGTGTACTCCTCGGTGGGTGGAGCCAACCGCCTGGCCCACCCCCTGGTGTGAACACCAGCCCCTGGAGGAAGGCAACAAGGATTTTTGGTTAGCCTTGGTGTTCCTAACTGGAGTGTAGGGTGTGGTGGTGTTATGACCTGTGACCCCTGGCTTGCCCAGGGCGTCACACCAGCACAGTCCACGGCGGGAAAACGGCGGTGGCTGGTGACCAAAGCATAAGTGGGAGTGGACTCCAATGAGGACGTGACATCCATTCATCAGCAGAACAAAGATTAACTCTGACACATAGTTAACAACTGGAGAAGATGCTGCAGCAGTATCTACATCTCAAAATCGATACCATGAGGGGTAGATTGGACCCTTTTGCATCTTAGTCTTCAAAAATGGAATAGCAGCCTGAGCTCCCAGTAACATTTTGGAGGTTTTGATATTCCCGGCAGCCAGTTTTCTCTCCGAATGTGGCTTCAGAGCTGCTGGTGAAGTCCTGATGGATAAGTGCATACATCTGTATCTGTCCCCTGAAAGTGTAGACTGCCTAACCTTCATGAAGATTAACAAGTCATGGATCTCCAATGACTTTTCAACCCCAGTTGTAGACTGTGCAGAATAGGCCCTCTACAAACTGTGCCCCCTGTCATGGCTTCTGTTGCTACTGCTGCTACTGTTAATAACAAGTGCCTTGGTGGTGCAATAATTAAGCAGTGTGTTGACCACTGTTACTTTTATAGCTTGGCTTTTTGGATGAAACACCTACAGTCAGGGGCGTAACTAGAGTTTGATGGGCCCCGGTGCAAAGTTCAGACCTGGGCCCCCCCTCCACGTACATCGACATTTAGGGTACAGGATAATGACACTGACACTCGGGGTACAGGATAATGATGCTGACACTTGGCTCTTACCCACAGCAAAGGATAGCTCAGTGAATAATAGAGAACCTAAAATATAACCTTTAATATAAATATAGTCACCTGCCTCAGATAAATGGCAGTAACACAATTGGTAGAGAAAATCAGGAACGGTCTTACCCAATCTGCCGTATACACCTTTCCCTAACCTGGGCGATCTGCCCAGGTTATTCCTGGAGGTGATGGATTAACTTATGCCATATTGTGTTGGTCATTTTTGACCGGAATTTGGGATGTTTATGCTCCCCTGATGATATAAGAAACGCGTTGGGAGTTTCATGCACAACGGCTGGACGCATGTTGGGAACCAGTGGGGATCCTGAGTCATTCAGATAAAGGACCAGGTGTTTTCTCCGTTATGGTGGTTACCAAGACTATCCAGCATCCAGTGCCTTATAAGTAGGGAAAGGTGTATACGGCAGATTGGGTAAGACCGTTCCTGATTTTCTCTACCAATTGTGTTACTGCCATTTATCTGAGGCAGGTGACTATATGGCGGTATAATATACAGCACATACTTCATTAATATGCTGCGGATCTATTTTTCCGGTTATATACAGTAACTGGTTACATGAACAATAAAGTCCACATTCTCTAACTAGCCAATCTCTACCTCTGCAGGTGTTGAGTGTATTGGCGGTTTTATATTTTTTAAGTCCTAATTGGATTTTTAATTATAATTATATTAAAGGTTATATTTTAGGTTCTCTATTATTCACTGAGCTATCCTTTGACCAATTTTGTGAATTTATACCCAGTAGCTAATTCATCATTCTTACCCACAGCACCCAGATTTCCCATGATCTGAAATCCCTCTATCAGCACCCAGCTTTCCTATTTTCTGATATCCATCTTGTCCTCGGCATACTGCTTCCCCATGCTCTGCTATACATCTTTCCCTCAGCACCCAGCTTTTGCATATCAGAGCATGGGAAAGCTGGGTGCTGAGACATGATGTATAGCAGAGCATGGGAAAGCTGGGTGCTGAGAGAAGATGTATAGCAGAGCATGGGAAAGCTGGGTGCTGAGGGAAAAGAGCCTTTTTCCCTCAGCTCAAAACGTTCCCATCCCCTGCTTGTATCTTTGTCCCCCCTTGTATATAGTTCTCCAAATACAACAATGGCACCCACATAGCCTTCCAAATAGTATAAAGAGTCCCACATAACCCTTCATATATTATAATACACTTCCATAGTCCTCCATGTATTATAATTAGAGTTGAGCGCGGTTCGCGGTTCGCGGTTCGCGGTTCTCCAGTTCTAGGCTCGAGTGATTTTGGGGGCTGTTCGAGATCGAACTAGAACTCGAGCTTTTTGCAAAAGCTCGATAGTTCTAGATATGTTCGAGAACGGTTCTAGCAGCAAAAAGCAGGGCTTTTTACAGCTACAGTGTGCAGGAGCCATCGCTGGCAGCCTGCCAGAAGCTGGTAACCAAGATAAACATCGGGTATCGAACCAAAGCGCTTTGGTTAGTAACCCGATGTTTATCCTAGTTACGTGCAGGAAGCCCACACTTCCCCGCTCAGCTCGCTCCGCCCCCTCCTGCCCGCGGCATGTACACATTGGCTTACCTGCGATGATGAAGTCCCGCCATCCCGACCTCAGCGCTGTCACTGTCCTCCATGGCTGCCGCTTGTCACATCACCTCTCGCTTCCGACCCGAGACTGACTAGCGGTGACGTCACGGGCCTCTCGCGATACTTGGTGTGAAGGCGCGGGTCATTGAACTCAGTGACAGGGGCTGTCAGTGTGCTGGAGATCAGCGCAGGTAATGTACCTTGCTGACAGCAGCACTTGTCATCCCCTGCAGTGACCTGGGCTGACCCATTGATGTTAGCTCAGGTCACTGCACTGCTCTCCCAGCCAATGGGGAACATTCTGCTCTTCATTGACTGGGACAGTGTGGATCGTCATGGCAACCCCTTGGATTACACCAGACCTGGATTTGTTTTTCTTTCTAATAAATTGGTTAAAGAGGGAATGTTTTGGGGAGTGTTTTTTCAAATAAAAATGTGTTTGTCGTCTATTTTTTTTTATTACTGACTGGGTTGGTGATGTCGGGTATCTGATAGACGCCTGACCTCACCAACCCCAGGGCTTGATGCCAGGTGACATTACACATCTGGTATTAACCCCATATATTACCCCGTTTGCCACCGCACCAGGGCGCGGGATGAGCTGGGGCGAAGCACCAGGATTGGCGCATCTAATGGATGCGCCACTTCTGGGGCGGCTGCGGCCTGCTATTGTTAGGCTGGGGAGAGTCCAATAACCATGGACCTCCTTAGTCTGAGAATATCAGACCCCAGCTGTCTGCTTTACCTTGGCTGGTGATCCAATTTTGGGGGGACCCCTACGTGTTTTTTTTTTTTTAAATTATTTATTTAATTTAAAATAACAGCGTGGGGTGCCCTCAGTTTTGGATTACCAGCCAAGGTGAGGTTGCCAGCTGTGGTCTGCAGGCTGCAGCCGTCTGCTTTACCCTAGCTGGCTACAAAAATAGGGGGAACCCTACATCATTTTTTTTTTTCATTTTTTTGGCTAAATACAAAGCTAAGCACCCCTTAGTGCCACATGAAAGGCACCAAAGGGTGCAAAATTACAAAATGCAGGAGAGTGGGACATTATGTGTCTTTCTGCCATTATAATGACAGAAAAGACTGATATGAAGTGTACAAGCACAAGAAAATCACCAGAGCGCTCTGCGCTGTGAAAACCAGTAGAAAATGGCACTGGAGTGAACATGTGACCGCCTCATGTAGGATGAAGCTATGGATCCTGGGTAAATTTATGCATTTACCCTCATTCAGTTTTTTTGCAGTACACAAAAAAAATGGAAGGCACACGGATGACAAACAGATGACATACGGACCGTCTACGGAACGAAAACGGATGCCACACGGATGCCCCCGTGAAAAAAAACGGACTGTTTTTTGCAGACCACAAAAATGGATCGGTCGTGTTAATGTAGCCTTATTCTGATCTGCCGTTTATAAACAGCAGGCAGAAATAAGTGAATAACGCCCCCCAGCGTCAGAAAATCTCCGGGGTTTCAGGGCTAGCTGAGACCCTGGAGATCATGATCCAGGACGGTTTTTCCGGTCCTTGCTCACGTGATCACAGGTATACACCGTACACCGATGATCACGTTACAGTAAATGACAGCGCCGGTAAAAAATTATTTATCTCCCATCTGGCATGAACAAACACTTCTCCACTTCTTCTCCACTTCTTCTCCACTTTTTCTCCACTTTTTCTCCACTTTTTCTACATTTTTTCTCCACTTTTTCTCCATTTTTTCTCCACTTTTTCTACATTTTTTCTCCACTTTTTCTCCATTTTTTCTCCACTTTTTCTCCATTTTTTCTCCACTTTTTCTCCACTTTTTCTCCATTTTTTCTCCACTTTTTCTCCACTTTTTCTCCACTTTTTCTCCATTTTTTTTCCATTTTTTCTCCATTTTTTCTTAATTTTTTCTCCACTTTTTCTCCATTTTTCTCCACTTTTTCTCCACTTTTTCCCCACTGTTTCTCCACTTTTTCTCCACTTTTTCTCCACTTTTTCTCCACTTTTTCTACATTTTTTCTCCACTTTTTCTCCACTTTTTCTACATTTTTTCTCCACTTTTTCTCCACTTTTTCTACATTTTTTCTCCACTTTTTCTCCACTTTTTCTACATTTTTTCTCCACTTTTTCTCCACTTTTCTCCACTTTTTCTCCACTTTTTCTCCACTTTTTCTCCACTTTTTCTCCATTTTTTCTCCACTTTTTCTCCACTTTTTCTCCACTTTTTCTCCGTTCTTTTTCTATGGTCGGTTTACCCATTAGCTCTGCCATGCATAGTGTAGCTCTACACCTACTGCACATGTTACTTTATGATTGACATCTCTTTCGTACCAGAGCTGTCTAAAGGCCCCGTCACACTAAGCAACATCGCTAGCAACATCGCTGCTAACGAACAACTTTTGTGACATTGCTAGCGATGTTGCTGTGTGTGACATCCAGCAACAACCTGGCCCCTGCTGTGAGGTCGTTGGTTGTTGCTGAATGTCCTGGGCCATTTTTTAGTTGTTGCTGTCCCGCTGTGAAGCACAGATCGCTGTGTGTGACAGCGAGACAGCAACAACTAAATGTGCAGGCAGCAGGAGCCGGCTTCTGCGGAGGCTGGTAACCAATGTTAACATCGGGTAACCAAGAAGCCCTGTCCTTGGTTACCCGATATTTACCTTTGTTACCAGCCTCCGCCGCTCTCACTGCCTGTGCTGCCAGCTCCTGCTCTGTGCACATGTAGCTGCAGGACACATCGGGTTAATTAACCCGATGTGTGCTGTAGCTAGGAGAGCAAGGAGCCAGCGCTAAGCATTGTGCGCTGCTCCCTGCTCTGTGCACATTTAGCTGCAGCACACATCGGGTAATTAACCCGATGTGTGCTGTAGCTAGGAGAGCAAGGAGCCAGCGCTAAGCATTGTGCGCTGCTCCCTGCTCTGTGCACATGTAGCTGCAGCACTCATCGGGTAATTAACCCGATGTGTGCTGCAACTAGGAGAGCAGGGAGCCAGCGCTCAGTGTGCGCTGCTCCCTGCTCTCTGCACGTGTAGCTCTGTGCGCTGGTAACCAAGGTAAATATCGGGTTGGTTACCCGATATTTACCTTAGTTACCAAGCGCAGCATCTTCCACGCGGCGCTGGGGGCTGGTCACTGGTTGCTGGTGAGCTCACCAGCAACTTGTGTAGCGACGCTCCAGCGATCCCTGCCAGGTCAGGTTGCTGGTGGGATCGCTGGAGCGTCGCAGTGTGACATCTCACCAGCAACCTCCTAGCAACTTACCAGCGATCCCTATCGTTGTTGGGATCGCTGGTAAGTTGCTTAGTGTGACTGGACCTTAAGCCTACTCTGACCCCATATTTGTCATTACTATATTGTCCTTGTACTGTATCATGACATTTGTATCATGTGTTTCATTTCTTGCTGTGTTGCAATTTTTTTGCTTCATCCCAATTGTACCTCTACATTGTTCGAGTTTATGTTATTGTTCTCTCACTCTTATGTGATACTGATTATTGTCATTTTTCATGATTACATGCAGATAAGTCCAATCTGACGAAAGCTCAGGCCGAAACGTCATTTGTAACTTGTTTTGGACAAAAACATATATGCTTATGAAAAAAAAAATTTTCTTAATACGGACCAATAAAGAGTGATTTTGCATTACTATCCGTTGTGACTTACTGACTTAGTCTGGGAGATTTAGAGTGCCGAGGTTACTCAATAATTTTATCTATTATTACCTCTGAGCACCTATATACCAGTGAGCAGAGCTTCCTCTACAGTAGTTCTCCTGATTAGGCATGCCCTTACCTCATGAGCAGGGCATTGCAGCTTTGGTAGCAACCATTACGACATGGACTCTGCTGCTGTGGATTCGGGGAGAGTGAGTGCAGATTCATTGCACCCACACTCCTCACATGAAGGGTCCGCACTCCTAGAAAATGGGGGATACGTTCCCTGAGTGTCTCCCCCCCATATTCTAGACGGTCCAGAGTCGTCGTGGACCCCTTTATTTTTTTTCTTACAATAAATTGGTGAAAGAGGAAATGTTTTGGGGACTGTTTTTTCAAATAAATTTCTTTTGTCGATTTTTTGTTTTTGTTTGACAGTTTATGATGTTGGGTATCTAATAGACGCCATGACATCACAAACTGCTGGGCTTGATCTCAGGTGACTTTACAGCTAGTATCAACCCGATTTATTACCCCGTTTGCCACTGCACCAGGGCACGGGATGAGCTGGGGTGAAGCGCCAGGATTGGCACATCTAGTGGATGCGCCACGTCTGGGGTGCCTGCGGCCTGCTATTTTTAGGCTGTGAAGGCCCAATAACTATGGACCTTCCCACCCTGAGAATACCAGACCACAGCTGTCCGCTTTACCTTGGCTGGTGATCCAATTTGGAGGGGACCCTACTTTTTTTGTGTAATTATTAATATTTATAAAATAATTATAAAAAAGAGCCTGGGGGGACCTCCACATTGGATCCCCAACCACGGTAAAGCTGCCAGCTGTGGTTTTCAGGCTACAGACGTCTGCTTTACCCTAGCTGGCTATCAAAAATGGGGGGACCCAACGTCATTTTTTTTTTAACTATTTTTTAAATAGAAAAAATTAATGGGCTTCCCTGTATTTTGATTGCCAACCAAGGTAACGACAGGCAGATGGGGGTGGCAACCCATAGCTGTCGGCTTTATCTTCGCTGAGAATCAAAAATACCACGGAGCGCTATGTAATTTTTTTTAAAGATTTATTTTCACAGCACTGTGATGTCCAGCAATCAAAATACAGGGAAGCCCATTTTGTTTTTAGTTATTTAAATAAATAATTAAAAAAAATATATATGGGCTCCCGCTGCATTTTTTGTATTGCTAGCTAAGGGTAATCCAAGCAGCTACTGGCTGCTAACCCCTACTGCTTGGTGTTACCTTCACTGGCAATGGAAAATCCAGGGAAGCATTTTTTAATTTTTTGGCCAAAAAACTACAAAAAAAGGATGTGAGCTTCGCCATATTTTTGTATGCTAGCCAGGTATAGCAGGCAGGTGCTGGAAGAGTTGGATACAGCGCCAGAAGATGGCGCTTTTATGAAAGTGCCATTTTCTGAGGCGGCTGCAGACTGTAATTCGCCGCAGTGGGGCCCAGAAAGCTCAGGCCAACCTGTGCTGCGTATTCCAATCCCCAGCTGCCTAGATGTACCTGGCTGGACACAAGAATGGAGCGAAGCCTACGTCATTTGTTTTCTAATTATTTCATGAAATTCATGAAATAATAAAAAAAGGGCTTCCCTTTATTTTTGGTTCCCAGCCGGGTACAAATAGGCAACTGGGGGTTGGGGGCAGCCGTACCTGCCTGCTGTACCTGGCTAGCATACAAAAATATGGCGAAGCCCACATAATTTTTTCAGCAAAAAACTTCTGCATACAGTCCTGGATGGAGTATGCTGAGCCTTGTAGTTCTGCAGCTGCTGTGTGTCTGTATGGAGAAGAGCAGACAGCAGCTGCAGGACTACAAGGCTCAGCATACTCCATCCAGGACTGTATGCAGAAGTTTTTTGCCCACCAAAAAAATGACGTGGGCTTCGCCATATTTTTGTATGCTAGCCAGGTACAGCATGCAGCTACGGGCTGCCTCCAACCCCCAGTTGCCTATTTGTACCCGGCTGGGAACCAAAAATATAGGGAAGCCCTTTTTTTTTTAATTATTTCACTTATTTCATGAAATAATTAAAAAACAAATGACGTGGGCTTTGCCCCATTTTTGTGTCCAGCCGGGTACAACTAGGCAGCTGGGGATTGGAATCCGCAGCACAGGTTAGCCCGAGGTTTCTGGGCGCCTCTGCTGCAAATTTCAGTCCGCAGCCGTCCCAGAAAATGGCGCTCTCATAGAAGCGCCATCATCTGGCGCTGTATCCAACTCTTCCAACAGCCCTGGAGCCGGGTGGCTTGTTGGGTAATCATGAGTTAATACTGGCTTTGTTTTACTAGCCAGTATTAAGCCAGAGATTCTTAATGTCAGGCACGTTTGACCCGGCCATTAAGAATCTCCAATAAAGGGTTAAAAAAAAGACACCACACAGAGAAAAAATACTTTAATAGAAATAAATACACAGACACATTAGAGACTCCATCTTTATTACCCCCTGTCAGCCCAATAAATCCCCAATAAACCAGCGCTGATAAGAGGTTTTTAATAGAGGCTTAAATTATAAGCAGCAATTTCAGCGTTCCAAGTGCCTTTAAATGAATTTGAAGAAACTGCACTTCAGGATTGTAGTGAGGATTGTAGTGAGGATGAGGTGCCCCAGCCCATTACTTGATGGGCTGGGGCACCTCATCCTCACTACAATCCTCACTAGTGTAGTAGTAGTGACGATTGTAGTGAGGATGAGGTGCACCAGCCCATCATGGGCTGGGGCACCTCATCCTCACTACAATCCTCACTACAATCGGGAAGCAGCGTGCAGCCTTCACTCCGTGAGTGATCAGTGCTGCTAGCGGTAGCAGCGGTAACGCTGACAGACGCGTTACCATAGCAACGGTGCTCCCGGAGCCGCGGTTAGCGGTGACGTCACCGCTAACTGCGTTGCTATGGCAACGGTGATCTCCGTTAATGACCGGCTGTGTCAGCCGGTCACTAACGGAACGGGGAGTCGACCGTGTGCTAGAGCATATCGCCGGTACACGGCGATACACAAATGTGCACCGTGTACCGGAGAGATGCACTCGCAGGTCCTACATGACGTGTCATAGTCATGTGACCAGTCTGTAGCCAATGAGATAATAGCCACGTGACTGGTCACATGGCTATTTTGACGTCACGATAGGTCCTGCTTCTCTGCTGGCAGTGCCGGTCACCAGGAGGATTCAGCAATCATCGGATGGAATAGCGGCAGGAGACAGAGTGCAGGAGGGATCGCGGGGACCGGTAAGTGTTATGGCAATGTTTATTAACTGTTTGTGTACATTTATCATGCATTTTTATGTGTTTGTGATTGCTTCCCATTATAGCCTATTGGTTCTAGTTCGGTTCGTCGAACGTTCGACGAACCGAACTCGAACGGGACCCCCGTTCGGCGAACCGACCTCGAGCCGAACCGCGACCGGTTCGCTCATCTCTAATTATAATGCATTTCCCATAGTTCTCCATGCATTATAATTCACCCCATAGTACTCAATATATAATACTGCACCACATAGTTCTCCATATATTATAATGCACCCCCATAATCCTCCATGTATAAAGTAGCCCTTCAATTATTATCTTGAATTTCTCATAGTTCTCTATGTATTATATTTCACCCCATAGTTCTCCATGTATTATACTGCACCACATAGGCCTCCATATATTATAATGCAGCCCTATAGTCCTCCTTGTATAAAGTAGCCCTCCAATTATTATAATGAATTTCTCATAGTTCTCCATATATTATAATTCACCCCATAGTTCTCCATATATTACACTGCACCACATAGTCCCCAATATTTTATAATGCACCCCCATAGTTCATGTATAAGGTAGCCTCCATAGTCCTCCATATATTATAATGTAGCCCCCATAGTCCTATATGTATTATAACGCAACCCCATAAAACTTCATATTGCATTATGCAGCCCCATACTCCTCCATGCATAAGGCACCCCTATATTCCATGTATTATGCAGCCCTCCCAGACCTCCATATATAATAATGCAGCCAGCCTCTCCAGGCCTCCATGTATAATAATGCAGCCAGCCTCCTCAGGCCTCCATGTATAATGTAGCAGCCAGCTTCTCCAGGCCTCCATGTATAACAATGCACCCAGCCTCCTCAGGCCTCCATATATAATATAGCACCCAGTCTCTCCAGACCACCTCCATGTATAACAATGCACCCAGCCTCCTCAGGCCTCCATGTATAATATAGCAGCCAGCCTCTCCAGGCCTCCATGTATAACAATGCACCCAGCCTCCTCAGGCCTCCATGTATAATGCAGTATCTCCAGGCCTCAATGTATAATGCAGTATCTCCAGGCCTCCATGTATAATAATGCAGCCACCCCAGACCTCCATATATAATGCAGCCTCCCCAGACCTCCATGTATAAAGCAGCCTCTACAGGTGTCCATGTATAAAGCAGCCTCTCCAGGCCTCCATATATAATGCAGCCTCCTCAGACCTCCATGTATAAAGCAGCCTCTCCAGGCCTCCATATATAATGCAGCCTCCTCAGACCTCCATGTATAAAGCAGCCTCTCCAGGCCTCCATGTATAATAATGCAGCTACCCCAGACCTCCACATATAATGCAGCCTCCTCAGACCTCCATGTATAAAGCAGCCTCTCCAGGCTTCCATGTACAATAATGCAGCTTCCCAGAACTGCCTTCCCAAGCCTCTGGCCATCGTTTACTCACTTATATTAATAAAAAACCAAGTACTCACCTTCTCTCTTCCTTCCACCGCTGCTGTTCTCCCCGCTGCTCATTCTCCCGGTGCTGCGGTCAGCGTCCTCCTGTCCTGCACTCTGTGCACTCAGCACAGCAGTCGCTCGGGAGTGACGTCATCGCACAGGGGGAGAATGGTGATGCATAGCGCGGCACCGGCCGCGCTGTGCTCCATCATTACTGTGCGCGGTGACGGGGGAGATGCCGCAGCCGCTGACACCAGGTAGGGGGCCCGGGTGCCGCCGCTGACATCAGGCATGGGGGCCCGATGTCGGCGGTGGCAGCGGGTCAAATAGCGGCCGCAAGGTCTGTGACAGATCAGCGCAGCTCCTCTCACACTGACAGGAGCTGGCTGCTGATCTGCCTGGCGGCCGCCGGGCCCCTAACCGCCCGGGCCCGATCGCGACCGCTGCGACCGTGATTTTGGGCGGTGTTTGAGTCGTTGGACGAACTCGAATGATTTGCTTCAAGTTCGCCAGTTCGAGTTACCGTTCGATAATGGTTCGATCACTAAAAGCAAAGCTAGTTACTAGCTGGCTTTTCACTGTAATAGTGTCAGTCACTGTTAATGTGCCGCCCCCGTGCCAGCAGCCGGCGCTGCTCGGATCCGGACCTTCTGGTGGGTGGCTCGAGGCTCTCCGGACCCGGGGGTCTCGTGGTCACTCCGAATAAAAAGGGGGAACGTATTTGTACGGGGTTAAGGATAAAATGTCTGTGACGCCAGCCACGGTGTGTGGTGAAATAGGACACCACCGCTGCTGTGATGGGGCACCTGGGGGCGGTGTACTGGCAGCTGGATGTTAACCCCTCAGTGGGTAGGGATGGTTGCCCCGGGGCCCAGTGTCTCTGCGCAGGGTATGATAGTGGCAGGGGCTTGCACACCCGGATGGAGCAGGGAAACAGTTATTACTCACTATTGAAGAAACCACACGAGTCTTTTGGTAAACCAAGGTGCTGGTGGCCGGCCGCCGCGGCCGGTTGTATTCTGGTCCCCCACCCGGCTGTTGGTCTCCATCCCTTCCTCTGCACTGTTTGTGTATTTTGGACTGTCTGGTCTGGAACTCAGGAGTCTACTCCCGGCTGGATGTGGGCCTAAAGAGCCTTGCCCCAGACGCTGGCCCGTGGGATTTATGGGCCCTGGCGGTGACCTTATCCCTATCAGTGGGCTGTTGTCTTCTTTGAGGACAGGATTACAGGTCCTGTCCCACCAAATCGGTTAATTAGCTAGGCCGCTGGTTTTGGTCCTGGCTTCAGGGTCCGAGTACCCCCTGTGTGCACAGTTTCCGGTCACGGGTCTCCGGTGTCGGTACCGGCGGGCTCCAACCCTTCTCCGGTCCTCCTCGGATTTATCGCTCCATCATCCCATTTCCTGCTGACCGTCTGCCACCTAGCCAAGGCAGGGCTCCTACCCTGGTATCGTTCAACTTGAACCTCCTCTGCTGGAGCTACACCTAGCTAGCTCCAGCCCACACTCCTCTCAACTTGAACTCTAAGCTTATCTGAATCGATCTGCTGTTTGTCCCGCCCCGGGCTGTCTAGACCCCTAGGTGGGCGTTCCCAACCGCCTGGTCTGGCCCACTGGTGTGCCTGTCTTGCCCTAAGGGGGGGTGACTAGGGTTTCAGGTTGGCTGTGTGTTACCTGAGTGAGGGAAGGTGTTATGCGGGGGCCTATCTGTGACTACCTGGTTTTGCCAGGGCGTCACACTCCCCCTTGGTTTAATACAAACTGTCCGCGGGCTGTCCGACCACTAACATGTATTAACCGGGAACAGTAAAAGTTAAAAGATAAATAGATTACAATAATATTAACATATTTACATCGAGATGGTTGTCATTCTTCCCTTAATGGGAGGCACTTTGCTTAAAACGCTAGACATGCAATAACCGGGACGGGTCCTTCTCACCACACCCCCACCCAAACAACCTAAACCTTGGTACCACCACTAAAAGACAGGTTGGCACCCCTTTTCCCCAGTCTAGGAATAGGTTCGGGTGGTGCCCTTACGGGCCGGGTAATAAGTTCCTTACCCGGCAGTCTATCTCAGGGGTCCCACATCCAGGGGGCCCCTGGTCCGGAGGGTAGTCACCGGTTTCTCTGGTGATGGGACCTTGGCCTACTCTACCACAGGCCCTTCCTCCAACCAGCCTCTCCAAAGACTGCAGCAGGTGAGAAGGTGATCAGGGGCTATTTACAAGACCCAGAAAGTTTTGGGTTGGCTTTCCAGTCCAAAGCCACGGTCCTTTTAAAAAAAACGACAATGGCCTATCTTTGACTACCTGGTTTTGCCAGGGCGTCACATTAATAATGATATTATCAAACTTCAGCGTATAGTGTGCGGGGGGGACGGGGTTTAGATCAGTGCTGCTGAGGGCTGAAAGAATGGCCATTTTTTTTTCACTAACCGCGCGTACAGTGGAGCCAGGCTGTTAGCCAATTACAGAGACACACAGCAAAGTGGATTGTTGCCAGACAAGCAAGGGCATGTGTCATAGGCTGTGCATGTCATATGTCCTTGCCCTATAAGACCCGGCCATTTTCCCCTTCGCTGCCATTATCTCTCTGCTGCGGGTGTTTGACAGTCACCGCTCCCACTGCTGCTGTTGCTGATGTGTGCGCTATAGACTTATACAGTGCAATCTACACATCGGTTTAGGGATTAGGGACTACTTGTAATTTCAGCCATTTTCAGGGCTAAATTACAGCATTTCATAGCCATTTTTGCTAGGCAGGTCTGTGCCAGCACTGTGCAGGGGTTTATCACAGCGTGTGGCTAACTCAGCTCAGGCAATTCCTAGGGGCATATTTTCATTGTCAGGGATAGTACGTGAGGGTTCCTATGCTGACATGTCATAGACTGGCTGAGGAAGACGAATAATTATTCAGACATAAAATTGGAAAGCTACAAGCAAGCTACACCACCTCTGCATAATACACCACCTGTCCATTTTTGCTACGCAATTTTAATTGCAAAAGGTGCTGCCAGTTTTATTTTAGGGGCATATTTTCATTGTCTGGGATAGTACGTGAGGGTTCCTATGCTGACAAGCAAGCTATACCACCTCTGCATAATACACCACCTGTCCATTTTTGCTACGCAATTTTAATTCCAAAAAGTGCTGCCAGTTTTATTTTAGAGGCATATTTTCATTGTCTGGGAAAGTACGTGAGGGTTCCTATGCTGACAAGCAAGCTACACCACCTCTGCATAATAGACCACCTGTCCATTTTTGCTACGCAATTTTAATTGCAAAAAATGCTGCCAGTTTTATTTTAGGGGCATATTTTCATTGTCTGGGATAGTACGTGAGGGTTCCTATGCTGACAAGCAAGCTACACCACCTCTGCATAATACACCACCTGTCCATTTTTGCTACGCGATTTTAATTACAAAAAGTGCTGCCAGTTTTATTTTAGGGGCATATTTTCATTATCTGGGATAGTACGTGAGGGTTCCTATGCTGACAAGCAAGCTACACCACCTCTGCATAATACACCGCCTGTCCATTTTTGCTACGCAATTTTAATTGCAAAAAGGGGTGCCAGTTTTATTTTAGGGGCATATTTTCATTGTCTGGGATAGTACGTGAGGGTTCCTATGCAGACAAGCAAGCTACACAACCTCTGCATAATGCACCACCTGTCCATTTTTGCTACGTAATTTTAATTGCAAAAAATGCTGCCAGTTTTATTTTAGGGGCAGATTTTAATTGTCTGGGATAGTACGTGAGGGTTCCTATGCTGACAAGCAAGCTACACCACCTCTGCATAATACACCACCTGTCCATTTTTGCTACGCAATTTTAAACTGCAGGTAGTCCAGCCAATCTGTGAGAAAGGTGCAGGCATAGATATAATGTTGTGTTTATCCAAAGGTGGAGCTCTCTATGTCTGATACAGCTCAACATCAGCAGCTGTTTCCACTTCCAAAACAACTGCAACCTGCCTGCATTTTGCGGTTAAAGGGGTGGAAGATCTGCGTCTAAAAGCATGTGTGACTGCTGTTCCCACAGTCACAGAGGATGAAGACCATGCAGATGCACTTGATGCGGCAGACGGCGGTTGCACCGCCCCGCTAGGCCGCATTGTAGCACAGTGACCATCCCACTGCGACTTATGCTTCATTTAAAGTTGTGCACAGGGTGGGCTCCACAGTATACAGCAAAACCACGCACTAGGAAAAGGACTCTACGCAGTTGTGTTGATAAATGATTGTTTAAGTGTACCAAAACAAAATATAACAACCATGCATAAAACTGAAAGAATAGAACACTCTATTCACAAGACCAAAAGCCTATACCCCCATGCTGCGCCACTCGTAATGGCGATTTATACGCCCTTCTCACCAACCTTTGCCTAACAAAGGGACTGACTAAACAGTTGCCTACTACCTGGTAATCCCTTTGCGTAGCAGGAGTAATTGTGTGTGTGTGTCTGTGTGTGTGCGAACACGACCTACAAGTGGCGAATTACAACAGCTTACAACTTATCTACCTAAACATAGACAAAAACCCATAAACCCCCATGAATACCCTTGTTTGCTGAAGCCTCACAGATAAGGCAGATGATATAAGTGGTAAGGCAAACAACACAGCTCAGCAACACAGTCCTGGTAATCTTTTAAAGCAACAGTCAATGCAAACATGTGTTGCTGTCCCTCTAGGATTTTAACTGTAACTGACACACTGACAGAGCAGAGGCAGCAAGTCTTATTGTTTATATAGTCGGCCTAAGCAGAACAGCTACAGTGCCTACAAGTAGTATTCAACCCCCTGCAGATTTAGCAGGTTTACACATTCGGAATTAACTTGGCATTGTGACATTTGGACTGTAGATCAGCCTGGAAGTGTGAAATGCACTGCAGCAAAAAAGAATGTTATTTATTTTTTTATTTTTATTTTAAATTGTGAAAAGTTTATTCAGAGGGTAATTTATTATTCAACCCCTCAAACCACAAGAATTCTGTTTGGTTCCCCTAAAGTATTAAGAAGTGTTTCAGGCACAAAGAACAATGAGCTTCACATGTTTGGATTAACTATCTCTTTTTCCAGCCTTTTCTGACTAATTAAGACCCTCCCCAAACTTGTGAACAGCACTCATACTTGGTCAACATGGGAAAGACAAAGGAGCATTTCAAGGCCATCAGAGACAAGATCGTGGAGGGTCACAATGCTGGCAAGGGGTACAAAACCCTTTCCAAGGAGTTGGGCCTACCTGTCTCCACTGTTGGGAGCATCATCCGGAAGTGGAAGGCTTATGGAACTACTGTTAGCCTTCCACGGCCTGGACAGCCTTTGAAAGTTTCCACCCGTGCCGAGGCCAGGCTTGTCCGAAGAGCCAAGGCTAACCCAAGGACAACAAGGAAGGAGCTCCGGGAAGATCTCATGGCAGTGGGGACATTGGTTTCAGTCAATACCATAAGTAACGTACTCCACCGCAATGGTCTCCATTCCAGACGAGCCCGTTAGGTACCTTTTTACTTTCAAAGCGTCATGTCAAGGCTTGTCTACAGTTTGCTCATGATCACTTGGAGGACTCTGAGACAGACTGGTTCAAGGTTCTCTGGTCTGATGAGACCAAGATCGAGATCTTTGGTGCCAACCACACACGTGACGTTTGGAGACTGGATGGCACTGCATACGACCCCAAGAATACCATCCCTACAGTCAAGCATGGTGGTGGCAGCATCATGCTGTGGGGCTGTTTCTCAGCCAAGGGGCCTGGCCATCTGGTCCGCATCCATGGGAAGATGGATAGCACGGCCTACCTGGAGATTTTGGCCAATAACCTCCGCTCCTCCATCAAGGATCTTAAGATGGGTCGTCATTTCATCTTCCAACAAGACAACGACCCAAAGCATCAGCCAAGAAAACCAAGGCCTGGTTCAAGAGGGAAAAAATCAAGGTGTTGCAGTGGCCTAGTCAGTCTCCTGACCTTAACCCAATTGAAAACTTGTTGAAGGAGCTCAAGATTAAAGTCCACATGAGACACCCAAAGAACCTAGATAACTTGGAGAAGAACTGCATGGAGGAGTGGGCCAACATAACTCCAGAGACCTGTGCCAGCCTGATCAGGTCTTATAAAAGAGGATTATTAGCTGTAATTGCAAACAAGGGTTATTCCACAAAATATTAAACCTAGGGGTTGAATAATAATTGACCCACACTTTTATGTTGAAAATTTATTAAAATTTAACTGAGCAACATAACTTGTTGGTTTGTAAGATTTATGCATCTGTTAATAAATCCTGCTCTTGTTTGAAGATTGCAGGCTCTAACTTATTTGCATCTTATCAAACCTGCTAAATCTGCAGGGGGTTGAATACTACTTGTAGGCACTGTATGTGTTTTGTTACCTAAATCAAAGTGTTGGGTGCATGCAGTCCTGGCTGGGCCCAGCCCACCGTACTCGGGTACTGTGGTGTACCATAGCCATAAATACAGACTTGACGATCCTCTCATGGTAATCAGTATAGCCAGCAACTGAAGAATGGCAGTCTCCAGCACAGGATGCTGCCCACAGGCGTTACGGTCCTCCGCACCAAACTCCAACACGAGTCTCCTCACAATCCACCAAATTGTTTCTGCGGCAGCTCCTTTCTGTTGCGCACACCTTTCGCTTTTCCTTCAACTCACATACAGCACCTCCTCCGGTCTCCAAGTCCACAGCTAAAGACCGTTTTGATATTACTATAGTGACCAAACAGTCAAATGCAGATGCAAAACAGCAGCCCCTTGTGGGTAGTCAGCAACAATGCATACAATGAACGGCAAATAAGCATCTTGCATTCACAGTGGGTAAAGGTCATCAATACACCCTCACCCTATCACTTCATATCCATGTGACAGTTTATGGACTAAGTACTCAAAGTAGTGATTTTTCTGGCCTCTACTTAGAGATTGGTGACAGGTCTTACAGATGACATGAGTTGTGTGATCCTTTGTGATGTCAAGAAAGCCCCAGGCTAGGCAAGGCTTAGAGCCCATGCGACCTGCAGAGCCACTAAGACATCTGTTCAGAGGCAGAGTTGTGGCTGAGGATTCAGTTGTTGACATGCTTCCAGTACTTTGTCACAGTCCAGGAAGGCGCAACCTAACCTCGTCGTCAGTAGAATCCTCCACTGCTGACCTCATTGACTGGCTGACTGTGGGTTGACAGTAAGTTGGGTCTACAACCTCATCATCAACCTGTGTGTTTTCACTCCCCTCGTCCTGACTCCTCAGAGCCAACCTCTTCCTGCCCTGACCGAATAGTAAAGTTGTCATTCCATCAGGTATCTGAGTCTCATCAGCATGTTCCCCATTGTCTCCACCAAGAGGATTTACAGTTTGGGAATGAGGGTCTACATTATGCTCAGAACCTTCATCGGGGCCTGGATCCAACTCACAAAGCTTCTGGGCATCAGTGCAGATCATTTCCTTGTCTGGACTCACTGCAGCTTTTGTGCAGACCTCTGAGTCCCAGGCTATAGTGTGACTGAACAGCTCTGCAGACTCAACCATCTCTGTTACCCCATACTCAGCAGAGCGGGTGGAAACCTGAGAGCTGGTAGGAAGCAAGTGTGATTGGGTTGACACCACAGAGAAATGGAGTATTTGGGATATTGAAGTTGAAGTGGAGGAGAGGCCACTTGATGGAGCACTTGAGATCCATTCAAGCACCTGATGTTTTGGTGCCTCATCTACATTTGGTAGCGATGGTCGTGTCTGTGAAAAAAGGGATCATACTGTATCAGATTATCCACGGGAAGAAGTAGACATCTTATTTGGGCTGGTAGTTGGTGTTACGAATCGGTGCCACCGTAGCCGCAAGCAGCCTGCTGCGGTTCCAGTTGTGCCCAGGTGTCAGCTGCCATTTTTGCCCGTTCCTCGGGTCGTCCAGCTGGCTGCTTCCTCCTCCACGTCTAAGTGTGGAGAGCCGGCTAGTGCGCATGCGTGTGCCGATTTACCCCAGCCACAACCTAAGTTAAGGGTTTCGCCTAGTGAGCATGCTCAGCCTGACTGTGCCATTCCTGAGGCTAAGTCCTCAGTTCAAGCTACTGAGCATGCTCCCACACTTAGTGCAAAAAGCCTCTTTGCACAGGTACTTGGACTCCGTGTCGTGTGTAAGTCCTGTGTTGTGCCTACAGAGCATGCCGAACCTGATAGTCTGTTTTCTGACACTGTTGTTCAGGCTACTGAGCATGCTCAGGCACTTAGTGCATCAATGGCTATGTCTGGTAAGGAACTCACTGGCCATGTCCGTGAGGTGGCAGTCCCTGATAGGCCAGAGGGCATCAGGTGTCCTGATCATGTGGCCACTCCAGACTAGCTCGCAGAGGCCCGCCCCTATGACTTGGCACATCATCATTGTTCGTCAGACGATGACTGGTGAGGTGTTTGGGGCGTGGCTACCTTGAGGTCATCAGTGAAGTGGCGGTTCCGGAAAGTCCGCTGGTTATGTCACTGATGATGTGACACTCTGCTATTGGCTCCTGGAGGTGCATTGTGGTCCACCCTGGGATGGGGAGGACCCAGGATATCAAAGGGGCTGGAGACAACAAGGAGGTGCGCAGTCTTCTATGATGCTCAGAGCACACCTCCATGTGTTGAACCCATTGTGGCTTTAGGCCAGAGGTAGGAAGGGATAGGGCGTTAACATTGACACTTATTGTATTTTTGAAAGGATTTGTTGATTTGGTTTTGGAAGATTCCCTTCCCTTTTTAATCGGATTATATTAAAATTGAATCTTAGGAGTTTTTTCTTTTGTTTTTCCATGACTGCACTTCTAATTATTGATTTATGAATACTAAGCTCTTCTGATGGCAGGATTCTTATCAGGGCCTGTAAATCGGGAGCAGTGGGCATTAGATGCAAGGGACGCCTTTTCTGACTGTGTTAACAACTCCGACACCCCAAGAGCCTCGAATCTTAGAAATATTTTCCAGGAACTTACAGGCTGTTATAAAGACAATTTAAAATCCTGGTGGGAGATACAATCGCTGGAGAACTATATTAAGAACAAAGTGGTTCCCAGGGGTTTAAGAATAAATCTAATTCCCTCCAAACGCTCCAGGTCCCCGGAACTGCTGACCGCTTGGGAAAAGGAATTGACCGAGAGTTCCCTTAGATTGATGGGGGTGCTCCTAAAAGAGGAAAGGAGCATATTTGATTATACCTCAAGGAGACTAACCACCCTGACGGAGGAGGCACTCAAATTTAGGGCTGAGGTAGATTTCCCAAGGAAAGAGGCCGCTTTACAGTTTGCTATAGAAAAGTTCCAAAACTCCATCAAGGACCGTAAACAGAAGCAGTTTAGCAGGGACGTACTAGAGTTCAAGGAAGGGAGGGGGTATCCCATCCTGCAGGGTGATCCTGGTGAGGGCCCTAGAGATATATCTACATCGGACACGGATACATCTGATACGGAAAGGTCCGATACGGCCTTAGCAGATATTGAGAGGGGGGCCAGACTTAAGTCAAGCTATCAAAGTAGCGGACCTTCTAGGAAAGGGAAATGGGGGAAATTTATAAAGAAAAACATGGGTCAAAGAGTAGACCCTTCTCCTTTCCCTGCCTCCCATACACCTTCCTCATCCTCCTCTGCTGTGGGAGCCTCTGCATCTTTTTTAGAGCAGAGGACTCATCAGAATTTTTACAATTTGAGAAACAACCCTATGAGAGTGAACCGCAGATGAGCCATAGAGATGAGAATTGCATCATTAACCTAACTCCCCGTGTCCTGACCCCCTATGAGTGCCAAGTCCTTACAAAGGGACTTTCTTTTGTCCCTACAAACTCATTTGAGGGGTTTGGATGGATAAAGGACATTAACCTCTTTTCCCGAAAGCTTAAGTGGAAGCGCTTCTTTAATCGCCATGACAAGCAGTAATGCTTGAGACTGGGTTTAGCTGAGGAGGACCTCCCGGACTTTAGAACTCTGAGTGGTCTCCTGAGTGAGAACCTCTCGGTTCCGGGACATGGTCCCTTCACAGAGTTAAGACCTAAGAGCCAGAAGATGCCACAGAGTTCGGAGGTTAATAGCATTGACATTTTCACCAAGTTGGTGACAGATGAGCTTGGTCACCTAAGGAAAAGGGGACGGACACCCCAGGGGAATCTTAGGGTGGAGGAGAGGGAAGCACTAGACATTCTGATGAAAGATGATGCAATTCTCATCAAGCCATCGGACAAGGGCGGCAACTTGGTTGTCATGACCCACAGCCAGTATAAAAAGATGTGTCTGGACATCCTGGATAACAGAGACACATATGGAGTTGTTAGGAGGGAACCAACTATGGGGTTTAACCAGGAACTTTATTCACTCCTTGAGGATGCCCTTCATCAGAAACTTATCTCTAAGAACGAGATGGATTTTATGTATTCAAAGTTCCCAGTGCTACCTGTTTTTTATTCCCTGCCTAAGGTGCTCAAGGGGTTGGACCCCCTACGTGGACGACCGATAGTGTCGGGGGTCGACTCCTTTACACAAAATAGCAGCATCTACGTGGGCAGGGTACTGAGAAACTTTGTCACAGCATTACCTTCAATCCTGCGAGACACCTCGGATTTACTTTTGAAATTGGAGGATGTGGTGATTGCGGAAAATGTCTCCTTTGCCTCGATTGACATGGAGACCCTCTATAGTTGCATCCCACACGACCTGGGATTAGCTGCAGTTGAACATTTTCTCAGCACAAGGGGCACACAATTTGCTGCACATAATACATTTATTGGTGTCCTTCTGAACTTTATACTCAAGCATAATATTTTCCGATTCGATGGGAGGTTCTTCCACCAGCTCAGGGGTACAGGAATGGGGAGCCCATGTGCTCCCACATATGCTAACCTCTACCTGGGCTGGTGGGAGGATACCATCGTTTTCGGGGAGGAGACATCATGGTGGAGCCCCCATATAACATTCTGAGGGCGTTACATCGATGATGTGCTGTTATTATGGTCAGGTGGAGAGGGAGAGTTTAAGAGGTTTGTGGACGATCTTAACAAGAACAGTCTGGGTATGAGGTTCCCCTCAGACTTTAAAAAGGATACAATTGATTTCTTGGATATTTCCATGTGTAGAGGTGTTCAGGGACAACTCCAGACTAAGACGTTCCGAAAACCAACATCAACAAATAGCTTCCTCCACTGGCAGAGCCATCATCCTCTTAGCTTGAGGAAAGGGATACCCAGAAGGCAGTATCTCCGAATGAGAAGGAACTGTTCTTCTGACGTCGACTTTTACCATCAGGCGGGAGACCTTAAAAGGAGGTTTCTCCATAGGGGCTATCCAGAGCATGTTCTTAGTGCAGCATATAAAAGTGCGGAGGCAACACCGAGGAGTGCCACTTTGCAGACGAGGTCAAGGGATGCGAACCAAGTGATGAGGATTATTGGGGACTTTGATGATCGGTCGGATGATGTACGGAGGATCATTGCAAAATACTGGGACATTCTGAAAGCCGACCCGGACATTGCAGGCTCGATACCCCCTTCTCCTTCCATCACATTTAGAAGAGGTAAAACTATTCGTGACAGGTAGTAGCTATTCCTCTCCATCCAGATCGACCTGACTGGATACTAGGAGAGTAGGCACCTTCAGATGTGGGAAGTGCATTTTCTGTAAATATGTGAAACGGGGAGACCGTTTCCTTAGTGAAATAACAGGGAGAATTTATTTCAATAGACAGTTTGCCTACTGCACCACGGCTGGTGTTATCTACCTCTTCAAATGTGACTGCAGGAAGGAGTACATAGGGAAGACTAAACGTGAATTTAAAAAGCGGATAGGAGACCATCTTGGGGACATAAGAAACGCCAGGGAAACTCCCATTTCGAGACATGTTAGGATGGAGCATGGGGGTGACCTGGACTGTTTTGCCTTTAGTGTCATTGAGGTGGTCCCCCCACCGGACAGGGGTGGGAACTGGGATAGACTTATCCTGCAGAGGGAGGCCAGGTGGATTCATAGGATGCGCACTGTGAATCCATCTGGCCTCAATGAACAGCTACATTTTGGGTGTTTCATTTAGATCTTCCCTCCTGGTTTTTGTCTTTTTGCCATAAAAAACTAAGGATGTTTTTGGAATTTTCTATTTTAAGGTGTCCCCCTCTTTTTCTGTTTTACTGCTTTGCCTGATTTGCATAACCCTGTGATTCTGCTATGCCCATTGCTCCGTAAAGGATTTGGCTATTTCTATCTACCTGGATATCAGGTTTTATCCTCCCCTTCTGTTATTGAAGTAATGCTTTATCAGGGTTAACAGATCCCAATTATCTTCATTCTCTCACACACCCTCATACCTGCTCCAATTTGCACCCCTCTGAATACTGGGTCCCGTTTATCAAATGTGCCCTATTGACTTTTTCTCCTCGTATTTGCCCACTCCAACACCCTGCTTCTCCCCCTGCACTGGGGAACTCTATGCGTTGCCCTGGGATGCCCTATAATTATTTGATTTTCCTCTTGGTTGCATTCCAGAGAGGACAAAGAACGGAGCGCAGGCGCAGGGCCGCGTCATCGGGGAATTCCCGATCACATGATCGCATCATATGCTGATGCGGAAGTGACGCGTGGTAAGGCTCTGACCGTTTGCGGTTCAGAGTGGAACGCGGCTGGTGCGCATGCGCGGTGACGTAGGGTCGGGATTACCCGATCACGTGATCGCTCCCCATCAGGATGCGGAAGCGGTACAACTGAGGTACAGGTACCCTGGTGCTGGACATGCAATCTGGACGCAAAGGTATGGAGGGGTTAATTAATTAATCAACAACTTGGCGCAGGTGCTTTTGTGTGAGAGAGGTGTTCATAAAAGGTTATCCATAGGGGGGCGGCTCTTCTGCCCCTTGAACCTACATCCTCATTGTTGCGGGCCATATCTAGGCTATAGGATGAGGACCGGAGGGAGTTGATTATCGCTACTCTGGAGACGCTGGGTCCGTGTTATATTTGGGGAATCCCTTGAGGAAGGTCCCTCTTCTGGTGGACACCGAGGCCTATGAGATAAGTGGTTAAAGCCTTGGTTCTAACCAGGCCTTGTGTGGTTGGAGTCTGTATTTACAAGTGTATGCATTTGCATGTGTGCTTAATCCCTGCCACCTGGTAACAGTCAGGGTATCTTTATTACACGGTTAGAGGCTTATTGAATTATAAAGTACAGCCCCACCGTTTGTTCTTAATACAGACTCTAGCATTACTTTGATTCTATCGTTGCTTCTTTGGGACCACCTACATTCATTAACCTCTTTGTTCTATGAACTATTTTTCCTTCCACTCCTGAAGAACCTCAGACTGATGAGGGGAAACGCGTCGGGTGGTTTCGTTTAGGGACCGCTGGAGTTTATTGAGTGGGCTCTGGGTCATTGTGCCCGTATATGTTTCCAATTAATTACATTGGACATAGGTTATTGATATTATCTATATTTGATCTTAAAAATTGGTTCATTTGAATGTGTGAATCCTTCACAGTACCATCACCTCACAGCTCTTAGGGCCAGTATAGGGCCAGGAGGGAGAGTCGACGTAGAGCGGGGGGGCCAACTGCGCAGGATCTTAGGGCGTCGACCTCCGCGGCAAGGAAGGGGTGAATATAGGGCATTGTGAGGGTCAGATTCCCTCCCCCCCTAGTGGCTTTTTTAACATTGACACTTATTGTATTTTTGAAAGGATTTTTTTATTTGGTTTTGGAAGATTCCCCTCCCTTTTAATCGGATTATATTAAAATTGAATCTTAGGAGTTTTTTCTTTTGTTTTTCTTCGGCGTCGGTGCAGGACGCTACCACACTTGGTAATGCAGAACGGTTACGACCAGCTCCTGTCCTACCAGTCCTGCTAGTGCAGCCCAGTCGTATTAACTGGGCTGCTGCTGCTGTGCCTGCTGTCCACAGGTGTGCCCCCTACGCACACAGACAGTGTAGCCAATGGCCCCTGTGTTGTTAACAGGGAGTTCCTGGGCTGGATGTGTGGACCCTGTGACTAGATATGAGCCAACCTCTAGAGGCTCGAGTTTGGTTTGGTTCGTCGAACGAAGCCCGCGTTCGAGTTCGATTCGGCGAGCCGTTCGACGAACCTCTCGAACCCCATAGAAAACAATGGGAGGCAATCACAAACACATAAAAACACATAGAAAACACCTTCAAAGGTGTCCAAAAGGTGACAATCAACTCACAAGACAAAACAAACACATGGGAAAGTAACAAGGACAAATACTCATGCGAAAACAAAACAGCTGGAAGAGGAAAAAAAGGAGGAGACAAAGATATAGGCATGGCATGCCCTTCTAAAATCATGTAGAACACAGCAATGGGACTCCAAGCGGAGTCTCCCTTTTTTCCAAAAATTGGGCCACACAGACACCACTTCAGTGGCATCACTTGTGCCCCAGTTGCAAACTAGACAGGTTGATTTGCATCAAGCACATTCAAAAATACGCCAGCCTTAACTGTCCCCAGGATGACACCGGGGTAGGTAGCAAAGTCTTTGCTGAACCATGACTTATTCATCTTGGCTCTTTTTATAAAAACACAGCAAGGGGACTCCAAGCGGAGGTTCCCTTTTTTCCAAAAATTGGGCCACACAGACACCACTTCAGTGGCATCACTGGCCCCAGTTGCAAACTTGACAGGTAGATTTGCATCAAGCACAGTCAAAAAAATGCCAGCCTTTACTCTCCCCAGGATGACACAGGGGTAGTAAAGTCCTTGCAGATCCATGACTTGTTCATCTTGATGAACATTAGTCTGTCCACATTGTCACTGGACAGACGCGTGCGCTTATCTGTCAGCACACACCCAGCAGCACTGAAGACACGTTCAGAGACAACGCTGGCTGCGGGACATGACAAGATCTCCAAGGCGTAAGTGGCAAGCTCAGGCCATTTTTCAAGATTTGAAGCCCAAAATGAGCAAGGCTCCAGTTGCAAAGTCATAGCATCGATGTTCATTTGGAGATACTCCTGTATCATCCTCTCCAGCCATTGACTATGTGTCAGACTTCTTGTCTCTTGTGGCCTTGCATTGGATGGTCTAAAAAAATTATAAAACGATTCCATAAAATTGCTGGTAGCAGCACCAGATATGGTGTTGCTGGTACAATTTGACTGATAATGACAAGACAGTTCCATGCTTGGCAAGTGACAACTGGGAGATTCACTCTGTGCACCACTGGCGTTTGATGGAAAAGCCAAGCTAAGATTGAGTAACAGCTTCTGCTGATACTCCTGCATACGTGCGTCCCTTTCTATGGCTGGAATTATTTCACCAAATTTGGACTTGTACCGGGGATCTAATAGTGTGGCAATCCAGTAGTCATAATCACTTCTAATTTTGACAATCCGAGGGTCATGTTGTAGGTAGTGCAGCAAGAAGGCGCTCATGTGTCTTGCGCATCCATGCAGACCAAGTCCTCGTTCTGTTTGTGGCGTAGAGGTGTTAACCATGCTTTCTTCCTCTGACATCTCCCCCCAACCTCGTTCAACCTAAATTTGACCAAGGTCTCCCTCATCTGCTGAGTCTTCCAAGTCCATCGAGAGTTCGTCCTCCATTTCTTCATGGTCTCCTGCACCTTCCTCAACATTTTGGCTGCTACCACGCGCCCTTGTTAATCCTTCTCCCCACCGTCCCATGCCTGCCGCCTTGGTGATGATGAACGTCTGGACCTTGTAGATGTTGGTATCCCTTGCGCATATGAATCCTCCTGTACTTCCTCCCCTTCCTCTTGTCCCACCCCCTGACTCCAAATAGTGTTTAGCGTGTGCTCCAGCATGTAAATGACTAGAATTCTCATGCTGATATTGGCATTGTCAGCGCTAAACATATTCATCGCCATGTCGAAACTGTGCAGAAGGGTGCATAGGTCCTTGATCTGAGACCACTCTAGCAGCATGATCTGCCCCACCTCTGTATCTCGTTGGCCCAGGCTATACGTCATAACGTATTGCACCAGGGCTCAGCAGTGCTGCCACAGTCGCTGTAACATGTGGAGAGTCGAATTCCAGCGTGTCGATACATTGCATTTCAGGCGATGAACCGGCAGGCCAAAAGACTTCTGGAGTGATGCAAGTCGGTCAACTGCGGCAATTGAATGGCGGAAGTGAGCAGAGAATGACCATGCCCTGTGCAGAAGCCCATCTAGGCTGGGATAGTGGGTTAAAAATTGCTGGACAACAAGGTTCAACACGTGAGCCATATAAGGCCCGTGTGCCCTGGCGAAGGGCCGCACCCAGGTTTGCAGCATTGTCGCAAACGGCCTTCCCTGGCTGAAGGTTGAGTGGAGACAACCATTTACGAAACTCGGACCGCAGAGCTGACCACAACTCATCCGCTGTGTGACCCTTATTTCCAAGACATTTCAAAGTAAAGACCGCCTGATGCCGTTGAGCTCTGCTGCCAGTATAGTAAGGAGGTGTGTGGGATTCCTTGTGCGCAGTTACAACGCAGGTGACCTGACCAGGCAGGCTTGGGGTGGAGGTGCAGGACCCAGACGAGGTTGAGGAGGCAGAAGCAGTGGAGGAACTTCGACATACAGAGGATTGACGCACAAGTCTTGGGGATGGCAAGACTTGTTCAGCAGACCCTTCTCCATCTATCACCATAGCTACCCAGTGCCCAGTCAGCAACATGTAACGCCCCTGTCCTTGCTTACTGGTCCAAGTATCGGTGGTGAAATGCACCCGGTCACACACAGTTTCTCAAGGAAGCAGTGATGTTGTGTGCGACATGCTGGTGTAGCGCAGGCACACCTTTCTTAGAGAAGAATTGGCGAGTGGGTATCTGGTACTGGGGCACTGCGACAGACATAAGGTCTCAAAAATCCTCTGTGTCCACCAGGCAGAAAGGCAGCATTTCGGTAGTCAAGAGCTTACAGAGGGATAAAGTCAACCTCTTAGCTTTGTCATGGCTCGGAGGAAATGGCCTTTAATTTGTCCACATCTGAGGGACAGATCTGGCTGCTGTGTGGAGACAGTGGTGAGTAGGGTGTCCCTGGAAAAATGCAGGTCTGTGAGGAAAGTGCAAGTGGAGACATGATGTTGCCTTCATCCAACGTTGGTGCTCTCGATGTCTGAGAGAGCTGTACACCAGCACTTGTTTCCCCTTTCAAACCAACTGACGACCTACCAAGCAAACAGCCTGTTGCGGTTAAAGTGGTGGAAGGTGTGCAAGGAAAACCAGTTGTGACAGCTGTCCCCACAGTCATAGAAGATGAATAGTGCGCGGAGGATCTTGAAGGGGCAGACGGTGTTTGACCCGCTCCGCTAGGCTGCATTGCAGCATGGTGAGCTTCCCACTGGGACTTATGCTTGTTATTCATGTGACGATTCATGCTAGAAGTTGTCAAACTGGTGAGTTTTTGGCCTCTACTTATAGATTGCCGACAAATTTTACAGATCACATGATTTGGGAGATCCTTTGCAAGGTCAAAAAAGGACCAGGCTAGGCAAGTCTTAGAGGCTATGCGACCTGCAGAGCCACCCCGTCTTGTGCTCAGAGGCAGAGTTGTGGCTGAGGATGCAGTTGTAGACGTGCTTCCAGTACTCCGACTCTGTCCAGGAAGGCGCAAGGTAACTTTGTCGTCAGTTGCATCCTGCTCCACCGGCTCTGGTGACCTCCTCGATTGCCCGATTGGGAGTTGACAGTAGGTGGGATGTAGAACTTCATCATCAAGTGTTGTGTTTGCACTCCCCTCGCCCTCAGACCTAACCTCTTCCTGCCCTGACTGAATAGTTAAGTTGTCATCCCAATCAGGTATCTGCATCTCATCGTCATCAGTATGTTCCTCATTCAAATGAACAAGGAAAAAAATGAGCCCTGCACCACTTGTATGCTTCTCTTACTGTTCGGCAAACACACTTGTATGCACATATAGCACCAGCAGAGTATATAATCCGGGAGCAACGTGCTGGTCACAGAAATAAGTGTCCCATTCAATATGTAGTAGAAGAAATTGACCACAATTACCGTTGCTGTGTCCGAAGTTCTTTATTTCAAAATTTCAGTGCAGGATACTGCACGGGACCCATGGAAGCCTAATTACAGGCGAAACGTCCGTCGTCCTCTGTGAGGAGCCGGCATGCAGGTCTCCTCCCGCTAATGATTTTATCCTGCACTGAAATTTTGAAATAAAGAACTTCGGACACAGCAACGGTAATTGCGGTCAATTTCTTCTGCTACATATAGTATGTTCCTCATTGTCTCCACCAACAGGTGTTACAGTTTGGGAATAAGGGTGTACATTATGCTCAGAAACTTGGTCATCAGGGCCAGAATCTGAGTCACAAAGCTTCTGGGCATCACTGCAGACCATTTCCTGGTCTGTACTCACTGTAGCTTGGGAGCAGACCTCTGATTCACAGGCTATAGTGTGACTGAACAGCTCTGCAGACTCAGCCATCTCTGTTACACCATAATGTGCAGGGCGGGTGGAGACTTGAGAGCTGGGAAAAAGCAAGTGTGATTGGGATGACAACTCAGAGGACTGTTTTTTTTTGGACGTTGAAGTTGAGGTGGAGGAGAGGGCACTTGTTGGAGCACTTGAGACCCATTCAAGCATGTTTTTTTTGTGCATCATCTACCTTTGTTACAGTTGTTCGGGTCCGTAAAAAAGGGAGCACATCGGATTGTCCATGGAAAATAGTAGACCTCTTACTTTTGCTGGAAGATGGCCTATCTTCAGCACATGTTAATGTAGCTTTCCCACCTTCCCCACGGACACAATCTTTTTTTCCTTTTCCAACACGCCTGTTCACCTTTCCACCAGCATCTGTCCTTTTGCCACTCATTTTGTTAGTGACAACATTGGCCACTTAAAATGTGGATGCAAAAATTGAGAGGTGGTGTAGATTGCAGAGGTGGTCTAGCTTTGACAGCTGAAAAACCAACACTGACTATCACAGACAATTTTTGTATGCCCCTAACAGTGGCAGCACAGTTTGCAATTAGAATTGCGTATCAAAAATGGACAGGTGTGTACAATGCAGAGGTGGTCTAGCATTATAGACAGCTGAAGAACCAGCACTGACTATCACAGAAATTTTTTTTATGCCCGTAACAGTGGCAGCACAGTTTGCAATTAGAATTGCGTATCAAAAATGGACAGGTGTGTACAATGCAGAGGTGGTCTAGCTTAATAGACAGCTGAAGAACCAACACTGACTATCACAGACAATATTTGTATGCCCCTAACAGTGGCAGCACAGTTTGTAATTAAAATTGCGTATCAAAAATGGGCAGGTGTGTACAATGCAGAGGTGGTCTAGCTTTATAGACAACTGAAGAACCAACACTGACTATCACAGACAATTTTTTTATGCCCCTAACAGTGGCAGCACAGTTTGCAAATAAAATAGCGTGGCAAAAATGTGCAGGTGGGTACAGTGCTCGGGTTCTGTGGGTCAGTGGACAGGAAAGGAGATACAAACTTAGTATTCCAGACACTTTTAGGATGGCAGAAAGTGTCAGCTCTTTGGGAAAATAAAATAGCGTGGCAAAACTGGGCAGGTGGGTACAGTGCTCGGGTTCTGTGGGTCAGTGGACAGGAAAGGAGATACAAACTGAGTATTCCAGACACTTTTAGGATGGCAGAAAGTGTCAGCTCTTTGGGAAAATAAAATAGCGTGCCAAAAGTGTGCAGGTGGGTACAGTGCCCGGGTTCTGTGAGTCAGTGGACAAGAAAGGAAAACTAAGTTAGTATTCCAGACACTTTTAGGATGGCAGAAAAAGTGTCTTTGGGAAAATAAAATAGCGTGCCAAAAGTGTGCAGGTGGGTACAGTGCCCGGGTTCTGTGAGTCAGTGGACAGGAAAGGAAAACTAAGTTAGTATTCCAGACACTTTTAGGATGGCAGAAAAAGTGTCAGCTCTTTGGGCAAATAAAATAGCGTGGCAAAACTGGGCAGGCGGGTACAATGCCCGGGTTCTGTGGGTCAGTGGACAGGAAAGGAGATACGAACTTAGTATTCCAGACACTTTTAGGATGGCAGAAAAAGTGTCCGCTCTTTGGGCAAATAAAATAGCGAGGCAAAACTGGGCAGGTGGGTACAGTGCCCGGGTTATGTGGGTCAGTGGACAGGAAAGGAGATACAAACTTAGTATTCCAGACACTTTTAGGATGGAAGAAAGTGTCAGCTCTTTGGGCAAATAAAATAGCGTGGCAAAACTGGGCAGGTGGGTACAGTGCCCAGGTTCTGTGGGTCAGTGGACAGGAAAGGAACACTAACTTAGTATTCCAGACACTTTTAGGATGGCAGAAAAAGTGTCAGCTCTTTGGGCAAATAAAATAGCGTGGCAAAAGTGTGCAGGTGGGTACAGTGCCCGAGTTCTGTGGGTCAGTGGACAGGAAATAAACACTAACTTAGTATTTCAGACACTTTTAGGATGGCAGAAAAAGTGTCAGCTCTTTGGGCAAATAAAATAGCATGGCAAAACTGGGCAGGTGGGTACAGTGCCCAGGTTCTGTGGGTACCAGGACAGGAAAGGAAGCCTCACTTTCTATCCCTCCTAATGATGAAATGCAGCAAGGAATTCCCTGAGCTGAGGTACACAGATGCTGTTATCTAAAGCTGTACACAGCGTTTGCACGGACCTGCCTAGCAGCTATGGCTATGAATGCCTGAAAATCAGCCCTGAAAAGGGCTGAAATAACAAGCAGTCCCTAATCCCTACAGCACTGTGTAGCTTGCACTATGTCTATAGCGCACACAGCAGGATCGGCAGCAGCAGCGTGGCGGGGGCTGTCACCCACACGTAGAAGGCAGATAATGGCGGCGATAGGGAAAAATGGCTGTATTTTATAAGGCAAGGACATAGTATCATAGTATCATAGTTTTTTTTTAAGGTTGAAGGGAGACTCTAAGTTCATCTAGTTCAACTCGTAGCCTAACATGTTGATCCAGAGGAAGGCAAAAAAAAACAATGTGGCAAACAAGCTCCAATAGGGAAAAAAATTCCTTCCTGACTCCACATACGGCAATAAGACTAGTTCCATGGATCAACACCCTGTCATAAAATCTAATATACATAACTGGTAATATTAAATTTCTCAAGAAAAGGGTCCAGGCTCTGCTTAAATGTTAGTAGGGAATCACTCATTACAACATCATGCGGCAGAGAGTTCCATAGTCTCACTGCTCGTACAGTAAAGAATCCTCGTCTGTGATTATGATTAAACCTTCTTTCCTCAAGACGTAGCGGATGCCCCCGTGTTCCAGTCGCAGGCCTAGGTGTAAAAAGATCTTTGGAAAGGTCTCTGTACTGTCCCCTCATATATTTATACATTGTGATTAGATCCCCCCTAAGCCTTCGTTTTTCCAAACTAAATAACCCCAAGTTTAATAACCTGTCTTGGTATTGCAGCCCACCCATTCCTCTAATAACCTTGGTCGCTCTTCTCTGCACCCTCTCCAGTTCAGCTATGTCCTTCTTATATATCGGTGACCAGAATTGTGCACAGTATTCTAAGTGCGGTCGCAGTAGTGACTTGTACAGAGGTAGAACTATATTTTTTTCATGAACACTTATACCTCTTTTAATACATCCCATTATTTTATTAGCCCTGGCAGCAGTTGCCTGACACTGTCCACTAAAGTGAAGTTTACCATCCACCCATACACCCAAGTCTTTTTCTGTGTGTGTCTGTTTTACCCAGTGTTCTACAATTAAGTACATAATTATAAATTTTATTTCCTCTACCCAAGTGCATGACCTTACATTTATCTACATTAAACTTCAATTGCCACTTCTCAGCCCAATCCTCCAATTTACATAAATCTCCCTGTAATATAAAATTATCCTCCTCTGTATTGATTACTCTGCAGAGTTTAGTATCATCTGCAAATATTGAAATTCTACTCCGCATGCCCCCAACAAGGTCATTAATAAATATGTTGAAAAGAAGCGGGCCCAATATTGACCCCTGTGGTACTCCACTATGAACTGAGACCCAGTCCGAGTACGTACCATTAATAACCACCCTTTGTTTCCTATCACTGAGCCCGTTTTTAACCCAGTTACACATATTTTCCCCTATCCCCATTATTCTCATTTTATGTACTAACCTTTTGTGTGACACCGTATCAAAAGCTTTTGAAAAGTCCATATACACAACATCCACTGCATTTCCCTGGTCCAGGCTTGAACTTACCTCTTCATAGAAGCTGATCAAATTAGTTTGACAGGATCTATCCCTCATAAACCCATGTTGATACTCTGTCATAAGGTTATTTTTCTTGAGATACTCATGATACATGTGACATTCACAGCCTATGACACATGCCCTTGCTTGTCTGGCAAAAATCCACTTAGCTGTGTGTGTGTGTCTGCACTATTCACTGAAATTTGATAATAGCGTGAATCACAGTGACTCACACTATTACAGTGAAAAGCCAGCTAGTAACTAGCTAGGCTTTTTGCTGATCGAACCGTTATCGAATGTAACTCGAGCTAATGAGCTTTTAGCAAAAAGCTCGCGTTCGAGTTCGATCTCGAGCACCCCCAAAAATCACTCGAACATGAAATTGGCGAATCTCGAACCTCAAACATCGCTCAACTCTACCTGTGACGCTAACAGGGTTCACAGTCTCCAGATCCGAGTGTCGCCTAACTCGGTTCAGGCTACTATTAGTTTCAGAGCCACCCAGCTCTGTATCCTCCACCTAACCTTCGGGTCGCCAGCATCTCCTTTTCCATCTGGGAGCACGGTGGACCCCGACTGGTGATTGGGATATATACCACCTTATCCTAATCTGCCAGTCCCCCCCATAACAGATGGTGTTTCTACAGCAGATGTTACTATTGCTTAACCACCAAACCCATGGACGCAAACTTATTTTCCCTTTCCAACACGCCTGTTCCCCTTTCCACCAGCATCTGACCTTTTTCCATTCATTTTGTATATTACCAAATTTGCAACTCTGCAGGGACACCCAACTCAACACCGTCTCAGCACAGCAGCCAGCCCTTGGTCCCTCAGATGTGGACAAGTAAAAGACCATTTCCTCCTAGCCATGACAAAGTGTTGAGATTCACTCTGTACAGCACTGGTGTTTAGTGTAAAAGCTGATCTAAGATTGCGTACCAGCTTCTGCTGATACTCCTTCATACGTGCATCCCTTCTATGGCAGGACTTATTTCACCAAATTTTGTCTTGTACCGGGGATCTAAGAGTGTGGCAACCCAGTAGTCATCATTACTTCTAATTCTGACAATCCGCGGGTCATGTTGTAGGTAGTGCAGCAAGAAGGCGCTCATGTGTCTTACGCATCCAGGAGGACCAAGTCCTTGCTGTGTTGTTGGCAGCAAGGTGAGAATCATGCTTCCTTCCTCTGCCCTCTCCCCCCAACCTCGCACAACAGAAATGTGATCAAGGTCTCCATCTGCTGAGTCTTCCATTCCCATCGCCAGTTCGTCATCCATTTCTTCCTGGGTTCCTGCACCTTCCTCAACAGTTTGGCTGCTACTATATGCCCTTGTTAATCCCTCTCCCCCACCGTCCCATGTCTGGCGCCTTGGTGCTGCTGACTGTATGGACCTTGTAGATCCTGTTATTCCTTCCGCATATGACTCATCCTGTACTTCCTCCCTTTCCTCTTGTCCCACCACCTGACTCCGAATAATGTTTAGAGTGTGCTGCATTATGTAGATGACCGGAATTGTCATGCTGATAATGGCATCGTCAGCGCTAAACATATTCGTCGACATTTGTAAACTGTGAAGAAGGGTGCATAGGTCCTTGATCTGAGAACACTCCAGCAGTGTGATCTGCACCACCTCTGGATCTCGTTAGCCAGACAATACCTCATAACGTATTGCAGCAGGGCTCGGCGTTGCTGCCACAGACGCTGCAACATGTACAGATTCAAATTCCTGCATGTTGGCACGTCACATTTCAGGCGGTGAACCGGCAGACCGAAAGACTTCTGGAGTGATGCAAGTCGTTCAGCTGCGGGGTGTGAACGGTGGAAGTGAGCACATAGCGAGCTTGCCCTCTGCAGAAGGCCATGTAGGCCGGGATAGTGGTTTAAAAATTGCTGGATAACCAGGTTGAACACGTGAGCCATACAAGGCACGTGTGTCACATTGTCCCGGCGAAGGCCCGCACCCAGGTTTGCATCATTATCGCACACGGCCTTCTCTGGCTGCTGGTAGGATAGGATAGGAGTGGAGACAACCATTGATGAAACTCGGTCTCCAGAGCTAACCGTCCACAACTCCTCAGCGGTGTGACTCACATTTCCCATACATTTCAAAGTAATCAGTCAACCGCCTGATGGCGTTGAGTTCTGTGGTGAAATGCACCCTGTCACACACAGAGTTTCTCAAGGAAGTGGTGATGTTGTTTGCGACATGCGGGTGTAGCGCAGGCACACATTTCTTGGAGATGTAGTGGCGACTGGCCATCTGCTCTTGGTGTACTGCAATGGACATAAGGTGTCCACTGGGCGGAATGGCAGCATTTCTGTAGGCAATAGCTTGCAGATGCAGAAAGTCAACCTCTTAGGCATGTCATGCCCTTCTAAAATCATGTACTCTGCAGGGTAATCAATACAGAGGAGGATAATTTTATATTACAGGGAGATTTATGTAAATTGGAGGATTGGGCTGAGAAGTGGCAATTGAAGTTTAATGTAGATAAATGTAAGGTCATGCACTTGGGTAGAGGAAATAACATTTATGATTATGTACTTAATTGTAGAACACTGGGTAAAACAGACACAGAAAAAGACTTGGGTGTATGGGTGGATGGTAAACTTCACTTTAGTGGACAGTGTCAGGCAACTGCTGCCAGGGCTAATAAAATAATGGGATGTATTAAAAGAGGTATAAGTGTTCATGAAAAAAATATAGTTCTACCTCTGTACAAGTCACTAGTGCGACCGCACTTAGAATACTGTGTACAATTCTGGTCACCAATATATAAGAAGGACATAGCTGAACTGGAGAGGGTGCAGAGAAGAGCGACCAAGATTATTAGAGGAATGGGTGGGCTGCAATACCAAGACAGGTTATTAAACTTGGGGTTATTTAGTTTGGAAAAACGAAGGCTTAGGGGGGATCTAATCACAATGTATAAATATATGAGGGGACAGTACAGAGACCTTTCCAAAGATCTTTTTACACCTAGGCCTGCGACTGGAACACGGGGGCATCCGCTACGTCTTGAGGAAAGAAGGTTTAATCATAATCACAGACGAGGATTCTTTACTGTACGAGCAGTGAGACTATGGAACTCTCTGCCGCATGATGTTGTAATGAGTGATTCACTACTAACATTTAAGCAGAGCCTGGATGCCTTTCTTGAAAAATTTAATATTACCAGTTATGTATATTAGATTTTATGACAGGGTATTGATCCAGGGAACTAGTCTGATTGCCGGATGTGGAGTCAGGAAGGAAATTTTTCCCCATTGGAACTTGTTTGCCACATTGGGGTTTTTTTTGCCTTCCTCTGGATCAACATGTTAGGCTACGGGTTGAACTAGATGGACTTAGAGTCTCCCTTCAACCTTAAAAACTATGATACTATGATACTATGATGTAAAACACAGCAAGGGGACTCCAACCACAGTCTCCCTCTCTGATCCATGACTTCTTCATCTTGGTTCATTTTTTAAAAAAAAGGGGACTCCAACCACAGTCTCCCTCTTTTTCCAAAAATTGGGCCACACACACACCACTTCACTGGCATCAGTTGTCCCCCAGTTGCAAACTTAAAAAGTTGATTTGCATGAAGCACTATCAAAAATCCATCAGCCTTTCGTCTACCCAGGATGACACAGGGGTAAAAAAGTCCTTGTGGATCCATGACTTCTTCATCTTGATGAACCTTAGTCTGTCCACATTGTCACTGGACAGACGCGTGCGCTTATATGTCAGCACACACCGAGCAGCAGTGAAGACACATTCCGAGATAACGCTGGCTGCAGGACACAACAAGATCCCCAAGGCGTAAGTGGTGAGCTCAGACAATTTATCCAGATTGGAAGGCCAAAATGAGCAAGGCTCAAGTTGCACAGTAATAGCATCGATGTTCACTTGCAGATACTCCTATATCTATGTCTCCTCCTCTTTTTACTCGTGCAGCTCTTCTGTTTTCGCATGAGTATATGTACTTGTCATTGTTTCATGTGTTTGTGGTGTCTTGTGAGTTGTTTGTCACCTTTTGGACACCTTAGAAGGTGTTTTCTATGTGTTTTTATGTGTTTGTGTTTGACAGCCATTGTTTTCAATGAGGTTCGAATGGGTTTGTCGAACGTTCATCGGATGTTCGCCGTTCGATGAACCGAACCGAACTCGAACCCTAGAGGGGTGGCTCAACACTACTCACCAATACCATTATTATAATATAACAATGGATACAAGAGATTCATGCATAAATATTTTAATTGTAATATTTAAAAAAGAATAAAAAAATACAACAGAGACATTCCTATGAGGGATGAAGGCATGCATACAAACAATTAAATACTATAATATAGCCCATATTATTCATCATTTACAGGGAATTCAAATTTCTACAGCACACAATTTACAAATGAAGTGCAAATAGGTACAAACATACAACATACAAACAGTCCACCGTATTAAATTGTTATGCTGGTATTTTGAATATTTATACAAAAAGGAACCCCACATAATCATTGTATTTAAATACGGGTATAAAGGTATATCACACCAATAAATGCTGCTCTTGAATTAATTGTAGATGTTCAGGTGTAAAAAGTCGCAGCAATTGATTAGTAAAATACAGCTGCGATATGCAGAGTCAAAGGTTATTGGATCTCCCAAATAAATGCCAGCATCATGCAATTTTTACGTTCAGATCAAAGAATATATATCACACCAATAAATAATGTTGCAATTATTTTAAATAAATAGCAAATGATTTAAAAAGACGATTTGCAAATAGGCAAATTATTAAATATTCCAAATATCAGGTATACATATAAAACCGCATGTGATTAAGCATACGATTATAAAGACACATTGCATCAGCAAATGTTGCAGTTAATCCAAATACAAAACCCAATTATGAGAAAATTAGCATCAGTCAGTGCAATATACAAGTTGACAATATGTCTTCAAGTTTTCATTGATTATAACATGCTAATCTGCACAGTTTACAACATTTGTATTAAAGGCATTAAATAGGGAATGCTGAATTAAGTGCCCACACAATGTGTGGAGCAATAACGCAGTGAATCAAGTATACTGGGTTTTATACCTTTGTAGTAGCGACTGATTATAGTAGTTGTTAGAAGGAGCTGCAGCGTACACGTCCCTCCACCTCGACGATCATTTCGCTCCCAGGCTTCTTCCAGGAGGTGTGTCATGGTGGAGTAATACTAGCCTTATATAGTACGCTATGTTTCAAATAAGTGCCTAATGCTTATCAGCTGATATACCACGTCACAGCTTAAGATAGTGGTGAGTGGTTCCAGCATGCATCATTAGATCTGACATGCGCTTCTTAATTAAAAGGAGTGAGCCGCACGCTAATTTATTTGGAACACAAGCACTTGCTAGGCATCATTCTTAAAACATCTGAATTTGTGACGGGCGCATGCACTTGAAATGCAAAGAACTCTGCATATAGACAGACGGAGAGTCAATGGCACATGCACAGATATGTCAGACCTTCTCAAGGTGGAACTTGATGGCGACGCGCCATGTGCGCACAGCAAAAAAGAACCGAAGGTCGAACAACCCACGCATGCACTCGCCCTCTGCTGACAAAACATTAAGGTTACATAGGAATTAGCGGCGCATGCATGTGTAACGCAGAACTTATACAGAGATCAACAACAGCGCGCATTTAGCGCGCGTTAAACAGCTCTAAGATCTGCGAACAGACACATTCGCTCATCTATGGAATAACAAGTGGGAAAAAGAGAATACAACATATATAGATAGGAGAATCCAATTTACATATAAAAAATATGTCCTATAAAATGTTGAATACACTGTAAGTCCAGAAAAATACATCCAACAAATACTGAGCATGACTTTTTGAATACAAACAGTGTAGTTTTCTTCAAAATAATTCTTCAATATATCGCAGATGTAAATGGCAAGTAGATTATCAGATTATTAGCTCATCTCAACATGGTCCCCGTAGATGAGGAGATACTAAGGCTAGTGAAATAAACAAAAAAGGAAAAATTAAAATACATTATAAAGATTAAAATCATATCCCCAAACCCCTAAAAAAAACTTCAATTGATAACGTCATAATTCCGAAGAAAGTTACAGAAAAGCACTAAACCCCAAATTTTCATTCAATCCCAGTGGGGCAAGGGATTGCAGCCTATAGATCCATTTACTCTCGATCTGTGCAAGTCTCTTGCCTAGATCACCCCCACGTACACCCATAGATATCTGATCAATGGCACAAAATTTTAGACCCCTGGGATCACATTTGTGGAATTGGAAAAAATGTCTAAGTATTGTTTTTAAAGTAGAAATGTCCTCTATAGTCTTTGCATTCTCGATGTCGCGAATATGTTCGCGTACACGGATTTTAAATTCTCCGGTTGTAAGAGCAATGTAAATTTTCTTACATGGGCAAATGGCTTTGTAAATTACCCCCTTTGACGTGCAATTCAAGAATTTGCGAATCTGGAAAGTCTTTGTCCCATCTTGGTCCCAAAGGATTTGGTTTTCACTAAATTTTTACAAGCTTTGCAGAAGCCACACGGAAAGAGCCCATTAGGGGTTTTATGTAAATTAGTGGAAATCGATTGAGGTTCAAAATGGCTGTGAACCAAAATATCGCCCAGGTTGCGAGACCGTTTCGCAACTATGGACGGCTTTGAAGGTAAGACCTTCTTAAGAATTGGATCAGAAAGTAAGATGTTCCAATGTTTTTCAACCAGCGATCCAAATTGACTCCATTGAAAATTAAATGTCGTGATTATACATGTTACTTGTTGTTGGTTCTTCTCATTTGCTTTTTTGGATCCAAATAATAATTGGTCCTGTTCACATTTAGAGTCTTTTAGATATCCCTGTCTAATATATCTTCTGCTATAACCTCGTTCCTCAAAACGACAGGCCATGTCTTTAGCTTGGAATTCAAAATTATCTTCCTGAGAGCAAATATGTTTTACTCTCAGGAGTTGACCTCTAGGAATGCCACGTATGGTTGATCTGGGATGGGAAGAGGTAGCATGTAATAAAGTGTTGGTAGATGTTGGTTTACGGTACATGTCAGTAACTATTTCACCTGTTGACAAAATTTTAATTTGAATGTCCAAAAATTCAACACTTCTCCCAAATGTATGGGTCAATCTGATATTCAAATTGTTCTTATTTAAATCACAAATTAATGTCTCCAACTCGGTCTCAGTCCCATCCCAAATGAACCACACATCATCGATATATCTCATCCACTCTTGGACACGGTCAATCGATGATGCGAGTTCGCTTTGGAAAATCATGCATTCCCATTAGCCCAAAAATAAATTTGCATAAGAGGGGGCGCATGACGCCCTTATAGCCATACCCTGTTGTTGGAGATAGACACTCCCATCGAAGAGGAAGATATTGTGAGTGAGGACAAACTCTAACAAAACCAACAATAATTCAACTAAAGATTCCTCAATATTGCTGTTGCGTAGGTACCAGGCTGTAGCTGTGAGTCCATCTGTATGTTTAATAGATATATAAAGAGATTCTACATCTACTGTCACCATGACCATTCTCTCTTGTACATGAATCTGGTTAAGCCTTTGTAAGGCAGATGTAGTGTCCTTAATGAAAGATGGTAAAGTGGAAACAATAGGTTTGAGGAAATGGTCAATGGTGACAGAGATTATCTCACAAAAACCACCATTACCCAATATTATGGGTCTGCCTGGAGGGTCCAAAGGATTTTTATGATTTTTTTGTATTAAGTACAGTGTAGGGAGTCTAGGTTGTAATTTTTTAATAACATCCAAAAACATTTTTGGGAATTGTCCCTTCACTATACGCATGTTCAAGTATATCAATTAAATCTTTTTTATATTGTTGAGTAGGATTGGTTTGCAGTTTTTTATAGCAGTTTTGATCATTAAATAATCTCATAGCTTGTTTTACATAAAGGACTGTTGGCCAAATGGCCAAATTTCCACCCTTATCTGCAGGCTTTAATTCAGACAAAGCCTTTTTTTCATGTTTGTTAAGATTAGGGGCATGTTTAAAGTCATATTTCAAGGATTGAATTTCATCCATGACCATTCTAGTAAAAACGTCTACCGCAGGACATAGATTGAATGATGGAAAAGATGTAGCCTTATTGATCAAGTGCAGCGGAAAATTACTAACCTTATCATCCATATTTTCATCAGCAAGTGATTCTAGAGTCTCCAAGGCCTCTTATTCAATTGCTGTAGGAAACGGATCAGTTATGTCTGATTTGTAATGAAGACGATGGATAATAAGTTTCCTTGAGAAAAGATGTATATCTCTTACTGATGTAAATGTATCTATATTCAGTGAAGAGGAAAAAGTTAAACCCTTTTCAAGCATTTTCATTTGATTATCTGTTAAGACATGACTAGAGAGATTGATTACCTTTACATAGTCTTTGCCTTTTTTAGAATTTTTAGTGTGTGGAAAAAATAGCAGTAAAATTTTTTGGTTCTTTACTGCGAGCTCGTGTGTGTTGTGAGATATTACTGGAGTCGTCTAGATCACTGGATGACGCACAGCTATCAGACTGAATCATTGAAGAGTTAGGCGCTGTACTTTTTTTGTTACGTGTCTTTTGCCCAATGTTCTTGTAGTGCCATCTGAAGATTTTGTTGGCTTCATAATCGCTAACATCTCTTTGATACTATTTAGATTTATTTAGGCTAATTTCTTTCTCCCATTTGTCAAGATCATTATCTATTTCCGTTATATATTTTTCAAATTGATCAGCAGCTAATTCGCTTTTAAATTATTTCAGTAGCTTTTCTGCTTCTTTATCCACCTCATCGATGGACAAATGGCAGTTCTCGACAATGATCTGTATAAATTCCAATGAGCATGACTCTGAGGCTAATGCCCATCTTTTGATCAAATCTTCGTTTTTTAATGTGAAGGAAGGAAATAATTGAACTCGTAATCCCCTGGGAACAATTTTGCGGGACAAATATTTTTTCAATGAAATCTTATTACACCATATTATTGATTAGTATTTGATTCGCTGCGTTATTGCTCCACACATTGTGAGTGCACTTAATTCAGCATTCCCTATTTAATGCCTTTAATATAAATATTGTAAACTGTGCAGATTAGCATGTGATAATCAATGAAAACTTGAAGACATATTGTCAGCTTGTATATTGCACTCACTGCTGCTAAGCTATAGAAGGTTGAGTTTTTATACAACATACATTCTAATTATTAATTAGCCAACTTTCTACTGCTAATTTTCTCCTAATTGGGTTTTGTATTTGGATTAACTGCAACATTTGCTGATGCGATGTGTCTTTATAATCGTATGCTATAATCACATGCGGTTTTATATGTATACCTGATATTTGGAATATTTAATAATTTGCCTATTTGCACATTGTATTTTCAAATCATTTGCTGTTTATTTAAAATAATTGCAACATTATTTATTGGTGTGATATATATTCTTTGATCTGAATGTAATTTATTTGGGAGATCCAATAAACTTTGACTCTGCATATTGCAGCTGTATTTTACTAATCAATTTCTGCTACTGTTTACACCTGAACATCTACAATTAATTCAAGAGCAGCATTTATTGGTGTGATATACCTTTATACCCGTATTTAAATACAATGATTATGTGGTGTTCCTTTTTTGTATAAATATTCAAAATATCAGCATAACAATTTAATACGGTGGACTGTTTGTATGCCTATTTGCACTTCATTTGTAAATTGTGTGCTGTAGAAATTTGAATTCCATGTAAATGATGAATAATATGGGCTATATTATAGTATTTAATTGTTTGTATGCATGCCTTCATCCCTCATAGGAATGTCTCTGTTTGCTGTATTTTTTGATTCTTTTTGAAATATTACAATTAAAATATTTATGCATGAATCTCTTGTATCCATTGTTTTATTATAATAATGGTATTGGTGAGTAAACAATTAAGATTTTCACTTAATTTGTTGAAATCAGCTTTCCTAAAATTGCAGGTTTTTGCATTTCCCCTTTGAAATGTTCTATTGAATATTACTTTGATGCTTACCATATTATGATTGCTGGTGCCCAAGTGCTCCTGGACCTGTAACTCTGAAATTGTATCTGGTCTACTTGACATGACCAGATCTAGCAAATTATCTCCCCTTGTTGATTTATCTACCATCAGAGAGAGGTAATTGTTTTGAATAGTAGATAAGAACATACAGCTTTTAGCACAACCAGAAGATTTTATATCCCACTGAATGTCTGGATAGTTGAAATCCCCCATAATAAGGACCCAATTATTATTATAATAATAATAATATTAATAATAATAATAATATTAGCTGCCTTTTTAATTTACTGCAGCATTTTATCCTCTGCCTGTTCAGGTATGTTAGGAGGCCTATAGCAAACTCCAAATAGCATTTTTCCATTATTTCCCTCCCCATGTATATTTACCCATACTGACGCTACATTGTTGCAACTCCCCCCAATGTCATCATTGTGCAAATAGGCATACAAACAGTCCACAGTATTAAATTGTTATGCTGATATTTTGAACATACACACCAACACCTTTTTTTTAATTCATGTCCTTCCTGAATGTAGTATAACCCTCTACATTTGTCACCCAGTCATGGCTCTCATCCAGCCAGATTTCCGTAATACCCACCACATCATAATCCATGGTTGACATAAGAATCTCCAATTCATTCATATTGTTTGCAAGACTTCTTGCATTTACCAGTAGACATTTAATACTATTAATGCATTCCTTACTCCTAGCCTCCCTACTTTCCTTGCATGTCTCAGCCCCCTTAATCCATCATTGACCCCTTCAGTCTCACTATCTCTATCTGCTCTATCTATCCCCATTTTTGCTCCACTACTCTCCCTCCCCCCCAGATCCTAGTTTAAAAGCTCCTCCATTTCTCTGACCATTTTCTCCCCAGCACAGCTGCATCCTTCCCTACCATAGAGCCTGCAGCCAACTGAGAAGTCAGCCCAGTTCTCCATGAACCCAAACCCTTCCTTACTGCACCAATTTCTAAGCCACATATTTATCTCCCTAAGCTCCCGCTGTCTTTCTAGTGACGCTTGTGTGGTGCCCCTGAGGCTCCAGTCGCTACAGAGTATTGCACCTTTATTTAAGGTTTGATATTCGCCTCGGGTAAGGAGGGGGTTAATCACCGGTGTTCCACATTCACACTTTACTTTCAGCTTAGGAACCTTTTAATGGGGGGGTAGCTCAACGCAGGCAGGGGAGTGGCCATCATGAGCCATGGGACTTCCCCGGTCACTGAAGCCAGCCACCTGGGTGGTGGGTTCCACTTGGGGTAGAAGTAAGAGCCAACTCACACAATCTTCAGTCAGTCTACCCGGGACACCAGTTCTGGGGCACTACACCATCACCTCTCTTCTCTTCACGGGGCCTGCGCCTTGGAGCGGAGCGCTTAGCCCAGGCTCCTCACGGCTGGAAGGGCAACTCTGACAAAGGACTTTCTTCTTTCAAACACCGTTGACTGCTTCTAATGTATTCGAGGTCGATGGGGCACATCACAGCGAGTGACCAGTACTACCCGGGTGAGCGACACAAAGAGTGAGTACAAGAGTGAGTAGAGAAACCTGGAACCGCAGCATCTGACTCAGAATCTTATTACTGGTGCCGCCCTGCACCTTGGTGCCAAAGGCCATCGCCATCACTACTCCCCTCATCATCCTTCCGTGGTTAATAAAAACCAAATATATTCCCATCTCACTTGTTTATTTTCACCAGGTACACCAACTGCAGAAAATTTAGAAATAAATATTTCTCACATGCAAAAACAAAACAAAAAAAAATTAGTGACCAATATAGCCACCTTTCTTTATGATGACACTCAACAGCCTACCATCCATAGATTCTGTCAGTTGCTTGATCTGTTTATGATCAACATTGCGTGCAGCAGCCACCACAGCCTCCCAGACACTGTCCCGAGAGGTGTACTGTTTTCCCTCCCTGTCGATCTCACATTTTATGAGTGACCACAGGTTATCTATGGGGTTCAGTTCAGGTGAACAAGGGGGCCATGTAATTATTTTTTCATCTTTAAGACCTTTACTGGCCAGCCACGCTGTGGAGTAGTTGGATACATGTGATGGAGCATTGTCCTGCATAAAAATCATGTTTTTCTTGAACGATACCGACTTCTTCCTCTACAACTGCTTGAAGAAATTGTCTTCTAGAAACAGGCAGTAGGTCTGTGAGTTGAGCTTCACTCCATCCTCAACCCGAAAAGGTCCCACAAGTTCATCTTTGATGATACCAGCCCATACCAGTACACCACCTCCGCCTTGCTGGCGACTGAGTCGGAGTGGAGCTCTCTACCCTTTACTGATCCTTCCTCTGGCCCATCCATCTAGCCCATCAAGAGTCACTCTCATTTCATCAGTCCATAAAACCTTTGAAAAATCAGTCTTAAGATATTTCTTGGCCCAGTCTTGATGTTTTATCTTATGTTTCTTGTTCAAAGGTGGTGGTTTTTCAACCTTCCTTACCTTGGCCATGTCCCTAAGTATGGCACACTTTGTGCTTTTTGATACTCCAGTAACGTTGCAGCTCTAAAATATGGAAAAACTGGTGGCAAATGGCTTCATTTTCCTCAATTCATGGGCAGTTATTTTTGCGCCTTTTTTGCCCATCACGCTTCTTGCGACCCTGTTGGCTATTTGCTATGAAACGCTTGATTGTTCTGTGATCACGCTTCAAAAGTTTGGCAATTTCAAGACTGCTACATCCCTCTGCAAGACATCTCACAATTTTGGACTTTTCAGAACCCGTCAAATATCTCTTCTGACCCATTTTGCCAAAGGAAAGGAAGTTGCCTAATAATTAAGCACACCTTATATAGGGTTTTGATGTCATTACACCACACTGCTCCTCATTACAGAGATGCATATCACCTGATTTACTTAATTGGTAGTTGGCTCTCAAGCCTATACAGCTTGGAGTAGGACAACATGTATAAAAAGTATCATGTGATCAATATACTCATTTGCTTAATAATTTTGCACACAGTGTACAGAAAAGCTTGGATTCTGCACTTATAAAAGTAACTGCAGTTTTCTCCTACATTATTTTAAGCTCCACATAGAAACCTGTAGAGGAAAAAAAAAAAGCACCAAAACCGCACAGTTAGACAACATATTTTCATGGAATCACATCCATTTTGTTTGGACATTTAAATGTAGCGCCCCTGAATATGTCAGGGTGCTACAGGGAACTGAATCCTTTCCCTAGAGTGCAGGGCCTACCCCCCATGGTTCCAGGTACCTAAGGAAACCGGTGTCATCTCCATCAGCACCACAAATTCCAACCAACACCTCACATCATGACCTGTCAGACACACCAGTGGGTTAGTCTAGCTGGAACAGGGCCACCCACCTAGGGGTCAGGCAGACTGGTGGGAGGTAGGAAGAGAGAGTTCAGTGGCAGCCCTCAAAGAGTGAGAAGCTGAAGTGTTAGCTGCCTGGGAGCTAGGAAACGAGAGGTTGGGTCGCAGACAGTGGTCCGGGACAAGAGGAGTCGGTGACCGGGTGCAGGGACGTCGGTCTGGTGTGCAACAGATGCATAATCAGAGAGACTGCAGGCACCAAAGAGGGGTTGACAGAGCTGACTGGTACCGAGCACGACGGGGTACAGGACCCTAGGTCAGGAGCCGATTCAACGTCCTCGCAAATAACCTGCAGAGGAAGGGGGCCTTCAAGGACCTTCCCAGAGGTCAGAGACTGAGGGCATCAGCACAACGCAGGGGACAGGGTTTTACAAATAAAGCAACTCACTGAAGTCCCAAGTGCAAGCCCTTAGGAGCAAGACTTCACTTTAAAACAGAAGAACTGGACCTTACAGCTTCAAGCTATAGGCACCCACACAGACACAAAACAGTGCACGGAGGCAGGTTTCGAATCACTAAGTGACACCGGTGGGACCAAGTACTTGGATGGGCTCTCCGAAGCGGCAGCAGCGGCACACAGAGACTGGTTTACCTACAGCTTGTGAGTCTACTTTATAAACCTCATCCAAGACCACGACTACCCACAGTGAGTACCCTGATCCCTGCATACTGTCCTCCCAAATCTACCAACCCCCAGAGTCCGAGGCCTTCCCTACCTGCGGAGGGACTGACACCTTGCTGCTCCACACCATCTGCCCCGGTACTCCCTTCAGCAGCGGCGGTACTCCCATTACCGCAACCCGCAGGTGGTGCCACGAGCATCTCCCTTGTAAATAACCCCTTCTCAAGTTTTGAGTGCTCGACGAGCCCGGTCCGGACCACCCCATATCCGAGCACCCCAGTCGATGCCGGGGCGGCACATGCACACAGCAGAATTTAAATGCAAAAAAGCAGCAGAAAAACACAAAATTTATGCTACATGTGAACACAGACTAAATGTCCAAGCAAAGTGGATGAGACGTAATGAAATTTCTGCCCCTTTTGCGTCTAAAGACGCTGCTGAACTCTGCCGATTTGAGTGTTTTTTTTTTCTTTATTAGCTTCAGGATTGAGATCTGAAACAAACGTATCAAATACGGGGGACAATGCATAAAAAATACTGCTAACATGCAATAATCAGAGAAGATTGTTATTGTGCTCGTGGTGCGAACACCTGCAGAAAAAACGCAGCATTTATGATACCTGTGATCACTGTGTTGCTCGGGTTGTTACGATTACAGGGACACCAAATATGTCCATGTTATTTGATGATTTGGGATGTTTATTAATTTTATAAAAAAAAGCGCAATCAAAATTACATTGTTATTAGGGATGAGCGAATGTATTCACCACTATTCGGTATCCGACGAATAATGAGGTATTTGAAGAATTCGCTATCCGACGGCTAATTTGGTATTTGCTCCGATACTTTCATTTTTATTTTTGACTTCCTGTAAAAACATTAAAATTAATACATCTAGTTATCAAACACTTTATAATAGGACATATTATATATGTTCACAATTCTGTTCATGTTGGAGGGCATAGCTTATTGATAACAGTTCTTTTAAGGAATAGATATTAAAGTATCCGTATTGAATATACATAAAGGCTGACATAGTGTGATAAATACCATACTGGATCGTTCCAGATACTGTAAGCAGATTACACCATGTAACATGCGTCCAGCAAAATCACCCTATATGGTTTGGACAACTGCCATATAAATGACAGGACACGGAGGGAGGGGGAGGCTGCTTCTCACTCTCGCACATGTCAGGCTACTGAGAGCCTGTTTCTTTGATCCAGCTCATTCACCCAAGACGAAGCAAGACATGTGTTACTAACCGGCGCCGCCATAGCTGCAAGTAGCCTGCTGCGGTCCCTGTTGTGCCCAGGCGCCGGCTGCCATTCTTGGCCGTGCCTCGGATCGTCCAGTTGACTGCTTCTTCCACCACGTCTAAGTGTGGAGAGGCGGCTAGTACGCTTGGGCGCGCCAATTTACCCCAGCCATAGTCTACGCCCGGTGTTTTGCCTAGTGAGCATGCTCAGCCTGATTGTGTTATTTCTGAGACTAAGTCCTCAGTTCAGGCTACTGAGCATGCTCCCACAATTAATCCTAACAGCCTCTTTGCACAGGTACTTGGACTTCGTGCTGTGTCTAAGTTCTGGGATGTGCCTACTGAGCATGCTCAAGCAGATAGTCTGCTTTCTGAGTCTGTTGCTCAGGCTACTGAGCATGCTCAGACACTTAGTGCTTCAGAGGCTAGGTCCGGTAAGGACCTCACTGAGCATGTCCATGAGGTGGCAGGCCCTGATAGGGCAGAGGGTGTCAGGTGTCCTGATGACGTGGCTCAGGACTGGCTCGCAGAGACCCGCCCTTATGATCTGGCACCTCACTATTGGTCGTCAGACGATGACTGGTGAAGTGTTTGGGGCGTGGCTGCCATGAGGTCATCTATGACGTGGCGGTTCCGGATTGGCCGCTGGTGACGTCACTGATGACATGGCACTCTGCTATTGGATCTTGGTGGTTCCACCTTGGGTTTGGGGTGGACCCAGGTTATAAAAGGGGCTGGAGACAACATGGAGGTGCGCAGTCTTCACTCATATTCACTTAGAATTTATGGTGGCATAAGCTTTGTTGGAAGCGGTAGGTAGGGCTAGGCGAACGGTGCCTGTCACGCCAAGATTCGTGGCTCAGCACATCAGGGTCAGGCGCCGTGCTTCCTTGCTGCCGTTCCAGTTGTGTTATTGCAGTCCAGTGGTGTTAAATGGACTGCGGCTGCTGCGTTACTTGTCCGGTTGTGCCCTCTACGCACACGGACAGCATACCTGCTGCGTCACCTGTCCAAGAGTGCCCTCTACACATACGGACAGCGTACCTACTGTGCCACCTGTCCGGTTGTGTCCTCTACGCGCACAGACAGTGCACCCTAGAACCCATGTGAAGTTAACAGGGTGTTCCTGGATTGGGTGTGTGAACCCTATTATCCTCCTCGGCTTCCCAGTCAAATGCTACTGGTGTGACTACCTGGTCTGACGTGTCCTTTACACACGTGGCCAGTCGAGTGGTGACCAGAAACGCTAATCGGAGGACCGCTCGGCCTGATGTGTCTTACACACGCGGCAGACAGGGCGCTGTCGCAGCGGTTCTCTCGGTCAACGCTAACTGGTTACCATCTGGCCTGACGTGTTCCCTACACACGTGGTCGGAGTAGCGTCCGCTCTACCGAAACGCTAACTGGGTTTTCATCCGGTCTGACGTGTCCCTACACACGTGACCGGTTCCTTGAGTTATCTCAGAGCCTTCCAGCTCTATAGTCTCCGCCTAACCCACAGGGTGCCAGCAGCTCCATTACCATCTGGAGCACGGTGGGCCCCGACTGGCGATTGCGATATATACCCCTGGTCCTAATCTGCCGGTCTCCCCATAACATGTCTGTCAGGTCTCCAGCATGATTCCATTCAGGATCCAAGAAAAGATGGATGAAGATTTTTTATTGATTAGTATGGACTAATTATTAACTTTTTACGTAAGCAAGCAAGAATATTATTTTTCCTTTCTGTAACTGAATTTGAAAACCATTTTATTAGATATAAAATACATTTATTTTTTACACATTTTGAAGTCCATCTTTCATGCGCTTATCAAGTATTTGAAGAAAAATATATTTAAGGGTATATTTTTAACATTTTGGCGGGCCAGCTATTCGTGTTTTTTAATTTTTGTACTTTATTCTTTCACTTTGCACAACGGGGGACACAAGTAATGAATATCTCTTGCAAAGTGTCAGGGAATTGACAATTTATAAATCATGCGGGACCTAGAAAATACGGATAAGTCAAGTCGCATGAATGTTTTTTTTAAATGAACTGTAAAAAGTTTTCAAACCACAGATTATCCTTTGACGTGTTTTTGGAGGAGAAAGAATAAGTCAGTCCATAAGACATACTACAAGTGCTGATTATAAGACAAGGTAAGACAATGAATTTAAATTCTTTTTCTGAACAAAGTAAGCATTTAGAGAAGTCTAGTTTAGCGAATTTATGGTTAGACTTGTATGCTGAGTGTGAAATGGCAAATTCACGAATAAATTCTAAGGTATTTTTTAACAAAGAGAAAGAGAAGCTTAGAAAATTATTGCATCTAGTTCAGGGATTCCATAAGTCAGTGTTAGAGAAATTCAAAGACTGCTTACAACCTGAAATGTCAGTAAGTGATATTGTGAATTCTGACTGTAATGTTGCTAATAAAGATGGCCGCAGACATGTGCTGTCAATTGAAGGTGACTTTCAGGACACCGGAAAAGAAGCACAAAATGACATAGAGAAGCCAGAAGGGGGAGGATCAGAGTAGGAGACGTGCAAAAAGTTGTCAGAGGAGGACATGTGCAGAGAGGAGAAAATGGCGGAGATCAGTTTCAAAAAAAAAAACAGGATATATTAGGAATTAGACTTCGAAAAAATCTTTTGGATTTATGCAAATTAATTCCTGTGTATAATGCCAAAATACATGTGTGCAGAAATTCAGAAATATTTGAAAGTTTTGTTGAAAAGCTAAATTTAACCAATAGTAAGAAGACTCAGATATTCCATATGTGGATACCCCAATATTTTTTCAGACAGCTGGCATTAAAAAGTCTTTTGACAATAGACATTTGATTGTTCAAATGATGATCATATCACAAGGCTGAGAAATCTCATCTTCTGTGAAAGGAATGAAGCGAGTCCAAATTATGAAATGTTGAAGGAATTACAAATTGAACAGAATGAAAGTACGTTCTCTTTTATGTCCGTTTTTGAACGTTTATATAGGATGGTCATTCCAAATGTGAGACCGAAAGCAATGGTACATTTGTTGGTCAAGAAATTTAATTTCCTTGATGATACAACCTGTACTATGGCATTAAAGAAAAAGTCCCTATTCGAATGTACGACATTTATTGATTTTGTTAGATATCACCAAAAGCAATCAAAACAGAAATTAATTAATTCTGTGAAACCAAAAAAAGAAAAATTGTGTGAAAAATCAACATTGTCTCCTAGATCCAAATATTCCTGTGACAAAATGTATGAAATTCGTAGGAAATTGCATGTAAATTACAAATCATACAATCCATCACAATTATTATCTTCACAGAAAAAACCCTCGCTTTCCTTGTCTCCTTCAATAAAAGAAAAAATTGTCACAAAATCTGATACTGATGATCTCAGATAAATTATTTTTAAAAGCTTTGAAAGACAGAATCGGGTGTCTTGTGCAAATCCTCTCCCCTTGTCATTATTGAGGAAAATGTCATCCAGAGAATTTGACATCCAGCGACAGCTGGGTGGTCCTTCGGAGAGAGACATTCTTTCTCATTTAAGGAAAAAAATTGAGTTACAAAATAATTTCAGAGATTCCAAAAGTTTAAAAATGACTATAATAGATCAAATCTTTGAAGAAAAATAGAGGTTTGGTTGGCAGCTGGATAAAGCCGATTTCTGGATAAATTAATTTTGTTATTTGATATTTATTATTATTCATATACAGTGTATCCATATAATATATACCTTCTATAGATTTATCTATATAGTATATTTAAAAGTAGTGATAGTAAAATCAAAGTTATATTTTCATTTAGTTAAATGATAGTTTAATTTTATAAATAAATAATTTGATCTCTGTATATGAATAATAATATTTAAAATTTAATAAGAGAAAGTAACTTATTTTAAGTGTTTCATTTTTATCATAAATATGATAATAATGTTATTCTTTTATTTCCCTCAGAATTTATCAGTAAAGCAGATTGATGAAGTATTAAAATTTTATTTATAAATTTGTTCTTATCCTCAATCAGGTAACATATATCTTATTGTGTAAGGCTAATCGCGAAAGCATGCTTAATAATAACAATAATAATAATAATTATTATTTTCTCAGGTATCAATTGCCAGAGGACCATTAGTTTTAACATTTCCTTTAGGAATATGAATATATATATATATATATATATATATATATATATATATATATATATATATATATATATATATATATATATATATATATATATATATATCTTCCTTAGTGCTATTAGAAATGTAATCTGAGTCTGGAGTGGAATGCTTAAACTTGCTTGCCTTGTTGTTGGAATGTTTTTTGTATTTAACCAAAAAGCATTTGACTTTGAATACTGAGCTAATAAAAAAGGTGACTGTCCTGTTAGTGGCCAAACGTACAGTATGAGATTATCAAAGGTACCTGTTATTCATGAGTATATGGGATAAATAAAATGTAATTCAAGAAGTACTTCATATTAGTATCATATTTTTGAAATGCGCATAGAAAAATTGAAAATGAAAAAGGGATATGTGTCTGTCAATATTTTCTATGTGGATGTATCATAGTTTTTAAGGTTGAAGGGAGACTCTAAGTCCATCTAGTTCAACCCGTAGCCTAACATGTTGATCCAGAGGAAGGCAAAAAATATATATGTATATATATATATATATATATATATATATATATACATATATATATATATATATATATATATATATGTATATGTTAAAGAACCGTGACAGTCTTGTGTACATAGATGTGTGTATGAATGATTGACTGTCTGAGCAGCTGCTGACGTCAATTACTTGTCCAAAGTCTTTGAAGCTTCCAAAGAAAAAAAAGGAAACATTTTTTTTTTACTCCAAGGTTAATATATATTTATATATATATATATATATATATATATATATATATATATATATATATATAAATATAAATATTATTTAGAATAAATAAGTTATAGTACATGAGTATAAATAATGAAGGAATTTATACAGAATATATCTTATTCATAGACATATTTCTTTACTATATTGTGTCAGGACCCATATCAAAGGTTTAATTTGAAGAATCATATTTTAGAATAAGTATTTTTAATGTTTTGACTTTTATATAGTTTTGTGTTACTTATTTTATTGATACACAGATTGGTAATCATTTTCTTTTCAAATATGGAAGTAATATTTATAATATGGTCTTGAAGATATACAACATAAATTTTAATTTAATCTTGACATTAATTTTTATAACATCATATTTCATGATATTAAAAGGAAAAGGTTGGGTTTATAATTACATATTTATATTTGATTAATATATTTGTCTACACAATACTTTAATAGTCAATATTAATCAGGTACAAAGATAAAAATTGTGAATAAAAAAAAATATATTTGAAGTATGGTAATCACAATGCATTTATATACTAAAGAAGAGTATTATCAGCAAGGTTACATGACTTAATTATTTTTATAGGTTAATGATATGACAGGTATGGAAATCATACAAGATATTGGTAATATTAAGGTTATGTGTTATTAAGGACATAAGTATTATATACATAGAAGGTCTTATTTTTATTCCAACTTTTATCTTTTATTTTTTCCGATTTTCATTTTCCTTTTTATTCTTATTTTTTTATTGATTATTTTTAAGCAATATTTTAATTTTTTATCAAAATTTTAATTCTACAATTTTTATTTTTCCTTCTAATTTTTAATATCTCAATTGAGAAAACATTTCAATATTTAGTTAAGTAATATCTAATATAAGAATATTACTTTATTAAATATTAATTATATTAAAAGGGAAAGTTCCAATTTTTGGAAGAAAAGAACACTTCATTAATTAATATATTCAATTATTTACTTCCTAGTAATACATTATTCTAATCTTAGTATGTTAACGCAATAAGGGTGAAATATTGGTTATAGTTACACAGTTTCTTATATAGTAGGTTATTTAATAAATAATAGAGTTGAGCGCGGTTTGTGGTTCGCCAGTTCGCTGTTCGAGTGATTTTGGGGGGTGTTCTAGTTAGAACTCGAACTCGAGCTTTTTGCTAAAAGCTCGACAGTTCGAGTTATGTTCGAGAACGGTTCTATCAGCGAAAGCGTGGCTTTTTACAGCTACAGTGTGCAGGGAGCCATCGCTGGCAGCCTGCGGTAAGCTGGTAACCAAGATAAACATCAGGTATCCAAGCAAAGCGCTTTGGCTAGTAACCCGATATTTACCCTGGTTACATGTGCAGGGAGCAGACACTTCCCCGCTCAGCTCGCTCCGCCCCCTCCTGCACGCGGCATGTACACACACACACACACACACACTCTCACCTGTCCCCAGCCATGCAGTCCACGACACTGACGTCCTCAGCGCCACATGGCCCCGCTAGGCTCCACCGACTTTGCACTCCGCCGCCTGCACACATGGCCCCGCTAGGCTCCGTCCACCTGGCACTCTGCACACATTACCCCGCTAGGCTCCGCCCACCTGGCACTCTGCACACATTACCCCGCTAGGCTCCGCCCACCTGGCACTCTGCACACATGGCCCTGCTAGGCTCCGCCCACCTGGCACTCTGCACACATGGCCCCGCTAGGCTCCACCCACCTGGCACTCTGCACACATGGCCCCGCTAGGCTCCGCCCACCTGGCACTCTGCAAACATTACTTCGCTAGGCTCCGCCCACCTGGCACTCTGCACACGTGGCCCCGCTAGGCTCCGCCCACCTGGCACTCTGCACACATTACCCCCGCTAGGCTCCACCCACCTGGCACTCTGCACACACTACCCCCGCTAGGCTCCACCCACCTGGCACTCTGCACAAAAAGCCCCACTAGGCTCCACCCACCTGGAACTCTGCACAAAGGGCCCCGCTAGGCTCCGCCCACCTGGCACTCTGCACACATTACCCCGCTAGGCTCCACCCACCTGGCACTCTGCACACATTACCCCGCTAGGCTCCGCCCACCTGGCACACTGCACACATGGCCCTGCTAGGCTCCACCCACCTGGCACTCTGCACACATGGCCCCGCTAGGCTCCACCCACCTGGCACTCTGCAAACATTACCCCGCTAGGCTCCGCCCACCTGGCACTCTGCACACGTGGCCCCACTAGGCTCCGCCCACCTGGCACTCTGCACACATTACCCCCGCTAGGCTCCACCCACCTGGCACTCTGCACACACTACCCCCACTAGGCTCCACCCACCTGGCACTCTGCACAAAAAGCCCCGCTAGGCTCCACCCACCTGGAACTCTGCACAAAGGGCCCCGCTAGGCTCCGCCCACCTGGCACTCTGCACACATTACCCCGCTAGGCTCCGTCCACCTGGCACTCTTCACACATGGCACAGCTAGGCTCCCCCACCTGGCACTCTGCACACATGGCCACGCTAGGCTCCGCCCACCTAGCACTCTGCACACATTACTCCGCTAGGCTCTGCCCATCCTCACACTCCACACGCATTACCCCGTTCGGCTTACCTGCGGTGATGAAGTCCCGCCCTCCCGACCTCAGCGCTGACACTGTCTTCCATGGCCGCCGCTTCACATCTCTCACTGCGGCCCGAGACTGTCACTAGCGATGACGTCACAGGCTCTCGCGATACTTGGCTGTGAAGGTCATTGAAGTCAGTGACAGGTCTGCTGTCAGCAGTGCAGGAGATTATCACCGCAGGTAATGTACCTGGCTGACAGCAGCACTTGTCATGCCCTGCAGTGACCTGGGCTGACCTATTGATGTTAGCTCAGGTCACTGCATTGCTCTCCCAGCCAATGGGGAACATTCTGTTCTTCATTGGCTGGGACAGTGACTATGGTATGGATCGTCATGGTAACCGCTTGGATTACAGCAGACCTGGATTTGTTTTTCTTTCTAATAAATTGGTGAAAGAGGGAATGTTTTGGGCAGTGTTTTTTCAAATATAAATGTGTTTGTCGTCTATTTTTTTTTTTTATTACTGACTGGGTTGGTGATGTTGGGTATCTGATAGACGCGTGACATCACGAACCCCAGGGCTTGATGCCAGGTGACATTACACATCTGGTACTAACCCCATATATTACCCCGTTTGCCACCGCACCAGGGCACGAGATGAGCTGGGGCGAAGCACCAGGATTGGCGCATCTAATGGATGCGCCACTTCTGGGACGGCTGCGGCCTGCTATTTTTAGGCTGGGGAGAGTCCAACCATGGACCTCCCTAGTCTGAGAATATCAGACCGCAGCTGTCTGCTTTACCTTGGCTGGTGGTCCAATTTTGGGGGGGGACCACTACGTGTTTTTTTTTTTTTAATTATTTAATTTAAAATAACAGCGTGGGGTGCCCTCAGTTTTGGATTACCAGCCAAGGTGAAGCTGCCAATTGTGGTCTGCAGGCTGCAGCCATCTGCTTTACCCTAGCTGGCTACAAAAATAAGGGGAACCCCACGTCATTTTTTTTAAAATTTATTGTTTTATTTTGGTAAATACAAGACTAAGCACCCCTTAGTGCCACATGAAAGGCACCAAAGGGTGCAAAATTACAAAATGCAGGAGAGTGGGACATTGTGTCTTTCTGCCATTATAATGACAGAAAAGACTGATATGAAGTGTACAAGCACAAGAAAATCACCAGAGCTCTCTACGCTGTGAAAAGCAGTAGAAAATGGCACTGGAGTGAATATGTGACCGCCTCATGTAGGTTGAAGCTATGGATCCTGGGTAAATTTATGTATTTTCCCTCCTTCAGTTTTTTGGCAGTACGCCAAAAAAACGGAAGGCACACGGATGACAAACGGATGACATACGGACCGTATACGTGTCACGCTCCCGATGCCTCGGCACCGCTCCTTACCCACTGATCCGGTCGCACCATTCCGGCACCACTCCTTACCCACTGATCTGGTCGCACCTGCACGACACTGCTCCTTACCCACTGATCCGGTCCACGTGTCCACCGGTCACGGCTGCCGCTCCCGCTCATGCTTTCCTGTGTCCTGTCCCCAGTCTCATGTGTCTGACTCATGCTTCTGTATAGGGTCGGGCCGCGCCCATTCACCTGGTCTTATGGGCCCAGCACTGCTGCAGCAGGATATGACATGAGGCTGTGCTGGGTATATAAGACTGGCCTTGCCATGTGGGCGGGGCCTGATCAACGTGTCTTGTAAGCCTTGTCTTGAAAGCTAGGTGCTCAGGTCCCTCTTGTGCCGTGTCCTGTGATCAATACTATTGCCTGACATTCCTACCCGGCACTTGTGCCGGATTCCTGCACTGTCTCCAGGAACTCTGAATCCCCAGTGACTGTTCTACCCATCCCCTGTGGGACGCAGTCCCTGCCACACTAGTGCTCCGGCTAACGTGCACCCAGGCCTCTGGTGGGGTGCACGGCCCAGTGGATCCATCACCCAGACCTAACAATACGGAACGGAAACGGATGCCACACGAAAAAAAGACCGTTTTTGCGGACCGCAAAAACGGATCGGTCGTGTGAATGTAGCCTTATTCTAATCTGCCGTTTATAAACAGCAGGCAGAAATAAATGAATAGCGCCCCCCCAGCGTCAGAAAATCTCTGGGGTTTTAGGGGTAGCTGAGACCCTGGAGATCATAATTCAGGTCGGTTTTTCCGGTCCCCGCTCACGTGATCACCGGTATACACCGTATACCAGTGATCATGTTACAGTAAATGACAGCGCCGGTAAAAAAATTATTTATCTCCCATCTGGCATTAACAAACATGTCAGATGGGAGATAAATCTCCTCCCCGGTCCCCCGGTGTGGCAAAAGTGCCCCCCCCCGACCCCCTCCCAAAAATCCAAGATGGGCACGCGCACAGCAGCGCGCCGGCCGCATTCACCCTACTCCTCTGTTTTCTGTCACATGTGCCATGACACATGCGACAGAAAACTCCTCCCCAGGCCCTGCCAGGTCACCCCCTATAACCCCACCGGTGTTCCCCGGTGTTTCACGGTACCTGTGCAGCGTTGATCCCCCGCGGCCCCCTCCTTCACAATAGACGCTGCCGCATGCACAGAACGGCTGTCAGCTCAACTTACTGTGTTCAGACACAGTGAGTGGCGGTAACCATGCATCTGTAAGCTACTGCAATGCCCTGCTCATGAGGTAAGGAACATACTTGATCAGGAGAGCTATACTACATTTACAAATGGAGGGATTTGCTATTTCTGTTGACCTGCTGAACGACTGACTACCAAACATGAGAGTCCGTTATACGCCACAAGAAAACATGTCTAAATAGCGAGCTTTGTTTAGTATTCATTCAGCTGGATAACTGGACTTAAAGGGGTATTCCATCTCCAAGATCCTATCCCCAATATATAGTACAGTCATGGCCAAAAGTTTTGAGAATGACACCAAAATTATATTTTCACATGATCTGTTGCCCTCTGGTTTTTAATTGTGTTTGTCTGATGTTTACATCACATACAGAAATATAATTGCAATCATATTATGAGTACCAAAAGGTTATATTGACAGAATGAGTTAATGCAGCAAGTCAATATTTGCAGTGTTGACCCTTCTTCTTCAGGACCTCTGCAATTCTCCCTGGCGTGCTCTCAATCAACTTCTGGATCAAATCCTGACTGATAGCTGTCTATTCTTGCATAAGCAATGCTTGCATTTTGCCACTATTTGTTGGTTTTTGTTTGTCCACCCGTCTCTTGATGATTGCCCACAAGTTCTCAATGGGATCAAGATCTGGGGAGTTTCCAGGCCATGGACCCAAAATCTCTATCTTTTGTTCCATGAGTCATTTATTGATCACCTTTGCTTTATGGCAAGGTGCTCCATAATACTGGAAAAGGCATTGTTGGGCGCCAAACTGCTCTTTGACAGTTGGGAGAAGTTGCTCTTGGAGGACATTCTGGTACCATGCTTTATTCTTGGCTGTGTTTTTAGGCAAGACTGAGTGAGCCGATTCCCTTGGCTGAGAAGCAACCCCACACATGAATCGTTTCAGGATGCTTAACAGTTGGCATGAGACAAGACTGGTGGTAGCGCTCACCTCTTCTTCTACTAATAAGCTGTTTTCCAGAAGTCCCAAACAATCGAAAAGGGGATTCATCTGAGAAAATGACTTTACCCCAGTCCTCAGCAATCCACTCCCTGTATCTTTTGCAGAATATCAGTCGGTCCCTGATGTTTTTTCTTGAGAGAAGTGGCTTCTTTGCTGCCCTCCTTGAAACCAGGCCTTGCTCAAGCAGTCTCCGCCTCACAGTGCATGCAGAAGCACTCACACCTGCTGCCATTGCTGAGCTAGCTCGGCACTGCTGGTAGTCCGATCCCGCAGCTGAAACAGTTTTAAGATACGGTCCTGGCATTTGCTGGTCCTTCTTGGGCGCCCTGTAGCCTTTTTGTCAACAATGGAAGCTCTCTCCTTGAAGTTCTTGATGATGCGCTAGATTGTTGACTGAGGTGCAATCTTTGTAGCTGCGATACTCTTCCCTGTTAGGCCATTTTTGTGCAGAGCAATGATGGCTGCACGTGTTTCTTTAGAGATAACCATGGTTAATTGAAGAGAAACAATGATACCAAGCACCAGCCTCCTTTTAAAGTGTCCAGTGGTGTCATTCTTATTTAATCATGACTGATTGATCGCCAGCCCTGTCCTCATCAGCACCCACACCTGTATTATTGGAACAATCACTAAAACAATGTTAGCAGCTCCTTTTAAGGCAGGAATGCAATGATGTTGAAATGTGTTTTGGGGGTTAAAGTTCATTTTCTTAGCCAATATTGACTTTGCAAGTAATTGCTGTTAAGCTGATCACTCTTTATGACATTCTGGAGTATATGCAAATTGCCATTAGAAAAACTGAAGTAGACTTTGTAACAATTAATATTTGTAGCATTCTCAAAACTTTTGGCCATGACTGTAGGTGGAATGGCAATAATATCAGCAAATACCAATATTTGGAAATGTAGAATAGTTCTCCTGATTAGGCATTCCCTTACCTCATGAGCAGGACATTGCAGCTTTGGTAGCAACACTATTCAGATTCAGATTCATTGCACCCACACTCCTCACATGGAGGGTCTGCACTCCTAGAAAATGGGGGATATCATGGGACCCCCTTATTTTTTTTCCTTACAATTAATTGGTGAAAGAGGGAATGTTTTGGGGAGTGTTTTTTCAAATACATTTTTTTTCGTCTATTTGTTTTGTTAGTGCTGACAGTTTGTGATGTCGGGTATCTGATAGACACCGTGACATCACAAACTGCTGGGCATGATGTCAGGTAACTTTAAAGCTAGTATCAACCCCATTTATTACCCCGTTTGCCACTGCACCAGGGCACGGGATGAGCTGGGGTGAAGCGCCAGGATTGGCGCATCTAGTGGATGCGCCAATTCTGGGGTGCATGCGGCCTGCTATTTTAAGGCTGTGAAGGACCAATAACTATGGACCTTCCCACCCTGAAAATACCAGACCACAGCTGTCCGCTTTACCTTGGCTGGTGATCCAATTTGGGGGGAACCCTACTTTTTTTTTGTAATTATTAATATTTATAAAATAATTATAAAAAAGAGCCTAGGGTGACCTCCACATTAGATCCCCAACCACGGTAAAGCTGCCAGCTGTGGTTTTCAGGCTACAGCCGTCTGCTTTACCCTAGCTGGCTATCAAAAATGGGGGGACCTAACGTCATTTTTTTTTTTTAACTATTTTTTTAAATAAAAAAAAATAATGGGCTTCCCTGTATTTTGATTGCTAGCCAAGGTAACGCCAGGCAGATGGGGGTGGCAACCCATAGCTGTCTGCTTTATCTGCGCTGAGAATCAAAAATACCGTGGAGCGCTACGTCATTTTTTTTAAAGAATAATTTTTACAGCACTGTGATGTCCAGCAATCAAAATACAGGGAAGCCCTTTTTGTTTTCAGTTACTTAAATAAATAATTAAAAAAAAATATATATGGGTTCCCACTAGTGATGAGCGAGTACTAAAAAGCTCGGGTGCTCTAGGCTTGGGCCGAGCATCCCAAGATACTCGTGTACTCGGCCCGAGCACCGAGCCCAATGTTATCCTATGGGAGACCTGAGTATTTTTATGAAATGACCCCCCGGCAGCATGTAGAAACCCTAAAAATGTCACAAAAGTCTCAGAAGAGTGCTCAAATGACATGGCGACAGCATGGGGAAGACCCCTTGAAGCATTTATCACTCAAAAGTCACAGCTGTGAACAATTTTGTCCGCGTGTTACGCCATTTTTACGGACTCACCAGAAAACCTTCAAAAATGACACCAAAATGAATTTTCATGGCGGAAATGTTAAGGGCACATACCCAATAGTGAGATAGAGCTGGTGTATGTTACTTTTGGAGATTACATGAAAGATTTTACGTGAAAACATTGTGTGGCACTCCGATGTCCCTGAGAAGAGACGTACATGAAGGCCTCTTGAGTCTAATGTGCCCATTTTGGGGAAGTGAGTCTTTGTAGTATTTTCCTTTGCCAGGGCAGTCCAAAATTGTGAGGTTCACCAATGCCCCTGCATACAGACGTGCATGAGGGCCTGTAAACCTGAAGTGCCCATTGTAAGGAAGTGGGTCTATTGTAGTATAGCCCTTAGGCAGGGCAGCCAAAAATTGGGAGGCTCCACGTTGTCCCTGGATAGAGACGTGCATGATGGCCTGTAAACCTGAAGTGCCCATTGTAAGGAAGTGGGTCTATTGTAGTATAGCCCTTAGGCAGGGCAGCCAAAAATTGGGAGGCTCCACATTGTCCCTGGATAGAGACGTGCATGAGGGCCTGTAAACCTGAAGTGCCCATTGTAAGTAAGTGGGTCTATTGTAGTATAGCCCTTAGGCAGGGCAGCCAAAAATTGGGAGGCTCCACATTGTCCCTGGATAGAGACGTGCATGATGGCCCTGTAAACCAGAAGTGCCCATTGTAAGGAAGTGGGTCTATTTTAGTATAGCCCTTTGGCAGGGCAGCCAAAAATTGGGAGGCTCCACATTGTCCCTGGATAGAGACATGCATGATGGCCTGTAAACCTGAAGTGCCCATTGTAAGGAAGTGGGTCTATTGCAGTATAGCCCTTTGGCAGGGCAGCCAAAAATTGGGAGGCTCCACATTGTCCCTGGATAGAGACGTGCATGATGGCCTGTAAACCTGAAGTGCCCATTGTAAGGAAGTGGGTCTATTGTAGTATAGCCCTTTGGCAGGGCAGCCAAAAATTGGGAGGCTCCACATTGTCCCTGGATAGAGACGTGCATGATGGCCTGTAAACCAGAAGTGCCCATTGTAAGGAAGTGGGTCTATTGTAGTATAGCCCTTTGGCAGGGCAGCCAAAAATTAGGAGGCTACACATTGTCCCTGGATAGAGACCTGTTAGGTTCTTAGTGCGTCCGTGCTTGCATTTAAAAACCGCACATGTGTGCCTGTTGGTGGCAGCGTTCAGGTGCACTTGTGTGCGTTTTGCACAAACTTGGATATAACGCACAAGTCTAGTGAATACACATCAGCACAGCATTGCAAAATGCGCAAGGGCGTTGGCAACGAACAAGGAAGTGGACGTGATGGTGGTGCAGGCAGAGACGAAGGTCGTGTGCAAGCTCTAATTTCGCCACAACAAAGGGCCACATCTACTCGCGCGCACGTCGTGTCCCAAAATTTTTGGGGACCGCAGCAGTACACCGCTCTTGAACCAAGAGCAGTGTCAACAGGTTGTTAGTTGGATAGCGAATAATGCTTCCAGTCAGATTGGCACCACCACAACCACTCTGTCTTCCACACGGTCAAGTGTCAGTAGCCGTGATACTGCACCGCACATTTCAGAACCTGATCCTCCTTCCTACCACCAGGCCAAGTACACGTCCACGGACATTACTGATCCCACACTTGGACACTCGGAAGAGCTGTTCACGTTTCCATTCACACATTCTGGCCTCTCGCCAGCTCCTGTTGAAGTGGATCATGACGAGATTGTATGTACAGATGCCCAAATATTTGAGCAGCCACGTTCTCACGAAGTTGGCAACAAGTCTCAACAAGGGGTGGACGATGATGAGACACAATTGTCAGGAAGTCAGGAGGAGGAGCAGGGTGCGGAAGAGGAAGACGACGTGGTGGATGATCCAGTAACTGACCCAACCTGGCAGGAGGATATGCAGAGCGAGGACAGCAGTGCACAGGGGGAGGGAGGCGTAGCATCCCAACAGGCAGTAAGAAGCAGGGTGGTGGCCCCAGGCAGAAGTCAGGCAACCATTCCCCGGAACAACAACATGACACAAGGTGCCTGTACAAATGTTAGGTCTTCCCGAGTCTGGCAGTTTTTTAAGTTGGCTCCAGATGATTCTAAAAAGGCCATTTGCAACACCTGCCATGCCAGCATCAGCAGGGGTACCAAAACTAGCAGCCTGACCACCACCAGCATGATCAGGCACATGTCAGCCAAGCAGCCAACTTTGTGGGATGTACAACAGAGTCGAGGAGCAGTGCTTGCTGATGTCACTGCTACGTCTTCGCTTGTTGTGCATGCGAGCAAATCCCCTGTCCATGCTGCCCGTGAACAAGCCTCCTCCGGCCCTGCACCTGCAGTTGCCCACGCAGAAATAACACCATCATCAAGCACGTCCTTGTCCCAGCGCAGCATTCAGTTATCCATTCAGCAAACCTTTGAACACAGGCGCAAATACACTGCCAACGCCCCACATGCCACACTTCTAAATACTAACATTTCGCGACTGCTTGCGCTGGAAATGTTGCCTTTTAGGCTGGTGGAGACAGAAGCATTCCGCGACCTGATGGCGGCAGCTGTCCCACGTTACTCGGTCCCCAGCCGCCACTATTTCTCCCGGCGTGCCGTCCCCGCATTGCATAACCACGTGTTACAAAACATCACACGTGCCCTGAACAACGCTGTTTCAGCCAAAGTCCACCTAACCACAGACACGTGGACAAGTGCTTGTGGGCAAGGCCGCTACATCTCGTTGACAGCACACTGGGTTAATATTGTGGAAGCTGGGACCCAGTCTGAGCGAGGGACGGAACACGTCCTTCCCACACCAAGGTTTGCAGGCCCTACCTTAGTCAGGGTTTCACCCACACTCTACAGCTCCGGAATGTCATGCTCCTCAGCCTCCTACTCCTCCTGCGCATCCTCATCCACTTTACCCTCCACACCAGTCCCAAGCTGGAAGCACTGCAGCACTGCCTCGGCGAAGCGGCAACAGGCTGTGCTGAAGCTAATCTGCATAGGTGACAAACCCCACAATGCAGAAGAGGTGTGGACAGCTCTGAAACAGCAGGCAGATCACTGGCTCACACCTCTGAACCTAAAGCCAGGAAAGGTCGTGTGTGACAATGGCCGGAACCTGGTGGCGGCTTTGAGACGAGGCCAGCTGACACATGTTCCATGCGTGGCCCATGTGCTCAACCTCGTGGTTCAGCGATTTCTAAAGTCATACCCAGAGCTGTCTGATCTGCTGGTAAAAGAAGAGGGCAGTTGTTGAGTACCCGCATCACCTAAGCCGTCGGGAAATGGGTCAAACTCCACACATAACACCTGAGGAGTGGAGATGGATGTCCGACCTATGTACCATCCGCCAAAACATTGAGGACTCCACCAAGATGGTGAGCGGCGATGACGACATTATTACCATATTACCATATTATTACCATACCATTATCACCATACCGCTTCTCTGCCTTCTAAAATGGTCTCTGCTCAAAAACAAACATGATGCATTGCAGGCGGAGCGCGATGAGTTGGAGCAAGAAACAGTAGTGGGTATGGGTGATAACACACAGCCCAGCCTCGTCTCATCACAACGTGCAGTGGAGGACTATGATGAGGAGGAGGATGAAGACATCTAGCAACTCTCCAGCTAAATTGAGGATATGACATGCAGTCATATCCTCGGTTCAGCGTGGCTGGCCAGAGGACCGGGTAGATGATGATGAGGAGGAGGAGGAGGACAGCATGTTCAGTCATCGTGTTGGTCAGGATACTGAAGTGATGGCTGTTAAGAGTCTGGTGCACATGGCTGACTTTATGGTAAGCTGCCTGTCTCGTGACCCTTGCGTTAAGAACATCTTGGCCGACAATCATTACTGGTTGGTAACACTGTTAGACCCACGCTAAAAGGAGAACTTTATGTCTCTTATTCCCGAGGCGGAGAGGTCAGGCAAAATGCAGCACTTCCGGAAGGCCATAGTCACGGAAGTAGGCAAAGCATTCCCCTCACAAAACGCTAGCGGCATAGGTCAGGAATCAGTGGACAACCAAGGCGTACAGCCGAGAGGGGCACAAGTCCAATCCGCCAGAGGTAGGGGAACAGTCTTTAAGATGTGGGACAGTTTTCTCAGCCCCTCACGTACCACAGCCCCTGAGGTGCGGGGTAGTGCCACAAGAAATCCTAAGTTTGCCCAGATGCTCAAGGAGTACCTTGCAGATCGAACAACTGTACTCCGACATTCCTCTGTGCCTTACAATTATTGGGTATCCAAGCTGGACACGTGGCATGAATTGGCTCTCTACGCCTTGGATGTCCTGGCCTGCCCTGCCGCTAGCGTTTTTTCAGAGCGTGTTTTTAGTGCCGCAGGTGGAATCATTACAGATAAACGCACCCGCCTGTCAACTGAAAATGCTGACAGGCTGACTCTGATCAAGATGAACAAGGGTTGGATTGGGCCAGACTTCACCACACCACCAGCAAATGACAGCGGAATTTAAAGTTTGTAACGGGAATTTGCCATGTAACTCCACTCACCCATGGGTACACACTTCTGGACTTTGGCTAATCGCTGGACTGCTCCTCCTTCTCCTCATGCGCCACCATGATGACCGTTACAATAGTTAGGCCGTTGTTTCAGGTATACCCCCAGTGGTAAATTTTTTCGCCCATTCTTTCAGAATGGGCATTACAACGACAGGAGACCCGCTCCTTTGCAATGGGAACAATGTTTTGAGGCTCTCATGCACATCTCTATCCAGGGACAATGTGGAGCCTCCCAATTTTTGGCTGCCCTGCCAAAGGGCTATACTACAATAGACCCACTTCCTTACAATGAGCACTTCAGGTTTACAGGCCCTCATGCACGTCTCTATCCAGGGACAATGTGGAGCCTCCAAATTTTTGGCTGCCCTGCCTAAGGGCTATACTACAATAGACCCACTTCCTTACAATGGGCACTTCAGGTTTACAGGCCATCATGCACGTCTCTATCCAGGGACAATGTGGAGCCTGACGCTGCCACCGACAGCCACACACGTGCGGTTTTTAAATGCAAGCACGGACGCAATAAGAACCCAACAGGTTTTTAGGAGCGACAATTACTGAGAACTTTGACACTATCAGACACTGCTGATGGGTATTATTCACTAGACTTGTGCGTTATATACTAGTTTGTGAAAAACGCACACAAGTGCACCTGTACGCTGCCACAGACAGCCACACACGTGCGGTTTTTAAATGCAAGCACGGACGCAATAAGAACCTAACAGGTTTTTAGGAGCGACAATTACTGAGAAGTCTGACACTATCAGGACTGTTTTAGACTGTGTACACTAGCCCCAGATAGGATGAAGGCTGGTATACGGTCACCACTAGGAATGGCTATATACCCTGCCTGCCTGTCTGTATACAGCTACAATAATCCTGAGAAGGGCTCTTCTGGTCACTAGCCTGTATTCCGACCTGGCTATACCCTGCCTGCCCTGTCTGTATACAGCAACAATAGTCCTGAGAAGGACTGTGCTCCTGTACTCCGGCCTGGCTATACCCTGCCTGCCTGTATACAACTACAATAGTCCTGAGAAGGACTTCTGGTCACACTGTTTGCAGCCCTGCTACGGAAATAACTATAAAGGACCACAAACCTTTCCCTGAAGCAGCAACACTCTCCCTGCACTGACTGTCAGGATGGCTGTGTGCAGAGCACAGCGCGCCCGCCGGTATAAAGGCTCGGTCACGCTGTGCAGGCCGGCCAATCACTGCAATTCCACAACTAACAGGGCTGTGGCATTGCAGTGGTCTGCCAGCCAATCCCTGCATGAGGGCTGGCTCTCAAAAGAGCGCCAACATGCAGGGATGAAGACCACGAGTACAGCACGAGTATCGCGCGATTGCTCGGTCCCCGCCGAGTGGCCTGAGTACAGTGATACTCGTGCGAGTACCGAGAAGTGACAAGCATACTCACTCAACACTAGTTCCCACTGCATTTTTTGTATTGCTAGCTAAGGGTAATCCAAGCAGCTACTGGCTGCTAATCCCCACTGCTTGGTGTTACCTTCACTGTCAATGGAAAATCCAGGGAAGCATTTTTTATTTTTTTTGCCAAAAAGCTGCAAAAAAATGTCGTGAGCTTCGCCATATTTTTGTATGCTAGCCAGGTACAGCAGGCAGGTACGGCTGCCCTCAACCGCCAGCTGCCTATTTGTACCTGGCTGGGAACTACAAATATAGGGAAGCCCTTTTTTACTTAATTCATGAATTTTATGAAGTAATTAAAAAAAAAAAGAACAACGTGAGCTTCGCCTCATTTTTGTGTCCAGCCGGGTACAACTAGGCAGCTGGGGATTGGATCCGCTGCACAGGTTAGCCCGAGGTTTCTGGGCCCCTCTGCTGCGAATTGCAGTCCACAGCCGCCCCAGAAAATGGCGCTCTCATAGAAGCTCCATCATCTGGCGCTGTATCCAACTCTTCCAGCAGCCCTGAAGCCGGGTGGCTTGCTGGGTAATAATGAGTTAATACTAGCTTTGTTTTACTAGCTAGTATTAAGTCAGAGATTCTTAATGTCAGGCAAGTTTGACCCGGCCATTAAGAATCTCCAATAAAGGGTTAAAAAAAACACCACAGAGAAAAAATACTTTAATAGAAATAAATACACAGACACATTAGAGACTCCATCTTTATTACCCCCTGTCACCCCTCCACGATCCTGCTCTTCTGTCTTTTCTCCTTCAACACATGTGGCTCTGCTACATCAGACAGCACAGCTGCATGGGAGAAAGGACGCTGTGCTCCATGCAGAAATCACTCTGTGAGAGTGACCACAGGCTCCCGGCTGTAGGCGGTGGCACGGGTTGCCATATCAACGCTGCTCCGATCACGTGATTCCGGTGCCGCTGCGTGCTGGTAGCGGGATGTCACCGTCACCACTACCAAGCGCGTTGCTATGGCAACAGTGATCTCCGTTAAGAGCCGGCTTCTGCGGACGCTGGTAACTACGGTAAACATCGCGTAACCAAGAAGCGCTTTCCTTGGTTACCCGATATTTACCTTCGTTACCAGCGTCCGCCACTCTCACGCTGTCAGTGCTCCCTGCTCCCTGCACACATAGCCAGACTACACATCGGGTAATTAACCCGATGTGTACTCTGACTAGGAGTGCAGGGAGCCAGCACTAAGCGGTGTGCGCTGGTAACCAAGGTAAATATCGGGTTAGTTACCCGATATTTACCTTAGTTACCAGGCGCATCATCGCTTCTGGCTGGGGGCTGGTCACTGGTTGCTGGTGAGATCTGCCTGTTTGACAGCTCACCAGCAACCCGTGTAGTGATGCTCCAGCGAACCCTGCCAGGTCAGGTTGCTGGTGGGATCGCTGAAGCATCGCTTAGTGTGACAGTACCTTAAGGGAACGGGGAAGCAGAGCGGGGAGTCGACCGTGTGCTAGTGCATGTCGGCGGTACACGGCGATACACAAACGTGCACCGTGTAACAGAGAGATGCAATGACAGGTCCTAGCATGACGCGTCATAGTCATGTGACCAGTCTGTAGCCAATGAGATAATAGACACGTGACTGGTCACATGGCTATTTTGACGTCACGATAGGTCCTGCATCACTGCTGGTGTTCCCGGAGGATGCAGCGATTACCGATGGAAAAACTGCGGGAGACAGAGTGCAGGATGCATCCCGGGGACAGGTAAGTGTTATGGCAATGTTTATTAACTGTATGTGTACATTTATAATGCATTTTTATGTGTTTGTGATTGCCTCCCATTGTTTCCTATGGGTTCGAGTGATTCACCGAACCGGTTCGCCGACCCGAACTCGAACCAGACCTCGGTTCGGCGAACCGAGCTCGAGCCGAACCGCGACCGGTTCGCTCATCTCTAATAATACACAAACCAAATAAATTAAATTAGGGTAATAAAGATGAAAGATCGAGGTACATCTAGGTTTACCTTCATATATAATATATATTATATTTTTTAATCAATAAGAATCATTTAAAATGAGTAATATTGTGTTTTGATGGAATCATCCAGTCTTTTCTAAAAGGTTATTTGCTTTGGTTTAGCATTTTACAAATGATCTAACTACCGTATTTTTCGCTTTATAAGACGCACCGGATTATAAGATGCACCCCCAAATTTGGTGAAGGAATAGAGATTTTTTTTTAATAAATGGGTCCGTCTTATAATGCCAGTGTGCGTCTAACAAATCATATAGAGTATATGTCCCTCATAGCCCCCCATCCTAAAATTAGCCCCCTTAATCTGGATATGGCCACCTTATATTGAATATAGCCCCCTTGTGCTGGCACACGTCCCCCAGTGATGCAACATGTCCCCTATTGCTGGCACACTGTCCCCCTGTGGCTGGCACACACTGGCCCCCTGTGGCTGGCACACACTGGCCCCCTGTGGCTGGCACACACGCTGCCCTCTGTGGCTGGCACACACGCTGCCCCCTGTGGCTGGCCCACACGCTGCCCCCTGTGGCTGGCACACACTGGCCCCCTGTGGCTGGCACACACTGGCCCCCTGTGGCTGGCACACACGCTGCCCCCTGTGGCTGGCACACACACTGCCTCCTGTTGCTGCTTTTAGTAAAATAAACTCTTTCCTTACCTTCTCCAGCACTGTGCTCCCTCGTGTACCCCTCCTCGGGGTTGAGCTCCGGCCTCTTGCATTTCCTGGTTCTCCAGCACTGTGCTCCCTCGTGTACCCCTCCTCGGGGTTGAGCTCCGGCCTCCTGCATTTCCTGGTTCTCCAGCACTGCGCTCCCTCGTGTAGCACTCCTCGGGGTTGAGCTCCGGCCTCCTGCATTTCCTGGTTCACGGTCCCGGTCATGTGATCGGCACAGCAGTGTGACATCTCTGCGTGCCTGATCACATCAGCAGGAGGGAGACCGGGCAGACACACTGGAGGAGGTGAGTAAAGAGTTTATTATTTTACTATGGGAAGCAGCATGGGGGCCATAGCTAACACAAGGGGGGCATGTGTGATCAAAGGGGAGCACAGGCACATATAATATGCTCAACTCTCCCAGCCCATCGCCGCGGTGCAGTTTCAGCACCACAGTGGTGGACAGCGGCTGTGCATATTATATGAGTGGGTGCAGGAGATCAAACGCTGCCGCCCGCAGCTTCACAAGCCTCTACTAGCCTCCACCAGCCCCCCCCAGCAGCCCTCAGCACCGCTCCAGAGCGGCCCCCACCTCCCCTGGACCCTGCAGTATATAATCCGTATATTCGGTTTATAAGACGCACCCCCTACTTTCCCCCAAAATTTGGGGGAAAAAAAGTGCGTCTTATAAAGTGAAAAATACGGTAAATAAGCCACATTGTTGCCTTTCATATTTATAATATGGTCCATGTTATAGGTACTTATTATATTATTTTATATTACATTTTGGATACATTCAACACATTGCCACCTATGGGTTTGGAAAGGTAATTTCACCAATGACAAAAAAGGTTATTACATGAAATACTATTGTCTATACCATTATGCAGTATTATTTTATCATTCTAAGTATCAGTTATATTAATACTTCTACGATAATAATAATGACATGGTATTATAGTATTAGAGGTATGATACGCTGTGACATTCATCAGTGGTAGTATCATTGCCATATTTGGTATCTAGCTTAGGGAATGAAGTCTTCAATCAAGAGTACAGAAACATAAAAGAATTTTATTAATTTTTCTAAAGTAAAAAGGGATTCCACAAAAAAGTTGCAAAAGCTGATACTCAAAGGTCCAAAAGGTAACGTCTCAAATAAAACTGAGTTAAATACAATACACTTACCGCTTCAGAACCTCAGCAAAGATGGTGATCTTATGGTGCCAGGATGGACAATGTTACAACACATGTTCTGTGCATTAAGACCTCACTACAGTTATCAAGGAGAGCAATAAAGTGTTAAAGTTAACCCCTGTCGTGCTGACCAAGAACGTCTTAACATCTGTTCCAGAAATGACAACAGGCAGCACAGAGGATCTAAGGTGACTAATGTAAATTTCACTGCACAGATATCATATTCTTCTACACTTATGAACTGTGGTTTATCAACATTGATTATGGACTTTGATTAAATATATGGACTTTGCAATAAAGAATTAAGTTTATGGATCTGATCTAACAATGATAAATGCAATATGGGACTGTATCAAATTGATAACCAATCATCTTTTATCAAAGGATCTATTTCAAAAAACTGTGTTTATGCCAGATTACATCGGAGATAAGAAGACATCATCCCAGAGGACATCAGATGGTGACCGGATCTGTTTTGCATCTTTTTTAGTTGTAGGAAAGTAGAATTATGGATTTTATATGTTTATCAGTCACGGCCTACCATAACATGAATCCACATTATTATATTGTTGAACATACAACATGAATAATGCAAATTGATTATTATTCATCATTATTATTAACATTAATCCACTATCGCCAAAGAAGGAAAGAAGGTTTGTTATTTTAATGATGTATTAATTTAGTTTGGGGCTTTCATTAATAATAATTTACCCGCCTCAAGGGGGAATTGTAAAACCATTAAAATTAATACATCTAGTTATCAAACACTTTATAATAGGACATATTATATATGTTCACAATTCTGTTTATGTTGGAGGGCATAGCTTATTGATAACATTTCTTATAAGGAATAAATATTAAAGGTATCCGTATTGAATATACATAAAGACTGACATAGTGTGATAAATACCATACTGGATCTTTCCAGATACTGTAAGCAGATTACACCATGTAACTTGCGTCCAGGAAAATCACCCTATATGGTTTGGACAACTGCCATATAAATGACAGAACACGGAGGGAGGGGGCGGCTGCTTCTCACTCTCGCACATGTCAGGCTACTGAGAGCCTGTTCCTTTGATCCAGCTCACTCACCCAAGATGAAGCAAGACATGTCTGTCAGGTCTCCAGCATGATTCCATTCAGGATCCAAGGAAAGATGGATGAAGATTTTTTTATTGATTAGTATGGACTAATTATTAACTTTTTACGTAAGCAAACAAGAATATTATTTTTCCTTTCTGTAACATAATTTGACAACCATTTTATTAGATATAAAATACATTTATTTTTTACACATTTTGAAGTCCATCTTTCATGCGCTTATCATGTATTTGAAGAAATACATATTTAAGGGTATATTTTTTAACACTTCCTGGCGCCTTTTTCCAGCCACTGAACACATCTGCCGTTGCTTGCCCTCATAGTAACGCTGCAGCCATCTTTGTTGTGGTGTTACTGTGCTTGGCTTTGCTGCACAGCGTCATAGGGGCTATATAAGGCTGCCACCATTTTGTGCACGCATTCATTCCTGAGCTGGCGGTGTAGATAGACTGTACTATGTGCGGACAGCATTCATACAGCGAATAATAGTCCTTGCAAGGGCTGAATACAGTGTCCACTAGCTGCTAGCAGCTGTGTAAACCATAGAACCAGGTATAAGGACAGTGCAGTGGGTTCTATGAGATAGCGTTCCTGCTGCATCTGCACAATCCAAAATAGTTCTTTTAAGGGCTGAACACAGTGTCCACTAGCTGCTACCAGCTGTGTAAATCGTAGAACCAGATATAGGGACAGTGCAGTGCGTTCTATGAGATAGCGTTTCTGCTGAAAAATCCAAAATAGTCCTTGTAAGGGCTGAACACAGTGTCCAGTAGCTGCAACTAGCTGTGTAAATCGTAGAGCTAGCTATAGGGTCAGTGTTAGTGCATTGCTTAGTTAGGTGAGAGCCGTTCCTGTTTTAAACCTCTCAAAAACAAAAAAAAACCTCTTATTAGTGCTGCATTATGTCTGTTACTGCAGTGTGTGATATAGGGAGAGCTTATTCACAGGCAGGGAGAGATTTAAAGCTGTCCTGACACCTGCTACTAATAATCAACAATCTCAGCACTGCTACATTCCTTGTGTCTGTTCTACTATTCTACTAGGAATAGGTATTACAACTTGCAAAAAAAGGTCCCAAAATTGTCAAAACAACAAATTCATGTGTAGTGTAGTGCTTGTCAGCCACCATCTCAATTCATACCAGCTCAGTTGCATCCTTGTGTTGGCTTCATAGCGTACATAAACTCCATAGTACCCTACTGCTAAAAAAAAATAGTGTAAGTTTAAAAAAAAAAAAAAAAAAAAAGAAAAAGGAAATTGCTGTCATAGCCTGTGGTTTTACCTTAAGCCACATACCATAAAATATAGCATCCTGGTGGTGGCTTCATATCTTACAGAACTTAGATAGTGGCCTGCTGCAACTAACACACAGTGTCAGCATTCCAAAATGTTTATTAATACTTGGTGTCAGTGGCATTTTTGCCTCAAGGCCAGTACCTTCCTATCAGCAACCTAGCATAATTGTGGGCGCTTCATATCTTTTAGAACTTAGAAAGAGGCTTCCACAAATTAAAACATAGTCTGAGTGTTACCAAATTTTTATTAATACTTGGTGTCAGTGGCACTACTTCTGCCTGAAGGCCAGTCTTCCTATCAGCAACCTAGCATAATCTTGGGGGCTTCATATCTTATAGAACTTAGAAAGTGGCTTGCTCTTATTAAAACACAGTTTGAGTTTTACCAAATTTGTAATAATACTCGGTGTCAGTGGCAGTACTTCTGCCTGAAGGTCATTACTTTCATATCAGCAACCTAGCATAATTTTGGGGGCTTCATATCTTACAGAAACTACATAGTGTCCTGCTCCTACTAAAACACAGTCTGCGTGCCAAAAACCAATACTAAAATAAAAGTGGTGTCAAACCCTGTTTTCTTTTGGGGCTGAAAGACATTCACAACATCTTTGTCGACTCCTGCAAGTGGTAGTCTGCCAATAAAAGTACCTTGCGGTTTTTAGACTTACAGAAACAGCTATCGTGGGAAACTAACACAAGTTTAACAACCCAGCATCAGTGTTGTTCCACTGACTGTAGAAAAGGTCACATTACAGTATTCACCTTCAAATAATCAAACCAAATAAATGTAAAAGATGGGGTAAGGGCCATGGACGAGGTGGTAGTGACAGTGGAGGTCGTCCAAGCAGTGTGATTGAGCCAAAGAAAGAGGTTCCTGCTTTATCTACCTCTGCCTTCCTATCCCAATTTTCTTGTCCACGTGGGAAAGCAATCTTGCGCCCTGAACAGTCCGAACTGGTAATGAGTTGGCTAGCAGAAAATACCTCCAGTTACTTTTCGAGTAGGAAATCCCAAGGGTCCACACAGACAGACTTGAGTAGCCCAGAGGCTGGCCCATCGAATCCTCAGCGTGGTCCTCCTTCCTCACAACATCAGTATTCTAAGAAAACATATGACCCCAAAGCAGGTTACTTTGAGGAACTGTTACGGGACCCTTTGACCTTTCTTGACTCTCACCGCGCAACACCACCAACGCAGGTGAGGCCGTGGTGTGCAGTGATGCACAGATCTTTGAGCACCCAAGGCCAGAAGAAAGCCATTTGTTGGCCGTGACATGCTGGGCAATCAGGTGGAAGTGTTGGAGGATGATGAGACACATTTGCCCTCAAGTCAGCCTGAAACCTCCATTACCGAAGATGTTGACCTTCAGGAATTTGAAGATGACCTGATCGATGATGAGGTGACTGATTCAACATGGACTGGGGCCTTGGATTGCTAGAGTAGCAGCGCAGAGGAGCATGTGCCCATGGTCCTCAAAAAGGCTGTAAGAGATAGGGTTTCGACCACTGCCAGAAGTAAATCAACTGTGTACATGACACCAGCACCTGTGGCATCTCAGAGTACAAGGGTCCGTGCAGCACCTGTGCCATCTCAGAGTCCAAGGGTCCATGGCGCAATTATGTGGGAGTTTTTTTCCAAGAGTCCTTCGGACCAAACGGTTGCCATTTGTCAAATCTGTCAGACCAAGCTTAGCAGAGGCAGGAATACTTCCAGCTTGGGCACCTCCAGCATGAGAAACCATATGTTAGCCAACCACACCACTAGGTGGCTGACAGCTCTAGGTGAAAAACACTATTTCCAGACTCAAAACTCTGCCACTTCCCCTGGGCTGCCTGCTTCCTAAACTGGTGTGCAGAAAGGTGGCGCTGATGCCTCCTTCTCCCAACCTGATGTTGGCCAAACTCAATCATCAACGACCACTTCGGTGTCCATACCACAGACCTTCGAAAGGAAGCGAAAATACCCCGTTACGCACCCAAGGTCAGAAACCATAACTGCACACAATGCACGATTGATAGAACTTGAGATGTTGCTGTATCGGCTTGTGGGAACAGAGGCTTTCCGCGACCTTTCGGCGGTGTTAGAACATCGGTACTCTGTGCCTAGTCGCCACTATTTTTCTCATCGTTTCGTCCCCGCGCTCCACAATCACGTGTCTGTAAACATAAAACGGGCTCTCACCAACGCCATAACAGGGAAGGTCCACTTAACCACAGACACGTGGACAAGCGGAAGTGGACAGGGACGCTACATCTCACTGACGGCACACTTGGTGAACCTGGAGGCGACTGGAACAGAGTCTGAGCTGGCAACATACCATATAATTCCCACACCCAGAATAGCGGGGCCCACTTTAATCACAGTTTCAGTAGCCTCCTACACAGCAACAACTCCCTCCTCCTCCTACTCTTCATCTGGCTCCTGTGCATCCTCCTCAACATCCGCCGGTGTCCAACCGTCGACATCATTCCCTAGCTGGGATCTCTGCAGCACTGCCTCGGCAAAGCGTCAACATGCTCGATTGAAGCTCATCGGTATCGGTGACAAATCTCACACGGCACCTGAGATTTTGAAAGCAATAACTGAGCAGACAGATGAGTGGCTTGAGCCTTTGGATCTCCGTCCAGGGATGGTGGTGTGATAATCTGGTGGCAGCTTTAAAGCTTGGAAACCTTGTACACATTCCTTGTATGGCCTACATTGTAAATTTAGTAGTTTAGCACTTTCTGAAGAAATACCCTAGGATACCAGACCTACTTACCAAGGTACGACGTATTAGCGCACATTTCCGCAAGTCATCTCCCTCTTTTGCTGGCCTGGCAGTGCTGCAGCAGTGCTTACACTGGCCTCATTACAGACTAATATGTGACCTCCCTACGAGATGGAATTCAACCTATCGTATTTTGGCCAGGATCCATGAGCAGCAGAGGGCAGTATCCCAATTCCAGCTGGAACATGCACGTCAGACGCAGCTGCCAGACATAAGTTCTGCCGAGTGGGTGTGGATTGCAGACATTTGTCAGGTCTTGAAGAATTTTGATTACTGTACCAACATTGTGAGTAGTGAGGATGCTGTTATCAGCATTACCATTCCACTGATTTGTTTATTGAAACGCTCTCTGGATGGTCTGACTGACCAAAGTGTTCATGCACCTGAGTTGTCTGTGGATCTGGACTTTACAATGGTTACTAATAATCCACACAACCTCGGCCAACAAGCTCAGGCCACCTTTTCTCAGCATCATGAGGATGAGGAGGCTGATGAAGAACAGGAATGCTTTGAAGTTGTTAACCAAGGGATTGACAACCCAAGCTTCAGGGTTGTCCACCATGGACGGCCTGAGGAGGAGTAGGAGGAGGAGAGACAGGCTGAGGAGGAGGGGAGGTTTAGGGAGACAGAAAGAAAGAACGGAGCCCTAAGCAGAGCCATGGGCAGAGTGACTCATGACTCAGCTTTGGAGGGCAAGCAAAAGGTTAAAAGCAGAGCTAGCTGGGCTGTGCTGGGGTTTGATACTTTAAGGGGAGGTAGTTTAGGGAGGTGTGCTCAGGGGATTTGTAAGAATGTATATAGAGTGAGGTAAAAGGGGTGGCCTGCAATAGTCACGTAGGCACCACTGCTGAAGGTACCTGTGCCCGTCCTCACCTTCTCTCATCGCCTGGATCTGAGGATGTTTGCGCTGGAGGATCTTCAGGGATGGTGAGGAGAGCTGCCAGCAGGTCTGATGGAGCGGAGATCCAGGCACGGCTGCAAGAGATCGTGGGAGGACTGCCGGCAGGAGCAGATGCTGCTTCTACCCCTGCCCGGCCATCATGCAGGGCCAGGCTGCCAGAGTGTCTCATCCCTGACGTCACTCCGGGCCCCGGTGACGCCGCAGGAGCCCCTACAGGGACCCTCCTCATCGCGGCCTGTTCCCTCTGCACCTGTTCGCAGGCCTCGGTGTGGGAGGAATCCATAGAGGCGGCTGGGACCTGCAAAGTGGGTGGGGCCAGCAGTCGGTCATGTGACCGGGCCTCTTCCAGCTTCCAGCACCAGAGAAAAAGGCAACAACAAGATGGCAGTGGTTCCACCCAGCGATGATCCAGTCAGTGGGGCTGCTTGGCTACGAGAGACCCATCACCTGCGGGACCTTGCGATGCTGGGGAGACAAGGAGGATACACGCTGGCCGTGGTTGCCTGGGATTCAGATTCCGGGGTGCTGCCCACCGAGCTCTCAACTCCGTAGTCGAGCTGGGTCTGAGCGCGTTAGCGGGTCAGGGCTCCCCACAGAGGGCGACGCAGAGGAGGAGATGCCGTGTCGGTTGGAGACGGGTCACCTGGATTCTGGAATGGTGGCTGGTTGGTGCTTCATGCCGGCACAGCATGGTAAGTAGGGCTTTATGTGTGTCTTGTCCCTTTCTAATACAGTATAGTTTTTTACTGGGGGTGGATGTCAGTCAAGTTGTTGATGTATCGTGTGGGCGGCGTATGGGGAGTATGGGGGAGTACGGGATTTATGAGAAAAATTGAAGTAGACCAATAGGGGTTTATAGTAATATGTAATATTTATTCGTTTATATAGCGCTATTGGTTCCATGGCACTTTGCATGTAGTGGCGGTGCCGTCCCCATTGGGGCTCGCAGGCTGGGGTCCCTATCTGTATTTTTTGCAGTTTACAGGAGTCATCCGTCCCAGTTTGGGAACCTAAGGATCACGGAGAAAAGGGGTTGGTCAGTCTGAATGTGGGGGATCACACGGTAGTGCGCTCTTGGTGTGGTTGCAAACAGTGGAGGATAATGAGGGGGATCATATCATTCTGGATGACAGGGTGAAAATGGCGTGGCGTATGTATGTTTTTAAGGACTGCTGGGGTACCCTGGCATGGGATTTAAGGGATAGTTTTGGAAGGAATATGTCGAGATTTTCTCCCTCCTTCCATGGGAGAGGTTTGTGTTGGGAATATACTGTATATAAAACTTAATATAAAGGAGGTCTGCAGCCAGCAGGGGGCGCACTGGGGCTGGTTTCAAGGCAGAAGAGTGCTGGCAGTTCTATGCAAGTTCGGGGTAGTTGTTAGTTTCAGCACCAGTGTTCTGGGTAAGTCGATTCGTCACACAGTGCATCCTGGTGTTTGTTAAGAGGGGGGAGTTCAAGTCAGGTGGGGATGCTTTACAGGGGGTGAGCCTGGCGAGAGCTCAAGAGATGGCCCCTGACCTAAGAAGTGCTCGGACTAGGAACAGGTGGCGTTGTTAGAGAACAGTTTTTTGCTGGGGTTGTTTAGGATTCCTTCTCCGCCACATATAGTTCTGTTCTATTTAGAATGTGGAGTCTGGCTATCAACACCCCCTGGTGGTGGGGCGTAGGGTTAGTCAAAAGGCGGTTTTCGGGGGTCGGATGGCAGGTCCTTTCTTTTACCCCCCTCACTTTGTTTCGGCGATTTGGTCATTTGCTGCCGTGGGGAAAACAAAAAGTAAAAGAAAAAATAGAAAAAGGAACTTGGATAATTTGGATCAGTCTGATTAGTCATTTCCTAAGGGGTGCTTTGGTTATGGCGGCATTAACCCTGCTCTTTGCACTGGGGCGCGTACATGGGTTTTGGACTGCGATAAATGTTATGGTACAGGGTCAATTTGTAAGCAAGGGTAGACCGGCCCACCCTGACAGTCTGTGGTCGTTCGGTTGTTTTTGTGTCAGTGTTTATCTTAGGATAGTTTTTTTGCCCATGGGATATTCAGTCCTGTGCGCTCAGTCGGAAGCATCTAGTCTTTTTTGGAATGGTAATATGTAACCAACCAGTGGATTTTGTGGGTGAGACAACTTGTGTTCATTGGACCGCCTGGGTCACACGTTTCATTTGTTATTTCTGGCTTCCATGGAGTGGGTAGCCGGTTGATGGGGGGGGTCTTTTGGCGCACAAGAAAAATAGAAGTTTGCTCAACTGGCATTGGTTTCTTAGGGATCACGATTGATGCTGTGCGCTTGGAGCGCAGGTTTCCAAAAAAAAAAAAAAAAAAGAAAAGTAGGTATACGGGTATTGGAAAGTTTTCTGGAGATGTGCAATGGGCGGTCTTTGTTATTGAGGGAGATGATTGAAAAGTTTTGGCTGCGAGCTTTTACGGATGTGGTGACTTTGGCTCGTATGTTAGGGGCAATTGGTGAGCAGTCGTTTGGCCGGATTGGTGTGGGGAATTGAGATTCAGCAAGAAAGTTAGATTGCCCAAGTTTTTCCTATAATTGGCACATGGACAATTTGGGGTGATAGTTTAATAATCGGGATACATGTCCATGACAACAATATGTGAGCAGTCATGGTCACCAATTAAACTGATGGTGGCGTCCTCACCCATGGTTCGGTTTATGCGACATCTCGTCTCGGGGTGTTTTGTCTTCATTTTCTGGGTAGGGGGATTTAGGTTTCTGGGGTTGGAGGACTCCATCGCAGATTCACTCGCGCACTAGCAGTGGGGTAATTTTCGGTCTTTGGTGCCGTGGACGGTGTCCAAGGGTGCGGGATAGTGGAGTGTTGAGCTGGGTTCTGAACACAGGGCTCATTGTTTAGTTCGGTTCCTTTGTGATTGGGTCGTGGTTCACCCTATAATGTAGAGGGAGGGGTGGGTCGCCTGGTAGTGACAATTTGTGGAGTCAATATCCCAAGAGGATTTAGCGTGAGTGTCACTGTGTTGGTAAATGGGGTTGCGCGGTAGGGGTGGTTGGTCCCACAAGTTATGTTGGGTATGAGTGGCGTTTTCAGAGATATGTTTGTTGCGGTAGACATCATGAAAGATCTCCTGCTGTGTCGGGCCTTAAAAGGTTGCAGGGGGCGCTGATTTAAACGGATATACATAGGCCAGTTGCATTCAAGGACCTAAAGGAGATTACCTCCGGGCTACATTTAATATATTTTCACGGTTTGAGAAGGGTTGTTGGATTTGTTTTTTTCATGGGCCTTTTTTGGGGCTTTGACCTCCGGGCTACATTTGGTGTATTTTCACGGTGGGAGAAGGGTTGTTGGATTTGGCTTTTCATGGGCTTTTTTGGGGCCACGGTCACCATCTTTGGTAATTGGACCGGACATTTTTGCCAGTGCTGGGGGAATTCCTGGCATTCAGTCGGGATTGTTGGGATCCAGATGCCAAAGATCGAATCAGACAAATAAGGGCAGGCTGGTGAGTTTGGGGCTTTAGAGGATTCAGAAGGCATCCTGAGGAATGTTTTAGACATTGGCTAAGTTTAGGGGCCAAGCATCCAGGGCCATTATTACGGCATAGCGACGGTTCCTTTTTGTTGAAGATTCTATCTCATGTCAGTTTTTTGGATGGTGCCTGGCTGCCTTATGGCAGTAGGCTAACAGGTTTTCATTCCATTCTTTTCAATGTGGGGTTGCAGTTGGGACTGAACAAGCAGGCTTCCTTCGGGAGGTGGTGAAAAGAATTAGTAGGTGAGAATACTAGAGATATAAACATGTATTTGCGCCCACATGCGGAGTAGGGGGGCAAAGGAAGGTATCATAAGGATAGCCTGAGAGGTTGGAACTCCTGGGTAAGATTCTTCTGAGAGTAGTGAGGTTACTGTCATACCTTCTTTCCTTGTTTACTCCCCCCCCCATTGTGTTCCCTATAGAGCACCCGGGCAGTGTAGTTTGTTGGCCATTGGAGGCTCGTTGGGTGTGAGGGAATGTGAACTGTGGGGTTTGTGCACATGTGTGGCGACTGTTCGGTGGATCGGGGTATGTTTTAAGAGACGGCGACAAGTGTTGCTGGAATTCCACCGTTTTGAAAGGTTGGACAGTTCCCCTGATGGGTTTGCTTTACATGTCAAGGGGGTCATTCTGGGGTTTTAATTCAGGATATCTGGCACGTTTTTCTGCATTCATGGGCGTCAGTTCCCAATATGAAGGTGGAGTGGTCGGACGTTGTGCCCAGAAAATCGTGGCTTGCAGCTAGGACTGTCAAAAAAATTAAAAAAAAAAGAAAAAAAAAAACCGGAGCAGAATGGGATATTCTACTTCTGGAAACTAGTGCGATTGGTGGTAAGAAATACCTCGTGGAACCCGGGGAAGGAAATGTTTTGGAAGTGTGTCGAGATCCACCTGAGTGCATTGGGTATTGATGTGTGGATGATGGGCATCCAGGAAGGTGTGGAGCGGGCCCTTTTTGGTTCGTGGGGAGCCTCGCATTATGAGGAGTCAGGTAATGCTCGCTGTGGCGGGGGTTCTTGGATTTGGTGGCAAAAATTATGGTTGGGGGGTGGTATATTTGGTGGATGTAACCTCCCATTTTGGATCTGGTGGATAAATGGTGGTGGGGGGTGGTATATCTGGTGGATGTAACCTCCCATTTTGGATCAGATCTTGGTTTATTGCCTGGCGGATTGGGGGACTCTTCAGGGTGGAGTCCCTGGGAGTCGCTGATGTTGGTAATTTTTTGGTAATGCTGGATGGTTTCAAGTATTTATGGCTTCCGCCAGGCTTTGGAGCTCCAAGAACCTCCTCACTTTTCATGTTGATTTATTGTATGTTTGTTATAATAAAGGCCGATTTGGCCATAATTAATCCAAAATGGTTGTCTGGCGTTTGTGGAAGGGGCATCCAGGTATGGGGTGGTTGTGAACCCGAAGGGGACTTGAGGTACTTGGTGAAGCCTCTACAATACTGAAGTCATGTATTCTTAGCAGTGACACACAAAGGTTTCCAGTTCGGAGTCTGGGACACATGGCACAGTTCATGTCACACTGCCTTTCTCATGACTGTTGGCTAGTCCACATTTAGGCAGACAACAAATACTGGTTATGTACCTTCCTTGACCCACGCTACAAAGACAAATTTGCTTCGCTACTTATAAAGGCAAATAAGGATTGTACTACAGAAACATTCAAGAGGGCTGTAGTGGAGCAGTTGATAAAACAATTATCCTCAGATCATGCTGGCGTCAGAGGTAGCGTGTCATCTCACGCAACAGGATTACAAGAGAGGGTCACGCATAGTAGGAGCAACACAGGCGGGGGACTAATGTGCCAAAACTGGTCCATTTTCCACAAACTGTAAACTGTGAATCAGATACCGGTTGGGGGAACGATGACAAGGAGGGAACAGTTAAGTAAGTTGGCAAGGGACTATATAGGTGACCGTATCAGCGTGCTTTCCGAGTCTACTGTTCCCTTTAACTATTGGGTTTCCAAGCTCAAACCTTGGCCAGAGCTCGTCTTATACGCTTTGGAATTGCTAACTTGCTCTGCTGCGAGTGCGTTGTCTGAGCATGTTTTCAGCTCAGCGGGGTCAATAATAACAGTCGCACACGACTATCCACGGAAAGTGCAGCCAGTTTAACCATGATCAAAATGAACCATAGATGGATTGCCCCAGAGTATCTCAGACTGCCTGGTAACAATACCCAATAATAAGTGTAGCCCCAAAATTTGGATTTCTTAAGGTCAAATAAGTTCCATTGTTTCTTATTCAAGACTATTTTGTCTTCTATCATCTAATGACACCACATGACTAATATAACTTGTTATGCTGCTGCCATGTAATTGTTTGGCCCAATCACCCAGGGCAATATTTTTCAAGCCTTTGTACATTATGCACTGGCACTAGCACTGTTGAGGCTACACTGTCTAGAACAATTGGTCAGGCAGTCTCTATTTGTGTTTTTTATTGATGCTGTGCTCCACGGTGTGTTACACATGGCCCCCTGCAAAACCAGAATTTTTTTTAGCTTCTTGGCATGTTATGCCCTGTTGCTTATCCTGCCAATTTTTTTTTAAATAAGCTGTTGGGAGCTGTTGGGAGTACCTTGTGATGCTTAGCTGCGTGGTGTCTGAACTATTATCCCCTGGAGAAACTGAATGTATTAAACTTCTTGGCATGTTATGCCCTGTTGCTTATACTACCATTTTTTAATAAAAAGCTGTTGGGGGTACCTACTGATGCAGTGCTCCATAGTGTCTGAACCATTATCCCCTGTGGAAACTGAATGCATTAAACTCCTTGGCATGTTATGCCCTGTTGCTTATGCTACCATTTTTTTTAAAATAAGTTGTTGGGAGTACCTTCTGATGCTTAGCTACATGGTGTCTGAGTCACTACACCCTAGGGGAACTGAATGTATTAAACAAACTCTTTGGCATGTTATGCCCTGTTGCTTACGATTTGAGTTGAGCGCGGTTCGAGGTTCTCCAGTTCTAGGCTCGAGTGATTTTGGGGCCTGTTCCAGATCGAACTAGAACTCGAGCTTTTTGCAAAAGCTCGATAGTTCTAGAAACGTTCGAGAACGGATCTAGCAGCAAAAAAACAGCTAATTCCTAGCTGGCTTTCCGCTGTAATAGTGTAAGTCACTCTGTGACTCACACTATTATGACATTTCAGTGTATAGTGTGCGTGAACAGCACCTTCAGATCACTCCTGTTTGTATAATGGCGATCGCCATTTTTTTTTTTTCCTTGTCTTCCTTCCCTAAGCGCGCGCGTGTAGTGGGGAGGGCCATTATGTCAGCCAATCCCAGACACACACACAGCTAAGTGGACTTTTAGCCAGAGAAGCAACGGCATGTGTGATAGGATGTCCATGTCACATGTCCCTGCATTATAAAAACGAGTATCTGGCCGTCCGTACGCCATTATCTCTTCTGCGTCCTTGGTGTCAGACATCACTGGCGCAGCTCTGTCCTTTGTCCTATCGCCGATACTGCTGAATGCGCTCCATACACAGCGCTGGACAGCATAGGGATAGCACTTTCCATCAGTCCTTTTAAGGGCTCGTACCGGCAGGGTCAGAGCCATAGGTGACAGGTCCTGAAAACAGAGACAGCGTCTGTGTAGCTAAGGTCAGGGATTTCGTCGCTGCATTTCCCCATTAGGAGGGAATAGAAAGGCAGGCTTCCATTCCTCTACCCAGAGCCCCACAATCCTGGCACTCTACCCTCCTGTCCTCTGCACACTCCAACTCATTATAACTAAGCCATTATACTAGCAAACACTCAGTGTACCTAGTGGCATCCTAAACGTGGCTATTGGACTTTGCTATAGTCCCACTAGTGCAAAAATATTTGCAGCACCTCTGCCTGCATTGCACACTCCAACTCATTATAACTAAGCCATTATACTAGCAAACACTCAGTGTACCTAGTGGCATCCTAAACGTGGCTATTGGACTTTTGTCTAGTCACACTAGTGCAAAGACATTTGCAGCACCTCTACCTGCATTGCACACTCCAACTCATTATAACTAAGCCATTATACTAGCAAACACTCAGTGTACCTAGTGGCATCCTAAACGTGGCTATTGGACTTTTGTCTAGTCACACTAGTGCAAAGACATTTGCAGCACCTCTACCTGCATTGCACACTCCAACTCATTATAACTAAGCCATTATACTAGCAAACACTCAGTGTACCTAGTGGCATCCTAAACGTGGCTATTGGACTTTTGTCTAGTCACACTAGTGCAAAGACATTTGCAGCACCTCTACCTGCATTGCACACTCCAACTCATTATAACTAAGCCATTATACTAGCAAACACTCAGTGTACCTAGTGGCATCCTAAACGTGGCTATTGGACTTTTGTCTAGTCACACTAGTGCAAAGACATTTGCAGCACCTCTACCTGCATTGCACACTCCAACTCATTATAACTAAGCCATTATACTAGCAAACACTCAGTGTACCTAGTGGCATCCTAAACGTGGCTATTGGACTTTTGTCTAGTCACACTAGTGCAAAGACATTTGCAGCACCTCTACCTGCATTGCACACTCCAACTCATTATAACTAAGCCATTATACTAGCAAACACTCAGTGTACCTAGTGGCATCCTAAACGTGGCTATTGGACTTTTGTCTAGTCACACTAGTGCAAAGACATTTGCAGCACCTCTACCTGCATTGCACAATCCAACTCATTATAACTAAGCCATTATACTAGCAAACACTCAGTGTACCTAGTGGCATCCTAAACGTGGCTATTGGACTTTTGTCTAGTCACACTAGTGCAAAGACATTTGCAGCACCTCTACCTGCATTGCACACTCCAACTCATTATAACTAAGCCATTATACTAGCAAACACTCAGTGTACCTAGTGGCATCCTAAACGTGGCTATTGGACTTTTGTCTAGTCACACTAGTGCAAAGACATTTGCAGCACCTCTACCTGCATTGCACACTCCAACTCATTATAACTAAGCCATTATACTAGCAAACACTCAGTGTACCTAGTGGCATCCTAAACGTGGCTATTGGACTTTTGTCTAGTCACACTAGTGCAAAGACATTTGCAGCACCTCTACCTGCATTGCACACTCCAACTCATTATAACTAAGCCATTATACTAGCAAACACTCAGTGTACCTAGTGGCATCCTAAACGTGGCTATTGGACTTTTGTCTAGTCACACTAGTGCAAAGACATTTGCAGCACCTCTACCTGCATTGCACACTCCAACTCATTATAACTAAGCCATTATACTAGCAAACACTCAGTGTACCTAGTGGCATCCTAAACGTGGCTATTGGACTTTGCTATAGTCCCACTAGTGCAAAGATATTTGCAGCACCTCTGCCTGCATTGCACACTCCAACTCATTATAACTAAGCCATTATACTAGCAATTGATGCTGCCAGTTTAAGGGCCGTAGTTGCATTGTCAGGGATATTTATTCTTAATTATTCAGCTGTTAATAAAGCTAGACCACCGCTGCAATCTACACCACCTCTCAATTTTTACTACCACATTTTAAGTGCACAGTCTTGTCGCAATCAACATGAGTGGCAAAATGACAGATGCTGGTGGAAAGGGGAAGAGGCGTGGTGGAAAAGGAAAAAAAGGGTTTGTCCGTGGGGAAGGTGGCAAAGCTCCATTATCATCTGCTGAAGAGAGACCATCTACCAGCAAAAGTAAGATGTCTACTACTTACCGTGGACAATCCAATGTGCTCCCTTTTTTACGTACACGAACAACAGGAACAAAGGTAGATGATGGCCAAAAAAGGAAAATGCTTAAATGGATCTCAAGTGGTCCAACAAGTGCCCTCTCAGCCACTTCAAGTACCGCATCCAAAAAACACCAGTCCTCTGAGTTGTCATCCCAATCAAACTTGCTTTCTCCCAGCTCTGAAGTCTCAATCAGCCCTGCACAGTATGGTGGAACTGAGATGGCTGAGTCTGCAGAGCTGTTCAGTCACACTATAGCCTGGGAATCAGAGGTCTGCTCCCAAGCTACAGTGAGTACAGAACAGGAAATGGTCTGCAGTGATGCCCAGAACCTTTGTGACTCTGATTCAGGCCGTGAGGACCAAGTTTCTGAGCATAATGTTGACCCTTTGTCACAAACTGTAACACCTGTGGTTATAGACAATGAGGAACATACTGATGAAGATGAGACGCAGATACCCGATTGGGATGACAACTTAAATATTCGGTCAGGGCAAGAAGAGGCTCGGTCTGAGGGGGAGGGGAGTGCAAACACAACAATTGATGATGAAGTTCTAGATCCCACCTACTGTCAACCCACAGTCAGGCACTCGAGGAGGTCAACAGAGGTGGTGGAGGAGGATGCAACGGATGACGAAGTTACCTTGCGCCTTCCTGGACACAGTCGGAGTACTGGTAGCACGTCTACAACTGCATCCTCAGCCACCACTCTGCCTCTGAGCATTATTCGGGGTGGATCAACAGGTCGCATGGCCTCTAAGCCTTGCCTAGCCTGGTCTTTTTTTGACATAGAAAAAGATCGCCCAAATTATGTGATCTGTAAAATTTGTCATGGTTCTCTTAGTAGAGGTCAAAACCTCAGCAGTTTGACAACTTCTTCCATGAATCGTCACATGAATAAATATCATATGTCCTGGTGGGAAGCTCACCGTGCTGCAATGCGGCCTAGCGGAGCGAACCATCCACCGCCTGCCCCTTCCAGTGCATCCGCGCGCTCTTCATCTTCTAGGACTGTGAGGACAGCTGTCACACGTGTTTTTCCACCCACAACTTCCACCACTGTAACCGCAACAGGCAGTTTGCTTGGTAGGTCGTCAGTTGGTTTGGAAGGGGAAACAAGTGAGTGTGTACAGCTCTCTCAGACATCGATAGCACCAACGTTGGATGAAGGCAACATCATGTCTCCGCCTGCACTTTCCTCACAAACCTGCATTTGTATACTCAACACCGTCTACACACAGCAGCCAGATCTCTGTCCCTCAGATGTGGTCAAATAAAAGGCCACTTCCTGCGACCCATGACAAAGCTAAGAGGTTGACTCTATCCCTCTGTAAGCTGTTGGCTACCGAAATGCTGCCTTTCCGCCTAGTGGACACACAGGATTTTAGAGACCTTATGTCTGTCGCTGTGCCCCAGTACCAGATGCCTAGTCGCCACTACTTCTCTAAGAAAGGTGTGCCCGCGCTACACCAGCATGTCGCACACAACATCACCGCTTCCTTGAGAAACTCTGTGTGTCAACGGGTGCATTTCACCACCGATACTTGGACCAGTAAGTATGGACAGGGACGTTACATGTCGCTGACTGGGCACTGGGTAACTATGGTGATAGATGGTGAAGGGTCTGCTGCACAAGTCTTGCCGTCCCCACGACTTGTGTGTCAATCCTCTGTCTGTCCAAGTTCCGCCACTGCTTCTGCATCCTCCACCTCATCTGGGTCCTCCACCTCCGCCCCAAACCTGCCTGGTCAGGCCACCAGTGTTCTCACTGCGCAGAAGGAATCACGCACCCCTCATTACTATGCTGGCAGCAGAGCGCAACGGCATCAGGCGGTCTTTAGCTTGACATGTCTTGGGAATAAGAGTCACACAGCTGAGGAGTTGTGGTCAGCTCTGCGGTCCGAGTTTAATAAATGGTTGTCTCCACTCAACCTGCAGCCTGGTAAGGCCGTGTGCGACAATACTGCAAACCTGGGTGCGGCCCTTCGCCTGGGCAAGGTGACACACGTACCTTGTATGGCTCACGTGTTGAACCTTGTCGTCCAGCAATTTTTCACACACTATCCCGGCCTAGATGGCCTTCTGAACAGGGCAGGAGAACTGTCTGCTCACTTCCGCCGTTCAAGCGCCGCAGCTGAGCGACTTGCATCGCTCCAGAAGTCTTTCGGCCTGCCGGTTCATCGCCTGAAATGCGATGTGGCGACACGCTGGAATTCAACTCTCCACGTGTTACAGCGATTGTGGCAGCACCGCCGAGCCCTGGTGCAATACGTCATGACGTATAGCCTGGGCCAACGAGATGCAGAGGTGGGTCAGATCACCCTGATGGAGTGGTCTTAGATCAAGGACCTATGCACCCTTCTGCACAGTTTCGACATGGCGACGAATATGTTTAGCGCTGACAATGCCATTATCAGCATGACGATTCCAGTCATTTACATGCTGGAGCACACGCTAAACACTATTCGGAGTCAGGGGGTGGGACAACAGGAAGGGGATGAACTACAGGAGGATTCATATGCGCAAGACACAACAACATCACCAAGGTCCAGACGTTCATCATCACCAAGGCGCCAGGCATGGGACCATGGGGGACAGGGATCAACAAGGGCCCAGGTAGCAGGTGAGATGTTGAGGAAGGTGCAGGAGAACATGAAGAAATGGAGGACGAACTGTCCATGGACATGGAAGACTCAGCAGATGAGGGAGACCTTGGTCAAATTTCAGTTGAAAGAGGTTGGGGGGAGATGTCAGAGGAAGAAAGAACGGTTAGCACCTCTATGCCACAAACACAGCGTGGACTTGGTCCGCATGGCTGCGCAAGACACATGAGTGCCGTCTTGTTGCACTACCTCCAACATGACCCTCGTATTGTCAAAATTAGAAGTGATGATGACTACTGGCTTGCCACACTATTAGATCCCCGGTACAAGTCCAAATTTTGTGACATAATTCCAGCCATAGAAAGGGACGCACGTATGCAGGAGTATCAGCAGAAGCTGTTACTCGATCTTAGCTCGGCTTTTCCACCAAACAACCGTGCAGGTGCAGGGAGTGAATCTCCCAGTTGTAACTTGACAAACATGGGACGGTCTCGTCATCTTCAACAGTCTACCCGTACCAGTAGGACCGTATCTGGTGCTGGTAACAGCAATTTTATGGAATCTTTTCATAATTTCTTTAGACCCTCTTTTGCAAGGCCACCAGAGACAACAAGTCTGACACATAGTCAACGGCTGGAGAGGATGATACAGGAGTATCTCCAAATGAACATCGATGCCATGACTTTGCAAATGGAGCCTTGCTCCTTTTGGGCTTCAAATCTAGAAAAATGGCCAGAGCTCTCCAGTTACGCCTTGGAGATTTTGCCGTGTCCAGCTGCCAGCGTTGTCTCTGAACGTGTCTTCAGTGCTGCTGGGTGTGTGCTGACAGATAAGCGCACGCGTCTGTCCAGTGACAATGTGGACAGACTGACGTTCATCAAAATGAACAAGTCATGGATCCAGAAGGAATTTACTACCCCTGTGTCATCCTGGGGAGAGTAAATGCTTGTGGATTTGGAATGTGCTTGATGCAAATCAAAACATCCTGTTTGCAACTAGGGCACAACTGCTTCCACTGAAGGGGTGGGTGTGTGTGGGGCCCAATTTTTGGAAAAAAGGGAGACTCCGCTTGGAGTAACCCTTGCTTGCTGTGTTTTTTAAAAGGAGCCAAGATGAACAGAGCTGGGATCAGGAAAGACTTTGCTACCTACCCTGGTGTCATCCTGGGGACGGTTAATTATGGCGTATTTTTGAATGTGCTTGATGCAAATCTAGCTGTGAAGTGTACAACTGGGGCACAACTGCTGCCACTGAAGGGGTGGGTGTGTGTGGGGCCCAATTTTTTGAAAAAAGGGAGACTCCGCTTGGAGTAACCCTTGCTTACATTGTTTTTAAAAGAAGCCAAGATGAACAGAGATGGGATCAGGAAAGACTTTGCTACCTACCCTGGTGTCATCCTGGGGACGGTTAATTATGGCGTATTTTTGAATGTGCTTGATGCAAATCTAGCTGTGAAGTGTACAACTGGGGCACAACTGCTGCCACTGAAGGGGTGGGTGTGTGTGGGGCCCAATTTTTGGAAAAAAGGGAGACTCCGCTTGGAGTAACCCTTGCTTGCTGTGTTTTTTAAAAGGAGCCAAGATGAACAGAGCTGGGATCAGGAAAGACTTTGCTACCTACCCTGGTGTCATCCTGGGGACGGTTAATTATGGCGTATTTTTGAATGTGCTTGATGCAAATCTAGCTGTGAAGTGTACAACTGGGGCACAACTGCTGCCACTGAAGGGGTGGGTGTGTGTGGGGCCCAATTTTTTGAAAAAAGGGAGACTCCGCTTGGAGTAACCCTTGCTTACATTGTTTTTAAAAGAAGCCAAGATGAACAGAGCTGGGATCAGGAAAGACTTTGCTACCTACCCTGGTGTCATCCTGGGGACGGTTAATTATGGCGTATTTTTGAATGTGCTTGATGCAAATCTAGCTGTGAAGTGTACAACTGGGGCACAACTGCTGCCACTGAAGGGGTGGGTGTGTGTGGGGCCCAATTTTTGGAAAAAAGGGAGACTCCGCTTGGAGTAACCCTTGCTTGCTGTGTTTTTTAAAAGGAGCCAAGATGAACAGAGCTGGGATCAGGAAAGACTTTGCTACCTACCCTGGTGTCATCCTGGGGACGGTTAATTATGGCGTATTTTTGAATGTGCTTGATGCAAATCTAGCTGTGAAGTGTACAACTGGGGCACAACTGCTGCCACTGAAGGGGTGGGTGTGTGTGGGGCCCAATTTTTGGAAAATAGGGAGACTCCGCTTGGAGTAACCCTTGCTTGCTGTGTTTTTTAAAAGGAGCCAAAATGAACAGAGCTGGGATCAGGAAAGACTTTGCTACCTACCCTGGTGTCATCCTGGGGACGGTTAATTATGGCGTATTTTTGAATGTGCTTGATGCAAATCTAGCTGTGAAGTGTACAACTGGGGCAAAACTGCTGCCACTGAAGGGGTGGGTGTGTCTGGGGCCCAATTTTTTAAAAAAAGGGAGACTCCGCTTGGAGTAACCCTTGCTTACATTGTTTTTAAAAGAAGCCAAGATGAACAGAGCTGGGATCAGGAAAGACTTTGCTACCTACCCTGGTGTCATCCTGGGGACAGTTAATTATGGCGTATTTTTGAATGTGCTTGATGCAAATCTAGCTGTGAAGTGTACAACTGGGGCACAACTGCTGCCACTGAAGGGGTGGGTGTGTGTGGGGCCCAATTTTTGGAAAAAAGGGAGACTCCGCTTGGAGTAACCCTTGCTTGCTGTGTTTTTTAAAAGGAGCCAAGATGAACAGAGCTGGGATCAGGAAAGACTTCGCTACCTACCCTGGTGTCATCCTGGGGACGGTTAATTATGGCTTATTTTTGAATGTGCTTGATGCAAATCTAGCTGTGAAGTGTACAACTGGGGCACAACTGCTGCCACTGAAAGGGTGGGTGTGTGTGGGGCCCAATTTTTTGGAAAAAACGGAGACTCCGCTTGGAGTAACCCTTGCTTGCTGTGTTTTTTAAAAGGAGCCAAAATGAACAGAGCTGGGATCAGGAAAGACTTTGCTACCTACCCTGGTGTCATCCTGGGGACGGTTAATTATGGCGTATTTTTGAATGTGCTTGATGCAAATCTAGCTGTGAAGTGTACAACTGGGGCAAAACTGCTGCCACTGAAGGGGTGGGTGTGTGTGGAGCCCAATTTTTTAAAAAAAGGGAGACTCCGCTTGGAGTAACCCTTGCTTACATTGTTTTTAAAAGAAGCCAAGATGAACAGAGCTGGGATCAGGAAAGACTTTGCTACCTACCCTGGTGTCATCCTGGGGACAGTTAATTATGGCGTATTTTTGAATGTGCTTGATGCAAATCTAGCTGTGAAGTGTACAACTGGGGCACAACTGCTGCCACTGAAGGGGTGGGTGTGTGTGGGGCCCAATTTTTGGAAAAAACGGAGACTCCGCTTGGAGTAACCCTTGCTTGCTGTGTTTTTTAAAAGGAGCCAAGATGAACAGAGCTGGGATCAGGAAAGACTTTGGTACCTACCCTGGTGTCATCCTGGGGACGGTTAATTATGGCGTATTTTTGAATGTGCTTGATGCAAATCTAGCTGTGAAGTGTACAACTGGGGCACAACTGCTGCCACTGAAGGGGTGGGTGTGTGTGGGGCCCAATTTTTGGAAAAAAGGGAGACTCCGCTTGGAGTAACCCTTGCTTACATTGTTTTTAAAAGGAGCCAAGATGAACAGAGCTGGGATCAGGAAAGACTTTGCTACCTACCCTGGTGTCATCCTGGGGACGGTTAATTATGGCGTATTTTTGAATGTGCTTGATGCAAATCTAGCTGTGAAGTGTACAACTGGGGCACAACTGCTGCCACTGAAGAAGTGGGTGTGTGTGGGGCCCAATTTTTGGAAAAAACGGAGACTCCGCTTGGAGTAACCCTTGCTTGCTGTGTTTTTTAAAAGGAGCCAAGATGAACAGAGCTGGGATCAGGAAAGACTTTGCTACCTACCCTGGTGTAATCCTGGGGACGGTTAATTATGGCGTATTTTTGAATGTGCTTGATGCAAATCTAGCTGTGAAGTGTACAACTGGGGCACAACTGCTGCCACTGAAGGGGTGGGTGTGTGTGGGGCCCAATTTTTTGAAAAAAGGGAGACTCCGCTTGGAGTAACCCTTGCTTACATTGTTTTTAAAAGAAGCCAAGATGAACAGAGCTGGGATCAGGAAAGACTTTGCTACCTACCCTGGTGTCATCCTGGGGACGGTTAATTATGGCGTATTTTTGAATGTGCTTGATGCAAATCTAGCTGTGAAGTGTACAACTGGGGCACAACTGCTGCCACTGAAGGGGTGGGTGTGTGTGGGGCCCAATTTTTGGAAAAAAGGGAGACTCCGCTTGGAGTAACCCTTGCTTGCTGTGTTTTTTAAAAGGAGCCAAGATGAACAGAGCTGGGATCAGGAAAGACTTTGCTACCTACCCTGGTGTCATCCTGGGGACGGTTAATTATGGCGTATTTTTGAATGTGCTTGATGCAAATCTAGCTGTGAAGTGTACAACTGGGGCACAACTGCTGCCACTGAAGGGGTGGGTGTGTGTGGGGCCCAATTTTTGGAAAAAAGGGAGACTCCGCTTGGAGTAACCCTTGCTTGCTGTGTTTTTTAAAAGGAGCCAAGATGAACAGAGCTGGGATCAGGGAAGACTTTGCTACCTACCCTGGTGTTATCCTGGGGACGGTTAATTATGGCGTATTTTTGAATGTGCTTGATGCAAATCTAGCTGTGAAGTGTACAACTGGGGCACAACTGCTGCCACTGAAGGGGTGGGTGTGTGTGGGGCCCAATTTTTGGAAAATAGGGAGACTCCGCTTGGAGTAACCCTTGCTTGCTGTGTTTTTTAAAAGGAGCCAAGATGAACAAAGCTGGGATCAGGAAAGACTTTGCTACCTACCCTGGTGTCATCCTGGGGACGGTTAATTATGGCGTATTTTTGAATGTGCTTGATGCAAATCTAGCTGTGAAGTGTACAACTGGGGCACAACTGCTGCCACTGAAGGGGTGGGTGTGTGTGGGGCCCAATTTTTGGAAAAAAAGGAGACTCCGCTTGGAGTAACTTTTGCTTGCTGTGGTTTTTAAAAGGAGCCAAGATGAACAGAGCTGGGATCAGGAAAGACTTTGCTACCTACCCTGGTGTCATCCTGGAAACGGTTAATTATGGCGTATTTTTGAATGTGCTTGATGCAAATCTAGCTGTGAAGTGTACAACTGGGGCACAACTGCTGCCACTGAAGGGGTGGGTGTGTGTGGGGCCCAATTTTTGGAAAATAGGGAGACTCCGCTTGGAGTAACCCTTGCTTACATTGTTTTTAAAAGAAGCCAAGATGAACAGAGCTGGGATCAGGAAAGACTTTGCTACCTACCCTGGTGTCATCCTGGGGACGGTTAATTATGGCGTATTTTTGAATGTGCTTGATGCAAATCTAGCTGTGAAGTGTACAACTGGGGCACAACTGCTGCCACTGAAGGGGTGGGTGTGTGTGGGGCCCAATTTTTGGAAAAAAGGGAGACTCCGCTTGGAGTAACCCTTGCTTGCTGTGTTTTTTAAAAGGAGCCAAGATGAACAGAGCTGGGATCAGGAAAGACTTTGCTACCTACCCTGGTGTCATCCTGGGGACGGTTAATTATGGCGTATTTTTGAATGTGCTTGATGCAAATCTAGCTGTGAAGTGTACAACTGGGGCACAACTGCTGCCACTAAAGGGGTGGGTGTGTGTGGGGCCCAATTTTTGGAAAAAAGGGAGACTCCGCTTGGAGTAACCCTTGCTTACATTGTTTTTAAAAGAAGCCAAGATGAACAGAGCTGGGATCAGGAAAGACTTTGCTACCTACCCTGGTGTCATCCTGGGGACGGTTAATTATGGCGTATTTTTGAATGTGCTTGATGCAAATCTAGCTGTGAAGTGTACAACTCGGGCACAACTGCTGCCAATGAAGGGGTGGGTGTGTCTGGGGCCCAATTTTTGGAAAAAAGGGAGACTCCGCTTGGAGTAACCCTTGCTTTCTTTGTTTTTTAAAAGGAGCCAAGATGAACAGAGCTGGGATCAGGAAAGACTTTGCTACCTACCCTGGTGTCATCCTGGGGACGGTTAATTATGGCGTATTTTTGAATGTGCTTGATGCAAATCTAGCTGTGAAGTGTACAACTGGGGCACAACTGCTGCCACTGAAGGGGTGGGTGTGTGTGGGGCCCAATTTTTGGAAAAAAGGGAGACTCCGCTTGGAGTAACCCTTGCTTACATTGTTTTTAAAAGGAGCCAAGATGAACAGAGCTGGGATCAGGAAAGACTTTGCTACCTACCCTGGTGTCATCCTGGGGACGGTTAATTATGGCGTATTTTTGAATGTGCTTGATGCAAATCTAGCTGTGAAGTGTACAACTGGGGCACAACTGCTGCCAATGAAGGGGTGGGTGTGTGTGGGGCCCAATTTTTGGAAAAAAGGGAGACTCCGCTTGGAGTAACCCTTGCTTGCTGTGTTTTTAAAAGGAGCCAAGATGAACAGAGCTGGGATCAGGAAAGACTTTGCTACCTACCCTGGTGTCATCCTGGAAACGGTTAATTATGGCGTATTTTTGAATGTGCTTGATGCAAATCTAGCTGTGAAGTGTACAACTGGGGCACAACTGCTGCCACTGAAGGGGTGGGTGTGTGTGGGGCCCAATTTTTGGAAAATAGGGAGACTCCGCTGGGAGTAACCCTTGCTTGCTGTGTTTTTTAAAAGGAGCCAAGATGAACAGAGCTGGGATCAGGAAAGACTTTGCTACCTACCCTGGTGTCATCCTGGGGATGGTTAATTATGGCGTATTTTTGAATGTGCTTGATGCAAATCTAGCTGTGAAGTGTACAACTGGGGCACAACTGCTGCCACTGAAGGGGTGGGTGTGTGTGGGGCCCAATTTTTGGAAAAAAGGGAGACTCCGCTTGGAGTAACCCTTGCTTGCTGTGGTTTTTAAAAGGAGCCAAGATGAACAGAGCTGGGATCAGGAAAGACTTTGCTACCTACCCTGGTGTCATCCTGGGGACGGTTAATTATGGCGTATTTTTGAATGTGCTTGATGCAAATCTAGCTGTGAAGTGTACAACTGGGGCACAACTGCTGCCACTGAAGGGGTGGGTGTGTGTGGGGCCCAATTTTTTGAAAAAAGAGAGACTCCGCTTGGAGTAACCCTTGCTTGCTGTGTTTTTTAAAAGGAGCCAAGATGAACAGAGCTGGGATCAGGAAAGACTTTGCTACCTACCCTGGTGTCATCCTGGGGACGGTTAATTATGGCGTATTTTTGAATGTGCTTGATGCAAATCTAGCTGTGAAGTGTACAACTGGGGCACAACTGCTGCCACTGAAGGGGTGGGTGTGTGGGGCCCAATTTTTGGAAAATAGGGAGACTCCGCTTGGAGTAACCCTTGCTTGCTGTGTTTTTTAAAAGGAGCCAAGATGAACAGAGCTGGGATCAGGAAAGACTTTGCTACCTACCCTGGTGTCATCCTGGGGACGGTTAATTATGGCGTATTTTTGAATGTGCTTGATGCAAATCTAGCTGTGAAGTGTACAACTGGGGCACAACTGCTGCCACTGAAGGGGTGGGTGTGTGTGGGGCCCAATTTTTGGAAAAAAGGGAGACTCCGCTTGGAGTAACCCTTGCTTGCTGTGTTTTTTAAAAGGAGCCAAGATGAACAGAGCTGGGATCAGGAAAGACTTTGCTACCTACCCTGGTGTCATCCTGGGGACGGTTAATTATGGCGTATTTTTGAATGTGCTTGATGCAAATCTAGCTGTGAAGTGTACAACTGGGGCACAACTGCTGCCACAGAAGGGGTGGGTGTGTGTGGGGCCCAATTTTTTGAAAAAAGGGAGACTCCGCTTGGAGTAACCCTTGCTTGCTGTGTTTTTTAAAAGGAGCCAAGATGAACAGAGCTGGGATCAGGAAAGACTTTGCTACCTACCCTGGTGTCATCCTGGGGACGGTTAATTATGGCGTATTTTTGAATGTGCTTGATGCAAACCTAGCTGTGAATTGTACAACTGGGGCACAACTGCTGCCACTAAAGGGGTGGGTGTGTGTGGGGCCCAATTTTTGGAAAAAAGGGAGACTCCGCTTGGAGTAACCCTTGCTTGCTGTGTTTTTTAAAAGGAGCCAAGATGAACAGAGCTGGGATCAGGAAAGACTTTGCTACCTACCCTGGTGTCATCCTGGGGACGGTTAATTATGGCGTATTTTTGAATGTGCTTGATGCAAATCTAGCTGTGAAGTGTACAACTGGGGCACAACTGCTGCCACTGAAGGGGTGGGTGTGTGTGGGGCCCAATTTTTGGAAAAAAGGGAGACTCCGCTTGGAGTAACCCTTGCTTGCTGTGTTTTTTAAAAGGAGCCAAGATGAACAGAGCTGGGATCAGGAAAGACTTTGCTACCTACCCTGGTGTCATCCTGGGGACGGTTAATTATGGCGTATTTTTGAATGTGCTTGATGCAAATCTAGCTGTGAAGTGTACAACTGGGGCACAACTGCTGCCACAGAAGGGGTGGGTGTGTGTGGGGCCCAATTTTTTGAAAAAAGGGAGACTCCGCTTGGAGTAACCCTTGCTTGCTGTGTTTTTTAAAAGGAGCCAAGATGAACAGAGCTGGGATCAGGAAAGACTTTGCTACCTACCCTGGTGTCATCCTGGGGACGGTTAATTATGGCGTATTTTTGAATGTGCTTGATGCAAACCTAGCTGTGAATTGTACAACTGGGGCACAACTGCTGCCACTAAAGGGGTGGGTGTGTGTGGGGCCCAATTTTTGGAAAAAAGGGAGACTCCGCTTGGAGTAACCCTTGCTTACATTGTTTTTAAAAGAAGCCAAGATGAACAGAGCTGGGATCAGGAAAGACTTTGCTACCTACCCTGGTGTCATCCTGGGGACGGTTAATTATGGCGTATTTTTGAATGTGCTTGATGCAAATCTAGCTGTGAAGTGTACAACTCGGGCACAACTGCTGCCAATGAAGGGGTGGGTGTGTCTGGGGCCCAATTTTTGGAAAAAAGGGAGACTCCGCTTGGAGTAACCCTTGCTTTCTTTGTTTTTTAAAAGGAGCCAAGATGAACAGAGCTGGGATCAGGAAAGACTTTGCTACCTACCCTGGTGTCATCCTGGGGACGGTTAATTATGGCGTATTTTTGAATGTGCTTGATGCAAATCTAGCTGTGAAGTGTACAACTGGGGCACAACTGCTGCCACTGAAGGGGTGGGTGTGTGTGGGGCCCAATTTTTGGAAAAAAGGGAGACTCCGCTTGGAGTAACCCTTGCTTACATTGTTTTTAAAAGGAGCCAAGATGAACAGAGCTGGGATCAGGAAAGACTTTGCTACCTACCCTGGTGTCATCCTGGGGACGGTTAATTATGGCGTATTTTTGAATGTGCTTGATGCAAATCTAGCTGTGAAGTGTACAACTGGGGCACAACTGCTGCCAATGAAGGGGTGGGTGTGTGTGGGGCCCAATTTTTGGAAAAAAGGGAGACTCCGCTTGGAGTAACCCTTGCTTGCTGTGTTTTTAAAAGGAGCCAAGATGAACAGAGCTGGGATCAGGAAAGACTTTGCTACCTACCCTGGTGTCATCCTGGAAACGGTTAATTATGGCGTATTTTTGAATGTGCTTGATGCAAATCTAGCTGTGAAGTGTACAACTGGGGCACAACTGCTGCCACTGAAGGGGTGGGTGTGTGTGGGGCCCAATTTTTGGAAAATAGGGAGACTCCGCTGGGAGTAACCCTTGCTTGCTGTGTTTTTTAAAAGGAGCCAAGATGAACAGAGCTGGGATCAGGAAAGACTTTGCTACCTACCCTGGTGTCATCCTGGGGATGGTTAATTATGGCGTATTTTTGAATGTGCTTGATGCAAATCTAGCTGTGAAGTGTACAACTGGGGCACAACTGCTGCCACTGAAGGGGTGGGTGTGTGTGGGGCCCAATTTTTGGAAAAAAGGGAGACTCCGCTTGGAGTAACCCTTGCTTGCTGTGGTTTTTAAAAGGAGCCAAGATGAACAGAGCTGGGATCAGGAAAGACTTTGCTACCTACCCTGGTGTCATCCTGGGGACGGTTAATTATGGCGTATTTTTGAATGTGCTTGATGCAAATCTAGCTGTGAAGTGTACAACTGGGGCACAACTGCTGCCACTGAAGGGGTGGGTGTGTGTCGGGCCCAATTTTTTGAAAAAAGAGAGACTCCGCTTGGAGTAACCCTTGCTTGCTGTGTTTTTTAAAAGGAGCCAAGATGAACAGAGCTGGGATCAGGAAAGACTTTGCTACCTACCCTGGTGTCATCCTGGGGACGGTTAATTATGGCGTATTTTTGAATGTGCTTGATGCAAATCTAGCTGTGAAGTGTACAACTGGGGCACAACTGCTGCCACTGAAGGGGTGGGTGTGTGGGGCCCAATTTTTGGAAAATAGGGAGACTCCGCTTGGAGTAACCCTTGCTTGCTGTGTTTTTTAAAAGGAGCCAAGATGAACAGAGCTGGGATCAGGAAAGACTTTGCTACCTACCCTGGTGTCATCCTGGGGACGGTTAATTATGGCGTATTTTTGAATGTGCTTGATGCAAATCTAGCTGTGAAGTGTACAACTGGGGCACAACTGCTGCCACTGAAGGGGTGGGTGTGTGTGGGGCCCAATTTTTGGAAAAAAGGGAGACTCCGCTTGGAGTAACCCTTGCTTGCTGTGTTTTTTAAAAGGAGCCAAGATGAACAGAGCTGGGATCAGGAAAGACTTTGCTACCTACCCTGGTGTCATCCTGGGGACGGTTAATTATGGCGTATTTTTGAATGTGCTTGATGCAAATCTAGCTGTGAAGTGTACAACTGGGGCACAACTGCTGCCACAGAAGGGGTGGGTGTGTGTGGGGCCCAATTTTTTGAAAAAAGGGAGACTCCGCTTGGAGTAACCCTTGCTTGCTGTGTTTTTTAAAAGGAGCCAAGATGAACAGAGCTGGGATCAGGAAAGACTTTGCTACCTACCCTGGTGTCATCCTGGGGACGGTTAATTATGGCGTATTTTTGAATGTGCTTGATGCAAACCTAGCTGTGAATTGTACAACTGGGGCACAACTGCTGCCACTAAAGGGGTGGGTGTGTGTGGGGCCCAATTTTTGGAAAAAAGGGAGACTCCGCTTGGAGTAACCCTTGCTTGCTGTGTTTTTTAAAAGGAGCCAAGATGAACAGAGCTGGGATCAGGAAAGACTTTGCTACCTACCCTGGTGTCATCCTGGGGACGGTTAATTATGGCGTATTTTTGAATGTGCTTGATGCAAATCTAGCTGTGAAGTGTACAACTGGGGCACAACTGCTGCCACTGAAGGGGTGGGTGTGTGTGGGGCCCAATTTTTGGAAAAAAGGGAGACTCCGCTTGGAGTAACCCTTGCTTGCTGTGTTTTTTAAAAGGAGCCAAGATGAACAGAGCTGGGATCAGGAAAGACTTTGCTACCTACCCTGGTGTCATCCTGGGGACGGTTAATTATGGCGTATTTTTGAATGTGCTTGATGCAAATCTAGCTGTGAAGTGTACAACTGGGGCACAACTGCTGCCACAGAAGGGGTGGGTGTGTGTGGGGCCCAATTTTTTGAAAAAAGGGAGACTCCGCTTGGAGTAACCCTTGCTTGCTGTGTTTTTTAAAAGGAGCCAAGATGAACAGAGCTGGGATCAGGAAAGACTTTGCTACCTACCCTGGTGTCATCCTGGGGACGGTTAATTATGGCGTATTTTTGAATGTGCTTGATGCAAACCTAGCTGTGAATTGTACAACTGGGGCACAACTGCTGCCACTGAATGGGTGGGTGTGTGTGTGGCCCAATTTTTGGAAAAAAGGAAGACTCCGCTTGGAGTCACCTTGCAGTGTTTTACATGGTTTTAGAAGGGCGTGCCATGCCTATATCTGTGTCTCCTCCTCTTTTTCCTTGTCCTGCTCTTTTGTTTTCACATGAGTATATGTCCTTGTCACTTTCTCATGTGTTTGTGTTGTGTTGTGAGTTGTTTGTCACCTTTTGGACACCTTTGAGGGTGTTTTCTATGTGTTTTTATGTGTTTGTGAATGCCTGCCATTGTTTCCTATGCGGTTCGAGTTCGGTTCGTCGAACGTTCGACGAACCGAACTCGAACGGGACCTCCGTTCGGCGAACCGACCTCGAGCCGAACCGGGACCGGTTCGCTCATCTCTACTTACGATACAATTTTTTAATAAAAAGCTGTTGGGAATACCTACTGATGCAGTGATCCATAGTGTCTGAACCATTATCTAGAGTTGAGCGCGGTTCGTGGTTCGTGGTTCTCCAGTTCTAGGCTCGAGTGATTTTGGGGCATGTTCTAGATCGAACTAGAACTCGAGCTTTTTGCAAAAGCTCGATAGTTCTAGAAACGTTCGAGAACGGTTCCAGCAGCAAAAAAACAGCTAAATCCTAGCTTGGTTTCTGCTGTAATAGTGTAAGTCACTCTGTGAATCACACTATTATGACATTTCAATGTATAGTGTGCGTGAACAGCGCCTTCAGATCACTGCTGTTTCTATAATGGCGATCGCCATTTTTTTTTTTTTTTTCTTGTCTTCCTTCCCTAAGCGCGCGCGTCTTGTGGGGCGGGCCAGCATGTCAGCCAATCCCAGACACACACACAGCTAAGTGGACTTTTAGCCAGAGAAGCAACGGCATGTGTGATAGGATGTCCATGTCACATGTCCCTGCATTATAAAACCGGACATTTTCCTCCAGGAGGCCATTATCTCTTCTGCGTCTTTGGTGTCAGACATCACTGTCGCAGCTCCTTCCTGAGTCCTATCGCTGATACAGCTGTATGCGCTCCATACACAGCGCTGGACAGCTTAGGGAGAGCACTTTCTAGCAGTCCTTTTAAGGGCTCAAACCGGCAGGGTCAGAGTTAAGGTGACAGGTCCTGAAAACAGCGCAAGCGTCTGTGTAGCCAAGGTCAGGGATTTCCTCGCTGCATTTCCCTATTAGGAGGGATAGAAAGGCAGGCTTCCATTCCTCTATCCAGAGCCCCAAAATCCTGGCACTGTACCCTCCTGTCCTCTGCACACTCCAACTCATAACTAAGCCATTATACTAGCAAACACTCAGTGTACCTAGTGGCATCCTATACGTGGCTATTGGACTTTGCTATAGTCCCACTAGTGCAAAGACATTTGCAGAGCGCGTCTGCCTGCATTGCACACTCCAACTCATTATAACTAAGCCATTATACTAGCAAACACTCAGTGTACCTAGTGGCATCCTATACGTGGCTATTGGACTTTGCTATAGTCACACTAGTGCAAAGACATTTGCAGAGCGCGTCTGCCTGCATTGCACACTCCAACTCATTATAACTAAGCCATTATACTAGCAAACACTCAGTGTACCTAGTGGCATCCTATACGTGGCTATTGGACTTTGCTATAGTCACACTAGTGCAAAGACATTTGCAGCACCTCTACCTGCATTGCACACTCCAACTCATGATAACTAAGCCATTATACTAGCAAACACTCAGTGTACCTGGTGGCATCCTATACGTGGCTATTGGACTTTGCTATAGTCACACTAGTGCAAAGACATTTGCAGAGCGCGTCTGCCTGCATTGCACACTCCAACTCATTATAACTAAGCCATTATACTAGCAAACACTCAGTGTACCTAGTGGCATCCTATACATGGCTATTGGACTTTGCTATAGTCACACTAGTGCAAAGACATTTGCAGAGCGCGTCTGCCTGCATTGCACACTCCAACTCATTATAACTAAGCCATTATACTAGCAAACACTCAGTGTACCTAGTGGCATCCTATACGTGGCTATTGGACTTTGCTATAGTCACACTAGTGCAAAGACATTTGCAGAGCGCGTCTGCCTGCATTGCACACTCCAACTCATTATAACTAAGCCATTATACTAGCAAACACTCAGTGTACCTAGTGGAATCCTATACGTGGCTATTGGACTTTGCTATAGTCACACTAGTGCAAAGACATTTGCAGCACCTCTACCTGCATTGCACACTCCAACTCATGATAACTAAGCCATTATACTAGCAAACACTCAGTGTACCTAGTGGCATCCTATACGTGGCTATTGGACTTTGCTATAGTCACACTAGTGCAAAGACATTTGCAGAGCGCGTCTGCCTGCATTGCACACTCCAACTCATTATAACTAAGCCATTATACTAGCAAACACTCAGTGTACCTAGTGAAATCCTATACGTGGCTATTGGACTTTGCTATAGTCACACTAGTGCAAAGACATTTGCAGAGCGCGTCTGCCTGCATTGCACACTCCAACTCATTATAACTAAGCCATTATACTAGCAAACACTCAGTGTACCTAGTGGCATCCTATACGTGGCTATTGGACTTTGCTATAGTAACACTAGTGCAAAGACATTTGAAGCACCTCTACCTGCATTGCACACTCCAACTCATTATAACTAAGCCATTATACTAGCAAACACTCAGTGTACCTAGTGGCATCCTATACGTGGCTATTAGACTTTGCTATAGTCACACTAGTGCAAAGACATTTGCAGCACCTCTACCTGCATTGCACACTCCAACTCATGATAACTAAGCCATTATACTAGCAAACACTCAGTGTACCTAGTGGCATCCTATACGTGGCTATTGGACTTTGCTATAGTCACACTAGTGCAAAGACATTTGCAGAGCGCGTCTGCCTGCATTGCACACTCCAACTCATTATAACTAAGCCATTATACAAGCAAACACTCAGTGTACCTAGTGGAATCCTATACGTGGCTATTGGACTTTGCTATAGTCACACTAGTGCAAAGACATTTGCAGCACCTCTACCTGCATTGCACACTCCAACTCATGATAACTAAGCCATAATACTAGCAAACACTCAGTGTACCTAGTGGCATCCTATACGTGGCTATTGGACTTTGCTATAGTCACACTAGTGCAAAGACATTTGCAGCACCTCTACCTGCATTGCACACTCCAACTCATGATAACTAAGCCATTATACTAGCAAACACTCAGTGTACCTAGTGGCATCCTATACGTGGCTATTGGACTTTGCTATAGTCACACTAGTGCAAAGACATTTGCAGAGCGCGTCTGCCTGCATTGCACACTCCAACTCATTATAACTAAGCCATTATACTAGCAAACACTCAGTGTACCTAGTGGCATCCTATACGTGGCTATTGGACTTTGCTATAGTCACACTAGTGCAAAGATATTTGCAGAGCGCGTCTGCCTGCATTGCACACTCCAACTCATTATAACTAAGCCATTATACTAGCAAACACTCAGTGTACCTAGTGGAATCCTATACGTGGCTATTGGACTTTGCTATAGTCACACTAGTGCAAAGACATTTGCAGCACCTCTACCTGCATTGCACACTCCAACTCATGATAACTAAGCCATTATACTAGCAAACACTCAGTGTACCTAGTGGCATCCTATACGTGGCTATTGGACTTTGCTATAGTCACACTAGTGCAAAGACATTTGCAGAGCGCGTCTGCCTGCATTGCACACTCCAACTCATTATAACTAAGCCATTATACTAGCAAACACTCAGTGTACCTAGTGGCATCCTATACGTGGCTATTGGACTTTGCTATAGTCACACTAGTGCAAAAACATTTGCAGCACCTCTACCTGCATTGCACACTCCAACTCATGATAACTAAGCCATTATACTAGCAAACACTCAGTGTACCTAGTGGCATCCTATACGTGGCTATTGGACTTTGCTATAGTCACACTAGTGCAAAGACATTTGCAGAGCGCGTCTGCCTGCATTGCACACTCCAACTCATTATAACTAAGCCATTATACTAGCAAACACTCAGTGTACCTAGTGGCATCCTATACGTGGCTATTGGACTTTGCTATAGTCACACTAGTGCAAAGACATTTGCAGCACCTCTACCTGCATTGCACACTCCAACTCATGATAACTAAGCCATTATAGTAGCAAACACTCAGTGTACCTAGTGGCATCCTATACGTGGCTATTGGACTTTGCTATAGTCACACTAGTGCAAAGACATTTGCAGAGCGCGTCTGCCTGCATTGCACACTCCAACTCATTATAACTAAGCCATTATACTAGCAAACACTCAGTGTACCTAGTGGAATCCTATACGTGGCTATTGGACTTTGCTATAGTCACACTAGTGCAAAGACATTTGCAGAGCGCGTCTGCCTGCATTGCACACTCCAACTCATTATAACTAAGCCATTATACTAGCAAACACTCAGTGTACCTAGTGGAATCCTATACGTGGCTATTGGACTTTGCTATAGTCACACTAGTGCAAAGACATTTGCAGCACCTCTACCTGCATTGCACACTCCAACTCATGATAACTAAGCCATTATACTAGCAAACACTCAGTGTACCTAGTGGAATCCTATACGTGGCTATTGGACTTTGTTATTGTCACACTAGTGCAAAGACATTTGCAGCACCTCTACCTGCATTGCACACTCCAACTCATGATAACTAAGCCATTATACTAGCAAACACTCAGTGTACCTAGTGGCATCCTATACGTGGCTATTGGACTTTGCTATAGTCACACTAGTGCAAAGACATTTGCAGAGCGCGTCTGCCTGCATTGCACACTCCAACTCATTATAACTAAGCCATTATACTAGCAAACACTCAGTGTACCTAGTGAAATCCTATACGTGGCTATTGGACTTTGCTATAGTCACACTAGTGCAAAGACATTTGCAGAGCGCGTCTGCCTGCATTGCACACTTCAACTCATTATAACTAAGCCATTATACTAGCAAACACTCAGTGTACCTAGTGGCATCCTATACGTGGCTATTGGACTTTGCTATAGTAACACTAGTGCAAAGACATTTGCAGCACCTCTACCTGCATTGCACACTCCAACTCATTATAACTAAGCCATTATACTAGCAAACACTCAGTGTACCTAGTGGCATCCTATACGTGGCTATTAGACTTTGCTATAGTCACACTAGTGCAAAGACATTTGCAGCACCTCTACCTGCATTGCACACTCCAACTCATGATAACTAAGCCATTATACTAGCAAACACTCAGTGTACCTAGTGGCATCCTATACGTGGCTATTGGACTTTGCTATAGTCACACTAGTGCAAAGACATTTGCAGAGCGCGTCTGCCTGCATTGCACACTCCAACTCATTATAACTAAGCCATTATACTAGCAAACACTCAGTGTACCTAGTGGCATCCTATACGTGGCTATTGGACTTTGCTATAGTCACACTAGTGCAAAGACATTTGCAGCACCTCTACCTGCATTGCACACTCCAACTCATGATAACTAAGCCATAATACTAGCAAACACTCAGTGTACCTAGTGGCATCCTATACGTGGCTATTGGACTTTGCTATAGTCACACTAGTGCAAAGACATTTGCAGCACCTCTACCTGCATTGCACACTCCAACTCATGATAACTAAGCCATTATACTAGCAAACACTCAGTGTACCTAGTGGCATCCTATACGTGGCTATTGGACTTTGCTATAGTCACACTAGTGCAAAGACATTTGCAGAGCGCGTCTGCCTGCATTGCACACTCCAACTCATTATAACTAAGCCATTATACTAGCAAACACTCAGTGTACCTAGTGGCATCCTATACGTGGCTATTGGACTTTGCTATAGTCACACTAGTGCAAAGACATTTGCAGAGCGCGTCTGCCTGCATTGCACACTCCAACTCATTATAACTAAGCCATTATACTAGCAAACACTCAGTGTACCTAGTGGAATCCTATACGTGGCTATTGGACTTTGCTATAGTCACACTAGTGCAAAGACATTTGCAGCACCTCTACCTGCATTGCACACTCCAACTCATGATAACTAAGCCATTATACTAGCAAACACTCAGTGTACCTAGTGGCATCCTATACGTGGCTATTGGACTTTGCTATAGTCACACTAGTGCAAAGACATTTGCAGAGCGCGTCTGCCTGCATTGCACACTCCAACTCATTATAACTAAGCCATTATACTAGCAAACACTCAGTGTACCTAGTGGCATCCTATACGTGGCTATTGGACTTTGCTATAGTCACACTAGTGCAAAAACATTTGCAGCACCTCTACCTGCATTGCACACTCCAACTCATGATAACTAAGCCATTATACTAGCAAACACTCAGTGTACCTAGTGGCATCCTATACGTGGCTATTGGACTTTGCTATAGTCACACTAGTGCAAAGACATTTGCAGAGCGCGTCTGCCTGCATTGCACACTCCAACTCCTTATAACTAAGCCATTATACTAGCAAACACTCAGTGTACCTAGTGGCATCCTATACGTGGCTATTGAACTTTGCTATAGTCACACTAGTGCAAAGACATTTGCAGCACCTCTACCTGCATTGCACACTCCAACTCATGATAACTAAGCCATTATAGTAGCAAACACTCAGTGTACCTAGTGGCATCCTATACGTGGCTATTGGACTTTGCTATAGTCACACTAGTGCAAAGACATTTGCAGAGCGCGTCTGCCTGCATTGCACACTCCAACTCATTATAACTAAGCCATTATACTAGCAAACACTCAGTGTACCTAGTGGAATCCTATACGTGGCTATTGGACTTTGCTATAGTCACACTAGTGCAAAGACATTTGCAGAGCGCGTCTGCCTGCATTGCACACTCCAACTCATTATAACTAAGCCATTATACTAGCAAACACTCAGTGTACCTAGTGGCATCCTATACGTGGCTATTGGACTTTGCTATAGTCACACTAGTGCAAAGACATTTGCAGCACCTCTACCTGCATTGCACACTCCAACTCATGATAACTAAGCCATTATACTAGCAAACACTCAGTGTACCTAGTGGCATCCTATACGTGGCTATTGGACTTTGCTATAGTCACACTAGTGCAAAGACATTTGCAGAGCGCGTCTGCCTGCATTGCACACTCCAACTCATTATAACTAAGCCATTATACTAGCAAACACTCAGTGTACCTAGTGGAATCCTATACGTGGCTATTGGACTTTGCTATAGTCACACTAGTGCAAAGACATTTGCAGCACCTCTACCTGCATTGCACACTCCAACTCATGATAACTAAGCCATTATACTAGCAAACACTCAGTGTACCTAGTGGCATCCTATACGTGGCTATTGGACTTTGCTATAGTCACACTAGTGCAAAGACATTTGCAGAGCGCGTCTGCCTGCATTGCACACTCCAACTCATTATAACCAAGCCATTATACTAGCAAAATCTCAGTGTACCTAGTGGAATCCTATACGTGGCTATTGGACTTTGCTATAGTCACACTAGTGCAAAGACATTTGCAGAGCGCGTCTGCCTGCATTGCACACTCCAACTCATTATAACTAAGCCATTATACTAGCAAACACTCGGTGTACCTAGTGGCATCCTTTACGTGGCTATTGGACTTTGCTATAGTCACACTAGTGCAAAGACATTTGCAGCACCTCTACCTGCATTGCACACTCCAACTCATTATAACTAAGCCATTATACTAGTATTTTTGCTGCCAGTTTAAGGGCTGTAGTTGCATTGTCAGGGATATTTATTCTTTATTATTCTGCTGTTAATAAAGCTAGACCACCACTGCAATCTACACCACCTCTCAATTTTTACTACCACATTTTCAGTGCACAATCTTGTCGCAATCAACATGAGTGGCAAAATGTCAGATGCTGGTGGAAAGGGGAAGAGGCGTGGTGGAAAAGGCAAAAAAGGTTTTGTCCGTGGGGAAGGTGGCAAAGCTCCATTATCATCTGCTGAAGATAGACCATCTACCAGCAAAAGTAAGATGTCTACTACTTACCGTGGACAATCCGATGTGCTCCCTTTTTTACGGACACGAACAACAGGAACAAAGGTAGATGATGGCCAAAAAAGGAAAATGCTTGAATGGATCTCAAGTGGTCCAACAAGTGCCCTCTCAGCCACTTCAAGTACCGCATCCAAAAAACACCAGTCCTCTGAGTTGTCATCCCAATCAAACTTGCTTTCTCCCAGCTCTGAAGTCTCCATCAGCCCTGCACAGTATGGTGGAACTGAGATGGCTGAGTCTGCAGAGCTGTTCAGTCACACTATAGCCTGGGAATCAGAGGTCTGCTCCCAAGCTACAGTGAGTACAGAACAGGAAATGGTCTGCAGTGATGCCCAGAACCTTTGTGACTCTGATTCAGGCCGTGAGGACCAAGTTTCTGAGCATAATGTTGACCCTTTGTCACAAACTGTAACACCTGTGGTTATAGACAATGAGGAACATACTGATGAAGATGAGACTCAGATACCCGATTGGGATGACAACTTAAATATTCGGTCAGGGCAAGAAGAGGCTCGGTCTGAGGGGGAGGGGAGTGCAAACACAACAATTGATGATGAAGTTCTAGATCCCACCTACTGTCAACCCACAGTCAGGCACTCGAGGAGGTCAACAGAGGTGGTGGAGGAGGATGCAACTGATGACGAAGTTACCTTGCGCCTTCCTGGACACAGTCGGAGTACTGGTAGCACGTCTACAACTGCATCCTCAGCCACCACTCTGCCTCTGAGCATTATTCGGGGTGGATCAACAGGTCGCATGGCCTCTAAGCCTTGCCTAGCCTGGTCCTTTTTTGACATAGAAAAAGATCGGCCAAATTATGTGATCTGTAAAATTTGTTAGGGTTCTCTTAGTAGAGGTCAAAACCTCAGCTGTTTGACAACTTCTTGCATGAATCGTCACATTAATAAATATCATTTGGCCCGGTGGGAAGCTCACCGTGCTGCAATGCGGCCTAGCGGAGCGAACCATCCACCGCCTGCCCCTTCCATGGCATCCGCGCGCTCGTCATCTTCTAGGACTGTGGGGACAGCTGTCACACCTGTTTTTCCACCCACAACTTCCACCACTGTAACCGCAACAGGCAGTTTGCTTGGTAGGTCATCAGTTGGTTTGGAAGGGGAAACAAGTGAGTGTGTACAGCTCTCTCAGACATCAATTGCACCAACGTTGGATGAAGGCAACATCATGTCTCCGCCTGCACTTTCCTCACAAACCTGCATTTTTCCAGGGACACCCTACTCAACACCGTCTACACACAGCAGCCAGATCTCTGTCCCTCAGATGTGGTCAAATAAAAGGCCACTTCCTGCGACCCATGACAAAGCTAAGAGGTTGACTCTATCCCTCTGTAAGCTGTTGGCTACCGAAATGCTGCCTTTCCGCCTAGTGGACACACAGGATTTTAGAGACCTTATGTCTGTCGCTGTGCCCCAGTACCAGATGCCTAGTCGCCACTACTTCTCTAAGAAAGGTGTGCCCGCGCTACACCAGCATGTCGCACACAACATCACCGCTTCCTTGAGAAACTCTGTGTGTCAACGGGTGCATTTCACCACCGATACTTGGACCAGTAAGCATGGACAGGGACATTACATGTCGCTGACTGGGCACTGGGTAACTATGGTGATAGATGGTGAAGGGTCTGCTGCACAAGTCTTGCCGTCCCCACGACTTGTGTGTCAATCCTCTGTCTGTCCAAGTTCCGCCACTGCTTCTGCATCCTCCACCTCATCTGGGTCCTCCACCTCCGCCCCATGCCTGCCTGGTCAGGCCACCAGCGTTCTCACAGCGCAAAAGGAATCACGCATCCCTCATTACTATGCTGGCAGCAGAGCGCAACGGCATCAGGCGGTCTTTAGCTTGACATGTCTTGGTAATAAGAGTCACACAGCTGAGGAGTTGTGGTCAGCTCTGCGGTCCGAGTTTAATAAATGGTTGTCTCCACTCAACCTGCAGCCTGGTAAGGCCGTGTGCGACAATGCTGCAAACCTGGGAGCGGCCCTTCGCCTGGGCAAGGTGACACACGTGCCTTGTATGGCTCACGTGTTGAACCTTGTCGTCCAGCAATTTTTAACACAGTATTCCGGCCTAGATGGCCTTCTGAACAGGGCACGAAAACTGTCTGCTCACTTCCGCCGTTCAAGCGCCGCAGCTGAGCGACTTGCATCGCTCCAGAAGTCTTTCGGCCTGCCGGTTCATCGGCTGAAATGCGATGTGGCGACACGCTGGAATTCAACTCTCCACATGTTACAGCGACTGTGGCAGCACCGCCGTGCCCTGGTGCAATACGTCATGACGTATAGCCTGGGCCAACGAGATGCAGAGGTGGGTCAGATCACCCTGATGGAGTGGTCTAAGATCAAGGACCTATGCACCCTTCTGCACAGTTTCGACATGGCGACGAATATGTTTAGCGCTGACAATGCCATTATCAGCATGACGATTCCAGTCATTTACATGCTGGAGCAGACGCTAAACACTATTCGGAGTCAGGGGGTGGGACAACAGGAAGGGGAGGAACTACAGGAGGATTCACATGCGCAAGACACAACAACATCACCAAGGTCCAGACGTTCATCATCACCAAGGCGCCAGGCATGGGACCATGGTGGACAGGGATCAACAAGGGCGCATGGTAGCAGGCGAGATGTTGAGGAAGGTGCAGGAGGACATGAAGAAATGGAGGACGAAGTGTCCATGGACATGGAAGACTCAGCGGATGAGGGAGACCTTGGTCAAATTTCAGTTGAAAGAGGTTGGGGGGAGATGTCAGAGGAAGAAAGAACGGTTAGCACCTCTATGTCACAAACACAGCGTGGACTTGGTCCGCATGGCTGCGCAAGACACATGAGTGCCTTCTTGTTGCACTACCTCCAACATGACCCTCGTATTGTCAAAATTAGAAGTGATGATGACTACTGGCTTGCCACACTATTAGATCCCCGGTACAAGTCCAAATTTTGTGACATAATTCCAGCCATAGAAAGGGACGCACGTATGCAGGAGTATCAGCACAAGCTGTTACTCGATCTTAGATCGGCTTTTCCACCAAACAACCGTGCAGGTTCAGGGAGTGATTCTCCCAGTTGTAACTTGACAAACATGGGACGGTCTCGTCATCTTCAACAGTCTACCCGTACCAGTAGGACCGTATCTGGTGCTGGTAACAGCAATTTTATGGAATCTTTTCATAATTTTTTTAGACCCTCCTTTGCAAGGCCACCAGAGACAACAAGTCTGACACATAGTCAACGGCTGGAGAGGATGATACAGGAGTATCTCCAAATGAACATCGATGCCATGACTTTGCAAATGGAGCCTTGCTCCTTTTGGGCTTCAAATCTAGAAAAATGGCCAGAGCTCTCCAGTTACGCCTTGGAGATTTTGTCGTGTCCAGCTGCCAGCGTTGTCTCTGAACGTGTCTTCAGTGCTGCTGGGTGTGTGATGACAGATAAGCGCACGCGTCTGTCCAGTGACAATGTGGACAGACTGACGTTCATCAAAATGAACAAGTCATGGATCCAGAAGGAATTTACTACCCCTGTGTCATCCTGGGGAGAGTAAATGCTTGTGGATTTGGAATGTGCTTGATGCAAATCAAAACATCCTGTTTGCAACTAGGGCACAACTGCTGCCACTGAAGGGGTGGGTGTGTGTGGGGCCCAATTTTTGGAAAAAAGGGAGACTCCGCTTGGAGTAACCCTTGCTTGATGTGTTTTTAAAAGAAGCCAAGATGAACAGAGCTGGCATCAGGAAAGACTTTGCTACCTATCCCGGTGTCATGCTGGGGACGGTTAAGAATAGCGTATTTTTGAATGTGCTTGATGCAAATCTAGCTGTGAAGTGTACAACTGGGGCACAACTGCTGCCACTGAAGGGGTGGGTGTGTGTGGGGCCCAATTTTTGGAAAAAAGGGAGACTCCGCTTGGAGTAACCCTTGCTTGATGTGTTTTTAAAAGAAGCCAAGATGAACAGAGCTGGGATCAGGAAAGACTTTGCTACCTATCCCGGTGTCATGCTGGGGACGGTTAAGAATAGCGTATTTTTGAATGTGCTTGATGCAAATCTAGCTGTGAAGTGTACAACTGGGGCACAACTGCTGCCACTGAAGGGGTGGGTGTGTGTGGGGCCCAATTTTTGGAAAAAAGGGAGACTCCGCTTGGAGTAACCCTTGCTTGATGTGTTTTTAAAAGAAGCCAAGATGAACAGAGCTGGGATCAGGAAAGACTTTGCTACCTATCCCGGTGTCATGCCGGGGACGGTTAAGAATAGCGTATTTTTGAATGTGCTTGATGCAAATCTAGCTGTGAAGTGTACAACTGGGGCACAACTGCTGCCACTGAAGGGGTGGGTGTGTGTGGGGCCCAATTTTTGGAAAAAAGGGAGACTCCGCTTGGAGTAACCCTTGCTTACATTGTTTTTAAAAGAAGCCAAGATGAACAAGTCATGGTTCAGCAAAGACTTTGCTACCTACCCTGGTGTCATCCTGGGGACGGTTAATTATGGCGTATTTTTGAATGTGCTTGATGCAAATCTAGCTGTGAAGTGTACAACTGGGGCACAACTGCTGCCACTGAAGGGGTGGGTGTGTGTAGGGCCCAATTTTTGGAAAAAAGGGAGACTCCGCTTGGAGTAACCCTTGCTTGATGTGTTTTTAAAAGAAGCCAAGATGAACAGAGCTGGGATCAGGAAAGACTTTGCTACCTATCCCGGTGTCATGCTGGGGACGGTTAAGAATAGCGTATTTTTGAATGTGCTTGATGCAAATCTAGCTGTGAAGTGTACAACTGGGGCACAACTGCTGCCACTGAAGGGGTGGGTGTGTGTGGGCCCCAATTTTTGGAAAAAAGGGAGACTCCGCTTGGAGTAACCCTTGCTTGATGTGTTTTTAAAAGAAGCCAAGATGAACAGAGCTGGGATCAGGAAAGACTTTGCTACCTATCCCGGTGTCATGCTGGGGACGGTTAAGAATAGCGTATTTTTGAATGTGCTTGATGCAAATCTAGCTGTGAAGTGTACAACTGGGGCACAACTGCTGCCACTGAAGGGGTGGGTGTGTGTGGGGCCCAATTTTTGGAAAAAAGGGAGACTCCGCTTGGAGTAACCCTTGCTTACATTGTTTTTAAAAGAAGCCAAGATGAACAAGTCATGGTTCAGCAAAGACTTTGCTATCTACCCTGGCGTCATCCTGGGGACGGTTAATTATGGCGTATTTTTGAATGTGCTTGATGCAAATCTAGCTGTGAAGTGTACAACTGGGGCACAACTGCTGCCACTGAAGGGGTGGGTGTGTGTGGGGCCCAATTTTTGGAAAAAAGGGAGACTCCGCTTGGAGTAACCTTTGCTTGATGTGTTTTTAAAAGAAGCCAAGATGAACAGAGCTGGGATCAGGAAAGACTTTGCTACCTATCCCGGTGTCATGCTGGGGACGGTTAAGAATAGCGTATTTTTGAATGTGCTTGATGCAAATCTAGCTGTGAAGTGTACAACTGGGGCACAACTGCTGCCACTGAAGGGGTGGGTGTGTGTGGGGCCCAATTTTTGGAAAAAAGGGAGACTCCGCTTGGAGTAACCCTTGCTTGATGTGTTTTTAAAAGAAGCCAAGATGAACAGACCTGGGATCAGGAAAGACTTTGCTACCTATCCCGGTGTCATGCTGGGGACGGTTAAGAATAGCGTATTTTTGAATGTGCTTGATGCAAATCTAGCTGTGAAGTGTACAACTGGGGCACAACTGCTGCCACTGAAGGGGTGGGTGTGTGTGGGGCCCAATTTTTGGAAAAAAGGGAGACTCCGCTTGGAGTAACCCTTGCTTGATGTGTTTTTAAAAGAAGCCAAGATGAACAGACCTGGGATCAGGAAAGACTTTGCTACCTATCCCGGTGTCATGCTGGGGATGGTTAAGAATAGCGTATTTTTGAATGTGCTTGATGCAAATCTAGCTGTGAAGTGTACAACTGGGGCACAACTGCTGCCACTGAAGGGGTGGGTGTGTGTGGGGCCCAATTTTTGGAAAAAAGGGAGGCTCCGCTTGGAGTAACCCTTGCTTGATGTGTTTTTAAAAGAAGCCAAGATGAACAGAGCTGGGATCAGGAAAGACTTTGCTACCTACCCCGGTGTCATCCTGGGGACGGATAAGAATGGCGTATTTTTGAATGTGCTTGATGCAAATCTAGCTGTGAAGTGTACAACTGGGGCACAACTGCTGCCACTGAAGGGGTGGGTGTGTGTGGGGCCCAATTTTTGGAAAAAAGGGAGACTCCGCTTGGAGTCACCTTGCGGTGTTTTACATGACTTTAGAAGGGCGTGCCATGCCTATATCTGTGTGTCCTCCTCTTTTTCCTTGTCCAGCTGTTTTGTTTTCGCATGAGTACATGTCCTTGTCACTTTCCCATGTGTTTATGTGGTGGTGTGAGTTGTTTGTCACCTTTTGGACACGTTTGAGGGTGTTTTCTAGGTGTTTTTCTGTGTTTGTGATTGCCTGCCATTGTTTCCTATGCAGTTCGAGTTCGGTTCGTCGAACGTTCGACGAACCGAACTCGAACAGGACCTCCGTTCGGCGAACCGACCTCGAGCCGAACCGGGACCGGTTCGCTCATCTCTACCATTATCCCCTGGGGAAACTGAATTTTTTTAAATCCTCGGTGTTAGCTAGTGGAATAAAGCCTGAGTTTCAGACTGCAAACTCTGCCACTTCCCCTGGGCTGCCTGCTTCCCAAACTGGTGTGCAAGAAGGCTGCACTGATGCCTCCTTTTTCCCAACCTGATGTTGGCCAAACTCAATCATCAACGACCACATACACTTCGGTGTCCCAGCATTCTGTTTAGTTATCCGTACCACAGACCTTCTAAAAGAAGCGAAAATACCCTGTTACGCACCCAAGGGCAGAAACCATAACTGCACACATTGCACGATTGATAGCCCTTGAGATTTTGCCGTATCTGCTTGTGGGAACAGAGGCTTTCTGTGACCTTTTGGCGGTGTGAGAAAATGAATGTATTAAACTCCTTGGCATGTTATGCCCTGTTTCTTATGCTACCACTTGTTTTTAAAATAAGCAGTTGGGAGCTGTTGGGAGTACCTTGTGATGCTTACCTACATGGTGTCTGAACCACTACACCCCAGGGGAACTGAATGTATTAAACTCCTTGGCATGTTATGCCCTGTTGCTTGTCCTACCATTTTTTTTAAAATGAGCTGTTGGGAGCTGTTGGGAGTAACTTCTGATGCTGTGCTACATGGTCTTTGAACCATTCCCCTCATGGGAAACGGAATTTTTTTAAATCCTCGGTGTTAGCTAGCGGAATAAAGCCTGAGTTGCAGAGTGAAAAAACTGCCACTTCCACGGTGCTGCATGCTTCAAAAACTGTGGTCTAGTAAGCAGGCAATGATGCCTCCTGCTCCCAACCTGCTTTTGGTCAGATGCAATCATTATCAACAACATCAGCTTCGATGTCCCAGAGTGGCATTAGTTTGTCCATAAAACATACATTTCTGAATCATTTTAATATAATTTGAATAGAGGGCCGGTGTTGTTGGAGCCGGTGGTGTTGGTGGTGGAGGAGGAGGAGGGCAAGGCCAACACCCAAATGGCCACATTGGCAAAAGCACTGTAAAGTGTTATGGAATACGTAGTCTAACTTTCACACTAATGATATAGGGGACGCAGAAAACTACAAATGACTGCCATATAATGTATAAGTTACAGCCCTTTCTAATAGAAAAAGAAGAAAAAATGTAAAAAACAAAATGTGTGAACATATGCTAAAGTGGGTTTTTTTGGAGGTCAGGGCTTGATTTGACGTTTTATTACAGTTAATAGGCACTAGAAACTGTTTCTAAGTAGAGATGAGCGAACCGGTCGCGGTGATGATTGAGTTTGGCCAACATCAGGTTGGGAAAAAGGAGGCATCAGTGCAGCCTTCTTGCACACCAGTTTGGGAAGCAGGCAGCCCAAGGGAAGTGGCAGAGTTTGCAGTCTGAAACTCAGGCTTTATTCCACTAGCTAACACCGAGGATTTAAAAAAATTCAGTTTCCCCAGGGGATAATGGTTCAGACACTATGGAGCACTGCATCAGTAGGTATTCCCAACAGCTTTTTATTAAAAAATGGTATCGTAAGTAGAGATGAGCGAACCGGTCCCGGTTCGGCTCGAGGTCGGTTCGCCGAACGGGGGTCCCGTTCGAGTTCGGTTCGTCGAACGTTCAACGAACCAAACTCGAACCTATAGGCTATAATAGGAGGCAATCACAAACACATAAAAATGCATTATAAATGTACACAAACAGTTAATAAACATTGCCATAACACTTACCGGTCCTCGCGATCCCTTCTGCACTCTGTCTCCTGCCGCTATTCCATCCGATGATCGCTGAATCCTCCCGGTGACGGCACTGCCAGCAGAGATGCAGGACCTATCGTGACGTCAAAGTAGCCATGTGACCAGTCACGTGGCTATTATCTCATTGGCTACAGACTGGTCACATGACTATGATGCGACATGTAGGACCTGCGAGTGCATCTCTCCGGTACATGGTACACATATGTGTATCGCCGTGTACCGGCGACATGCTCTAGCACACGGTCGACTCCCCGTTCCGTTAGGGACCGGCTGACACAGCCGGTCATTAACGGAGATCACCGTTGCCATAGCAACGCAGTTAGCGGTGACGTCACCGCTAACCGCGGCTCCGAGAGCACCGTTGCTATGGTAACGCGTCTGTCAGCGTTACCGCTGTTACCGCTGACAGCCAGCACTGATCCCTCACGGAGTGAAGGCTGCACGCTGCTTCCCGATTGTAGTGAGGATTGTAGTGAGGATGAGGTTCCCCAGCCCCAAGTGATGAGCTGGTGAACCTCATCGTCACTACAATCGTCACTACTACTACACTAGTGAGGATTGTAGTGAGGATGAGGTTCCCCAGCCCCAAGTGATGAGCTGGTGAACCTCATCCTCACTACAATCGTCACTACTACTACACTAGTGAGGATTGTAGTGAGGATGAGGTTCCCCAGCTCATCAAGTGATGAGCTGGGGAACCTCATCCTCACTACAATCGTCACTACTACTACACTAGAAAGAAAGAAGACAGAAGAGCAGGATCGTGGAGGGCTGACAGGGGGTAATAAAGATGGAGTCTCTAATGTGTCTGTGTATTTATTTCTATTAAAGTATTTTTTCTCTGTGTGGTGTTTTTTTTTAACCCTTTATTGGAGATTCTTAATGGCCGGGTCAAACGTGCCTGACATTAAGAATCTCTGGCTTAATACTGGCTAGTAAAACAAAGCCAGTATTAACTCATTATTACCCAACAAGCCACCCGGCTCCAGGGCTGTTGGAAGAGTTGGATACAGCGCCAGATGATGGCGCTTCTATGAGAGCGCCATTCTCTGGGACGGCTGCGGACTGAAATCCGCAGCAGAGGCGCCCAGAAACCTCGGGCTAACCTGTGCTGCGGATTCCAATCCCCAGCTGCCTAGTTGTACCCGGCTGGACACAAAAATGGGGCGAAGCCCACGTCATTTGTTTTTTAATTATTTCATGAAATAAGTGAAATAATTAAAAAAAAACGGGCTTCCCTATATTTTTCGTTCCCAGCCGGGTACAAATAGGCAACTGGGGGTTGGAGGCAGCCCGTGGCTGCCTGCTGTACCTGGCTAGCATACAAAAATATGGCGAAGCCCACGTCATTTTTTTGGTGGGCAAAAAAATTCTGCATACAGTCCTGGATGGAGTATGCTGAGCCTTGTAGTTCTGCAGCTGCTGTCTGCTCTTCTCCATACAGACAGACAGCAGCTGCAGAACTACAAGGCTCAGCATACTCCATCCAGGACTGTATGCAGAAGTTTTTTGCCCCCTGAAAAAATTATGTGGGCTTCGCCATATTTTTGTATGCTAGCCAGGTACAGCAGGCAGGTACGGCTGCCCCCAACCCCCAGTTGCCTATTTGTACCCGGCTGGGAACCAAAAATAAAGGGAAGCCCTTTTTTATTATTTTATGAATTTCATGAAATAATTAGAAAACAAATGACGTAGGCTTCGCCCCATTTTTGTGTCCAGCCAGGTACAACTAGGCAGCTGGGGATTGGAATCCGCAGCACAGGTTGGCCTGAGCTTTCTGGGCCCCACTGCTGCGAATTGCAGTCTGCAGCCGCCTCAGAAAATGGCATTTTCATAGAAGCGCCATCTTCTGATGCTGTATCCAACTCTTCCAGCACCTGCCTGCTATACCTGGCTAGCATACAAAAATATGGCGAAGCTCACGTCCTTTTTTTGTAGTTTTTTGGCAAAAAAATAAAAAATGCTTCCCTGGATTTTCCATTGCCAGTGAAGGTAACACCAAGCAGTGGGGGTTAGCAGCCAGTAGCTGCTTGGATTACCCTTAGCTAGCAATACAAAAAATGCAGCGGGAGCCCATATATATTTTTTTTAATTATTTATTTAAATAACTAAAAATAAAATGGGCTTCCCTGTATTTTGATTGCTGGACATCACAGTGCTGTAAAAATAAATCTTTAAAAAAATGATGTAGCGCTCCGCGGTATTTTTGATTCTCAGCGCAGATAAAGCAGACAGCTATGGGTTGCCACCCCCATCTGCCTGCCGTTACCTTGGTTGGCAATCAAAATACAGGAAAGCCCATTAATTTTTTCTATTTCAAAAATAGTTAAAAAAAAAAAATGACGTTGGGTCCCCCCATTTTTGATAGCCAGCTAGGGTAAAGCAGACGGCTGTAGCCTGAAAACCACAGCTGGCAGCTTTACCGTGGTTGGGGATCCATTGTGGAGGTCCCCTCAGGCTCTTTTTTATAATTATTTTATAAATATTAATAATTACACAATAAAAGTAGGGTCCCCCCCAAATTGGATCACCAGCCAAGGTAGCGGACAGCTGTGGTCTGGTATTCTCAGGGTGGGAAGGTCCATAGTTATTGGGCCTTCACAGCCTAAAAATAGCAGGCCGCAGGCACCCCAGACGTGGCGCATCCACTAGATGCGCCAATCCTGGCGCTTCACCCCAGCTCATCCCGTGCCCTGGTGCAGTGGCAAACAGGGTAATAAATCGGGTTGATACTAGCTGTAAAGTAACCTGAGATCAAACCCAGCAGTTTGTGATGTCATGCCGTCTATTAGATACCCAACATCATAAACTGTCAGTACTAACAACAAAAAAAAAAATCGACAAAAGAAATTTATTTGAAAAAACAGTCCCCAAAACATTTCCTCTTTCACCAATTTATTGTAAGAAAAAAAATAAAGGGGTCCCACGACGACTCTGGACCATCTAGAATATGGGGGGGAGACACTCAGGGAACGTATCCCCCATTTTCTAGGAGTGCGGACCCTTCATGTGAGGAGTGTGGGTGCAATGAATCTGCACTCACTCTTCTCGGGTCCACAGCAGCAGAGTCCATGTCGTAATGGTTGCTACCAAAGCTGCAATGCCCTGCTCATGAGGTAAGGGCATGCCTAATCAGGAGAACTACTGTAGAGGAAGCTCTGCTCACTGGTATATAGGTGCTCAGAGGTAATAATAGATAAAATTAGTGAGTAACCTCGGCACTCTAAATCTCCCAGACTAAGTCAGTAAGTCACAACGGATAGTAATACAAAATCACTCTTTATTGGTCCGTATTAAGAAAAAAAATGTTTTCATAAGCATATATGTTTTTGTCCAAAACAAGTTACAAATGACGTTTCGGCCTGAGCCTTCGTCAGATTGGACTTATCTGCATGTAATCATGAAAAATGACAATAATCAGTATCACATAAGAGTGAGAGAACAATAACATAAACTCGAACAATGTAGAGGTACAATTGGGATGCAGCAAAAAAATTGCAACACAGCAAGAAATGAAACACATGATACAAATGTCATAATACAGTACAAGGACAATATAGTAATGACAAATATGGGGTCAGAGTAGGCTTAGACAGCTCTGGTATGAAAGAGATGTCAATCATAAAGTAACATGTGCAGTAGGTGTAGAGCTACAGTATGCATGGCAGAGCTAATGGGTAGACCGACCATAGAAAAAGAACGGAGAAAAAGTGGAGAAAAAGTGGAGAAAAAGTGGAGAAAAAAAATGGAGAAAAAGTGGAGAAAAAGTGGAGAAAAAAATGGAGAAAAAATGGAGAAAAAGTGGAGAAAAAGTGGAGAAAAAGTGGAGAAAAAGTGGAGAAAAAATGGAGAAAAAATGGAGAAAAAATGGAGAAAAAATGGAGAAAAAGTGGAGAAAAAGTGGAGAAAAAGTGGAAAAAAAGTGGAGAAAAAATGGAGAAAAAGTGGAGAAAAAAATGGAGAAAAAGTGGAGAAAAAAATGGAGAAAAAGTGGAGAAAAAGTGGAGAAAAAAAATGGAGAAAAAGTGGAGAAAAAGTGGAGAAAAAAAATGGAGAAAAAGTGGAGAAAAAGTGGAGAAAAAAATGGAGAAAAAATGGAGAAAAAGTGGAGAAAAAAATGGAGAAAAAATGGAGAAAAAGTGGAGAAAAAGTGGAGAAAAAGTGGAGAATAAGTGGAGAAAAAATGGAGAAAAAATGGAGAAAAAATGGAGAAAAAATGGAGAAAAAGTGGAGAAAAAGTGGAGAAAAAGTGGAGAAAAAGTGGAAAAAAAGTGGAGAAAAAATGGAGAAAAAGTGGAGAAAAAAATGGAGAAAAAGTGGAGAAAAAGTGGAGAAAAAAAATGGAGAAAAAGTGGAGAAAAAGTGGAGAAAAAAAATGGAGAAAAAGTGGAGAAAAAGTGGACAAAGTGGAGAAAAAAATAGAGAAAAAGTGGAGAATAAGTGGAGAAAAAGTGGAGAAAAAGTGGAAAAAAAGTGGAGAAAAAATGGAGAAAAAGTGGAGAAAAAAATGGAGAAAAAGTGGAGAAAAAGTGGAGAAAAAGTGGAGAAAAAAAATGGAGAAAAAGTGGAGAAAAAGTGGACAAAGTGGAGAAAAAAATAGAGAAAAAGTGGAGAATAAGTGGAGAATAAGTGGAGAAAAAATGGAGAAAAAATGGAGAAAAAGTGGAGAAAAAGTGGAGAAAAAGTGGAGAAAAAGTGGAAAAAAAGTGGAGAAAAAATGGAGAAAAAGTGGAGAAAAAAATGGAGAAAAAGTGGAGAAAAAGTGGAGAAAAAAAATGGAGAAAAAGTGGAGAAAAAGTGGAGAAAAAGTGGAGAAAAAGTGGACAAAGTGGAGAAAAAAATAGAGAAAAAGTGGAGAAGAAGTGGAGAATATGTGGAGAAAAAATGGAGAATAAGTGGAGAAAAAATGGAGAAAAAAATGGAGAAAAAGTGGAGAAAAAGTGGAGAAAAAGTGGAGAAAAAAATGGAGAAAAAAATGGAGAAAAAAAGGGGAAAAAGTGGAGAAAAAGTGGAGAAAAAAATGTAGAAAAAGTGAGAAAAAAGGTAGAAAAAAATGTAGAAAAAGTGGAGAAAAAAGGTAGAAAAAGTGTTTCTCCACTTTTTCTACCTTTTTTCTCCACTTTTTCTATGGAGAATGGAGAAAAAGTGGAGAAAAAGTGGAGCACCCTTTGGTGCCTTTCATGTGGCACTAAGGGGTACTTAGCTTTGTATTTAGCCAAAAAAATGAAAAAAAAAAATGACGTAGGGTTCCCCCTAGTTTTGTAGCCAGCTAGGGTAAAGCAGACGGCTGCAGCCTGCAGACCACAGCTGGCAACCTCACCTTGGCTGGTAATCCAAAACTGAGGGCACCCCACGCTGTTATTTTAAATTAAATAAATAATTTTAAAAAAAAAACACGTAGGGGTCCCCCAAAATTGGATCACCAGCCAAGGTAAAGCAGACAGCTGGGGCCTGATATTCTCAGACTAGGGAGGTCCATGGTTATTGGACTCTCTCCAGCCTAAAAATAGCAGGCCGCAGCCGCCCCAGAAGTGGCGCATCCATTAGATGCGCCAATCCTGGTGCTTCGCCCCAGCTCATCCCGCGCCCTGGTGCGGTGGCAAACGGGGTAATATATGGGGTTAACCCCTTAACGACCTTTGACGTACTGAGTATGTCATGGTGACATGGTGCTAAACGACCCATGACGTACTCAGTACGTCATGGCGAAATCGCGGTCCCGGAGCCCCGGGGAGTGAAATTTGTTTAATTAAACGGTAGATTCGGGAAGGAGGGGACCTCTGCCTGACCTCAGGAGGGGTGTTGCCTTCTCCCCGAACCTACAGAGGCTGTGATTGGCTGACGAACGCCGCTCAGCCAATTACAGCCACTGTAATGTTCCAGCCATTGAAAATGGCTGGAACATTGAAATCCAGCCCTGATCAGTGCTGCTGTAGCACTGGCCATTGGCTGGAGCTGGGTGATCGATGCTTCACCCGCCCCCAGCTCTGATTGGAGAGACCAGTCTTGTGACCGCTCTCTCCAATTAATGTGGATCTGCGGCCTGTGACCGTCCCTGGAAGCCGAGGAGAGCGGTAAGTTGCTGTCCCCGCCGCCCGCCCCTGTCCCCGATCGCCCCGCAGCTGCTCCCGATCCACCGCTGTCCCCGCCGCTGTCTCCGATCGCCCCGCCGCTGCTCCCGATCCACCGCTGTCCCCGGCGCCACGCTCCTGATCCACCGCTGTCCCCGCCGCTGTCTCCAATCGCCCCGCCGCTGCTCCCGATCCACCGCTGTCCCCGGCGCCATGCTCCCGCTCCACAGCTGTCCCCGCCACTGCTCCCGATGCACCGCTGTCCCCGCCTCTGTCTCCGATCGCCCCGCCATGCTCCCGCTCCACCGCTGTCCCCGCCGCTGTCTCCGATCGCCCCGGCGCCATGCTCCCGCTCCACCGCTGTCCCCGCCGCTGTCTCCGATCGCCCCGCCATGCTCCCGCTCCACCGCTGTCCCCGCCGCTGTCTCCGATCGCCCCGGCGCCATGCTCCCGCTCCACCGCTGTCCCCGCCGCTGTCTCCGATCGCCCCGCCATGCTCCCGCTCCACCGCTGTCCCCGCCGCTGTCTCCGATCGCCCCGGCACCATGCTCCCGCTCCACCGCTGTCCCCGCCGCTGTCTCCGATCGCCCCGCCATGCTTCCGCTCCACCGCTGTCCCCGCCGCTGTCTCCGATCGCCCCGGCGCCATGCTCCCGCTCCACCGCTGTCCCCGCCGCTGTCTCCGATCGCTCCGCCATGCTCCCGCTCCACCGCTGTCCCCGCCGCTGTCTCCGATCGCCCCGGCGCCATGCTCCCGCTCCACCGCTGTCCCCGCCGCTGTCTCCGATCGCCCCGCCATGCTCCCGCTCCACCGCTGTCCCCGCCGCTGTCTCCGATCGCCCCGCCATGCTCCCGCTCTACCGCTGTCCCCGCCGCTGTCTCCGATCGCCCCGCCATGCTCCCGCTCCACCGCTGTCCCTGCCGCTGTCTCCGATCGCCCCGGCGCCATGCTCCCGCTCCACCGCTGTCCCCGCCGCTGTCTCCGATCGCCCCGGCGCCATGCTCCCGCTCCACCGCTGTCCCCGCCGCTGTCTCCGATCGCCCCGGCGCCATGCTCCCGCTCCACCGCTGTCCCCGCTGCTGTCTCCGATCGCCCCGGCGCCATGCTCCCGCTCCACCGCTGTCCCCGCTGCTGCTCCCGATGCACCGCTGTCCCCGCCGCTGTTTCCGATCGCCCCGCCGCTGCTCCTACTCCACCGCTGTCCCCGCCGCCGCTCCCGATCCACCGCTGTCCCCGGCGCCATGCTCCCGCTCCACCGCTGTCCCCGCCGCCGCTCCCGATCCACCGCTGTCCCCGCCGCTATGCTCGCCACTGTCCCCGCCGCCGTCGCACCCACCTTTTTCAGCCGCTGCTGCCCCCGAATCGGCCCCCACTGTTCCCAATCGGCGGCCGCCGCCGCCTCCTTCATCGGCTGCCCCTTCTCCATCGCCACACCTCCTATCCCTCCATGTGCTGCAAGCCACCCTCCCCCCACGTGGGGGGAGGGTGGCTTGCAGCACATGTGGGGGGAGGGTGGCTGGCTTGCAGCACATGTGGGGGGAGGGTGGCTGGATTGCAGCACATGTGGGGGGAGGGTGGCTGGCTTGCAGCACATGTGGGGGGAGGGTGGCTGGCTTGCAGCACATGTGGGGGGAGGGTGGCTGGCTTGCTGCAAGCCACCCTCCCCCCACATGTGCTGCAAGCCAGCCACCCTCCCCCCACATGTGCTGCAAGCCAGCCACCCTCCCCCCACATGTGCTGCAAGCCACCCTCCCCCTACATGTGCTGCAAGCCACCCTCCCCCTACATGTGCTGCAAGCCACCCTCCCCCCGGGCCCCCCCCTCCTCCATGTGCCATCTCTCTCTCCCATCAGACTCTGCCCCCCTCCCCGATCTGCTGCCTGCTCTCTCCCATTTTCCATCTACTGCCCCCTCTCACCCTCCTCGATCTGTTGCCTCCTTCATCTGCTGCCTCTTCTGTCTGCTGTGATCCTGCTGCCTAGATCCATCCTGTAAGGTAGGTATCCCCATCTCACCTCCCCCCCCATCCTCTGCCGCTCCTCCATCCACTGCGCCATTTCCCATCCATCCGCTGCCCCATTTCCTATCATCCATCCTCTGCGCCCTTTCCCATCCTCTGCCGCTCCTCCACCCGCTGCGCCCTTTCCCATCTTCCATCCGCTGCGCCCTTTCTCATCTGCCGCCCCGCCCTCTCGCATCGCATTATCCAGCGCAGTTGCTCACTTCCAGACTGCAGTGGATGATGCAATGCGAGACTCGTGCATTGCTCTCACGTTTGGCACTGGTCTTAGTGGCAGGCGCTCATTTTTTTTTTTTTTTTTTTTTTTTACTGATGTCTGTATTTTTTATTTCGCCAAACTAATTTTTTTTGTATGGGGGGGTCTAGTTTCCAAAATGGGATCACATGTGGGGGAGCTCCATTGTTTAGGCACCTCAGGGGGTCTTTAAATGAAACATGGCGTCTGCTAATAATTCCAATCAATTTTACTGTGAAATGGCGCTCCTTCTCTTCTGAGCCCCGCCGTACGCCCAAACAATTGATTTCCACCACATATGAGGTATCGTCGTACTCAGGAGAAATTGCACAATACATTTTATGGTGCATTTTTTCCTGATACCCTTGTGGAAAAAAAAGCTACCTGTTTGAAAAAACAATTTTGTGGTAAAAAAAAGAATAAAATATTTTCACGGCTGAACATTACAAACGTTTGTGAAGCCTCCAGGGGTTCAAAGTGCTCACTAAACAGCTAGATAAATTCCATGAGGGGTCTAGTTTCCAAAATGGGGTCAATTGTGGGGGAGCTCCATTGTTTAGGCACTTCAGGGGGGTCTCCAAACGCAACATGGCGTCCGCTAATAATTCCAACCAATTTTGCTGTGAAATGGCGCTCCTTGCCTTCCGAGTCCTGCCGTGCGCCCAAACATTTGATTTCCACCACATATGGGGTATCTGCGTACTCAGGAGAAAATGCACAATACATTTTATGGTGCATTTTTTCCTGATACCCTTGTGATAAAAAGCTACCTGGTTGAAGCAACAGTTTTGTGGTAAAAAAAATTTTTTTTCTTTTCACGGCTCAACGTTATAAACTTCTGTGAAGCCCCCAGGGGTTCAAAGTGCACAACAAACATCTAGAAAAAATATTTGAGGGCTCTAGTTTCCAAAATGGGGTCACTTATGGGGGAGCTCCATTGTTTAGGCACCTCGGGGAGTCTTCAAACCCGACATGGCGTCCGCTAATGAGTGCAGCTAATTTTGCACTCAAAAATTCAAATGGCGCTCCTTGCCTTCCGAGTCCTGCTGTGTGCCCAAACATTTGATTACCACCACATATGGGGTATCTGCATACTCAGGAGAAAATGCACAATACATTTTATGGTGCATTTTCCTGATACCCTTGTGATAAAAAAAGCTACCTGGTTGAAGCAACAGTTTTGTGGTAAAAAAAAATTTTTTTTCTTTTCACGGCTCAACGTTATAAACTTCTGTGAAGCCCCCAGGGGTTCAAAGTGCACAACAAACATCTAGAAAAAATATTTAAGGGCTCTAGTTTCCAAAATGGGGTCATTTGTGGGGGAGCTCTATTGTTTAGGCACCTCAGGGAGTCTTCAAACCCGACATGGTGTCCGCTAATGAGTGCAGCTAATTTTGCACTCAAAAATTCAAATGGCTCTCCTTGCCTTCCGAGTCCTGCTGTGTGCCCAAACATTTGATTACCACCACATATGGGTTATCTGCGTACTCAGGAGAAAATGCACGATACATTTTATGATGCATTTTTCCTGATACCCTTGTGAAAATACTAATTTTTATGGCTAAAGTAACATTTTTGTGTTAAAAAAGTAAAATTTTCATTTTTTCGTCTACATTGCTTTGGTTGCTGTGAAGCTCCTAAAGGGTTAATAAACTTCTTGGATGTGGTTTTGAGCAGAGTGAGGGGTGCAGATTTTAGAATTGGGTCACTTTTGGGTATTTTCTGTCGCCTAGGTTTCTCAAATCACTCCAAATGTGATGTGGTACCTAAAAATTTTTTTTTTGTAAATTTTGTTGGAAAAATGAGAAATTGGTGATGAACTTTGAACCCTTCTAACTTCCTAACGGAAATTTTTTTTTTTTCAAAAATTGCGCTGGTGTAAAGTAGACATGTGGGAAATGTTATTTAGTAACTTTTTTGTGTGACATATCACTCAGATTTATGGGCATAAAATTTCAAATTTTGAAAATTGCAAAATTTTCAAAATTTTCGCCAAATTTCCGAAATTTTCACAAATAAACGCAAAACATATTGGCCTAAATTTACCACTGACATGAAGTACAATATGTCACGAAAAAACAATCTCAGAATCGCCAGGATCCGTTGAAGTGTTCCAGAGTTATAACCTGTCAAAGTGACACTGGTCAAAATTGCAAAAAATGGCCGGGTCTTTAAGGTGAAAACAGGCTGGGGGCTGAAGGGGTTAATACCAGATGTGTAATGTCACCTGGCATCAAGCCCTGGGGTTGGTGAGGTCAGGCGTCTATCAGATACCCGACATCACCAACCCAGTCAGTAATAAAAAAAAATAGACGACCACATTTTTATTTGAAAAAACACTCCCCAAAACATTCCCTCTTTAACCAATTTATTAGAATGAAAAACAAATCCAGGTCTGGTGTAATCCAAGGGGTTGCCATGACGATCCACACTGTCCCAGTCAATGAAGAGCAGGATGTTCCCCATTGGCTGGGAGAGCAGTGCAGTGACCTGAGCTAACATCAATGGGTCAGCCCAGGTCACTGCAGGGCATGACAAGTACTGCTGTCAGCGAGGTACATTACCTGCGCTGATCTCCAGCACACTGACAGCCCCTGTCACTGAGTTCAATGACCGGCGCCTTCACACCAAGTATCGCGAGAGGCCCGTGACGTCACCGCTAGTCAGTCTCGGGTCGGAAGCGAGAGAAGGTGATGTGACAAGCGGCGGCCATGGAGGACAGTGACAGCGCTGAGGTCAGGATGGCGGGACTTCATCACCGCAGGTAAGCCGAGCGGGACCATGTGTGTGTGTGTGTGTGTGTGTGTGTGTGTGTGTGTGTGTACGTGTGTACAATACATGCCGTGGGCAGGAGGGGGCGGAGCGAGCTGAGCGGGGAAGTGTGGGCTTCCTGCACGTAACTAGGATAAACATCGGGTTACTAACCAAAGCGCTTTGGTTGGATACCCGATGTTTATCTTGGTTACCAGCTTCTGGCAAGCTGCCAGCGATGGCTCCTGCACACTGTAGCTGTAAAAAGCCCTGCTTTTTGCTGCTAGAACCGTTCTCGAACGTATCTAGAACTATCGAGCTTTTGCAAAAAGCTCGAGTTCTAGTTCGATCTCGAACAGCCCCCAAAATCACTCGAGCCTAGAACTGGAGAACCTCGAACCTCGAACCGCGCTCAACTCTATTTCTAAGCAATTTCCCATCTTTTACTTTGGTTTGAGAGCTATTCTGGCGACTACGTAAATGCCGCATGCTGCTCTGAGCATGTTATGCAAAGACACCAGAAATGCAGTGAGGCACCTTCTACAGGCTGTGCCCATACTGTTTCAGCCTTTTCCTATCCATTTCAGCCTTTTTCTCAGTCACCACAGGTCACCGACAGGTTCAACGTAAAATTATTCAAGTTTCCCATAGACTTACATTGGGGGTCGAATATTCGCGAATACTCGAATAGTCGCGAGGTATTCGCCGGATATCCATTGAAGCAAATAATAGGGTATTCGATCATCCCTATTTTGCAGGCCTTGTTTTTCAGGGTCTCTATGGCTTGTTTGAAGCTCCCTGACTGGTGAATTTCCAGGCCCAAGTAGATGTATTTGTCTGTTCATGTTAGAGTGTAGCTGTTTAAGACAAATGAAGGATGCTGGTCAAATCTTCTTTTTCTCTTCTGGAACATCTATCATTTATTTATTTTCTATCTATTTATCTATCTATCCATTATCTATCATCTATCTATCTATCTGTTATCTATTATCTATCTAGCTATTATCTATCTCTCTATTATCTATTTATCTATTATCTATCTATCCCTCTATCTATTATTCATCTATCTATCTATTATCTATCTATTACTTATTATCTATCTATCCATCCATCCATCCATCCATCCATCCATTATCTATCTATCTATCCCTCTCGATAGCTATCTATTTGACACGCCCAGCCCCAGGGCCTTATGTGATACTCAGAACCGGGCCGGATTAGTCCGGGGATGTCAGCGGTTGGTAATGGTTATATTTACAATGAAATAATGTTTGTGATGCCACCTTTGGTTTTGTGGCTATGTGGGCCGCTGCTGCGGTGCGTGTTCCCCAGGGTAGATCTTGATGACGCAGCTGAGGTGATATTGCTCCCCACAGGTGGAGCACGAACCCCGGGGAAACCGTTGAATTATCAAAAGTCTATGATGATAGGGGTAGACGCGGAAGGGATGGAGACGACACCAGGGGCTTTGCAACAACAGTCCTTTACTCACTGCACCATTTACAAGTTGACAGTCAGCTTAGTCCTCCCACAGTATACTGGGATTCCTGGTGATGAGCCTCCGCCAATGCGGGGCAGGTCAGAGGTCAATACCGATGCACCCCTCAGATATGCTTTTCCTGGTCGTCTCTATTGTGCTGACTCTCGCCATACTGTCTCGCGCCTCTGCACACAGTGCCCTGAGCCAGGTGCTACGGACCTTCAAAGGGTTTTCTGCCTACTTGGCCCTCTGATCCTCTGTAGCCCTCTTCCAGTGGATTTGTGTGCTGGTTGTGGCCCAAAGGTGCATACAGCCATCCTGGCCTCCGGTGTTACTAGAAAGTCCTGAAGTCTTTTCCTAGTCTAGGGACTGGAACCCCATTTGCGACCTGATCCTTCCACCCAGTGTTCTGTGCAGCAAGCTCATGGGTGCTTCTCGCACTCCCGTGTCTCTAGGATCCCTTCTTCGCCACATGGGGCGAGCAGGACCCCCGGGTCCCTATGCTCCAGTCACCTCCTCACCACAAACTAACTGACTCACCCTGTCAACTGTCAAGTTTGAAACTTAACTCCGCTCACTCTCCTCAGACACCTCACACCCACTAAGCTTCACCCCCAGACTGGCTTCGGGGATAGTGCTAGCCACTATATAAGTCCAGCTGCACTACGCGCCAACCAAGGTTTATTGGAGTGTTGTGATGAGTCTGTCTGTATGAGTTTGTCATGTGAACCGATGGATGACCCCCTCCTTACCCTGGGTTTGGATACCACACGTCTGTATGAGGTGCAGTACCTCTGTGGCGACAGAAGCCTCAGGGTCGCCACACTTTATCTATCCCTCTCTCTATTAACTATCTATTATCTATCACCTATCTCTCTCTATCTATCTATCTATCTATCTATCTATCCCTCTATCTATTATCTATTACCTATCTATTATGTATCTGAATAATCTGCTTCTGGTTTCTTTGCTGCAATACAGAGGTCAAGATTACCAAATCTTGCTGTATTTTTGGAGGCAGTAATTCTGTGGTAGAGCTGCTGCCTATGAACAATGAGGTCATGAGATCAAATCCTGGAAACCCAGAGCAGATGAGAATTTAATTTACTCACTGCACTGAAGAGAGGAGCCGGGACAAGAGGCGGGAGAGATCTCTCAAATCCTCAGAGTTAACCCATGATGGATCCACTGGCTCAAGACGTATCACAACACATTACAGGTACATGCGTTCAAATAGAATATAAAAACAAAAGATAGGCACATTATATAACAGTTCTCTCATATCAAAAGACACTGCTTGAATGTTACATTACAATATTCATATAATAAAAGTTACATGAAAAATAATTAGATGTATAACAATCAGAGTGACGTGAACTATTACCAAAGAGAGTGTGTCACAATATAGATGCATTGTCATAATTGCCCTGTTCCTTAGAAATGATAGAATAACATATGTAGTAAATATTCCATACCCAACGATCAATGCACAAATACAATTGAATCCAGAGAAAAAAAAAAAAAGGAAATTTTGATGGGTTTATAAACCTTTTCTATGTCACCAGAGCTGAAACTACTATTGTATAACAGTTCTCTCGTATCAACAGACACTGCTTGAATGCTACATTATAATATTCACATGATAAAAATTACATAAAAAATATACAAATGTATAACAATCAGAGTGATGTGAACTATTACCAAAGAGAGTGTGTCACAATATAGATGCATTGTCATAATTGCCCTATTCATAGATATGATAGAATAACATATGTAATAGATATTCCATACCCAACGATCAATGCACAAGTACAAGTACAATAAAAGAAAAAAAAAAAAAATATTTATGAAAAAATACCTATGTGGTTTTTCTTTAAGTCCCACCAAACCGCAACTCCACTGAATTCAACTAACAATAATATTGACAAATCTTCGCTATAGGGGGAGGAAAAAAGGGGGGGGGGGGAGGGGAGGGGGGGAGTATATGTATATTTCCCTGTTCATTTATTATATATCATGTATAATTATAATTCTTTATTTTATTTTCGTATATATTATCATTTGTTTTATCAATTATATATGTATTACACCCTACGGAGACATGTCAATCAATTGTATTGCAATATCAGATCTTTGCGTATATTCAAACCATTTGGCTGCCTAGTTCCCAATTTAAAGATCCAAAAAGACTCACGATTTAAGATTTTACGTCTATAACATCCCCCTCTGATAGGTTTCTGAACCCTTTCTATGCCACAAAAACTGAAACTACTGTTGTCGCCTCCGTGTACTTCAGAAAAATGTTTTGATACCATTGAAGTACCAATTTTATTCGTTCCCAAGGCATCAGATAAGTGTCGCCTTATTCGTTTCTTAAGGGGACCAATAGTGCACCCTACATACTGGATTTGACATAGGGTGCATGTTATTAAATAAATTACTCCGGTGGTATTACAGTTAATGAATCCATTAATGTCATAAGTATGGCCATTAACTATAGAGGTAAATGTTTTCGTCCTACCAGCATGGGAGCAAGAAATACAAATATTGTGATGAAATTTAAAAAAACCCTTAAGGTCCAACCATGTAGAACCCTTTTACGGGGGAGATTTTAAAAAACTTGGGGATACTATATTACCAATTGTGGGAGCTTTTTTTGGAATGAATCTAATATCACACTTGGTCAGTACTTCTCTGGTTGTCAAATCACTGTTCAAAATGGGAATGTATTTTCTCACAATTTTAACAATGTCATTAAAATCTTCACTGTAAGTGGTGACAAAGTTTATGACATTGTTGTCATTACTACATGAGGGTTTTACCCTATCTAATAGCAGTGACTCACGTTTGATCTGAGAGACCTCCTCATATGTCCTAGCTAAGAAATCTTTGGGGTAACCCCTATCTCTTAGATCCTTACACTTGTCCCTTAATACTTCATCCAAATACCTGCTATCTGAACAATTACGTTTAGTTCGAATTAACTCCCCCTTAGGGATGTTAGAAGTCACATGCCTAGGATGACATGAACCATATCTCAAAATGGTGTTCTCACTTATGTCCTTATGGTAAGGAGTAATAAGCACATCAGGCGTACCTCCGCCGGCCTGCAGGGTGATGTCCAGGAAGTTTATTTGGCTTTGATGATAATTTGAAGTAAAACGCAAATTAAAGTCATTGCGATTGATATACTCAATAAACAGACCGATTTCTTCCTGGGTACCACCCCACACCAACAGGAGGTCATCAATGTACCTTCCGTACCACATTATTTGCCGTTGCCACGGGTTACCATCATTCATCAGAAAAATCTCTTCCCAGAAACCCATAAGGAGGTTAGCAAGGGAGGGTGAATATTTCCCTCCCATGCTAACACCCTGCTTCTGGATGTAAAAAGTTCCATTAAAGAGAAAATAGTTTTTATTCAAAAGATATTTAGTAACATCAAGTATAAAGGACTGCATGTAATTGTCATAGTCGCTATATTTGCATAAAAAATGTTTGAGTGATGTCATGATGACCTCATAAGAGATAGAGGGATAAAGAGCTACCACATCTGCTGTCAGCCATATAAAACGATCCTCCCATTGAAAATTTTCAAAGGCACAAAGGACACTTTTAGTGTCCCTTATGTACCCCGGCAAAGATTTGACCAAGGGCTGCAAGGCATGGTCTAGCCAGGCCCCTATTCTCTCCGATAGAGACCCTATGGCCGACACGATGGGTCTAAATTTCGGGGGGAATCCACCCTTATGCACCTTGGGGAGGGAGTGGTAGATGGGGATAACAGGATTATCAACGTATAAAAAATCCATTAATTTTTGCGTAATAATCCCCATCTCCACTCCATCCCGTAGTACTGATAGCAGTTCCTTTTGAAAAAATGAGGTGGGATCCCCCCCAAAATCCCATAGGTGTCACTATTGCTAAGAAGTTCTACATTGCACTTAATATACAGATCCGTGTCCATAATTGTGATTGCGCCCCCCTTATCCGCCCTTTTTACCGTGATATGCCAGTCATTTTTTATTTCTTGTAAAGCTGCTTTTTCTAGTTTGGTGAGATTGGATCTAATGTCCCTGTGTGAGGAGTGCAGTTTTACCAAATCTTCCTCAATGAGATCTTGGAATCGTCAAAAATCAAGGGTCTAGAATTAATGGGATAGTAATCCCTATTGTGTGTGTGAAAGGAACTCATGTTTGCTTTAATAAAACCACCACTTTCTGCTTCCAATTGCCTCAAAGAAGTAATACCACACAGTTCAGAAAAACTGGGAATTAAAGTGGTAGTGGCAACATTAATCTCTTCCATTCCATCAATATTAGTAGTGACATTTTCCCCTTCACAACCCAAAAAAATGACATTTCAATGTTAAATTGCGTGTAAACTTATTAATGTCTAACAGGGTAGAAAACAAATTAAAGCGTGTTTTAGGAGCAAATCCCAAACCTATGGAGAGCGCAGACAAATGTTCAGGTTGAAAAATTCTGGTGGTAAGATTCCAAACGGTGTTCATATTTTCTTTTTCCTGGTAGATTGCCTTGTTTGTATTATGCTTTCTACCGGCTCTCCGTCCCCGTTTTTTGACTGCAATGGACCCAAATCGTCCTGACTGTCACTCTGATCCAACTTTTCAGATGAGGAATGAGTAAGGGAATCCACTGATGTCTCCGGATAGGAAAAACTGACGCGTCTTTTGCTTTTATTCGTTTTAAATGCAAATTTGGATCCACTTCTATGTTTTTTCCACGTATAAACTTGATTTTTTGAATAATCCTCATTATCTCGTTCCCATTTACGTCTTTTAATATCCACAATTTTATTTTCTAAATTTTCTATGTTGCTAGACATTTTCTTCATTAGATTCTCATAGTTGTCGGGTTTGACCACATCAGACATTTTTTCTTCTATCTCAGTAATGGTTTGTTGTATTTTCACTAACTCCAATTGCTCATATTTAATAATGCAATTCATCAAACTCAATGAGCAGGTAGACAGAATGTCATTCCAATCAGAAAAAAATTGATCTGGATAAGGATAAGTGCAGTCTTTCGTGATTCTCAAACCTCTGGGCACCATTTTTTTATCCATATAATTACTGAGGAATTCAGCATCCAACCATAATTTTGTTTCTTTTGTTTTTTTTGCTATTAGTTGTTTGTATAGGTTTTTAAAGTTCTCTTTAGCAATATCCCCTGGAGGAGTTGCTTGATTCTTGTTCAAAAAAACATTTTGTACCAAGCGTTTGCGTCTGTCCTGGACTGACATTGCGGGTTCTTGTCCGGTGTCCATATTACAGAAAAATCACCAAGGACAAAAATAACCCCGTTATGGAAGCACAGGGGAGCACGAAAAACCAGCAATTTAAGAGACAAAAAGAGAAACTTTCAGCTCACCCATTCCATGTGCTCAGATTTCCTTCTGCTGCTCGGGCTGCAGGTGCTGTTACCTGTGTATAATGAAGAGGGAAGAGTTCTGCCCAGCGCAAGAAGGAGAAATACGTCAGTAAATTTCCAGGTGCTTTATTCTGCTTGGTTTCCAATAAAAACGGTCATATAAACATATGAACAGTTAAGACATAGTCCTCCATGGATATTGACACAACAGCGACGCGTTTCGGCTACTGGAGTGTAGCCTTTGTCAAGTGTCTTTACTATGTGAACTGAGTCCTCTTTATACCCATACATAAAATTTTATATTCTATCTGAACCCATGTACCTGTAATGTGTTGTGATACGTCTTGAGCCAGTGGATCCATCATGGGTTAACGCTGAGGATTTCAGCAAGAACCTGCACCTGTTTGTTTGGAGGACTTTTTTATGTATGGGTATAAAGAGGACTCAGTTCACATAGTAAAGCCACTTGACAAAGGCTACACTCCAGTAGCCGAAACGCGTCGCTGTTGTGTCAATATCCATGGAGGACTATGTCTTAACTGTTCATATGTTTATATGACCGTTTTTATTGGAAACCAAGCAGAATAAAGCACCTGGAAATTTACTGACGTATTTCTCCTTCTTGCGCTGGGCAGAACTCTTCCCTCTTCATTATACACAGGTAACAGCACCTGCAGCCCGAGCAGCAGAAGGAAATCTGAGCACATGGAATGGGTGAGCTGAAAGTTTCTCTTTTTTTTAGATCTCTCAAATCAGGACAGTCCCACAGAATTCGGGATGGTTGGAACGTATGTCTAAACTCCTCTCCAGGTTTGCAATGCTCCTGAGTGTTGCAAGCTGCCTATTTAGATTCAGTTACCTGGGCTTCCAAATATGTAACATGCTTGCATCGAGTGCAAACATATTCACTCTTGAACAGCTGTTCAAGGCATGCATATGTGGCGCCCCTCACCTGGTCAGGCACCACGGAGTACTGCACCCAATGCTGAGGCAGTGCTTCCAGGTAATCCTAAAGGCCAGAATGAGGTGTGTACACACAGACACGTAGCAACCAGGTCTCCCACACCTTGAGAGGGGACCCTTGGGAAGTCTCAAGAGGGGGCTTGCCTCCATATCCCATCAAGAGGTGAAGTGGAGGGGCTGGGAGCTAAAGTGCAGAGGCTGTCAGGAAAGGAAAGAGAGGAGAACAAGTCTGATAGTGGAGCGCGGCAGTTGCTAGGAGACAGAGATGCGCGCTGTCGATAGTCAGACCCTGCACGCGTGGAGTAGCCGCTAGCGAGGGAGAACGGTTACCAGTCAGTCAGAAAGACAAAGAGAGAGAGAGTGAGTCGAGTACGGGGATTGCTGGTGACTAGAGCAGACTCAAGTTTAACTACCTGCTAAACCTGCTGGTGAGGGTACTACAAAGTACCTCACCAACCACACAGAGTCCGAGCCACATCAGCAATGCAGGGACCCATAGGAGACATAGCAAGAAGCCATCTCACCTGGTCCACGCTGCCGACAAACGGTCCAAAAAGGGGAGAAAAGGCAGTAGCGACTTCACTGGATAGACCCCAAGGTATTCAAGTCAGGGGTTATCCGAAACAAGAAGTGCTCGGAAGGAGAGTTAATGGTTACTCTCAAATTGGCCCAAAGGATACCTGGTTTCACCTGGGTACCTAACAAAACAACTAAAGTGAGTAAATATCAGTTAAAAGACATTTTGGACTCTGCCTGGATTATTCTTGGACCAACTACCCTACACACCCAAGCCCCTGGGACCAGCCTCACTCACGGGAGGCCACACCAACCAACTGCAGACCCCATCAGCCCCAGACGCTCGTTAAACCTGCAGTGGCAGTCACCTATATCCCTGACCGCAAACTGTGAGTGGCGTCACGATACGTAACAAAACAGACACTTACCTGTTACCCATTGAAAGAAGACCCTGTGGCGTCCCTGAAGGTGGATCGATGTCCCTGGGACTACCGGGCTTCACACATACATCTGACAAGACACACACTTGGTAGCTGATGAAATATAAAAAATACAGACATGTGAATGAGGCCTTAGAGAAAACATTGGAAATGCTGCGTGAGCCTCCGTTAAAGGGACAGAAATGACCAATAATGAACTGGTAAATGATAGGTCATGAAGGGGTTAATGGCTGTGTGTTGAGTTATTTAGAGGGCACACCAAATTTACATGGTTATACAAGTTGGACACTGACTATTTTACATTGTATCAAAGTGCCATATCTTCAGTGTTTTCCTATGAAGAGATATAATAAAATATTTACAAAAATGGGAGGGGTGTACTCACTTTTGTATATGCATGAGAAGGTATTTACTGTAAAAATAGTGGGCCTTATAAATATATCTAGCAGACAAAAATGAATCCCATTGCTATGGAAACATGCATTAACTTTGACACGTGCATGTGCTACATTTTACAGAAAAAGTTATGCCATTTTCAAATTGTGATTTAAAAATGGTAACCAGGTCAGGTGATGATTGGAACATCAGCTGTCCTAAACTTACCAGTTTTTGTAGGATGTTGCTCCTGCTCTCAAGAAATTGTTGATCTTTCCCCTTATTCTCTTGAGTTGTCCCTTTCTGATTTTTATCTAATTCAGAAACTCTGTCATTCAAAGGATCACAATTTACCTACCACAAACTAGTTGTTGCTGTGTTTGCAGAACATGATTACAATTTTTTTCTAAAGCATTAGAAATAGTGTTTCATTGGTGCATTAAATGTCAAGTTGCAAGTTGACTATGTTGAATAAAATAGTGTTACTTCAAAAACGTGGTTGTTTTAGGCCAGGCTAACTATATACATTTTCATATAGCATTGATGATAATGCAAGTAATCGTATAATCTCTATTATGTGTCCCACCTTCCCCCTCTGTTGTCATGTGTGCCAATGCCAGATGGTCACAGAAAGATTAGTGAATTAGGATAATCTTTAATTAGCATGTTTGCATGCTTGCTGGCATGAAGAAGGTCATATTCTTTTCTATACCTTACAGTTGTACTAGGGAATGACTGAGCAGGTCATCATGTCATAACAGAACCAGGACACAAGCAAACATGGCTAATAACAAGGTGAGATACAACAGGAGTTATACTGTATGTATTATTGACATATTAAGTTTACTAAAATAATAATTACTGACTGTTCTAATAAATGAGTATTAACAGATAAAGCAATTATGTTCAAACTTAGGCACAATTTAGTAGTAATCTTTAAAAATATATCTTTGGTGCAATTTTTAACAATATAATTTAGCCTGTTTTTCCAATGCTTCATAATAATGTTTTTTACTTCACAATTATGTATACTAAACTAAAAAAATTTAATGGGTTAAATGTTTTATTTTTTTTATTTTTGTATTGTAATACGTTCATCCTGATACTTTCATTCCTTATGATTGTTCAAATATACACTGCTAATACAAAGTTAAGTACTTTAATGTGAACATGAGCAGTAATATATATACAAAAATAGATTGTTACGACCAACTTCTCACGTCTGAGTTTCTCGGACCATGAATGAACTACATTTATATAACTAGTCACAGGCCTGTTGATTTAAAATCAAAAGTATTATTTTGCATATGCCTCTATGATCTTTGAGTTCAGGTGAAGAGGCCATGGCCGAAAAAAAAAAAAAAAAATATCGCAATCTCTGTATAAAAAATGTCATATCTGTCTTTAGGTAAATGTACAAAAAGTAGTTTTGTAGGATATATATATATATATATACACCGTATTTTTTGGACTATAAGACGCACTTTCCCCCCCCAAAAGTGGGGGAAAGTGGGGGGTGCGTCTTATAGTCTGAATGTAGGGCTGCAGGGAATGAGGGTGCTGCGGTGGAGCGGCTCATCGTCAGCATGAGCAGGCTGTAGCAGCGCCTGCCGTGACCACGTGGGCCCACTCATTTCATATGCACGCTCATCCTCCCGCTCATCATCTCTCAGCACTGAAGCCAGCACTGACAGGTGGGCGGGGTGATGGGCGGGGGGTGCGCGCATAGTAAAGAGCAGGCCCGTGTGATCACCCCTGGTAACTACAGCCTGGAGTGATCATGTGCGGCTGTATTCACTGCCCCCCCCACGCATCATCTGCGCGGGGGGCAGTGAATAAGTATGGTATACTCACCCGTCACCGTTCCCCTGCAGCATCGCGATATCCTCCTGTCTGTCGGCCAGCTGATCTGTGTAGAGAGCGGTGAGCACAGCGATGATGTCATCGCTTTGCACACTGCTAGTCTCCACACACATCAGCTGGCAGACAGGAGGACATCGCAATGCTGCAGGGGAACGGCTCAACACTGGTCAGCGGCGCTGCTGCTGACACAGAGAGGAAGATGATCGATGCTGCAGGGAGTGAGGAAAGGTGAGTATAAACGTTTATTTATTTTCTGTGCCACAGGATACAGGCCATATAGCAGGATGGGGGTATATTATGAGCAGGATGGGGGTATATTATGAGCAGGATGGGGGTATATAGCAGGATGGGGGTATATAGCAGGATGGGGGTATATAGCAGGATGGGGGTATATACCAGGATGGGGGAATTTATCAGGATGGAGATATTTATCAGGATGAGGGATATATATACAAGGATGGGGATCATATACAAGGCAGGAGGATCATTACCAGCAGCAGATCCTCGCCCCATAACAGTGTGTCATGACCACATTTTTTGCTTAATTTTATTTTCCTATTTTCCTCCTCTAAAACCAGTGTGTCTTATGGTCCGGTGCATCTTATAGTCCGAAAAATACGGTGTGTGTGTGTGTATGTATATATATATATATATATACCACCCCAGCAGTGGTCGAACCACTCAGATCCGGATGTCACTACTCGTGGCTCGTGGGTCTCCGGACCCGGGAACTAAGGGGCACACCCGAGTGAATAAGGGGGGGGGCTATTTACAGAGGAGATATAGTTTGTGACGCCACCCGTGGTGTGCAGTAATAGGCAGTACCGCCGCTGCCCTTGGGAGTACCTAGGGTGATGGAGTGGGGCAGCTAGATGTCGTTACGAGTAGGGGAAGGCCCCGGGACTCTGGATGGTGGTTCAGGGGGAGCACAGGTTCGCTGGTTGCAGGGGTTAATCAGGTACTCACTCAACAAGAAAGCAGACGCTGACAATGTGGTAAACCAAGTCTCTGGGTGCCGTTGCCCTTTTTGGGGAGCTCGTCTGCATCCCGTCCCCTGTAGCACTGCCTGGTGGTCCGTGGCCTGCCTCCGGGCACAATAATTTTAGAGTGTCCAAGTGCCCCGTCAGCTTGGAGCTTTCCGGGCCCCACTCCCTACTAAAAGTAGTAGAGGAGCTTGCTCTCAAGAGCTCATGCTTGGGATTTCAGTGGACTGCTTTGCTTGGAAAGCCCTATCCCCCTCGTTGCGCTAGTGCCCCTGATCTCTGAGCTTCGTGGCAATAGTCCATATAGGCCCTGTCCTCCGCAGGTTAATTGCCGGGTTGCTTGAAACCTCTCCCCGACCAAGACTCCATATACCCCGACGTGCCTTCGGTCCCAGCCCAGCTATTGAACTGCGGCTGCTGGCTATCCTCCAAGACTAGCCAAGCACCCAGTCCCAATCTCCCGCGACTGGGTCTCCGACTCCTCCGGGTCCAAACCTCCCTCTGCGACCTAGTCTCCTTCTCCCCTGGGAGCTACAACTCCCCGCTTCCTCCAAGCTCCTCACAGCTGTTCTCTGCTCCCCTGGAGCCGATCGACTTGTCACCTCCCTGTCTGACCACTAGGTGGGCGGCCCTATTCCAGCTTAGCAGCCCATTGGTGTGCCTGAGAGGGTGTGGTGTGAGGTGTGACTAGGATTTGTAGATACTGGTGGAGGCAGTACTGTAAGATGGGGACCCAGAACCATGGGGGGTTAAATCCTGCACTGGAGAGAAAGAGCGTGCAGTACCCTGTGACGACCTGAATAGTCCAGGGGCGTCACATATATACAGTGCCTTGCAAAAGTATTCGGCCCCTTTGAATCTTTCAACCTATTCTTACATTTCAGGCTTCACACATAAAGATTAAAATTTTAATGTTATGGTGAAGAATCAACAACAAGTGGGACACCATTGTGAAGTTAAATGAAATTTATTTCTTATTTTAAACTTTTGTGATAAAGAATAAACTGAAAATTGGGGCATGCAATACTATTTGGCCCCTTTACTTTCAGTGCAGCAAACTCACTCCAGAAGTTCATTGGGCATCTCTGAATGACCCAATGTTGTCCTAAATGATTGATGATGATAAATATAAGCCACCTGTGTGTTATCTAGTCTCCGTATAAATGCACCTGCAGGCAAGTGCTTGACAAAGACTGCACTTTTGCAGTTAAAACGCGTCGCCCCTGTCAAACAATTTTTCCCTGCTGGAGCCATGACCTGATCATGATTACGCTCAGGGTTTGTCTAGCCCGCCGGGGTAGCGGGGAATCCGCCGGTAGGCCCCGGGCCCTTAGTGGGCCCCTGTGCCTTTATATAGTGCGGGCAAGTGTATAGCGCCGTGGGGCCGCCGGTTTCTCAGGGCCGGCGTTATGTGTGGGCAGACTGGGCAGGGCCCCCACGCTCTGAGGGCCCCCAGCCTATCAATCACAAACTGCAGCGATAGCACAAGTTCTGTACTATCGCTGCAGCTTCCGTGGCTGCAGAAGGAGTCATGTGATGTCACCAAAGGTCCTGCACTGCGGAAGTCCCAGACCTGTCCTCGAGACCGCGCCGCTATTCAAATGTACGTGCATCTTTCAGATGTTGCGTACATTTGAGCAGTGCAGCCGGTGTCAGGACTGAGGCGGAGGAGCTCCTCAGCCCCACACTGACACAGCGGCCGCCATCACACTGCCGCCGGAGCAGCAGAGTTGAAGAGGACGCGCAGGGCTGCAGAGAAGAGGTAAGCGCTCAGGAAGAGCCAAAGAAAAAAAATATATATATATATTCTCACCTCTCCTCCTCTGTTCCCGCGGTGCCTCCAGCTGCTTTTTGCAGATCTCAGGACACAGACCCCTCAGTGATCCTGTCCTCTGCACGGAGCTGCTGCTGCAGGCTGACTTCATGGCTTTACAGCACTTAAATGCTTTACGGTGCCGTAAAGCATTTAACTGCAGCAAACCCATCATGGCATCCTGCGGCGGTGGTTCCATGCATCAGACGAGATCATGGAGGGGTCTATGAGCCTGCGGACTGGTAAGGTAAGGACACCCCAGGAACGAAGGACAGGTGAGAATAACGTGTATGTGTGTGAACAACAACATAATAGGAGACTGGAATGAGGACATTCCTAAAGGATTGGGGGCCCATTTATACACTGCACAAGGATGGGGGGCCCATTCATACACTGCACAAGGATGGGGGGCCCATTCATACACTGCACAAGGATGGGGGGGCCCATTCATACACTGCAAAAGAATGGGGGGGGCATTCATACACTGCAAAAGAATGGGGGGGCCCATTCATACACTGCACAAGGATGGGGGGCCCCATTCATACACTGCACAAGGATGGGGGGGCCCATTCATACACTGCACAAGGATGGGGGGCCCCATTCATACACTGCACAAGGATGAGGGGGCCCCATTCATATAGTGCACAAGGATGGGGGGCCCATTCATACACTGCACAAGGATGGGGGGCCCATTCATACACTGCACAAGGATGGGGGGCCCAATCATACACTGCACAAGGATGGGGGGCCCAATCATACACTGCACAAGGATGGGGGGCCAATCATGCACGGCACAAGGATGGGGGGACCATTCATACATGGCACAAGGATGGGGGGACCATTGCTACACGGCACAAGGATGGGGGACCCATTCCTACACGGCATAAGGATGGGGGACCTGTTCCTAAACGGCACAAAAATGGGGGGGCCCATTCATACACTGCACAAGGATGGGGGGGCCCATTCATACACTGCATAAGGATGGGGGCCCATTAATACAGTGCACAAGGATGGGGGGGCCCATTCATACACTGCACAAGGATGGGGGGGCCCATTCATACACTGCACAAGGATGGGGGAGCCTATTCATACACTGCACAAGGATGGGGGGGCCCATTCATACACTGCACAAGGATGGGGGGCCCATTCATACACTGCATAAGGATGGGGTCCCATTAATACACTGCACAAGGATGGGGGGGCCCATTCATACACTGCACAAGGATGGGGGGGGGCCCATTCATACAGTGCACAAGGATAGGGGGGGCCCATTCATACACTGCACAAGGATGGGGGGCTCATTCACACACTGCACAAGGATGGGGGGAACCTTTCATACACTGCACAAGGATGGGGGGCCCATTCATGCACGGCACAAGGATGGGGGACCATTCATACATGGCACAAGGATGGGGGGGACCATTGCTACACAGCACAAGGATGGGGGACCTGTTGCTACACGGCACAAGGATGGGGGGACCATTGCTACACGGCACAAGGATAGGGGACCAGGACCTACATGGCACAAGGATGGGGGACCCGTTCCTACACGGCACAAGAATGGGGGACTTGTTCCTAAACGGCACAAAAATGGGGGGGTCCATTCATACACCGCACAAGGATGGGGGGGACCGTTGCTACATAGCACAAGTTTGTGGGAGCCCATTACTACACGGCACAAGGATGGGCACATTACATTTTTTTGGGGTCTATTTTTATTTCTGAAATTTACCTGTAGCTGCTGCATTTCCGACCCTAGGCTTATAATTGAGCCAATAAGTTTTCAGTTTTTTTGTGGTTAAATTAGGGGCCTCGGCTTATACTCGAGTCAGCTTAGACTCGAGTATATATAGTAATTTGAGTTGAGGCGGCCTTGGTGGTGAGAAGCGGTATTACTTTACAAGTGACATTATGAGGCAGTGGGGACTTTATGGGGAAATGAGGATCATTATGAGGAAATTAGGAAGGTGATTGGCAGCATAGTATAATGAGGAGCAGGGGGGATTTATGCAGAGCGATATTATAGAAAGGGGAAGATATGAAGGAGGTATATTATGGAAAGGGGCACTTTGTGGCCCTATTTTGGAGAGGAGCAGTGTGTGGGGGGATATTTTGTGCAGTAAGCAATTAACAACCCTTCTGATTCCACTTGTTCCCCCAGATATTATTAAATAAAAGGGGCCAGGATGAGGGACATACATTATTGGTTTATGGTGGCAAGTGGAGATAATTACTCTAGGGGCAAATTAGGGAAGATTATTACTGATGAAATATAGGTTAATTTTGAGGATATTGTCTTCCATGGGGGAACAAAACTCTGATGTAGTGTAGAAATTGGGGAAAAAGTGAGGAATGTGCTCTGGGAGTGATCAGCTATAGGTGACTGTGTGTTATTTTCTGAAGAGTTGTGTCATGGCAGGAAGAAATAATAGCGATCAGCGCCGGATGAAGAAGAAAATGAAGATAAATAACTTCAGCTAGAGACGTCACTTTTAAGTCAGTGTATTACATGTACATACACTATACACTGTATACAGAGCTCCTGTGTATAATGTCACTGGTGATCACTGTATTACCTATATACAGATCTCCTGTTTATAAAGTCAACGGTAATCACTGTATTACCATGACATTTCCAGGAGGGATTTTCCGGTCGTTGATTCCTATATTATTCCCAATTACCCTTACCCGGTATCAATAATACACGGACACTGCTTGCGACTTGGTAAAAAATGGCCACAGCAGCCCTTTATTGCCTATTGTTTACACACTAACACAAGGGGGCGCCGTCCAACGGGCGTCCCCAACATTTAATAATAGGTAATACCATAATAATAATAATACAGTACATAATACAATACGTAACCCTGGGTATGCCCGGTCCAGAAACCACCTTCCACCACCAAAACATGATCCCTGGCCGCAACACACACCGGGCCGGAGATGAGGTATGAATCACCTACGGATCAATACCCCCACCTTGCAGGACCCATGCCTGCAAGATTCTTGTAACCGGAGCCACTATATCCTACAAGTGACTCTCCAATCAAATAACATTATCCGTTAAACCGCCTCTGGACCAGACCTACCCCCGCCACAGAACAGGCCATGTGACACCTTGCGTGGCCTGGACCCCCACACACCCAACGCTTGCTCCCCCAACTTGCAAGCCAAACCAACCATTAAAACCTTTCCATCCATCACTTAAACTCTGAGCATCCAATATATGCACCAGCCAGCGTACCCAGTCCACCTTACTGCACCGCACTCCCCTGATCCTTGGTGGCAGGAGCCACCGGGTCCCTCTGACGGCCACTCAGGCCCACCATGCCACAAGCTCCCAAACTATACCGGAATCCACACCATGCCCCGCTGGCCTTATTATAACCAATTAAATGCAGTACCGACTGTACCATCGTCCTCCCCAGTACCGACCAAAGAACCACTGTACAGTCACCCTGTACAGTCAGTCCTCCTCCTGTCTCCAGCTGAATTAAACCACCACTGGGGTTGAGATACAACAACAGGATGACACTCACACTGCTTATGCTACTGGGTCACTTCGCACCCCAAACCTAGTTCTCCCAGGAAACCGCTAAAGTGAAACCCCGCTGTAAAACGACTGCAATCCATAGCTTTGAAATTTCCCCTACAGCTGACCTTGCAGCTTCCCCAGAGCCAAATATCATTACCGGTCTCCCCTGACCGATTTATTCCACCATCACACCCTCTGACAACAACAGAGGCTCGAGCTGTCTTCCCCAGAAAATCCCAAAATCTTCCCACATACTCAACTACCACACTAATGGACCTTCTTCATCCGAAATCAGGCCCACTTAATTTCAACGAGGCCCACACGGCCTAACGGAACCATGCTCCACCCCAAAATTAACACGGCCTCAAAAACAAAACAACCGCAACCATCGCCCTGTACCCCTTACTGAGGCGAAGATATTGAAGCATTACCTTCGATCCCAAGGTCCCCAACAACACCTCCAACCATAATGCATAGTCCGCTTGCCTCCGCAAACCGGACCACGACAAGCTCCCTGTACTACAATGCCCACCGGAAAATTGCAGCCACACCACTGGCCGATTGACTCCATATGCAACTATGGGCATCAGGAGGCACAACTTTACCAAACACAATGTCCGGGCCTTTCTATCTCAAGGAGAAACCTTGTAACACGCAACCCCCTTTGAGCTCTCATATTACACCTAAAGATAAATTAAAACCTTGGTCCGCTATAGTATCCGCTGATAGTATCCGCTCAAAGCCGACCACTGAGGGGCATACCACTATTTTCCCGTAACGCACAACTGCACCTTCAAACCAAATACCTTCGTGCCGTGAGACCGGAGCGCCACGACTCCCTAAGCAAACCCTTACCCAGATGCCCATACCTACCACCAGGCCAAGCATTCCTTTTTTTTTTTTTTTTTAAATTGTATATGAATATAAAATAGACTCCACCAGCCCACAGATGCCAGGAGTCCACCCATGCAAAACACCCAATAATACCAGATGGCCCTAAGCTATCTGACTTATATTCTATGCACCACAAGTACCCAATCCTCTAGTCCAAACCATAACTCTCATAGTCCCCACCCGTAATCACGGCTGTCCGAAGAACTCCATTATTCCGTCCGCAGCCTACCATTGCTGATTAACCGAGTTCACCCACAGCAGCCCAAAGCTGCCCAACACCTACATTGACACCAATTCAGTCACGCTGGACTCAACATTCCTCCCAGCACCAACCTCCACAATGGGATAACATGCTGACTAGCCACAAATTAACCCCATGTTACCATTGATGCGGTTGCAAACCTACAAACCCATTACAGCAACCAACACTTCACCTTCTCCTACATTTCCGCTCTCCTTTATTCACTTATCCACAGCAACCCTCGCGCCATACCGGGGCCCCGCACCTACACATCACTCACAAAAACCCCCTGAAAACTCCTCGCAGACACCGTACCCATACCTCCCAACTTTTCAAGAAAGGAAAGAGGGACAAAGTATGCTGCGCGCTCAGCGTGTCGCGGCAAATTTTGACCACGCCCCTAGCCACACCCATTTGGCAGTAAGGGTCATTCAGCAGATGCCCCGGACTGTTCATTCATATTTATAGCAGTCAGAATTTTTTTATATTTCTGTGTCACTATATGACATGGTGCTTATTTGTGCCTATCAATCCGTGTTCACACGTTGCATAAATTCTGTCTCTTTTTGTTTCTGTCTGCACCAAACTACACAAAAACTATCTTCTCTGTTTTTTCCATTTTTGCTGCATTTTTTCTGCCTTTTCTCCATTATTTAATGCGTTTCTGGTTCAGATGTGAATCTGCGTTTTTAAGTGTTTTTATTGTACAGAGAAGCTTTTTCCTGCACTTTTTTAAGCTCCATATAGAAACCTCCAGAGAACACCCCCCCCCCCCCCCCCGAAAACCGCAGAATTCAGCGGCGTCTTTTCATGGAATCACATCCACTTTACTTGGACAATTAAACACAGCAGAATAAATGTGCAAAGAAACAGCAGAAAAAAATGCAGCATTTACACTACATGTGAATATGGACTAAATTTCCAAGCAAAGTGGATGAGACGTCCTGAAATCTCCGCTCCTGGTGCGTGGAAAGACGCTGCTGAACTGTGCGTATTTGGTGTTTCTTTCTTTATAAGCTTCAGGATTCACATCAGCAACAAACATGTATCAAATAAGGGGAACAATGTATAAAAAATACCGCAAACACGCAATAATCAGAGAACATTGTTATTGCACTCTTGGCGCGGACACCTGCAGAAAAAATGCAGCATTTACGCTATGTGTGAACACGGCCTCAGTGATCCATTTTTATTACATTTTTTATGGGTTTTAATAAAGAAAAATAATAAATTGCGCCTTTTTTTCCCGCCATTTACCGATCCCCATAAATATTCTGATCGCTGTGTTGTTCAGGTCATTACGATTACAGGGACACCAAATATGTCCATGTTATTTGCTGATTTGTGATGTTTATTATTTTATAAAAAAGTGTAATAAAATTACATTATTCTATTTTTTTTATTATTTTTAGTAACTTTATTAGAAGAAAAAAAAATCCTCTTTTCCTCTCCCTCTAGAATACAGGACATAGAGATGCTGCTCTGTACAATGTAGCTGTGTCCTGTGTAATCTGCTGTGTAAGTGGCTCAACAGCTAGAGCAGCTAGGAAAGCTAGGAGGCTGCTGGCCACAAGTTTTGAACGTTGCTGGTTTGAATCCAAGGTGGTGAAGATAAAAAAAAAAAAAAATTGTATTTGTATTTTTTTCCTCATTTCTTTATAGTAGTTTTATGGGAACAAATGAATCTGACTCTTTCACCTACATTGAGATACAGTATTTATCTATCTATCTATCCCTCTATCTATTTATCTCTCTATCTATCTATTTCTATCCCTCTATCCAACTATGATTCTATCTCTCTATCTCTCTATCTATCTATCTAACTATGGTTCTATCTCTCTATTTATGATTTTATCTATCCATCTATCTATCTATTATTCTATCTATGATTCTATCTATATATGATTCTATCTATGTATGATTCTATCTATGATTCTATCTCTCTATCTATGATTCAATCTCTATCTATTATCTGTCGTGTATCTATATATCCCTCTATCATCCATCCCTCTATCATCCATCCATCACACTATCATCCATCCATCCCTCCCTCTATCCCTCCCTCTATCTCTCCATTCATCCCTCCATTCATCCCTCCATTCATCCCTCCATTCATCCCTCTATCCCTCCATTCATCCCTCCATTCATGCATTTATCCCTCCCTCTATCCCTCCATTCATCCCTCCATTCATCCCTCCCTCTATCCCTCCATTCATCCCTCCATTCATCCATCCATCCCTCCCTCTATCCCTCCATTCATCCCTCCTTCTATCCCTCCATTCATCCCTCTATCATCCATCCATCCCTCCATTCATCCCTCCATTCATCCCTCTATTATCCATCCATCCATCCCTGCCTCTATCCCTTCATTCATCCCTCCCTCTATCCCTCTATTCATCCCTCCCTCTATCCCTCCATTCATCCCTCCCTCTATCCCTCCATTCATCCCTCCATTCATCCATCCATCCCTCCCTCTATCCCTCCTTTCATCCCTCTATCCCTCCATTCATCCCTCCATTCATCCCTCTATCATCCATCCATCCCTCCCTCTATCCCTCCATTCATCCCTCTATTCATCCCTCCATCCCTCCATTCATCCCTCCATTCATCCCTCTATCATCCATCCATCCATCCATCCCTCTATCCCTCCATTCATCCCTCCATTCATCCCTCCATCATCCATCCATCCCTCTATCCCTCCCTCCATTCATCCCTCCATTCATCCCTCTATCATCCATCCATCCCTCCCTCTATCCCTCCATTCATCCCTCTATACCTCGATTCATCCCTCCATTCATTCCTCTATCATCCATCCATCCCTCCCTCTATCCCTCCATTCATCCCTCCATCCATCCCTCCCTCTATCCCTCGATTCATCCCTCCATTCATTCCTCTATCATCCATCCATCCCTCCCTCTATCCCTCCCTCTATACCTATAATAATAATAATAATACCTCCATTCATCCCTCCATTCATCCCTCTATCATCCATCCCTCCCTCTATCCCTCCATTCATCCCTCTATCATCCATCCATCCCTCCCTCTATCATCCATCCCTCCCTCTATCCCTCCATTCATCCCTCTATCATCCATCCATCCCTCCCTCTATCCCTCCATTCATCCATCCCTCCATCGATCTTTGCAGCTGAATAACCTGCTTCTGGTGTCTGCAGTATAGAGGTCAAGATAACAAAATCTTCCTATTGGTTTCAATAGAGGCAGTAGCTCAGTGGTAAAGCTGCTGCCTTTGAAACAATGAACTCACAGTTCCACGAGTTCGAGTCCCGGCCGCCCCGAAAATCCAGAGCAGATGATACTTTAATTTAATTTATTCACTCCACTGAGGGCTGGAGCCGGGACATCAGCTGTGAGCCGCGGGAGTGCGGGACAGCCCTCTAAAATCTTGGCAGTCCCGCAGAATCCGGGACGGTTGGGAGGTATGCGTACCGCGGGACCCCTCGCCCCTTTACCTTACCCACCATAATTCATCCAATAAGAACCACCATGCATCAGAAGATTAATATTGAAACACCCCAGCAAACCTTCAATAACTGCGCCGTCTCACCCGCTCACATGTGCCGCAATCATCAGCCCCCTTAACCAAGTCTCACAAGATCTAAACTGCGGTAAACGCCGAACCTCGCCATCCCCAACCTGCAACTGTAACCACCGGACCTGACGCCACCTGCACCCTCATGGCCCCCGCTGCCATGAGACCACCCCATCCGTAACTCTGCCCCTGGCCTCCAGAACATGAACCCACAACCCCCCGGGGACCACGGCACCAAACGACCTATGAACTAACCACATGCTCCAAACCCCCCCAGCTGCTACCCATATCTCCAGACACTACTCCACTACAGCGACTGTCCCCCCACCACTACAAAAAGGCTGAAACGTAAATTGATTACTGCGCCAGGCTGCCTCCAGAGGACGCCCCCAGATCAGCCGTCACCGTCCTTTTCGCCAGTTGTCCGTCGCTGATCCCGGGACAGTCCCTCAAGCTGCAGGCACCGAATGCCCGCCGGGTTCGCCCCCTGACGCCAGGAGCACCGTGTCCACATTCCCTGTTTGGGCCGATTGTCGCCTCCACAATGCTGGGCGCTCCCCTTCTGGGGGAAGCCGCTACTGATGAGAGCTGCACCCTTGTCCCAATGAAGAAAAAACAAAAAGCCAGCACTAAATGTGCACTTCAGCACTAAACATTCCAAACTGTACTTATTATAAAAAATTTTGAGATTTTTGGCAAAAAAATTGCAATTTCTTGAGCTGCCTCGCCACGTCACGGCAAATCTCATTTGAGGCAGTCCTACACTAAAATATTTTTATAAAATGTGCCATACGGCCTCACATATGAATAGTAGAACAGCTCTTAGCAGCACTCACCTGGTCTATTTCAATCCCGTACCCATGACTGAGTCATGGCTGTGGGCGGGACAGGTCCAAGCAAATGCTGCATGAAGTAAATAGCCTGTGGACAAGGCCTGATGACTTAATGTGAACAGTCACCAACCGCCAAAATCTAGACAGATGGAATACATCCCAAATTGGGGTGCATAGCAAGGTGGAGGTCAACCACCGACCAATTCAATGAAGAAAAAACAAAAAGCCAGCACTAAATGTGCACTTCAGCACTAAACATTCCAAACTGTACTTATTATAAAAAATTTTGAGATTTTTGGCAAAAAATTGCAATTTCTTCAGCTGCCTCGCCACGTCACGGCAAATCTCATTTGAGGCAGTCCTGCACTAAAATATTTTTATAAAATGTGCCATACGGCCTCACATATGAATAGTAGAACTGCTCTTAGCAGCACTCACCTGGTCTATTTCAATCCCGTACCCATGACTGAGTCATGGCTGTGGGCGGGACAGGTCCAAGCAAATGCTGCATGAAGTAAATAGCCTGTGGACAAGGCCTGATGACTTAATGTGAACAGTCACCAACCGCCAAAATCTAGACAGATGGAATACATCCCAAATTGGGGTGCATAGCAAGGTGGAGGTCAACCACCGACCAATTCAATGAAGAAAAAATTCCCCTGGCCTCCAGAACATGAACCCACACCCCCCGGGGACCATGGCACCAACTGACCTATGAACTAACCACATGCTCCAAACCCCCCCAGCTACTACCCATATCTCCAGACACTACTCCACTACAGCGACTGTCCCCCCACCACTACAAAAAGGCTGAAACTTAAATTGATTACCGCGCCAGGCTGCCTCCAGAGGACGCCCCCAGATCAGCCGTCACCGTCCTTTTCGCCAGTCGTCCGTCGCTGATCCCGGGACAGTCCCTCAAGCTGCAGGCACCGAATGCCCGCCGGGTTCGCCCCCTGACGCCAGGAGCACCGTGTCCACATTCCCTGTTTGGGCCGATTGTCGCCTCCACAAAGCTGGGCGCTCCCCTCCTGGGGGAAGCCGCTACTGATGAGAGCTGCACCCTTGTCCCAATGAAGAAAAAACAAAAAGCCAGCACTAAATGTGCACTTCAGCACTAAACATTCCAAAATGTACTTATTATAAAAAATTTTGAGATTTTTGGCAAAAAATTGCAATTTCTTGAGCTGCCTCGCCACGTCACGGCAAATCTCATTTGAGGCAGTCCTACACTAAAATATTTTTATAAAATGTGCCATACGGCCTCACATATGAATAGTAGAACAGCTCTTAGCAGCACTCACCTGGTCTATTTCAATCCCGTACCCATGACTGAGTCATGGCTGTGGGCGGGACAGGTCCAAGCAAATGCTGCATGAAGTAAATAGCCTGTGGACAAGGCCTGATGACTTAATGTGAACAGTCACCAACCGCCAAAATCTAGACAGATGGAATACATCCCAAATTGGGGTGCATAGCAAGGTGGAGGTCAACCACCGACCAATTCAATGAAGAAAAAACAAAAAGCCAGCACTAAATGTGCACTTCAGCACTAAACATTCCAAACTGTACTTATTATAAAAAATTTTGAGATTTTTGGCAAAAAATTGCAATTTCTTCAGCTGCCTCGCCACGTCACGGCAAATCTCATTTGAGGCAGTCCTGCACTAAAATATTTTTATAAAATGTGCCATACGGCCTCACATATGAATAGTAGAACTGCTCTTAGCAGCACTCACCTGGTCTATTTCAATCCCGTACCCATGACTGAGTCATGGCTGTGGGCGGGACAGGTCCAAGCAAATGCTGCATGAAGTAAATAGCCTGTGGACAAGGCCTGATGACTTAATGTGAACAGTCACCAACCGCCAAAATCTAGACAGATGGAATACATCCCAAATTGGGGTGCATAGCAAGGTGGAGGTCAACCACCGACCAATTCAATGAAGAAAAAATTCCCCTGGCCTCCAGAACATGAACCCACACCCCCCGGGGACCATGGCACCAACTGACCTATGAACTAACCACATGCTCCAAACCCCCCCAGCTACTACCCATATCTCCAGACACTACTCCACTACAGCGACTGTCCCCCCACCACTACAAAAAGGCTGAAACTTAAATTGATTACCGCGCCAGGCTGCCTCCAGAGGACGCCCCCAGATCAGCCGTCACCGTCCTTTTCGCCAGTCGTCCGTCGCTGATCCCGGGACAGTCCCTCAAGCTGCAGGCACCGAATGCCCGCCGGGTTCGCCCCCTGACGCCAGGAGCACCGTGTCCACATTCCCTGTTTGGGCCGATTGTCGCCTCCACAAAGCTGGGCGCTCCCCTCCTGGGGGAAGCCGCTACTGATGAGAGCTGCACCCTTGTCCCAATGAAGAAAAAACAAAAAGCCAGCACTAAATGTGCACTTCAGCACTAAACATTCCAAAATGTACTTATTATAAAAAATTTTGAGATTTTTGGCAAAAAATTGCAATTTCTTGAGCTGCCTCGCCACGTCACGGCAAATCTCATTTGAGGCAGTCCTACACTAAAATATTTTTATAAAATGTGCCATACGGCCTCACATATGAATAGTAGAACTGCTCTTAGCAGCACTCACCTGGTCTATTTCAATCCCGTACCCATGACTGAGTCATGGCTGTGGGCGGGACAGGTCCAAGCAAATGCTGCATGAAGTAAATAGCCTGTGGACAAGGCCTGATGACTTAATGTGAACAGTCACCAACCGCCAAAATCTAGACAGATGGAATACATCCCAAATTGGGGTGCATAGCAAGGTGGAGGTCAACCACCGACCAATTCAATGAAGAAAAAACAAAAAGCCAGCACTAAATGTGCACTTCAGCACTAAACATTCCAAACTGTACTTATTATAAAAATTTTTGAGATTTTTGGCAAAAAATTGCAATTTCTTCAGCTGCCTCGCCACGTCACGGCAAATCTCATTTGAGGCAGTCCTGCACTAAAATATTTTTATAAAATGTGCCATACGGCCTCACATATGAATAGTAGAACTGCTCTTAGCAGCACTCACCTGGTCTATTTCAATCCCGTACCCATGACTGAGTCATGGCTGTGGGCGGGACAGGTCCAAGCAAATGCTGCATGAAGTAAATAGCCTGTGGACAAGGCCTGATGACTTAATGTGAACAGTCACCAACCGCCAAAATCTAGACAGATGGAATACATCCCAAATTGGGGTGCATAGCAAGGTGGAGGTCAACCACCGACCAATTCAATGAAGAAAAAATTCCCCTGGCCTCCAGAACATGAACCCACACCCCCCGGGGACCATGGCACCAACTGACCTATGAACTAACCACATGCTCCAAACCCCCCCAGCTACTATCCATATCTCCAGACACTACTCCACTACAGCGACTGTCCCCCCACCACTACAAAAAGGCTGAAACTTAAATTGATTACCGCGCCAGGCTGCCTCCAGAGGACGCCCCCAGATCAGCCGTCACCGTCCTTTTCACCAGTCGTCCGTCGCTGATCCCGGGACAGTCCCTCAAGCTGCAGGCACCGAATGCCCGCCGGGTTCGCCCCCTGACGCCAGGAGCACCGTGTCCACATTCCCTGTTTGGGCCGATTGTCGCCTCCACAATGCTGGGCGCTCCCCTCCTGGGGGAAGCCGCTACTGATGAGAGCTGCACCCTTGTCCCAATGAAGAAAAAACAAAAAGCCAGCACTAAATGTGCACTTCAGCACTAAACATTCCAAAATGTACTTATTATAAAAAATTTTGAGATTTTTGGCAAAAAATTGCAATTTCTTGAGCTGCCTCGCCACGTCACGGCAAATCTCAATTGAGGCAGTCCTACACTAAAATATTTTTATAAAATGTGCCATACGGCCTCACATATGAATAGTAGAACTGCTCTTAGCAGCACTCACCTGGTCTATTTCAATCCCGTACCCATGACTGAGTCATGGCTGTGGGCGGGACAGGTCCAAGCAAATGCTGCATGAAGTAAATAGCCTGTGGACAAGGCCTGATGACTTAATGTGAACAGTCACCAACCGCCAAAATCTAGACAGATGGAATACATCCCAAATTGGGGTGCATAGCAAGGTGGAGGTCAACCACCGACCAATTCAATGAAGAAAAAACAAAAAGCCAGCACTAAATGTGCACTTCAGCACTAAACATTCCAAACTGTACTTATTATAAAAATTTTTGAGATTTTTGGCAAAAAATTGCAATTTCTTCAGCTGCCTCGCCACGTCACGGCAAATCTCATTTGAGGCAGTCCTACACTAAAATATTTTTATAAAATGTGCCATACGGCCTCACATATGAATAGTAGAACTGCTCTTAGCAGCACTCACCTGGTCTATTTCAATCCCGTACCCATGACTGAGTCATGGCTGTGGGCGGGACAGGTCCAAGCAAATGCTGCATGAAGTAAATAGCCTGTGGACAAGGCCTGATGACTTAATGTGAACAGTCACCAACCGCCAAAATCTAGACAGATGGAATACATCCCAAATTGGGGTGCATAGCAAGGTGGAGGTCAACCACCGACCAATTCAATGAAGAAAAAATTCCCCTGGCCTCCAGAACATGAACCCACACCCCCTGGGGACCATGGCACCAACCGACCTATGAACTAACCACATGCTCCAAACCCCCCCAGCTACTACCCATATCTCCAGACACTACTCCACTACATCGACTGTCCCCCCACCACTACAAAAAGGCTGAAACTTAAATTGATTACCGCGCCAGGCTGCCTCCAGAGGACGCCCTCAGATCAGCCGTCACCGTCCTTTTCGCCAGTCGTCCGTCGCTGATCCCGGGACAGTCCCTCAAGCTGCAGGCACCGAATGCCCGCCGGGTTCGCCCCCTGACGCCAGGAGCACCGTGTCCACATTCCCTGTTTGGGCCGATTGTCGCCTCCACAATGCTGGGCGCTCCCCTCCTGGGGGAAGCCGCTACTGATGAGAGCTGCACCCTTGTCCCAATGCCTGCTCCAGGATAGACAGCAGGCCTCCTGTCTCCTCCTCGTCGCCACCTGCTGCGCCCAGTCCTCCAGTCCCGATGATCCAGCCACACAGGTGAGGTGACCCTGCAGGCGCCTCCTGTCTCCTCCTCGCCGCCGCCTGCTGCGCCCAGTCCTCCGGTCCCGATAATCCAGCCACACAGGTGAGGTGACCTTGCAGGCAGCCGTCCTCCAGCCCCCCCGCGGAGGGAGGGGGTGGTGTTGTCCATCCACCGCCGCTGGGCGCGCTCCCGGCCGGGAGCGGCCGCATCGCTCAAAAAATCCAGCCTGAGGCCTCACACCGGAAGTAGGCCCCCGGGCTGGACACGCCCCCTTTTCAGCCGTCGCGGCCCTGCAGGAGATTCCTCCCGACAGCCAGAGCGGGCGCAGCAAGCTACCGCCACCCGCCCAGCTGCGGAGGGTCCCCACGGGAGTGGGGGCTCTCACGTTCTCCTCCTCACCCCCAACTTCCCCAAAAGACCCCGGCGAGTCCTGAAACTGCCAGCACTGCAGCAAAGAGGGGGGGGGGGGAGGGGAAGGTGCCGAGGAGACACCCAGGCAGCCTGGGTGTGGGACTTCACTGCCTGGGCGCCCTGCACCGCCATGCTGACCAGATCCGAGGATTCCTCAGGACATCATGATGGAGGTTCCCCAGCCAGTCCAAGCTGCAGATCTATGATGTCCGGATCCATCAGGCTGGATGTCATGATGGAGGTTCCCCAGCCCGTCCAAGCTTTCATCCAGGAAGTGCAAGAGGAGGTAATTGACTCCCACCTCCTATTATACACACCATGAAGCTCCCTCCTTTCCTACCACCACACTCCACCCCCTAACCAATCACCTTCTTTTCCTCATTCCTAAACGAACCAACACTGTTTAACCCCATCAACTCCCTACCCTCCGGGCTGTCATGTCGCCCCTACACCCTATGGGTTCCATGGCTTTCTGTACACTGACACTATATACAGAGCTCCCGTGTATAATGGAACTGATGTTAATGTGCCGCCCCGCGCCAGCAGCCGGCTCTGCTCGGATCTGGGGCTTACGGTACAGCTCGAGGGGTTCCCCGGACCCGAGGACCTCGCGGACACTCCGAATGAAAGGGGGGACGTATTTGTACAGCGTTGATTGTAGAATGTCTGTGACGCCACCCGCGGTGTGTGGTGAAGTGGGACACCACCGCTGCTGTTGTGAGTACCTGGGGGAGATGTAATGGCAGCCAGATATTAACCCCTCCGTGGGTAAGGATGGTTGCCCCGAGGCCCAGTGTCTCTGTGCAGGGTATGGCAACGGCAGGGGCTTGCACGCCCAGATGGACCGGGGAATAGTTGGTTACTCACAATTGAATGAATCACACGAGTCTTTTGGAAAACCAAGGTGCTGGTGGTCGGCCGCCGCGGCCGGTTGTACTCTGGTCCCCCACCCGGGTTGGTGGTCCCTGTCCTTTCCTCTGCACTGTGTTTGTATATTGTGGATTGCCTGGTCTGGAACTCAGGAGTTCGCTCCCGGCTTGTTGTGGGCCTCAGGAGCCGTGCCCGCAGACGCTGACCCGTGGGAACTATGGGCCCTGGCGGTGGTCCTATCCCTGTCGGTGGGTGGTTGTCTTCTTTCGGGACTTTGGTTGGGACAGGACCTATAATCCTGCCCTCAATTGGTTAATTAGCTAGGCCGCTGGTTTTGGTCCTAGCTTCAGGGTCCGAGTACCCCCTCTGTGCACGGTTTCCGGTCACGGGTCTCCGGTGTCGGTACCGGCGGGCTCCAACCCTTCGCCGGTCCTCCTCGGATCTGCCGAGCCATCTTCCCGTCCCCTGCTGACAGAGACAACCGTCTGCCACCTAGCCAAGGCACCAGGGCTCCGACCCTGGCACCGTTCAACTTGAACTTCCTCTGCTGGAGCTACGCTTAGCTCCAGCCCACACTCCTCTCAACTTGAACTCCAACTTAATCTGCTGTTTGTCCCACCCCGGGCTGTCTAGACCCCTAGGTGGGCGTTCCCAACCGACTGGTCCCATCCACTGGTGTGCCTGTTTTGCCCTAAGGAGGGGTGACTAGGGTTTCAGGTCAGCTGTATGTTGCCTAAGTGAGGGAAGGTGTTATGCGGGGGCCTAAGTGTGACTACCTGGTTTTGCCAGGGCATTACATGAATATTAATGCTATTAGTATTGTGGTTTTTATTCATGATCATTTATTGTAGTATTCATCACTGTGTAGTAGTAATATGTGGTCTTGTCATGGTTTGGTGGTATTTGTCTCTTGTATGTAGTATTATTTGGTAGTCTGGTCATAGTGTCGTGGTATTTCTCCCTTATATGTGGTAATATTTGTTTACTATGTGGTCTAATTATGGTGTGGCGGTATTACTCTCTTGTATGTGGTTGTATTCGGTCACTACAGTATGTGGTGGTAATATGTTGTCTGGTCACGGTGTGGCGGTATTTCCTCCTTGTATGTAATATTATTGGTCTTGGTAAAGTGGATTGTGTTGTGTATGGAGGTCACTTTTTCTCTCTATCAATATGGGGAAAGTTCTTTATTTCCAATAGTTTAAATATTTGAACGTTTAACCCTTTGCTGTCCTGTGACTATTGCACTGCAGCAAATATGCGCTTACAGAGGTTCTCCAGTGAAAACAAGTAATCTCCTTTACTAAGGCCATATGCACACAGTATTTGGTGAGTTTTTTACCTCAGTATTTGAAGCCAAAACCAGGAATTGTAAATTCAGTAAAATGAGGGAAAAGTATAATAGAAAGACAGGCACCGCTTCTGCATTTTTCACCAACTACTGATTTTGGATACAAATACTGAGGTAACATACTGACCAAATACTGAAAGTGTGAACATGGCCTAAGCATGTGATAACTTTCTCATCAGTGGGGTCTTACTGCTGGGACCCAAACTGATCGGCAAAATGTGCAACTTTTATTCCCCATGACACTGGAGCTAATGTCCGACTCGACCCCTGATCCATTCATTCCCTCCTTGGCTGTGAGCACTGCACTTGTTCTTATCTGACCACCCCAAAGAGGATGAATGGAGCTGCAGTCACACATTCCACCTGTGCTGCTGCATTGTATAATGGGCATATAAGTGCCCTGTCAGGGATAAAAGTTCCTCATTCTTTGATTCGTGCGGTTTCCACTGGTCTAGTTCCACTGATCAATAAGTTATCACGTACCTAACCTGTGGATCGGTGATAACTTGTCACCAAAGATCTCCCTCACTGCAAACTACTGCAATTGTACATTAGTTATTGTGTGTGCACAGGAGATGTGTAGGAGCCACCTATGCTTTACAGTAAGCACTCCACAATAATGGGAATAGTGGCAAATAGATATTTGCATGTAGCTGTAGGGTGGGCCCCTAGAGGTATTTCCCCTGGTTGGCCCCAGACACCCCAGTCCGATCCTGATTATGCTGTACAGATATTGTCTGTTTTTACGCTAACGCACGGGTTCAATAAATCCTGGAAATTGTATCCTCCTGAATCCTTGTTATTGCGCTGGACAGAAGCTTTTCTTTGTTTGGATATTCCTGGGGAACCACGCCTGAAACGTCCTGCAACAGAAAGGTCAGGATGGAGCATACACATGGGTGAGCTGAAATTTGATCTGTTTTGAATCTTTGAGAAATGGCTTTCTCTTGCCACTCTTCCATAAAGGCCAGATTTGTGCAGTGTACGACTAATTGTTGTCCTACGGAAAGACTCTCCCACCTCAGCTGTAGATCTCTGCAGTTCATCCAGAGAGATCATGGGCCTCTTGGCTGCATCTCTGATCAGTCTTCTTGTTTGAGATGAAAGTTTGGATGGACGGCCGGGTCTTGGTAGATTTGCAGTGGTATGCATATGTGAAGCCCCACAGGTGTTGTGTCGGTGCATTACCTTCAGGGACTTCACATGGGATGATGGAACAGTCTGGTCACAGGTAGGGAATCTTCTCTTAGGATTTTCGTGACGCCACTCTCGGTATTGCGGTCAGTGGGGACCGCCACTGCAGATTAAGGGGTGCCAGGGGCTGATGGTGGGTGCAATCAGTTGTATTGGCCTCCCGAGAGTGAGGCAAGCCCCAGGGCCCTGTGTAAATGTGTGGCACCACAAGTCGCAGAATGACTCACACGCACAAGTAGAATGTCTTTCAGGGGTTTTACTCAGATTAGATGGCAGGGTGAGTAACCCGGGCGTAGCTGGGATGAACCAGGCTGGAACCAGATATCCTTCCAGCTGGCTGATGAGGGTGACTACCAACTCGCCTTCCTTAGCCCTTTGTGTTTTTGTGGTGACCCCGACTTGAAGTCCCTACTGGGGTCACCCAGGGAAGTTTCTGCTGCCTGTTCTCCCCTCGTTTCGGCCCGTTTGCTCGTAGCCTGGACCATGTCACTCCGGCTGCTTGTCTCCTGTGAACTATGGGCCGTCTCTTTACTACGTGGCTGCGGACTCTGTAGTGTTGTCTTGAGGGTCTGAAGTGCCCCCTCAAGCAGGTTTGGCAGAACAAAGGTGAATCTATCTCTGCACTGGGACCTGTTACCCTTGCGGGCCTGGTACCTCCCTGGTAGTCCCCTTACTCTTCCACCACTTTGCTCTGTCTTGCCTTGGGGTGGATTTCGGGTGGCACTACCAGGTGACCGATCTCCCCCGTCGGTAGTCACTGCACGGACGCTGTAAGACTGCAACAGCTCCAGGATCTGCTGCCTGCGACTGCTCTCCCTGAGCTGCACACTAAACTGGCTCACTGCTCCTCCTCTCCTGTTCTTGGTTACGCCACCTAGCAACCAGATTCTCTACCACACCCCTTGAGTGGAGATGGAGACCACGCTCCCTCCTGGATTCCCCAGGTGTCTGCTCAAAGGTAGATGTGTGAGACCTGATCACTATGCGCCTGTGTAGTCACACCTCGGTCAGCCTTCTGGATTACCTGTATTGCACTGCCCCCAGCATGGGTGCAGTACTCAGTGATGCCTGACCAGATCAGGGGCGCCACACATACCTCCCAACCGTCCCGGATTCTGCAATGCAGCCTCTAACACAGGACACAGAGCTCGATTGCACAGAGCAGCATCTCTATGCTTTGTCTTCTAGAGGTAGAGAAAAAGAGATTTTTTTTTTCTTCTAATAAAATTACTAAAAATAATAAAAAAATTAAAATAATGTAATTTTATTACATTTTTTTTATAAAATAATAAACATCACAAATCAGCAAATAATATGGACATATTTAGTGTCCTTGTAATGGTAATTACCCGAACAACACAGCGATCGGATTATTGATGGGGATCGGTAAATAGCATAAAAAAAAGGCGCAATTTATTATTTTTATTTTATTTTTATTTTTTTTTAAAACCCATAAAAAATGTAATAAAAATGTATCGCTGAGGCCATGTTCACACACATAAATGCTGCGTTTTTTCTGCAGGTGTCCGCACCATGCAGCGCAATAACATTATTCTCTGATTATTGCGTGTTTGCAGTATTTTTTATGTATTGTCCCCCTATTTGATAAATGGTCTTTAGACTCACCAGGGGCGGAGATTTCATGACATCTCATCCACTTTGCTTTGTCAATTAGTCCATGCTCACATGTAGTGTAAATGCTGCAATTTTTTTCTGCTGTTTTTTGCCCATATATTCTGCTGTGTTTAATTATCCAAGCAAAGTGGATGTGATTCCATGAAAAGATGCCGCTGAACTCTGCGGTTTTGGTGCTTTTATAGACACAAATAAGCAACATGTCATATAGTGACACATATAAATATAAGAAAAATCTGGCTGCTATGACTATTAACGAACAGTCCGGGACATCTGCTGAATGACCCTTACTGTCAAATGTGTGTGGCTAGGGGCATGGTCAAAATTTGCCGCGGCATGCTGCGAGCGCCCGAGACTTTGTCCCTTTTTCCTTTCTTCAAAAGTTTGGATGTATGGGTATGATACTCCTTCCATTTCAATATGATCGCTTGCACAGTGATTCTTGGGATGTTTAAAGTTCTGGAAATCTTTTTGTAACCAAATCCGGCTATAAACTTCTCCACAACAGTATCACGGACCTGCCTGTTGTGTTCCTTGGTCTTCTTGATGCTCTCTGTGCTTTAAACAGAACACTGAGACTATCACAGAGCAGGTGCATGTATACGGAGACTAGATTACACACAGGTGGCTTATATTTATCATCATCAGTCATTTAGGACCACATTGGGTCATTCAGAGATGCTCAATGAACTTCGGGAGTGAGTTTGCTGCACTGAAAGTAAAGGGGCCGAATAATATTGCATGCCCCAATTTTCAGTTTATTCTTTATCACAAAAGTTTAAAATAAGCAATAAATTTCGTTCAACTTCACAACTGTGTCCCACTTGTTGTTGATTCTTTACCATAACTGTCACGATCAGCCGGGGGGGGGTCACTCAGAAAGCCCCCGTGCTGTCTACCAGTGTCACGATCGGGGGGTAACAAGCGGGAGTCACCACTCCTTTATACCTCCCGACCGACAGACAGAGCACGTGACGCGCTCTCTAGCGCCCCTCTTATAGTCAGGCCAATTATGGAATTGCCTGAAAATAAGCAAGGAGGCTGCTATTCTCCTGTGCCGATGATTGAAGGGCTCCCGGTGAGAGTGAGGTGTATATTCCCCCGACTCCAGCAGACGGAATATACAAAAACCTCCTCCAATCTCCCCGGCTGCCCCACAATACTCCTTGGCACAACTCGCTGCCACCAACCGATTCACGGTAACTATTAGCCGAACGCACAGGCGTGGGGTTCAAGATCGAGATAACAGGACAGCCCAAGATTAATTATATAATTTAATCGGCCTAAGCCACACTAGAAACTACAATATATACAATAGGGGATCTACAGAATATACATAGGTCAGAGTACAGTTACAAGCAAGATATGGATTACAAACAGGTATACAATTCAATCAGTTACCTTGTGCGTCTGGCCACAGGGGGGCGCTGTGGACCAGGTTTCTAGGATCTTTCCCACAAATGTTTCCTACACGTGACCCCCGGCGAAAGAACACTGGAAAATGGCCGAATTGGGGTTATCAACCTGGTCAGATCTCTGTCCCCTCCTACCTTTGTGACCTCACAGGGAAGCACTGCCACTCCCCCAGCCTTGAGTTAGAATAATATTCCCAGGGGAATATTAATCATAACTTTGCCTGGGAACGTCGTAGGCGGACGCCAATGCTCTCATTGTGACCCTTATGAATTTAGCTGCAAAACGAGAGGACTCATGGATTGTCTGCCAGGTCCCCACCGGCCGATATCACGCCTGGGGTATTTCCCTAGGTCCCACTCCCATAAAAAAGGTGTGCCAGCATCGTCCGCATGCGGAAACACCGTTTTTATGGTTGCCATATTTATCGGAAATATGGATCACGAGATATTAACCATATTTTACCGGAGCCGTGCTGTCTGGGGGCTTCCACAGCCTTATAATGAGATACAAACTCCTGTGGTGACTAGCTTCCTTTTGGTGTTGCTAGGTCACTGTCCACTTTCTTTGATGAGTGGACACAACTCCCAGGGGGTCTTCCTCTCTCTCTTTGTTGTAAAGGCCTGAGAGGACAACTAATCTCCATATCACAGGAGATGGCCATGGGATGGGTTGCTGGGATGTGACACCTTCCCAGATGTTGGACATCTGAGAACAAGAAGGGAGGGGGCGCTACCGTGGAATGATGAGAGCGATTATGACTGGAAATCATAATTCCTCTTCATATCCCAGGATTTTCCTCACAATAACATTAACATTTTTATCTTTATCTTTGAAGCCTGAAATGTGGGAAAAGGTTGAAAAATTCAAAGGGGCCGAATACTTTTGCAAGGCACTGTAGGTCAATCAATGTGTGGATAAAGGACCACCCCATCAAAACCCTGTCATGGCCAGCCCAATTTCAAGACCTGAACCACTTGAAAATCTCTGGAATGTAATCAAGAGGAAGATGGATAGTCACAAGTCATCAAACAAAGAAGAACTACTTAAATGCTTGCGCCAGGAGTGGCATAAGGTCACCCAAAAGCAGTGTGGGACTGGTGGAAAGCATGCCAAGACGCATGAAAGCTGTGATTAAAAATCATGGTTGTTTCACAAAATATTGTTTTCTGAACTCTTCCTGAGTTAAAACATTATTAGAATCATTGTATCTACAGTCATATGAAAAAGTTTGGACACCCCTATTAATGTTAACCTTTTTTCTTTATAACAATTTGGGTTTTTGCAATAGCTATTTCACTTTCATATATCTAATAACTGATGGACTGAGTAATATTTCTGGATTGAAATGAGGTTTATTGTACTAACAGAAAATGTGCAATCCGCATTTAAACAAAATTTGACCGGTGCAAAAGTATGGGCACCTCAACATAAAAGTGACATTAATATTTTGTAGATCCTCCTTTTGCAAAAATAACAGCCTCTAGTCGCTTTCTGTAGCTTTTAATGAGTTCCTGGATCCTGGATGAAGGTATATTTCACCATTCCTGTTTACAAAACAATTCCAGTTCAGTTAAGTTTGATGGTCGCCGAGCATGGACAGCATGCTTCAAATCATCCCACAGATTTTCAATGATATTCAGGTCTGGGGACTGGGATGGCCATTTCAGAACATTGTAATTGTTCCTCTGCATGAATGCCTGAGTAGATTTGGAGCGGTGTTTTGGATCATTGTCTTGCTGAAATATCCATCCCCTGCGTAACTTCAACTTCGTCACTGATTCTTGCACATTATTGTCAAGAATCTGCTGATACTAAGTTGAATTCATGCGACCCTCAACTTTAACAAGATTCTCGTTGCCGGCATTGGCCACACAGCCCCAAAGCATGATGGAACCTCCACCAAATTTTACTGTGGGTAGCAAGTGCTTTTCTTGGAATGCCGTGTTTTTTTGCCTCCATGCATAATCCCTTTTTGTATGACCAAACAACTCAATCTTTGTTTCATCAGTTCACAGGACCTTTTTCCAAAATGTAACTGGCTTGTCCAAATGTGCTTTTGCATACCTCAGGCGACACTGTTTGTGGCGTGCTTGCAGAAACATCTTCTTTCGCATCACTCTCCCATACAGCTTCTCCTTGTGCAACGTGCACTGTATTGTTGACCGATGCACATTGACACCATCTGCAGCAAGATGAAGCTGCAGGCCTTTGGAGGTGGTCTGTTGGTTGTCCTTGACTGTTCTCATCATTCTTCTTCTCTGCCTTTCTGATATTTTTCTTGGCCTGCCACTTCTGGGCTTAACAAGAACTGTACCTGTGTTCTTCCATTTCCTTACTATGTTCCTCACAGTGGAAACTGACAGTTTAAATCTCTGAGACAACTTTTTGTATCCTTCCCCTGAACAACTATGTTGAATAATCTTTGTTTTCAGATCATTTGAGAGTTGTTTTGAGGAGCCCATGATGCCACTCTTCATAGGAGATTCAAATAGGAGAACAACTTGCAAGTGGCCACCTTAAATACCTTTCCTCATGATTGGATACACCTGCCTATGAAGTTCAAAGCTCAATGAGGTTACAAAACCAATTTAGTGCTTTAGTAAGTCAGTCAAAAGTAGTTAGGAGTGTTCAAATCAAGAAATTGATAAGGGTGCCCATACTATTTTGCCCGGTCAAATTTTGTTTAAATGCGGATTGCACATTTTCTGTTAGTACAATAAACCTCATTTCAATCCAGAATTATTACTCAGTCCATCAGTTATTAGATATATGAAACTGAAATAGCAGTTGCAAAAACCCAAATTGTTATAAAGAAAAAAGGTTAACATTATTAGGGGTGCCCAAACTTTTTCATATGACTGTAAATGAATATGAACTTGTTTACTTTGCAATATTTGAGGTCTGAAAGCAATACATGATTTTGTTTTCTTGACCATTTCTCAATTTCAGAGATTAAATACAAATTCAATGCTGGGAAAGTCGGAGATATGTTGCCAGCAGTTTATAGAATTAAAGAACAATTTACATTTTGCTCAAAATTATGCCTATAAAGAGAAAAATCTGAAAACCTGACAATTGTGCAGTGCCAGAGTGGTAATATACATATATATATATATATATATATATATATATATAATTGCCTTATTCAGTCTGTCTGTCTTGCTCCAAAATGACGTCATTACAGTGACAACTGTCGCATTGGCCTCTCGGCCTGTCCCAGCCCCCGCATGCATTGGCCGCTCAGCCATGCCCTGCCCTGTGCACGGATTGGCCGCTCGGCCCGGCCCCCTGCATGCATTGGCCGCTCGGCCAGGCCTTGCCCCCCTCACACATTGGACGCTTGGCCTGGCCCCGCCCCCCGCACGCATTTCCTGAACCCACACGGAGCCCCGACTCCCAGGTGACTGATGCACCCCCGGGAGCCCACACCGGCAACCCAGCCGAGACATACCCTTGCGTTGCTGGGATCGTGCTGGAGCCGGCGTACCCTGGTAACCATGGTACACATCGGGTAACCATGGAAATCACTTTGGCTAATTAACCGATTGTGTACCATGGTTACCAGCGTATGCCGGCTCCCTGCCTATTCAGATCGTTATTCTCCCGCTGTCAAACACGCCAATGCGTGCTGCACAGCAGGAGACCAACAAACAAAAAATGAACCAGCACTGTCGCTTTGAATAGTTACCTGATGTGTACCATGGTTACTAGCTTACCTGGCTCCCGGCTCACGTGTGCCGGAGCCGGCGTATGCTGGTAACCATGGTACACATCGAGTAGCTATGGAAACCGCTTTGCTTAGTTACCCGATGTGTAACATGGTTACTAGCTTACCCCGGCTCTCGGCACACGTGTGCCGGAGGCGGCGTACGCTGGTAATCATGGTACACATCGGGTACCTATGGAAACCGCTTTGCATAGTTACCCGGGCCCCGCCCCCGCACACTTTGCCCGCTCAGCCACGCCCCTCGCATACTGTACCCACTTGGCCACGCCCCTCGAACACTGTGCCCGCTCGGCCATGCCCCCCGCACACTGTGCCCGCTCGGCTATGCCCCCGCACACTATGCCTGCTCGGCCACGCCCCCGCACACTATGCCCGCTCGGCCACGCCCCCCTCACACTATGCCCGCTCGGCCACGCCCCCCCCGCATATAACAGGTAGTGATGCTCTGTTTGCTGGATTTGCACTCTAGCTCCTGGCAGCTTCATTAGCCTTTTTTGTGTTCACCAGCTGATCTAGTAGGTTTTTAAAGCCCAGAAAAGATGCAGTTTAGTGTAGGACCCAGCAAAGGAGGGTGCCGTGAAGGGGCACTGGGCTAGTATTACAATGGCCATTACAATATTCTAAATACCTCCATTAATATTTTTTTAGGTAGAATTTATTTTGTTTTTTTCACAGTGTGCGACTGGTCCCCCTTTTTTGTCTCAGATAGATATAGATATATATATATATATATATATATACTGTATATATATATATATATATATATATTTATCTCTATCTATCTATCTATATATATATATATATATATATATATATATATATATATATATATATATATATATACATACAGTACAGACCAAAGGTTTGGACACACCTTCTCTTCTCTAGAGCAACTATTAAGAGGAGACTTTTTGCAGCAGGGATTTCATGGTAAAATAGCTGCTAGGAAACCACTGCTAAGGACAGGCAACAAACAGAAGAGACTTGTTTGGGCTAAAGAACACAAGGAATGGACATTAGAACAGTGGGAATCTGTGCTTTGTTCTGATGAGTCCAAATTTGAGATCTTTGGATCCAACCACCGTGTCTTTGAAGAAAAGGTGAACGGATGGACTCTACATGCCTGGTTCCCACCGTGAAGCATGGAGGAGGACGTGTGACGGTGTGGGGGTGCTTTGCTGGTGACACTGTTGGGGACTTATTCAAAATTGAAGGCATACTAAACCAGCATGGCTACCACAGCATCTTGCAGCGGCATGCTATTCCATCTGGTTTGAGTTTAGTTGGACCATCATTTATTTTTCAACAGGACAATGACCCCAAACACACCTCCAGGCTGTGTAAGGGCTATTTGACTAAGAAGCAAAGGGATGGGATGCTACGCCAGATGACCTGGCCTCCACAGTCACCAGACCTGAACCCAATCGAGATGGTTTGGGGTGAGCTGGACCGCAGAGTGAAGGCAAAAGGGCCAACAAGTCCTAAGCATTTCTGGGAATTCCTTCAAGACTGTTGGAAAACCATTTCTGGTGACTACCTCTTGAAGCTCATCAAGAGAATGCCAAGAGTGTGCAAAGCAGTAATCAAAGCAAAAGGTGGCTACTTTGAAGAACCTAGAATATAAGACATATTTTCAGTTGTTTCATACTTTTTTAAGTATTTGATTCCACATGTTTTCATTCATAGTTTTGATGTCTTCAATGTGAATCTACAATTTTTAGAGTCATAAATATAAAGATAACTCTTTGAATGAGAAGGTGTGTCCAAACTTTTGGTCTGTACTGTATATATACAGCCAGACCAGCCAGACCAGTGTCAGCCACCATCTCAATTCACACCAGCATGGTTGCGTCCTTGTGTTGGCTTCATAGCGTACATAAACTCTATAGTACCTATTGCTAAAAAAACCTAGTATAAGTGCAAAAAAAAAAATAATAAATTGCTGTAATAGCCTGTAGTTCTGCCTGAAGCCAAATACCGTTATAGCACCAACCTAGCATCCTAGTGTTTCATTCATATCTTAAGGCCCCTTTACACACTGAAACTTTCTAGCGATCCCACCAGCGATCCCAACCTGGCCGGGATCGCTACAAAGTCTCTGGTGAGCTGTCAAACAGGCAAACCTGGCCAACGACGCAACAGCGATCCGGACCTGCAGAACGACCTAGCTAGTCATTGGGGACGTTGTAAAGCAGCTTTTTGAAAGGGAAGTCGCTAACGAAGTCGCTGTAAAGTCCCCTTTACACACTAAAACTTTGCTGCACAGCGGGAAACAAAGGACCAAAGAATGGTCCTGAACGATTTGTAGCGATCACAACTGCACAGCAGGGGCCAGGTCGTTGATGTGTTTCACACACTGCTATGTCGCTGGGGAGGTCGCTATAACGTCACAAAACCGGTGACGTTACAGCGATGTCGTTTGCGATGTTGCAGTGTGTAAAGCCACCTTTACAGAACCTAGATAGTGGCCTGCTGCTACTAAAACACAGTGTCAGTGTTACAAAATTTAAATTTATAGTCATGTCAGTGGCTCTACTTCTGCCTGAAGCCAAATACTGTCATAGCAGCAACCTACAATCCTGGTGTTTGCTTCATATCGTACATAACCTAGATAGTGGCCTGCTGCTACTAAAACACAGCCCGAGTGCCAAAAACCAATACTAAAATAAAAGTGGTGTCAAAGCCTGTTTTCTTTTAGGGCTGAAAGACATTCACAACATCTTTGTTGACTCCTTCAAGAGGTACTCTGTCCAATAAAGGTACCTTGTGTTTTTTATACTTACAGAAATAGCTATTGTGGGAAACTATTAACACAGGTTTACCAACCCGGCATCAGTGTTGTTCCACTGCCTGTACCAAAGGTCACGTTACAGTGTTCACCTTCAAATGATCAAACCCAAAAGATGGGAAAAAGAGACGGTAAGGTCTGTGGACGAGGTGGTAGTGACAGTGATGGTCGCCCAAGCATTGTGACCAAGCCAAAGAAAGAGGTTCCTGCTTTGTCTACCTCTGCCTTCCTATCCCAATTTTCTGTTCCATGTGGCAAACCACTCTTGATCCCTGAACAGTGCGAACAAGTAACGAGTTGGCTAGCAGAAAATGCCTCCAGTTACTCGTGGAGTAGCAAATCCCAAGGGTCCACACAGACAGACTTGAATAGCCCAGAGGCTGCGCTATCAAATCCACAGCCTGGTCCTCCTTCCTCACAACATCAGTATTCTAAGGAAACATATGACCCCAAAGCAGGTTGCTCTGAGGAACTGTTTACGGGACCCTTTGATTTTTCTTGCCTCTCACCACGCAACACCACCAACGCACGTTAGGCTGTGGTGTGCAGTGATGCACAGATATTTGAGCACCCAAGGCCAGAAGCAAGCCATGTTGTTGGCCGTGACATGCTGAACAAACAGGTGTAAGTGTTGGAGGATGATGAGACACAGTTGCCCTCAGGTCAGCCTGAAACCTCCATTACCGAAGATGTTGACCTTCAGGAATGTGAAGACGACCTGGTCGAAGATGAGGTGACTGATCCAACATGGTCAGGTGGCATGGATTGCAACAGCAGCAGCGCAGAGGAGCATGTGCCCATAGTCCGCAAAAAGGCTGTAAGAGATAGGGTTTCAACCACTGCCAGAGGTCAATCAACTGTGCACATGACACCGCCACCTGTGTCATCTCAGAGTCCAAGGGTCCATGCTGCGATTGTGTGGGAGTTTTTTTCCAAGAGTCCTTAGGACTAAATAGTTGCCATTTGTCAAATCTGTCAGACCAAGCTGAGCAGAGGCAGAAATACTTCCAGCTTGGACACCTTCAGCATGAGAAACCATATGTTAGCCAAGTATACCACTAGGTGGTTGAAAGCTCTAGGTAAAAAACACGATTTCCAGACTCAAAACACTGCCACGTCCCCTGGGCTGCCTGCTTCCCAAACTCGTTTGCAAGAAGGTGGCGCTGATGCCTCCTTCTCCCAACCTGATGCTGGCCACACTCAATCATCATCGACCACATCCGCTTCGGTGTCCCAGTGTTCCGTTCAGTTGTCTATACCACAGACCTTTGAAAATAAGCGAAAATACCCCGTTACGCACCCAAGGGCACAAACCATAATAGTTGCCACTATTCTCTGCCCTTGAGAAAGCCACCACAGGTGGCGATACACGTGGGGCTGTGACTTACTCCAGGTCCATTTGTCGCGGGCGGGCGTTGTGCTGCTCGACCGCGCTTGCGGCTCGGGTCCGGCTGCTGCTGCTGCTGCTCGGTGGCTCGAGCGGTGGGCCGGATCCGGGGACTCGAGCGGCGCTCCTCGCCCGTGAGTGAAAGGGGTTGGTTTGGTTTGGGGATTGAGTTCGTGACGCCACCCACGGGTCGTGGTGAGGTTGGGGCACCACCGCTGCTGGTGACGGGGATCCCGGGAGCGTTGTTAGGGAGCAGCTGGGATGTTTTTCCCCCTCCGTGGGTAGGGGTTGGTGGTCCCGGGGCCCGGTAAGGGGTGAAGGGAGGGATGCAGGGCAGGTGAGGTGCAGGGTCGCGGGGGCAGTGCGGTGCCGGACGGCACGGTGGTACTCACTCAGCCAAGGATGAACACAGAGTCTCCGGTAAAACAAACGGCTGGATGGACGGGTCCCGCAGCCGGCTGCTGTGGTTACTCCCGGACGGTTGGTGATGGCTGCCTTTCCCTGCACCCGTTGTGTGTCTTCGGTCCCGATGGCTTCCCACCGGTAACCCGCTCCCCAGCGTATAGATGCCGGAGGAGCCCTTTTGCCCGCAGGCTCTGGCTCTGGGAGCTCTAGCTCTGGCGGTAGCTTTATCTCCCTGTACGATTTGGACGGTTGCCTTCAATCGGGTCTTTGCTGCTAGGAAACCCCGAGGTTCCGGTCGCTAACGGATTTGACCAGTTTCACGGCGACTCCAAGCCTGGTCGGGGTCCGCAGGCCCTGCCGGTTTGGTGCTGGCTTCTCTTCGCTCCCCGTTTCGGTACTGGTGGGCCTACGGTTCCGCGTCGATAGGCCTCTCCTGCAGACGGCCACCACCGTCTGCCAACCTTGCTGTATGTGCCCGGGCCACGTACCCGGACACGACCAGTCTGCTCCTCACTTGCCACTTCACTCCTTCACTTTCACTCTCCCTAACTGATCTGTTCCTTTTTCCCGCCTCCAGGACTGTGAACTCCTCGATGGGCGGGGCCAACCCCCTGGCTCTGCCCCACCTGGTGGGGACATCAGCCCCTGGAGGGAGGCAACAAGGATTTGTGTGTGTGGCTGATGTGCCTAACCGGGGTGTGGGGTGTGTTGTTGCAGTACCTGTGACGACCTGGCTTGTCCAGGGCGTCACACATTCATCCCACCCTGTCCTGCTTTGGATAGCACATGTCTGGTCTGTCCGATTGCACTTAGATTTAGGAGGTTGTGTTTCATTGTGGAGAATTCTTTCTCCATCTTGTGTCCTCCCCTCTTCCCCCCTTCCCCTCTCAGTGAGAGAGAGGGTGGCCAGGTAATTTTGCTATATGGTCGCATCATAGTGCCTGGAACACTTTGATCCATACCTATTTGTTTTTTTCTGTGTGATGATAAGCTCAACTTAGTGATTCCTCTATCAAGTGCAGGCATTTTTTGCATTCAGTGTGTATTTTCCATTATTAGTCTTTGGCACTATTTTCTATATGCCTTTCAGAGATATGTGATTGGACTCTCTTCAATATACTGAGGGACTAAATTGGGCGTTACACGCTGCGATCTCACTAGCGAGATCGCAAGCGATAGTACCCGCCCCGTCGGTTGTGCGACACGGGCAAATCGTTGCCCATGTCGCACAACCTCGCTTACCCCCATCACACAGACTTACGTGCCCTGTGACGTCGCTCTGGCCGGCGATCTGCCTCCTTTTTAAGGGGGCGGGCCGTGCGGCGTCACAGCAACATCACACGGCAGGCATCCAATAGAAGCGGAGGGGCGGAGATGAGCGGGACGTAACATCCCGCCCACCTCCTTCCTTCCGCATTGCCGATGGAGGCAGGTAAGGAGATGTTCCTCGCTCCTGCGGTGTCGCACATAGCGATGTGTGCTACCGCAGGAACGAGGAACAACATCGCTAATTAGAAGAAAATGATTTTTGGTTTTAGGACGACCTCTCCGCGGCAAACGATTTTGGCCGCTTTTGCGATCATTTGAAGTCGCACATAAGTGTCACACACTGCGATATTGTTAATGACTCCGGATGTGCGTCACAAACAACATGACACCAACGATAATTCATTAACGATATTGTAGTGTGTAAAGCCCGCTTAAGGGTGACATTATCAAGCATGGACTGAGTTTCTAATCATTGAATTTTTCTATTTATTGTATACTGAGTAAGTCACTTTGTTTCACTTTTTGTCATTGGTTTTAAATGGTTTTAGAGGTGTTACTGTCCATTGTGTTTTGTATTGTGTTCATTATGTGTTGATTGTAGAGATGAGCGGTGTTCTAATTGAACTGTTTGCCAATCTCAAGTTCAACCTGTTTTTGGCGATGTTCAAGTTGTTCGACGAACTTGAACGATTAGCTTCACGTTCGACAGTTCGAGTTACCGTTCGATAACGGTTCTATCACCAAAAGCTTAGCTAATTACTAGCTGGCTTTTCACATTAATACTGTCATTCAATGTTAATATTAATATTATCCAAATTCAGCATATAGTGTGCGGGGGGGGGATGGGGTTTAGATCAGTGCTGCTGAATGCTGAAAGAATGACGATCACCATTTTTTTTTTCCTAACCGCGCGTCCAGTTGGGCAGGCCAGGCTGTCAGCCAATCACAGACACACACACACAGCAAAGTGCATTTTTGTCAGCCAAGCAAGGGCATGTGTCATTGGCTGTGTATGTCACATGTCCTTGCCCTATAAGACCCAGCCATTTTTTCCATCGCCACCATTATCTCAGTGCTGCAGTTGTGTGTCAGTCACCGCTCCCGCTGCTGCTGCTGCTGTGGGTGCTATAAAGTGCAATCGAGACATCGGTTTAGGGCGTAGGGACTAGTTGTAATTTCAGCCCGTTTCAGGGCTAGATTAGAGCAGTTCATAGCACTTTTTGCTAGGCAGGTCTGTGCCAGCGCTGTGCAAGTGTTTTTCCACAGCATCTGTCCAAATCAGCTCAGGCAATTCCTTGGGCATAGGATAAGTGTGTGATAGTGGCGTAGCACTGCTGTCAAGAAAGCTACCGTATTTTTCGGACCATAAGACGCACTTTTTTCCCCCCAAATGTTGGTGGAAAGTTGGGGGTGCGTCTTATGGTCTGACTGTGGCTGCGGGGAATGAGGGTGCTGCTGTGGAGTGGGTCATCGGGGGCACGAGCAGGCTGTAGCAGCCTGCCGTGACCACGTGGACCCGCTCATTTAATATGCACGCCCATCCTCCCGCCCATCATCTCTCAGCGCTGAAGCCGGCACTGACAGGTGGGCGAGAGGATGGGCAGGGATAAACAGCCGGCCCGCATGATCACCCCTGGCAACTGCAGCCTGGAGTGATCATGTGCGGCTGTATTCACTGCCCCCCGTGCATCATCATCAGTGCGGGGGGCAGTGAATCAGTACACATTACTCACCGTTCCCCTGCAGCCTCGCTCCTCCTCCCGTCTGTCCGGTCAGCTGACTTGCGTGACTAGCGGCGCGCACAGCGATGATGTCATCGCTGCGCGCACGTGTCCACACACAGCCGCCGGCACAGACCACCGGAGGACATCGCGACACTTCAGGGGGACGGCTGCATTCAGCGGCGCTGCCGCTGACATAGACGCTAAGAAGAGCGGTGCTGCAGGGAGTGAGGTGAGGTGAGTATGAACGTTTATTTTTTTTTATGTGCCACAGGATGTGGCCATACACCAGGATGTGGGCATATAGCAGGATAGGGGAATATTATGAACAGGCTGGGAAGTTTTTGAGAAGGATGAGGGTATATAGCAGCATGGGGAGTATATGAGCAGCATGAGGGTATATAGCAGGCTGGGGAGTATATGAGCAGGATGAGAGCATATAGCAGGATAGGGGTATATTATGAGCAGCATGGAGAGTATATAGCAGGCTGGGGAGCATATGAGCAGGCTGGGGAGCATGTGAGCAGGCTGGGGAACATATGAGCAGGCTGGGGAGCATATGAGCAGGCTGGGGAACATATGAGCAGGCTGGGGAGCATATGAGCAGGCTGGGGAGCATATGAGCAGGCTGGGGAGCATATGAGCAGGCTGGGGAGCATATGAGCAGGATGGGGAGTATATGAGGAGGATGAGGGTAATAGCAGGCTGGGGAGTATATGAGCAGGATGGGGAGTATATGAGGAGGATGAGGGTAATAGCAGGCTGGGGAGTATATGAGCAGGCTGGGGAGTATATGAGCAGGCTGGGGAGTATATGAGCAGGACATTACCCCATAACAGTGTCAGCAGCAGATCCTCGCCCCATAAGTGTGTCATGACCACATTTTTTGCTTAAAATTTTATTTTCCTATTTTCCTCCTCTAAAACCAGGGTGCGTCTTATGGTCAGGTGCGTCTTATAGTCCGAAAAATACGGTACCTCACCTCTCCATCTGTAGAAGCCAATTTTTAAGTGCAGCTAGTCCAGGCAATCCCTTGGGCATAGTATCAGTGTGTGATAGTCAGTGGCGTACCACTGCTGTCAAGAAAGCTACTCCACCTCTCCATCTGTAGTAGCCAATTTTAAACTGAAAAAAGTCCAGGCAATTCCTTCGGGCATAGTATCAGTGTGTGATAGTCAGTGGTGTACCACTGCTGTCAAGAAAGCTACCCCACCCCTCCATCTCTAGTTGCTAATTTTTTACTGTAGCTAGCCCAGGCAATCTGTGAGGAAGGTGCAGGCGGAGATATAATGTTGCCTTCATCAAAAGGTGGTGATCTTGATGTCTGAGAGAGCTCAACACCAGCAGCTGTTTCCACTTCCAAAACAACTCACGACCTGCCGATCACACTGCCTGTTGCAGGTAAAGAGGTGGAAGGTCTGCTTCCAAAAGCATGTGTGACTGCTGTCCCCAGAGTCATAGAGGATGAAGAGCATGCGGATGCACTTTATGTGGCAGACGGTGGTTGGCCCGCCCCGCTAAGTCGCATTGTAACACAGTGAGCTTCCCACTGCGAGTTATGCTTCTTTGAAAGTCGTGTACAGGGTTGGATCCCCATTATACAGCTAAACCACGCACCAGGAAAAGGACTCTTGGCAGTTCTGTTGATAAATGATTGTTTTACGTTACCAAAAGAAAAAAAACATGCATAAAACAGAAAGAATAGACCAATCGATTGATAAGGCCAAAAGCCTACACCCCTATGCTGCGCCACTCGTAACTTGATTTATACCGCCTTCTCACCAACCTTTGCCTAACCAAGGGACTATCTAAACAGTCGCCTAAGACCTGGTAATCCCTCTGGGTAGCAGGAGTAACTGTGTGTGTATGTGTGTGTGCGAACACGACTTACTAGTGGTGCAGCACAAGAGGTTATGTGGCGCCCCTGATCTGCTCAGGTACCACAGAGTATTGCACCCATGCAGGGGCAGTGCTTCCAGGTAATCTCCAAAGGCCAGGATGAGGTGTGCACATACAAACACATAGCAACTAGGTCTCCCACACTATTAGAAGGGACCCTTGGGTAGCCCTGAAGAGGTTAACTTTCAGTTCCCTGCAAGGGGTGTAGAGGAGGGGCCGGTTGCTAGGTTGCAGTGGCAGACAGGAAAGGTAGTGGAGGAGCAAGCTAGTCTGGAGCAGAGTGTCCAGAAGTGTGGAAGGGAGCAGACATACAGCCATGCTAGCCAGACCCTGCAAAGTGTGGTAGCTGTTAACGGGGGAGAACGGGTACCTGTGAGTCAGCCTGAAAGACACCTGCAGAGAGGTGGCTGAGTACGAGGACTGCTGGTATCCCGGCACGCACGGGGAAAGAGGTCCCCAGAGCAGAAATCTATTAACTGGAGCTACTTAACCTGCCGGTGAGGGTACTAGAGGCACCTCACCAAACACACAGAGTTCGAGCCTCAGCAGCATCAAGGGAACCCATAAGGAGACAGTGCCAAACGCCATCTCACCAAGGTTTACGCTGCCGGCAGACGGGCCAGGGAGGGGAGTGAAGTCAGAAGCAGCTTCCCTGGAGGAATCCCACCATACTACAAGTAAGGGGTCCTCCCAAACAAAAGAAGTGCAAGGAAGGCGAGTTGATAGCTACCCTCAGAACGGCCTGCAGGAATTCCTGGTTCCGCCTGGTTATCACAGTATCGTCCGGGTATCTCACAGAAACAACCAAAAACTGAGTAAACAAGTTAAAAGACTTTCTGGACTGTGTTTGAGTCATTCTGCGACCTGTGGTTGCACGCATATACACCCGAGCCCCTGGGGCCAGCCTCACTCTCGGGAGGCCGCACCACCCGACTGCAATACCATCAGCCCCAGACGCTCGTTAAATTGCAGTAGCGGTCACCCATCACTGCCCGCAAATACCGAGAGTGATGTCACGACTTCAAATAAAGAAAACCTGACTGACCTGTTGCCAGAAGGTATGCACCAAGAGCCGTCCCCGCAGTGTCACGCTGCGGCGCTGTGGTGGGCAACTCACCACATATCTACCTAAACCTAGAAAAAAAACATTAACCCCCCCTTAATACCCTTATTTGCTGAAGACACACAGAAAAGGCAGATAACAGTGGGAAGGCAAACCAAACAGCTCAGCAACACAGTCCTGGAAATTTTCTACAGCAACATTCAATGCAAACATGTGGCGATGTCCCTTTAAGATTTTAACTGTAACTGACAAACTGACAGAGCAGAGCCAGCAAGTCTTATTGTCTATATAGTCGGCCTAAGCAGAACAGATATGTGTTTTGGTACCAAAACAAAGTGTTGCGTGCATGCACTCCAGGGCCCAGGCTACCGTACCCAGGTACTGTGGTGTCCAGCTGCCAGAAATAGAGACTTGAAGATCCTCTCGCGGTTATCAGTATAGCCAGCAACTGAAGAATAGCGGTCTCTGGCACAGGATGCTGCGTTACGGTCCTCCTCACCAAACTCTAACACGAGTCTCCTCACAATCCACCTAAGCGTTTCTGCGGCGGCTGCTTTCTGTTACGCACACCTTTCGCTTTTCCTTCAGCTCACATACAGCACCTTCTCTGGTCTCCAAGTCCACAGCCGAAGACCGTTTTGCAGTTGCTAGAGTGATCAAACAGTCAAAGGCAGATGCAAAACAGCGGCCGCTTGTGGGTGGTCAGCAACAATGCATACAATAGACAGTAAATAAGCCATTTGCATTTACAGTGACTAAAGGTCATTTATACACTTACCCTTTTACATGTAAATAACACTGCATACAATGAACGACAAATAAGCATCTTGCATTCACAGTGGATAAAGGTCATCAATACACCCTCACCTTATCACTTCATATCCATGTGACGGTTCATGGACGAAGTACTCAAACTAGTGAGTTTTTGGCCTGTATTGGTGACAAATCTTACAGATGACATGAAATGGGTGATCCTTTGCGATGTCAAAAAAGGCCCAGGCTAGGCAAGGCTTAGAGCCCATGCGACCTGCAGAGCCAACACGACTTCTGCTCAGAGGCAGAGTTGTGGCTGAGGATGCAGTTGTTGACGTGCTTCCAGTACTCTGTCTCTGTCCAGAAAGGCGCAACCTAACCTCATTGTCAGTAGCATCCTCCTCCACCTCCTCTGCTGACCTCATCGACTGGCTGACTGTGGGTTGACAGTAAGTGGGATCTCCAACCTCGTCATCACCCTGTGTGTTCTCACTCCCCTAGTCTTCAGAGCCAACCTCTTCCTGCCCTAACCAAATAGTAAAGTTGTCGTTCCAATCAGGTATCTGAGTCTCATCAGAACTAGATGGACCTAGGTCTTTTTTCAAACTATGTAACTAACAATGTAACTATGTAGCATGTTCCTTATTGTCTCTAGCAAGAGTAGTTACAGTTTGGGAATGAGGGTCTACATTATGCTCAGAACCTTCTTCATCTGGGCTTGGATCCGACTCACAAAGCTTCTGGGCATCCGTGCACATCATTTCCTTGTCTGGACTCAATACAGCTTTGGAGCAGACATCTGATTCCCAGGCTATAGTGTGACTGAACAGCTCTGCAAACTCAACCATCTCTGTTACCTCATACTCAGCAGGGCGGGTGGAGACCTGAGAGCTGGTAGGAAGCAAGTGGGGTGACACCACAGAGGAATGGAGTATTTGTGATATTGAAGTTGAGGTGGAGGAGAGGCCACTTGATGGAGCACTTGAGATCCATTCAAGCACGTGCTCTTTTGGTGCCTCATCTACATTTGGTAGCGATGGTTGTGTCCATAAGAACACGGACCCAAACATTTTTTCCCTTTCCAACACACCTGTTCCGCTTTCCACCAGCATCTGGCCTTTTTCCACTCATTTTGTAGATGACCAAATTTGCAACGCTGCAGGGACACCCTACTCAAAGCCGTCTCAGCACAGCAGCCAGCCCTCGGTTCCTCAGATGTGGACAATTAAAAGACCATTTTCTCCTAGCCATGACAAAGCTGTGAGAAATTCATTCTGTGCACCACTGGTGTTTAGTGGAAAAGCTGATCTAAGATTGTGTAACAGGCGCTTCTGCTGATACTCCTGCATATATGCGTCCTTTTCTATGGCAGGAATTATGTCACCAAATTTTGTCTTGTACCGGGGATCTAAGAGTGTGGCAACCCAGTAGTCAGCATTACTTCGAATTCTGACAATCCGAGGGTCATGTTTTAGGTAGTGCAGCAAAATGTCACTCATGTGTCTTGCGCATCCAGGAGGAACAAGTTCTTGCTGTGTTGTTGGCGGCAAGGTGAGAATCATGCTTCCTTCCTCTGCCCTCTCCCCCCAACCTCGCACAACAGAAATGTGATCAAGGTGTCCCTCATCTGCTGAGTCTTCCATGCCCATCGTCAGTTCATCATCCATTTCTTCCTGGGCTCCTGCACATGCCTCAACAGTTTGGCTGCTACCATGCACCCTTGTTAATCCCTCTCCCCCACCGTCGCATGCCTGACGCCTTGGTGCTGCTAACCATCTGGACCTTGGAGATCTTGTTATCCCTTCCACATATCACTCCTCCTGTACTTCCTCCCTTTCCTCTTGTCCCACTACCTGACTCCGAATACTGTTTAGAGTGTGCTCCAGCATGTAGATGACCAGAATTGTCATGCTGATAATGGCATAGTCAGCGTTAAACATCTTTGTCACCATTTCGAAACTCCTCTGGATCTCGTTGGCCCAGGCTATACATAATAACATATTGTGGCAGGGCTCGTCGATGCTGTCAGAGTCGCTGCAAGCAACATGTGCAGATTCAAATTCCTTCGTGTCGGCACATCGCATTTCAGCCGTTGAACCGGCAGGCCGAAAGACTTCTGGAGCCATGCAAGTCGTTGATCTGCGGGGTATGAAAGGCGGAAGTGAGCACATAGCGAACATGCCCTCTGCAAAAGCCCATGTAGGCCTGGATAGTGGTTTAAAAATTGCTGGACAAGCAGGTTCAACACATGAGCCATACAAGGTACGTGTCTCACATTGCCCTGGCGAAGGGCTGTACCCAGGATTGCAGCATTGTCGCACACGGCTGCTTCGTCACTACCGGAGTCCGCTCCAGCGACTTCTACTCCGAACGCCAGGTGACGCCGTGTTCCTGCCGTGGATAGTGCTGGTGATGGGAGAGGAGTCGATGCCACGACTCAGGCACCGCTCATCCACTGGGCTGGGTTTCCTTGAGATCTGCAGCACCACTGGCTGACTGTAGGTGGCAGGTGTCTCCCAGCTGAAGTACCATAATTCAGCTACAATCTATGGGAAGACACAGCACCCTTTTTAATGCCTCTCCTGTCTGCTGACCACTGCCAGAGATAGTTCTGAACTTTTGGTTCCTATTCCGCCCTGTTCTGTTTTGTGATTTTGTGTGCTGACTATCGCTTGTTTCCTGACTACGTCTCCTGCCTGCTGTTAATGTACCTCGCTTCCCGATCTGGATTTCACCACCACTTGTTTCCTGACTACATCTCCTGCCTGTTGTTTATGTACCTCGTTGCCTGATCCGGATTTCACCACTGCTTGTTTTCTGCTTACGCCCTTGCCTGCCGATTCTGTACCTGTTCCACAATTCCTGTTTTTACCCTGCCTGACTACTACTATCTCGGACTGCAGCCTTCCACAGGTAGTGATCACCTTGGGCCCTGTGTAATTCCAAATCCCTGTATAGGGGTTAAAGGGTTTCCGGGATCTAGGGGTCCTGCTTGGTGAGTGACTTCCCTCTAGCCTATCCTTACAGCCCGTCTGAGTCTGTGGATCCAGGCAGGCGTTAGACCATGTCCTCTGCAGAAGCCCATCTAGGCTGGGATAGTGATTTAAAAATTGCTGGACAACCAGGTTCAACACGTGAGCCATACAAGGCACGTGTGTCACATTGCCCCGGCGCACCCAGGTTTCCAGCATTGTCGCACAGGGCCTTCCCTGGCTGCAGGTGGAGTGGAGACAATCATTGATGAAACTCGGTCTCCAGAGCTGACCATCCACAACTCCTTAGCGGTGTGACTCACATTTCCCATACATTTCAAAGTAAAGAGTCGACAGCCTGATGCCGTAGAGCTCTGCTGCCAGCATAGTAAGGAGGTCTGCGGTATTCCTTGTGCGCAGTTACAATGCCTTACCAGACAGGCTTTGGGTGGAGGTGGAGGACCAAGACGAGGTGGAGGAGGCAAAAGCAGTGGAGGAACTTCAACATACAGAGGATTGACGCACAACTCGGGACGGCAAGATTTGTACAGCAGACCCTTCTACATCTCTCAATATAGTTCCCCAGTGCCCAGTCAGCGACATGTAACGCCCCTGTCAATGCTTACTGGTCCAAGTATCTGTGGTGAAATGCACTCTGTCACACACAGAGTTTCTCAAGGAAGCGGTGATGTTGTGTACGACCTGCTGGGGTAGCGCGGGCATGCCTTTCTTGGAGAAGGAGTGGCGACTGGGCATCGGCTCTTGGGGCACTGCAATGGGCATAAGGTCTTGAAAATCCTCTCGTCCAAAGGTTGGAAAGGCAGCATTTCACACAGAGTTTCTGAAGGAAGCGGTGATGTTGTGTGCGACTGTAAGGGGGTATAAGGCTCGGTCACCCCGAACCTGTGTGTATGATGTATATGTAAAATGTGTAATATGTAAAGTCCATGTTATAGTGTAATGTTATATGTAATGTCTATGTTATAGTGTAATGTAATATCTAAAGTCCATGCTATAGTGTAATGTAATGTATTCAAATGGCCACTAGGTAGCCACAGTGTGTGGGCTGTTTCCCTGGTAATCCCGAACAGTGAGGGGGAGTAGTCTAGTTTGAAAAAGAGCAGTTAGAAATCAGTTGATGAGGAAGGTCCCTGAGGAGAAGTACACTGTGTCTGTGAGAGGCGTAGTGAAGAAAAAGCCCAGTAAAATTAATTTGGTGTGGCCTTCTGGGCCGAATCCGGTTACTTTTTCGAACACAAAAAGCGGACCGGAAAAAAGGTGGCTACTCCCTGGTGAGATCTTACAAATCCTTCAGTGAGAAAAGAGTCAGTGGGCCTCTAGAGGGAACAGTGGTCCTGACTGACTGAAAAGACGGTTGAGTCTACCGTGGCTAGTGTAATTGGGTACCCCAATGTGAGCCCGAACACCAGAGAAACAGTCAGCCGGATGATATGTAAAGAAAAATGAAATTTTGTGGGAAAGAAAAAGATATTGCCTGCAACGTTCAAGCAATGTGCCCGCCTAAGGCGAGAAAAAGGAATGTATATAAGTTGACAAGTAAAGAAATTTAGTTAAAAGATTCTGTGACTGTGTCTGTGACGCCTGAAGAGAAAATGCGTTTGATACTGAATTGCACTGGAGTGGCGGTTGGGGCATAGAGTAAGAGTACCGGGCTGCGCAACAGCCAGAGGGCAGTATCTGCCACGACTACAATGGCCCTCGGTCGCCCCTCTAACACAACATGCTGGTGTAGCGCAGGCACACCTTTCTTGGAGAAGTAGTAGTGACTGGGCATCTGGTACTACGGAACTGCGACAGGCATAAGGTCTCGAAAATCCTCTGTGTCCACCAGGCAGAAAGGCAGCATTTCTGTAGCCAACAGTTTGCAGATGCTGAAAGTCAACCTCTAAAGCCGGCGTCACACGGTACGATCTATCGTGTGATCGTACCCGCCCCCATCGTTTGTGCGTCACTTGCAATTAGTAGCCCATGGCGCACAAAGTCATTAACCCCCTGTCACACGCACTTACTTCTCGGACGACCTCGCTGTGGGCGGCGAACATCGTCTTCCTGAAGGGGGAGGGACGTTCGGCGTCACAGCGACATCACACAGCGGCCGGCCAATAGAAGCGGAGGGGCGGAGATGAGCGGGACGTAACATCCCGCCCACCTCCTTCCTTCCACATTGCCGGCGGGACGCAGGTAAGCTGTGTTCGTCATTCCCGGGGTGTCACACGGAGCGACAGTGCTGCCTCGGGCACGATGAACAACCAGAGCAATGAGCATCGATAAGGTGAGTATTTTTGCTCGTTCACAGTCGCTCATAGCTGTCACACGCTACGATATATCAAACGATGCCGGATGTGCGTCACTTACGATGTGACCCTGCTGACATATCGCCCGATAGATCGTACCGTGTGACGCCGGCTTTCGGCTTGTCATGCCCTTCTAAAATCATGTAAAACACAGCAAGGGGACTCCAACAAGAGGCTCCATGTTTTCCAAAAATGTGGCCACAGACACCACTTAAGTGGCATCAATTGTCCCACAGTTGCAAATTTAAAATGGTTATTTGCATGAAGCACATTCAAAAATACACAAGCCTTTACTCTCCCCAGGATGACACAGGGGTGTCCTTGCAGATCCATGATTTGTTCATCTTGATGAACGTTAGTCTGTCCACATTGTCACTGTAGACGCGTGCGCTTATCTGTCAGCACACCCCCAGCAGCACTGAATACACGTTCCGAGAGAACACTGGCTGCGGGACACGACAAGATCTCCAAGCATAAGTGGCGACCTCAGGCCATTCTTTCAGATTGGAAGCCCAAAATGAGCAAGGCTCCAGTTGCACAGTCATGGCATCGATGTTCATTTGGAGATGCTACTACATCTGTGTCTCCTCCTCCTTTTACTCATCCAGCTCTTTTCTTTCAGCATGAGTATATGTACTTGTCACTTTTCCATGTGTTTGTGGTGCCTTCTGAGTTGTTTGTCACCTTTTGGACACCTTGGAAGGTGTTTTCTATGTGTTTGCATGTGTTTGTGTTTGCCTGTCATTGTTTTCAATGAGGTTCAACGGTGTTCGATGAACCGAACCGAACTCGAACACTAGGGTGGTAGCTCATGTCTAGTGGATTGTCTTAGATCAATAAAATAGGTTGTATTTATATTCTGTGGAATTCCTAATTTTTTAGGTACACTCTTTTTTTCTTCTTTTTTGTTCCCACAAACCATAACTGCACACATTCCACGATTGATAGCCCTTGAGATATTGCTGTATCGGCTTGTGGGAACAGAGGCTTTCCGCAACCTTTTGGCGGTGGCAGAACATCGGTACTCTGTGCCTAGCCGCTAGTGATGAGCGAGTACTAAAAAGCTCGGGTGCTCGAAGCTCGGGCCGAGCATCCCAAGATACTCGTGTACTCGGGCCGAGCAACGAGCCCAATGTTATCCTATGGGAGACCCGAGTATTTTTGTGAAATGACCCCCCGGCAGCATGGAGAAACCCTAAAAATGTCACAAAAGTCTCAGAAGAGTGCTCAAATGACATGGCAACAGCATGGGGAAGACCCCTTGAAGCATTTATCACTCAAAAGTCACAGCTGTGAACAATTGTGTCCGCGTTTTACGCCATTTTTACGGACTCACCAGAAAACCTTCCAAAATGACCCCAAAATGATTTTTCATGGCAGAAATGTTAAGGGCACATACCCAATAGTGAGATAGAGCTGGTGTATGTTACTTTTTGAGATTAATACATGAAAGATTTTACGTGAAAACATTGTGTGGCACTCCGATGTCCCTGAGAAGAGACGTACATGAAGGCCTCTTGAGTCTAATGTGCCCATTTTGAGGAAGTGAGTCTTTGTAGTATTTTCCTTTGCCAGGGCAGTCCAAAATTGTGAGGTTCACCAATGCCCCTGCATAGAGACGTGCATGAGGGCCTGTAAACCTGAAGTGCCCATTGTAAGGAAGTGGGTCTATTGTAGTATAGCCCTTTGGCAGGGCAGCCAAAAATTGAGAGGCTCCACATTGTCCCTGGATAGAGACGTGCATGAGGGCCTGTAAACCTGAAGTGCCCATTGGAAGGAAGTGGGTCTATTGTAGTATAGCCCTTTGGCAGGGCAGCCAAAAATTGAGAGGCTCCACATTGTCCCTGGATAGAGACGTGCATGAGGGCCTGTAAACTTGAAGTGCCCATTGTAAGGAAGTGGGTCTATTGCAGTATAGCCCTTTGGCAGGGCAGCCAAAAATTGAGAGGCTCCACATTGTCCCTGGATAGAGACGTGCATGATGGCCTGTAAACCTGAAGTGCCCATTGTAAGGAAGTGGGTCTATTGTAGTATAGCCCTTTGGCAGGGCAGCCAAAAATTGAGAGGCTCCACATTGTCCCTGGATAGAGACGTGCATGAGAGCCTGTAAACTTGAAGTGCCCATTGTAAGGAAGTGGGTCTATTGTAGTATAGCCCTTTGGCAGGGCAGCCAAAAATTGAGAGGCTCCACATTGTCCCTGGATAGAGACGTGCATGAGGGCCTGTAAACTTGAAGTGCCCATTGTAAGGAAGTGGGTCTATTGTAGTATAGCCCTTTGGCAGGGCAGCCAAAAATTGAGAGGCTCCACATTGTCCCTGGATAGAGACGTGCATGAGGGCCTGTAAACTTGAAGTGCCCATTGTAAGGAAGTGGGTGTATTATAGTATAGCCCTTTGGCAGGGCAGCCAAAAATTGGGAGGCTCCACGTTGTCCCTGGGTAGAGACGTGCATGAGGGCCTCAAAACATTAAGTGTCCATTGTCAGGAAGTGGGTGTATTATAGTATAGCCCTTTGGCAGGGTAGCCAAAAATTGGGAGGCTCCACGTTGTCCCTGGGTAGAGACGTGCATGAGGGCCTCAAAACATTAAGTGTCCATTGTCAGGAAGTGGGTGTATTATAGTATAGCCCTTTGGCAGGGCAACCAAAAATTGGGAGGCTCCACGTTGTCCCTGGGTAGAGACGTGCATGAGGGCCTCAAAACATTAAGTGTCCATTGTCAGGAAGTGGGTGTATTATAGTATAGCCCTTTGGCAGGGCAGCCAAAAATTGGGAGGCTCCACGTTGTCCCTGGGTAGAGACGTGCATGAGGGCCTCAAAACATTGTTCCCATTGCAAAGGAGCGGGTCTCCTGTCGTTGTAATGTCCATTCTGCAAAGAATGGGCGAAAAAATTTACCACTGGGGGTATACCTGAAACAAAGGCCTAAGTATTGCAATTTGTAACGGTCATCATGGTGGCGCATGAGGAGAAGGAGGAGCAGTCCAGCGATTATCCAAAGTCCAGAAGTGTGTACCCATGGGTGAGTGGAGGTACATGGCAAACTTTAAATTCCGCTCTCATTTGCTGGTGGTGTGGTGAAGTCTGGCCCAATCCAACCCTTGTTCATCTTGATCAGAGTCAGCCTGTCAGCATTTTCAGTTGACAGGCGGGTGCGTTTATCTGTAATGATTCCACCTGCGGCACTAAAAACACGCTCTGACAAAACGCTAGCGGCAGGGCAGGCCAGGACTTCCAAGGTGTAGAGAGCCAATTCATGCCACGTGTCCAGCTTGGATACCCAATAATTGTAAGGCACAGAGGAATGTCGGAGTACAGTTGTTCGATCTGCAAGGTACTCCTTCAGCATCTGGGCAAACTTAGGATTTCTTGTGGCACTACCCCGCACCTCAGGGGCTGTGGTACGTGAGGGGCTGAGAAAACTGTCCCACATCTTAAAGACTGTTCCCCTACCTCTGGCGGATTGGACTTGGGCCTCTCTCGGCTGTACGCCTCGGTTGTCCACTGATTCCTGACCTATGCCGCTAGCGTTTTGTGAGGGGAATGCTTTGCCTACTTCCGTGACTATGGCCTTCCGGAACTGCTGCATTTTGGTTGACCTCTCCTCCACGGGAATAAGAGACAAAAAGTTCTCCTTGTAGCGTGGGTCTAACAGTGTTACCAACCAGTAATGATTGTCGGCCAAGAAGTTCTTAACGCGAGGGTCACGAGACAGGCAGCTTACCATAAAGTCAGCCATGTGCGCCAGACTCTTAACAGCCAGGACTTCAGTAGCCTGACCAACAAGATGACTGAACATGCTGTCCTCCTCCTCCTCCTCCTCCTCCTCCTCATCTACCCTGTCCTCTGGCCAGCCACGCTGAACCGAGGATATGACTGGTGTGCATGTCATATCCTCAATTTGGCCGGAGAGTTGCTCCATGTCTTCATCCTCCTCCTCGTCATCGTCCTCCACTGCACGTTGTGATGAGACGAGGCTGGGCTGTGTGTTATCACCCACACCCACTACTGTTTCTTGCTGCAACTCATCGCGCTCCGCCTGCAATGCATCATGTTTGTTTTTCAGCAGAGACCGTTTTAGAAGGCAGAGTAGCGGTATGGTGACGCTAATAATGGCGTCATCACCACTCACCATCTTGGTGGAGTCCTCAAAGTTTTGGAGGATGGTACATAGGTCTGACATCCATCTCCACTCCTCAGGTGTTATGTGTGGAGTTTGACCCATTTCCCGACGGCTTAGGTGATGTAGGTACTCAACAACTGCCCTCTTCTGCTCACATATCCTGACCAACATGTGCAGAGTTGAATTCCAACGCGTGGGGACATCACACACCAGTCTGTGAGCCGGAAGATGCAAACGGCGCTGAAAGCCGGCAAGGCCGGCTGAAGCAGTAGGTGACTTTCGAAAATGTGCAGACAGGCGGCGAACTTTTACCAGCAGATCAGACAGCTCTGGGTATGACTTTTTAAACCGCTGAACCACGAGGTTGAGCACATGGGCCACGCATGGAACATGTGTCAGCTGGCCTCGCCTCAAAGCCGCCACCAGGTTCCGGCCATTGTCACACATGACCTTTCCTGGCTTTAGGTTCAGAGGTGTGAGCCAGTGATCTGCCTGCTGTTTCAGAGCTGTCCACACCTCTTCTGCATTGTGGGGTTTGTCACCGATGCAGATTAGCTTCAGCACAGCCTGTTGCCGCTTCGCCGAGGCAGTGCTGCAGTGCTTCCAGCTTGGGACTGGTGTGGAGGGTACAGTGGATGAGGATGCGCAGGAGGAGGAGGAGGCTGACGAGCATGACATTCCTGAGCTGTAGAGTGTGGGTGAAACACTGACTGAGGTAGGGCCTGCAAACCTTGGTGTGGGAAGGACGTGTTCCGTCCCTCGCTCAGACTGGGTCCCAGCTTCCACAATATTAACCCAGTGTGCCGTCAACGAGATGTAGCGGCCTTGCCCACAAGCACTTGTCCACGTGTCTGTGGTTAGGTGGACCTTGGGTGAAACAGCGTTGTTCAGGGCACGTGTGATGTTTTGTGACACGTGGTTATGCAACGCGGGGACGGCACATCGGGAGAAATAGTGGCGGCTGGGGACCGAGTAACGTGGGACAGCTGCCGCCATCAGGTCGCGGAATGCTTCTGTCTCCACCAGCCTAAAAGGCAACATTTCCAGCGCAAGCAGTCGCGAAATGTTAGCATTTAGAACTGTGGCATGTAGGGTGTTGGCAGTGTATTTGCGCCTGCGTTCAAAGGTTTGCTGAATGGATAACTGAACGCTGCGCTGGGACAAGGACGTGCTTGATGATGGTGTTCTTTCTGCGTAGGCAACTGCAGGTGCAGGACCGGAGGAGGCTTGTTCGCAGGCAGCATGGACAGGGGATTGGCTCGCATGCACAACCAGCGAAGACGTAGCAGTGACATCAGCAAGCACTGCTCCTCGACTCTGTTGTACTTCCCACAAAGTCGGGTGCTTGGCTGACATGTGCCTGATCATGCTGGTGGTGGTCAGGCTGCTAGTTTTGGTACCCCTGCTGATGCTGGCACAGCAGGTGTTGCAAATGGCCTTTTTAGAATCATCTGGAGCCAACTTAAAAAACTGCCAGACTCGGGAAGACCTAACATTTGTACAGGCACCTTGTGTCGTCGTGTTGTTCCGGGGAACGGTTGCCTGACTTCTGCCTGGGGCCACCACCCTGCTTCTTACTGCCTGTTGTGATGCTACGCCTCCCTCCCCCTGTGCACTGCTGTCCTCGCTCTGCATATCCTCCTGCCAGGTTGGGTCAGTTACTGGATCATCCACCACGTCGTCTTCCTCTTCCGCACCCTGCTCCTCTTCCTGACTTCCTGACAATTGTGTCTCATCATCGTCCACCACTTGTTGAGACACGTTGCCAACTTCGTGAGAACGTGGCTGCTCAAATATTTGGCCATCTGTACAGACGATCTCCTCATGACCCACTTCAATATGAGCTGGCGAGAGGCCAGAATGTGTGAATGGAAACGTGAACAGCTCTTCCGAGTGTCCAAGTGTGGGATCATTAATGTCCGAGGAGGACGTGTACTCAGCCTGGTGGTGGAAGGAGGATCAGGTTCAGAAATGTGCGGTGCAGTATCACGGCTACTGACACTTGACCGTGTGGAAGACAGAGTGTTTGTGGTGGTGCCAATCTGACTGGAAGCATTATCTGCTATCCAACTAACAACCTGTTGACACTGGTCTTGGTTCAAGAGCGGTGTACTGCTGCGGTCCCCAAGAATTTGGGACAGGACGTGCGAGCGACTAGATGTGGCCCTTTGTTGTGGCGAAATTAGAGCTTGCCCACGACCTCGGCCTCTGCCTGCACCACCATCACGTCCACTTCCTTGTTCCTTGCCAATGCCCTTGCGCATTTTGCAATGCTGTGCTGACGTGTATTCACTACTTGTGCGTTATATCAAAGTTTGTGGAAATTGCACACAAGTGCACCTGTACGCTGCCACCGACAGGCACACACGTGCGGTTTTAAAAACCAAGCACGGACGCACTAAGAACCTAACAGGTTTTTTTGGGGAGCGACAATTACAGACAAGTCAGACACTATCTGGACTGTTTTAGACTGTGTACACCAGCCCCAGATATGATGAAGGCTGGTATACGGTCACCACTAGGAATGGCTATATATACCCTGCCTGCCTGCTTGCCTGTATACTGGTACAATAGTCCTGACAAGGACTCTTCTGGTCACTAGCCTGTATTCAGAGTCAGACCTGGCTATACCCTGCCTGTATATAGCAACAATAGTCCTGAGAAGGACTCTGCTTCTGCTACTGTCCTCCGACCTGGCTATACCCTGCCTGCCTGTATACAACTAGAATAGTCCTGAGAAGGACTTTTGGTCACACTGTTTGCAGCCCTGCAACTGAAAAAGCTATAAAGGGCCGCAAAGCTTTCCCTGAATCAGCGACCCTCTCCCTGCACTGACTCTCTGGATAGCTGTGAGCAGAGCACAGCGCGCCGGCCGGTATAAAGGCTCGGTCACGCTGTGCAGGCCGGCCAATCACTGCAATTCCACAACTAACAGGGCTGTGGCATTGCAGTGGTCTGCCAGCCAATCCCTGCATGAGGGCTGGCTCTCAAAAGAGCGCCAACATGCAGGGATGAAGACCACGAGTACAGCACGAGTATCGCGAGATTACTCGGTCCCCGCCGAGCAGCCCGAGTACAGCGATACTCGTGCGAGTACCGAGTAGTTACAAGCATGCTCGCTCATCACTACTAGCCGCCAATATTTGGCTCATTGTGCCGGCCCAGGGCTCCACAATCACGTGTCCATAAACAACAAATGGGCTCTCACAAACGCATAACAGGGAAGGTCCACTTAACCACAGACACATGGACAAGCAGAAGTGGACAGGGACGCTACAACTCACTGATGGCACACTGGGTGAACCTGGTGGCAGTTAGTACAGAGTCTGAGCCGGCAACATCCCATATAATTCCCACACCCAGAATAGCGGGCCCCACTTCAATCAGAGTTTCAGTTGCCTCCTACACAGCAACAACTCACTCCTCCTTCCTCTTACTCTTAATCTGGCTCCTGTGCATCCTCCTCAACATCCTCCAGTTTTCAACCGTCGACATCATTCCCCAGCTGGGATCTCAGCACCACTGCCTTGGCCCGTCCACGGTCCTTACGGCTAGCTCCAATAGGCCACTCCTGCAGACGGTCACCATCGTCTGACAACCTTGCTGTTCCGTCCGGGCCACACACCCGGACCAACTTCAGGCTCCTCAACTGCTACTTCCCTCTTTCCACTTTCACTTCCAAACTCTATCTCCTGCTTTTCCCGCCTCCAGGACTGTGAACTCCTCGGTGGGCGGGACCAACCGCCTGGCCCACCCCCTGGTATGGACATCAGCCCCTGGAGGAAGGCAACAAGCGTTTTTGTCTGACTTTGGTGTGCCTGACCGGGAGTGTGGGGTGTGTTGGTGTAGTGCTTGTGACGTCCTGGCTTGCCCAGGGCGCCACATTCCCCCTTAGTAAAATGCAGACCGTCCGCGGGCTGCCTGTTCATCACCGGTTTTATTTTCACAAACTGGAAAAGATTTAAAACGGTAAACCGGTATTACAAGTATATTAACTTCTTCCCACATCGGGAGGCACACTACTTACACGTTGCTAACGGTAACGGCTTCCGCTCTCTCCCACCCAAGCAACCTGGCCCTGATGCTGCCCCTAAGCAAATGGGCAGCACCCCTTGACCCCAGTCCAGCACAAGTTACCCAAGCGGGTTCTGTCCTTTTCAGGGGACCCACGTCCATGGGGAACCCCTGAAACCCCCGGAGGATCGCCACCGGTTGCGGTAGTGGCGGGCCTGGGCCATCACTTCCCTCCAGGCCCATCCTCCAAATCAGCCTCTCCGGAGGCGGCCACGGTAAAGCCAACATTTTTATTTACAGACCACAAGTTCGTGGTTGCCCTGCCAGTTCTCGGGCTTGTCCGTAGTAGTTCCTACGCAGTGGTTTGTACGGGGTCCCAACGGGGACCAGTTGCCGGCAACGACCGGTTCAAATCAGGGTTTCAATCAGGTAACATCTCGGTAATTATTCACCTATCATTTTCAAAACTTCTAAACGGTACTTTCAACACACACAGACACAGTTCCCCCCTCTAAAGAGTAGTTTCCCTGTACCTAAGGGGGGTCTACCTAGGTTAGGACGAGTGGACCTCCGGGGTCCGGTGTCAGTGGTGACAGGCAGTGGGGCAGAGGGAACAATCAGTTCCTCTTCCCTGCTATCGTGTGGGGCAGGCGGAGGCATAGGGGAGCTGGGTACAGGTTCATCCCTGGGCACTGGCTCATGGTTGACCACTTCCATCACTTTCTCATCCACGGGTTGTGGGAATAGTATCACTGGAAGAATCACCGCGCCGTTCTGTGTAGGCCAGTCTCCTGGAAAATCACCCATCATGGTGTGGATTACCTCTTTTGCCTTCTCCGCCGGTCTGGGAAACGGAGCTTCAGCCGTTACCCTCAATGCTGGTGGGCACTTCTTTAGATGGTCCCGGGAAACCATGGCCAAAGTGCCCCCCTGGTCACGACTGATCTGGTAGGCCTTCCCATCTCCCATCCTGTGGGCTGTATGACATATGGGGTTTGCTCCCATTGATCATCCAGGTTGTGGGTTCTCCTTTTTCGCTTCAGCACTACATCCCCAGGCTGGAAAGGACCAGCAGACGCCTTCTGATTGAAGCGCTGCTCCTGCTGTTCCCGACTCCGACTCAAGTTCTTTTCAACATATTCCTGAATTTGTCGGTACTGCACCCTCTGCCGAGTGTCCCATTCAGCTGTCGAAGGGAGTGCTTTCGGGGCTTCCAACCCCATGTCCATATCCACCGGTAGCCGGCCGGGGCGAGCCCTCATCAGGTATGCTGGGGTGCATTTCTTTGAGCTGGAGGGGATATTGTTGTACATATCGACCAGGTCAGGTAGCTTCTCCGGCCACAGGTTCCGCTCTTCTAGAGGCAACGTCTTCAGGAGGCCCAGGACCAGGTGGTTCATCTTTTCACACATGCCGTTGGTTTGGGCGTGGTAAGGCGTAGTCCGGATCTTCTTGCAACCGTACAACTGGCAAAATTCTTGGAACACCTCCGCTTCAAAGGCCGGGCCTTGGTCAGTAAGCACCTTCTCAGGGTATCCATGTGGTCGGCAGAAATAAGCCTGGAATGCTCTAGCAGCAGTACGGCCGGTCAGGTCTTTGACTGGGACAACCACCATGAACCTTGAATAGTGTTCTACAATAGTTAGAGCATAGGTGTACCCATTTCGGCTAGGGGTGAGCTTTACATGGTCCAGGGCAACCAGCTCCAGCGGTTGATGTGTAACGATCGGGTGTAGGGGCGCCTTCTGGCTGGCCTCGCCTTTCCTTCTCAGCATGCAAGGGCCACATTCTCGGCACCAGGCCTCTACAAATTCCCGCATTCCACTCCAATAGAACCGCTCCCTCAACAGCATCTCTAGTTTCTTCCATCCGAAGTGTCCAGCACCATCATGGTATGCTTGCAGGACGGTGGGTACGTTAGCTTGGGGGATCACAAACTGGCGGATCTTCTCTTGGTTCTTTGGGTTAATCAGCTCACGGTACAACTTCCCTTGGTGTAGATACAGCCGGGTCCGTTCTCGCCACAGGCGTTGGGCTTCGGCTGGGGCGGCAGGGTCTATCCCAGCAGCGCCTTGTTCCACCAGGATCTTGACCAGGCGGATAGCGGGTGCCTGGTCCTGAGGTTCTTGCCACTCCTGGCTGGGCAGCGGGTCCAGGTTTACCCGTTGTTGATGGACATGCACCTTTTCAGTTGGCGGCCGATGAAATGCGGGCAACTCAATCTCTTCGAGGTCGTCGTCCTCAGGCCCTTCTTCCGACAGGTGGGGCATCCGAGAGAGTGCATCGGCATTAACGTTGGCACAGCCGGCCCTGTACTTGATGGTGAAATCGTAGTTGGCTAGCCTGGCCACCCACCGCTGTTCCAACGCGCCCAGCTTGGCTGTGTCCAGGTGGGTCAGTGGGTTATTATCCGTGAAAGTGGTAAACTTAGCTGCTGCCAGGTAATGGCGGAACCGCTCAGTGATAGCCCACACCAGTGCCAGGAGCTCAAGCTTGAAAGAGTTGTAGTTCTCAGGGTTCCTCTCAGTCGGTCGGAGCTTTCAGCTAGCATAAGCAATCACTTTTTCTTTTCCGTCTTGGACCTGGGATAGGACTGCCCCCAAGCCTACATTGCTGGCATCGGTGTAGAGGATGAAGGGGTGGCTGTAATCAGGGTATGCTAGGATTTCTTCTCCGGTCAGGGCCGCTCTCAGCTGACGGAAGGATTCCTCATGCCTTTCTTCCCACACCAATGGGGCTCCTAGGGGTCTACCACCTTTGGTCTGTCTCACGAGGAGATCTTGCATGGGGCAGCCATCTTCGTGTACCCCTTGATGAAGCGACGGTAATACCCCACCAGGCCCAGGAACTGCCTCACCTCCCTCACCGTGGTCGGCCTCGGCCAGTCCTGGATGGCGATGATTTTCTCAGGGTCAGGGGTGACACCCTCTGCACCGACCACATGCCCTAGGTACTGCACTCGGGGTTTCAGCAGATGACACTTTGAGGGCTTCAACTTCATCCCATATTTGGCAAGGGACGCAAACACCTCGGCTAGGTGCTCCAGGTGGGCTTCATATGTGTGGGAGTACACAATCACATCATCCAGGTACAGCAGGACGGTCTCGAAATTTAGATGCCCCAGACAGCATTCCATCAGCCGTTGGAAGGTTCCAGGGGCATTGCACAGCCCGAACGGCATGCTATTAAACTCGCAGAGTCCCATAGGGGTGGCAAGTGCAGTCTTCTCTCGGTCTTCTGGCACCACAGCCACCTGCCAGTACCCACTGGTGAGGTCAAGGGTGGAAAAGTAGTTAGCGGTTCTCAGCGCAGCCAGAGATTCCTCAATGCGGGGCAGAGGGTAAGCGTCCTTATGCGTTATCTGGTTAATTTTTCGGTAATCCACACACATCCGCATGGTGCCATCCTTCTTCTTAACCAGTACCAACGGGGTGGCCCAGGGACTATAGCTGTCCCTAATAACCCTGCCTCCTTCATGTTCCTCAACATGTCCTTGGCACATTGGTAGTGTGCAGGGGGAATAGGCCTGTACCTCTCTTTAATAGGGGGGTGCTTACCGGTGGGGATATGGTGTTGGACCCCTTTAATCTGCCCAAAGTCTAGGGAATGTTTGCTAAAAACTCGATCGTACTCCCGTACCACCCGGTATACCCCTTCTTTGTGATGTGTAGGGGTATCGTCAGTGCCTACGTGTAGCTGTCAGTACCACTCGTCTAACTCCCCTTGGGATGGGTGAGTGCTGGCAGTAGGTGGTGAGGTTGGGGGAACTGCCTCGCGGATGGTGTGGGGATCCAGAGTGAGCAACTTGGCAAGGGTAGCGTACCGGGGAAGCCTGACTTCTTCCTCCCCACAGTTCAGCACCCTCACGGGCACTCTCCCTTTCTTTACGTTTACCACCCCTCAGGCGGCCATTACGGTGGGCCAGTGTTCAGAGGGCATGGGTTCTATCATGGCAGGGTAGTCATGCCCCTGGGGCCCTACCGCTGCCCTACACCAAATCATCATCTCGCTCCTGGGAGGTCGATCAAAGGGGCAACATCCATCACTCTCACCCCACCAATCTCTCCTCCTGTCGAGTTCACATGTTGGCGGTACATCAGGGATCGGATCTCACGCTGCACAGCTCTCTGTCGGCTCCCCACCACCGTGGCAGCCAGCTGCTGCAGTAGGGTCAGCACGTCACTCATACAGTGCTCCATCACGTTAGTCCCTAGCACTACCTTCGGGTTATGATCACTGGGTTCATTCATTATCACAATCATACCCTGGTGTTGCAGTTCAGCTTGTCCCACAGTCATGGCCACCTGTTTGTACCCCACCTGGGTCAATGGGAGTCCATCAGCAGCAATCAGTGTCATACTGGCGTCTGGGGGAGCCAGTTCGTCTTTTCCCCAATACCGTTGATACAGTGTGTATGGTATAGTGGTTACCTTTGATCCAGTGTCCAGGAGAGCCATCACCGGTATGCCGTCCACGGCCACGGGGATGATGGGCCGGGCCCCGATGTACCGGTTCCGCCAGTCTGGGGGGCCATGGGGTTCTACTCCTGAGGATTGGCCCGTGGCCCCAGGGGTTGCTCGTTTAACGGACACCGTCGGGAGTAGTGGCCGGGTTTGCTGCACCTGTAACAGATCGGGGGTCCATACCGTGAGTCATTGGCCCTTCTCCGCTGCATCCAGGGGACATCCTCAGGGCTGTCGACGAGCTGCATCTTCACCGGGGCCTGGGATCTGGTCGGAGGCTGGAGTGCGGCGAGGATCTTAGCGAGGTCCCCATCCATGCGGCGAACCTGAGCAGCGAGTTCTTCCATCGTTCCGCTTGGGGCTGCAGGTACTAGAGGTGCTGTTGGGGTAGGGGCCACCGTGACGGGAGCAGTCTCAACCGGCCATGGGGCTGGCTCAGAGGCTTCAGATGCGGGGGGTAGCAGAGCTTTGATGGCCCATTTTTTTAACATGGCAAAGTCCACATCAGGATGTTCTAGGGCCCACAGCCGATGTTGTTTGCGGTCCTCTGAGGACCTCATCCCCTGCACAAACTGCTCACTTAACATTTTGTTACTGTCCGCACTGTTGATGGTGTCCACCCGCTTCAGTGTGCGGAGTGCGGTTTGCAGGCGCAAGGCATAGTCCCGAATGCTATCTGCGGGCCGCTGCTGGCATTGATAGAACTGCATCCGCAACTCTGCCTCAGTACGGGTCTCAAAGGCAGTCTGTAGCTTCTCAAAGATGGTGGCTACAGAGGACCGGTCCCCCTCGGCCCAGGTCTCCGCCTCTTGCTCAGCCGCGCCGGTTAGCTGCCCCAGCACTAGCGCTGCACGTTGCTTATCAGTCAGGGGGTACAGTTCCAGTAGCGGACTAAGCTTCTTCCGGAAAACCTGCAAGGCATCAGGTTTCCCATCGTACTGCGGTAGCCAGGCAGCTCCGGGCACATAGGGCAAAGAGAACGGCATCACCTGAGCGAGAGCTGGGGCCGCGGCGCCCCCCGCCAGCGCGGCCGGGACCTGGGCAGGCCCATTCCCATCCACAGGTGCTCCCACGACTGTGTAAGCCGCTCCTCCAGCGGCTTCGTCGGGCGCAGACATCTTGTTTCCGTCCCCCTTAGTCTCTTTCCGGCTCCTCCTCTACAGGGGCGGGGTTTAGGCCTTCGCGCCTCCACTGCTCGAGAAGACGCTCGAGTGGGAATTTTTCGCGCCCAACATGGCGGCTTCTCCAAATTTTCGGCCGGATGCCTCCGGCGGTCACAAGGCGCACCTCTACCAGACGGCAGAGCGGTAAGATCCTGTTCGTGACGCCAAGTTGTCGCGGGCGGAGGAGGGGATGCTGCGCTCTCCCACTGCTCGGGTCCGGCCGCTGCTGCTGCTGCTGCTCGGTGGTGGCTCGAGCGGTGGGCCGGATCCCGGAAACTCGAGCGGCATTCCTCGCCCGTGAGGGAAAAGAGGAGTTTGATTGTGGGGATTAGATATTGTCCGTGACGCCACCCACGGTTGTGGTGAGATTGGTGACACCACCGCTGCTCTGGATGGGGATCCCGGGAGCGATGACAGGGAGCAGCTTGGATGTTAGTCCTCCCCTCCGTGGGTAGGGGAATTGGTTGTCCCGGGGCCCGGTGAGGGGGTAGTGATGGATGGCAGGCGGGTTATAAGGCCTGGCCAGGTGCAGGGTCGCGGGGGCAGCACTGTGCCGCACGGCACGGTGGTACTCACTCAGCCAATGATATACACAGAGTCTCCGGTAAAACAAACGGCTGGGTGGACGGGTCCCACAGACGGCTGCGGTGTTTCTCCTCCTGGCAGGTTGATGGTGCTGCACCTGTGTAGTGTGTTCCCACCGGTAACCCGCTCCCCAGCTTGGATGGGTGCTGAAGGAGCCCCTTTTGCCCGCAGGCTCTGGCCCTGGGAACTTTAGCCTTGGCGGTGACTGTGTTTCCCTCTCTCGGTTGGACTGTTGCCTTCTGTCGGGACTTGGCTGCTGGAAAACCCAGAAGGTTCCCTTCGCTAACGGATTTGACAAATTCACGGCGACTCCTAGCCTTGTCGGGGTCCGTAAGTCCCTGCCAGATGGTGCTGGCTTCTCTTTGCGTACCGGTCCGGTACCGCCGGGCCACCGCCCGTCCACGGTCCTTACGGCTAGCTCCAATAGGCCACTCCTGCAGATGGTCACCACCATTTGCCAACCTTGCTGTTCCATCCGGGCCACACACCCGGACCAACTTCAGGCTCCTCAACTGCTACTTCCCTCTTTCCACTTTCACTTCCAAACTCTATCTCCTTCTTTTTCCGCCTCCAGGACTGTGAACTCCTCGGTGGGCGGGACCAACCGCTTGGCCCACCCCCTGGTGTGGACATCAGCCCCTGGAGAAAGGCACCAAGGGTTTTTGTCTGACTTTGGTGTGCCTGACCGGGAGTGTGGGGTGTGTTGGTGTAGTGCTTGTGACGTCCTGGCTTACCCAGGGTGCCACATTTGCAGAGTGGGTATGGATTAAAAACACCAAAAAACTGAGCTGTAACAAAAGAACCAGTAAACATGTAACATTACAAGCATGTAAATGGCAGCCTCTAGACAAGAAAACACCAAAGAGAAAAATTGTATGAAAGAATACCCTGAATCTCAATGAATAAAATGCAAGTGTTTAATAACAGGGTACTTAGTATATATATTTTTGCAAAAAGGTAAGAAGCCATCTCGCCTCGTCACGGTGTACCCATCTGGGTTGGTCCCTAACCAACTAAAGGTAAAAACATTATATATACCTGACTTGTGTCTGTCAAAACTCCAATGTGAATGGTAACAAGTGGTCAGCTTGGTCCCAGATCAAATACACAGCAAAGCGGGGAGCAATTTGATTGTTCAGCCTCAGTGTAAGGAGGGCTGCGCCCCCAACTTGCAGTAGAGCAAGATAGCAGAAAAAAACACCAAAAAGCTGAGCTATAACAAAAGAACCAGTAAACATGCAACGTTACAAGCATGTAAATGGTAACCTCTAGACAAGAAAAAAACAAAGAGAAAAATTTTTGTATGAAAAATGTCCATAAACATCAAATGGGCTCTCACCAACGCCAGGGAAGGTGCACTTAACCACAGACACGTGGACAAGCGGAAGTGGACAGGGACGCTACATCTCACTGACGGCACACTGGGTGAACCTGGTGGCGGCTGGTACAGAGTCTGAGCCAGCAACATCCCATATAATTCCCACACCCAGAATAGCGGGCCCCACTTCAATCAGAGTTTCAGTTGCCTCCTACACAGCAACAACTCCCTCCTCCTCCTACTCTTAATCTGGCTTCTGGGCATCCTCCTCAACATCCACCAGTGTCCAACCGTCGACATCATTCCCCAATTGGGATCTCGGCAGCACTGCCTCGGCTAAGCGGAAACACACTCTACTGAAGCTCATCTGTATCGGTGACAAATCGCACATGGCACCGGAGCTTTTGAGGCAATAACTGAGCAGACAGATGAGTGTCTTTCACCATTGGACCTCCGTCCAGGGTGGTAGTGTGCGATAATGGTCGTAATCCGGTGTCGGCTTTAAAGCTTGGAAAGCTTGTACACGTTCCTTGTATGGCCCACGTTGTAAATTTAGTAATTCAGCACTTTCTCAAAAAATACCCAGAGATACCAGACCTACTTACCAAGGAACGACGTATTAGCACCCATTTCCCATTCACAGACTAATATGTGACCTCCCTACGAGATGGAATTCAACCTATCATACAGTACAGACCAAACGTTTGGACACACCTTCTCATTCAAAGAGTTTTCTTTATTTTCATGACTCTGTTAATTGTAGATTTACATTGAAGGCATCAAAACTATGAATTAACACATGTGGAATGAAATACTTAACAAAAAAGTGCGAAACAACTGAAAATGTGTTTTATATTCTAGGTTCTTCAAAGTAGCCACCTTTTGCTTTGATTACTGCTTTGCACACTCTTGGCATTCTCTTGATGAGCTTCAAGAGGTAGTAACCGGAAATGGTCTGTGAACAGTCTTGAAGGAGTTCCCAGAGATGCTTAGCACTTGTTGGCCCTTTTGCCTTCACTCTGCGGTCCAGCTCACCCCAAACCATCTCAATTGGGTTCAGGTGTGGTGACTGTCGAGGCCAGGTCATCTGGTGTAGCACCCCATCACTCTCCTTCTTAGTCAAATAGCCCTTTCACAGCCTGGAGGTGTGTTTGGGGTCATTCTCCTGTTGAAAATTAAATGATGGTCCAACTAAATGCAAACCGGATGGAATAGCATGCCGCTGCAAGATGCTGTGGTAGCCATGCTGGTTTTGTATGCCTTCAATTTTGAATAAATCCCCAACAGTGTCACCAGCAAAGCACCCCCACACCATCACACCTCCTCCTCCATGCTTCACGGTGGGAACCAGGCATGTAGAGGCCATCCGTTCACCTTTTCTGCGTCGCACAAAGACATGGTAGTTGGATCCAAAGATCTCAAATTTGGACTCATCAGACCAAAGCACAGATTTCCACTTGTCTAATGTCCATTCCTTCTGTTCTTTAGCCCAAACAAGTCTCTTCTGCTTGTTGCCTGTTCTTAGTAGTGGTTTCCTAACAGCTACAATATTTGGACAGTGACACAAGTTTTGTTATTTTAGTTGTTTACAAAAACATGTTCAGAAATACAAATATATATATAATATGGGCTGAAAGTGCACACTCCCAGCTGCAATATGAGAGTTTTCACATCCAAATCGGAGAAAGGGTTTAGGAATCATAGCTCTATAATGCATAGCCTCCTCTTTTTCAAGGGACCAAAAGTAATTGGACAAGGGACTCTAAGGGCTGCAATTAACTCTGAAGGCGTCTCCCTCATTAACCTGTAATCAATGAAGTAGTTAAAAGGTCTGGGGTTGATTACAGGTGTGTGGTTTTGCATTTGGAAGTTGTTGCTGTGACCAGACAACATGCGGTCTAAGGAACTCTCAATTGAGGTGAAGCAGAACATCCTGAGGCTGAAAAAAAAGAAAAAATCCATCAGAGAGATAGCAGACATGCTTGGAGTAGCAAAATCAACAGTCGGGTACATTCTGAGAAAAAAGGAATTGACTGGTGAGCTTGGGAACTCAAAAAGGCCTGGGCGTCCACGGATGACAACAGTGGTGGATGATCGCCGCATACTTTCTTTGGTGAAGAAGAACCCGTTCACAACATCAACTGAAGTCCAGAACACTCTCAGTGAAGTAGGTGTATCTGTCTCTAAGTCAACAGTAAAGAGAAGACTCCATGAAAGTAAATACAAAGGGTTCACATCTAGATGCAAACCATTCATCAATTCCAAAAATAGACAGGCCAGAGTTAAATTTGCTGAAAAACACCTCATGAAGCCAGCTCAGTTCTGGAAAAGTATTCTATGGACAGATGAGACAAAGATCAACCTGTTCCAGAATGATGGGAAGAAAAAAGTTTGGAGAAGAAAGGGAACGGCACATGATCCAAGGCACACCACATCCTCTGTAAAACATGGTGGAGGCAACGTGATGGCATGGGCATGCATGGCTTTCAATGGCACTGGGTCACTTGTGTTTATTGATGACATAACAGCAGACAAGAGTAGCCGGATGAATTCTGAAGTGTACAGGGATATACTTTCAGCCCAGATTCAGCCAAATGTTGCAAAGTTGATCGGACGGCGCTTCATAGTACAGATGGACAATGACCCCAAGCATACAGCCAAAGCTAACCAGGAGTTCATGAGTGCAAAAAAGTGGAACATTCTGCAATGGCCAAGTCAATCACCAGATCTTAACCCAATTGAGCATGCATTTCACTTGCTCAAATCCAGACTTAAGACGGAAAGACCCACAAACAAGCAAGACCTGAAGGCTGCGGCTGTAAAGGCCTGGCAAAGCATTAAGAAGGAGGAAACCCAGCGTTTGGTGATGTCCATGGGTTCCAGACTTAAGGCAGTGATTGCCTCCAAAGGATTCGCAACAAAATATTGAAAATAAAAATATTTTGTTTGGGTTTGGTTTTTGTCCAATTACCTTTGACTTCCTAAAATGTGGAGTGTTTGTAAAGAAATGTGTACAATTCCTACAATTTCTATCAGATATTTTTGTTCAAACCTTCAAATTAAACGTTACAATCTGCACTTGAATTCTGTTGTAGAGGTTTCATTTCAAATCCAATGTGGTGGCATGCAGAGCCCAACTCGCGAAAATTGTGTCACTGTCCAAATTTTTCTGGACCTAACTGTATGTTACCATGAAGGCCAGCTGCACAAAGTCTCCTCTTAACAGTTGTTCTAGAGATGTGTCTGTTGCTAGAACTCTGTGTGGCATTGACCTGGTCTCTAATCTGAGCTGTTGTTAACCTGCGATTTCTGAGGCTGGTGACTCGAATAAACTAATCCTCCGCAGCAGAGGTGACTCTTGGTCTTCCTTTCCTGGGGCGGTCGTCATGTGAGCCAGTTTCTTTGTAGCGTTTGATGGTTTTTGCCACTGCACTTGGAGACACTTTCAAAGTTTTCCCAATTTTTCGGACTGCCTGACTGTTATGGGACTGCCAAATGGTAGGAAATAGGTAAGCTATCTATCAGTCAGGGCCCACCGTGCAGAATAATCTAGTGCTGATGAAGGCAAGGATACTGTACCAGAAGAGAGGTACTGTCACTGTTACCTCACAGTGACACTAAGACTAAGTGCAGTATTCACTGTTAACTCACAGAGACACAGCAAATGCCAAAATGATAAGAAGGGTCGACCTGTAGCTCCTGCCCAATTACAGGAACTACAAAGCATATGCGGATGGTTACCCCAACCGATGTCCACTAACCAACACCTCTGTTACCTCACAGAGGAGATGTAACCAATAGTGCAACAAGTGTGTGAATGCGAATAATATGAAGAGTGGACCTGTAACTCCTGCCCAATTACAGGAACTACAAAGCATATACGGATGGTTACCCCAACCGCTGTCCACTAACTAATACCAGTGTTACTTCACACTGATGTGGATGCAAACACACTGCAAAGTAGGTAGGAAAACCATTACAGGTCATGGAGATCCCTTATTGCTATCCTCTATTACAGTTCATAGAGATAGTAACATGTACGGAGTGTGTGGGTGCAAACAGTACTATCCGTACTGCTTAAGCTCAATAATAGTCCCTGCCTGAACTCGTGCTAACCACACAGACGGAATCAGTGAGCTTTCTATGCTAATGTTGCGTCCGGGTGGTGGATCCTCTGGGTCGTGCACCGGACTCCCCCAGTGAGGTAACTCAGAGCTAACCCCTATACAGGGACTGTCCGGTCACCCCACCAGAGGGCCTGGATGCACGATTGCCAGAGCACAAAGCGGTTAAGATCAGAGTCCTTTCCAGAAGCTGGAATGAGGAAGTCCCTGGGGACATAGAGTTCCTGGTGCCAGGTAAGATGACGGGATCCAGGTACTGGTGCCGGGTAGAGCCGTTAGACGGGAGCAGAGTCCAACCGGAAGAGGAGGCGGAGGTCACCGGGTGAAGCCGAGTTTAGGAGGCGGGTTCAGACTGGAGAAGATGGTGGAGTCTCACCTGACAGTCCCCGTAGAACCACTCAGACAGATTGTGATCAGGACCAGGTTTAGCTTGTCAGGACAGTCCTGTGGAAGACACAAGATTAGAATGAGACACAGCAAAGGGGGACCTGGACTCCTAGCTACAGAACTCGTAGAACAGGCGCCGCCCTCATGGCAGGAAGCTCCTTATATACTCTATTCCTGATTTAAGTAATATCCTGTTTCATGAGCACTGGCCCTTTAAGAGAAGGTCAATGACCGCGCGCGCCCTAATGCGCATGCGCGATGCCCGAGTGCCGGCGGCCAGAGCAGGGAGTGGTGCCGAGGATGTAGGGGAGCCAGACAGGGTGTCCTGGGTCGCAGAGGAGCGCCTGGAACGGGAGACCGGGAGCCTGGAGGGTGCTGAGGAGGACGTGTGTCTGGGGGCAGGGGACCCGGGGACTGGAGCAGTGAGTGGGGAACGGCGTCGGGGCTTGGAGAGCGTGACAGTACCCCCTCCCCCACGCCCCCCTCCCCGCAACCGGGACAAGAAGGCACGTAGCAGAGGAGTATCTACGTTCTCCCGGGGTTCCCAGGACCTGTCCTCGGGGCTGTAACCCGCCCAGTCGACCAGGAAGTACTGCCTACCCCTGACGGTCTTAATGGCCACGATATCTCTTACCGCATATTTGTCATCATCAGCAATGGAAGGAGAAGGAGTGCTGGTGTCAGCGGAGAAGGGCCCAAGGACAACCAGCTTCAGCAAGGAAACATGGAAGGAGTTGGGTATCCGCATTGTGAGCGGAAGCCGCAGCTTATAGGACACCTCATTAATCTTCCTGATGACTTTGAAGGGACCGATGTACCGTGGACCCAGCTTGTACGACGGTATCTTGAGTCGAACATACTTGGAGGCAAGCCAAACCAAGTCCCCAGGAGAGAAGCGAGGAGGGTCAAGGCATCTTTTGTCTGCATGTTTCTTCATCCCTGTCGCAGCTCGTCCAAGGGAGGTCTTGGCGGAGGCCCATATAGCGGAGAAGTCTCTGGCTAGGACGTCTGCAGCAGGTATATCGGAAGCAGGGGATACTGGTAACGGCACGAAAGGCTGGAGGCCATAAACGACATGGAAGGGAGATCTGGAGGTGGATTCGCTGACCTGGTGGTTATGGGAGAACTCAGCCCAAGGAATAAGCGTGGACCAATTGTCCTGATGGGTGTTGACGTAGTGGCGTAGGAAGGAAGTCATGATCTGGTTGACCCGTTCCACTTGGCCATTTGACTGAGGGTGGTAGGCAGAGGAAAAGTCCAGAGACACCCCCAGATGTTCGCAGAGAGCCCTCCAGAAACGTGAGGTGAACTGGGTTCCTCTGTTGGACACTATATGTGTAGGAAAGCCGTGTAGCCAGAAGATATGCAGTTCTTGAGCAGAGGGCAAGCCGGCCATGGGAACGAAATGGGCTATTTTCAAAAACCGGTCCACCACGACCCAGATGACCGTATGACCGGAGGACAAGGGTAAGTCCGTGACGAAGTCCATGGCGATGTGTTGCCACGGAACTGAAGGAATCGGTAGAGGCAGAAGACGACCAAAGGGCAGGTGCTTAGGCGTCTTGTTCCGAGCACAGGAGGAACAAGCGAAGACGAAGGCGGTGACATCCTTGCGAAGAGACGGCCACCAATAGTGATGGACGATAGCACCCCAGGTTTTCTTCTGACCAGCGTGTCCAGCCACTTTCGAGGAATGTCCCCATTGGAGGACCTTGAGTCTGTCAGTCTCTGTGACGCAAGTCTTCCCAGGGATTATCTGCACCAGAGAGACGGGAGCCACTGGGATGACCTTGCTCGGACAGATGATAGACCGGTTTGGCTCTTCCTCTTGCTCCATCAGGATGAAGGACTGGGACAGATCATCCGTCCGCACGTTCTTGTCCGCGGACCGGAAGTGTAGCTGGAAGTCAAACCGGGCAAAAAACAGAGACCAACGGGCTTGGCGCGGGTTAAGTCTTTGAGCGGTTTTATTCCAGGTTTTTGTGGTCAGTATAAATGATCACCGGGTAAACCGTCCCCTCCAAGAGATAATGCCACTCCTCCAATGCCATCTTGACGGCCAGGAGCTCTCGATCACCAATGGTGTAGTTGCGTTCGGACGCTGAGAAGATCTTGGAGAAGAAGCCGCAGGTGACCATCTTCCTGGTGGAGGACTTCTGCATATGCACGGCCCCAGCCCCTGCGGAGGAGGCGTCCACCTCCAAGGTGAATTGGCAGTTCATCTCTGGTCGGTGAAGAATGGGAGAGGAGGCAAAGGACCACTTCAGGGAGCAGAAGGCGGCGTGGGTCTCAGGAGACCAGGTCTTCGGGTCAGCCCCCTCCCTGGTCAAGGCGGAGAGAGGCGCTGTCAGAGCCGAGAAGTGATGAATGAAGTGGGGGTAGTAATTTGCAAAGCCGAGGAAGCATTGGATGGCCTTCGGTCCAGTAGGAGGGGGCCAATCGAGGATGGCAGAGACCTTCTCGGGGTCCATCTGCAGACCGGTGTCGGATATCACATAGCCCAGAAAGGGAAGAGATGATTATTCGAACACACACTTCTCGTATTTGGCGTATAGACGATTTTCCCTCAGCCTCTGTAGCACAAGCTGCACGTTTTCTCTGTGGGTCTGTAGGTCCGGGGAATAAACTAAGATGTCATCCAGGTATACGACGACACAGACGTAGAGGAGGTCCATGAACACGTCGTTCACCAGCTCCTGGAAGACAGCCGGGGCGTTGCAAAGACCAAAGGGCATCACACAATGCTCGTAGTGCCCGTCCCGGGTGTTGAAGGCGGTCTTCCACTCGTCTCCGGAGCGAATGCGAACCAGGTTGTAGGCTCCACGGAGATCCAATTTGGTGAATATACGGGCCCCTCTGAGCCGATTGAAGAGTTCAGGGATTAAAGGAAGGGGATATTTGTTCTTCACGGTGATCTGGTTTAGGCCCCGATAATCAATACAGGGACGTAAGTCGCCTTTTTTTTTCTTGGCGAAGAAGAAGCTCGCTCCAGCTGGAGATGAGGATCTCTGAATGAATCCTCGTGCCAGGTTCTCGGTGATATAGTCAGACATGGCCCGGGTCTCAGCAGGGGACAAAGGGTATATCCTCCCCGAGGAGGAGTGGTTCCTGGCAGGAGGTCGATGGCACAGTCGTAGGGTCGATGTGGCGGCAATACCGCTGACTCTTTTTTATCGAACACATCGTGAAGGGCCAGTAGGCGGGAGGTAGTCCTGGTAAGGACTCCAGGGCCGGAGGACGATGGACGGGCTGGATGGACTGCAGACAGCTCTCATGGCAAGACGGGCCCCATCGGGTGATCTCTCCAGTACGCCAGCTGACCGAAGGTTCATGTACCCGTAACCAGGGTAGGCCCAGCAGGAGCGGATGAGACATGCGCAGGAGGAAGGCGATTTCATTGGTGTGCAGCGCACCGATTCGGAGTCTTACTGGTTTGGTGACAAACAGGATGGTGTCGGATAGGGGTTCCCCATCCACAGAGGCAATCACAAGGGGTTCCTTCAGCGGGGTGACCGGTAGCAGGTACTTGTCGACCGTGGCCTGTTGGATGAAGTTACCTGCTGCCCCGGAATCGAGGTATGCCTCTGCCGTGAAGTGGGTTTCCCCCGTTGTCACCTGGACAGTCCATGTAATGGGGTCTGAGAGCTTCCCGGTACCTAGGGTGGCCTCTCCTACCAACCCTAGGCTTTGGAGTTTCCCGGTCTCTCCGGCAGGAACGCAACAGGTGTGCGCTGTCTCCGCAATAGAAGCAGAGGCCCTTGGCGAGTCGTTCCCCTCGACGTTGCTTGGAAGACCATAGCCAGTCTACTTGCATGGGCTCATGGGTGGAGGTGCCAGAGACCGCAGACTGGGAGACGGTAGGCTTCCGCGGAGGAGAGGAGTGCCTTACCGGATGTCTCTCACGGGACACTTCTTTGGATCGTTCCTGAAAGCGGAGGTCTATCCGGGTTGCTAGGGCGATCAGAGCATCCAAGGTGGAGGGGACATCGCGGCCAGCCAGCTCGTCCTTGATACGACTGGTAAGCCCCTCCCAGAAGGCGGAAGTCATGGCTTCGTTGTTCCACCCTAGCTCAGAGGCTAGGGTACGGAACCGGATGGCATACTGTCCCACAGTTAAAGTCCCTTGGCGTAGCCTGAGTAGCAAGGAAGCCGACGCGGAGGCGCGTCCGGGTTCGTCAAAGCTGGTACGGAATGCTTGCAGGAAGTCTCGGATGTTGTTGGTTACGGGATCTTCCTTCTCCCACAAGGGATTCATCCACGCCAGTGCCTCGCCCTCCAGGTGGGACATTACAAAAGCTACCTTGGCTTGATCAGAAGCAAAGAGATGCGGCAGCAGCTTGAAGTGTAGCGAACACTGGTTCAAAAACCCCCTGCAGGTCTTGGGATCCTCGGCGTACTGGGGCGGGGAAAACAGCCGGAGTCTTGAGGTCTCGGAGGCAGCTCCTATGGGGTTCATGGATGTGGCCGGGGTTGACAGGGACATGGCGGTTGCTTGCAGCATATTCAAGCAGGTATCTACTGACGTCATGAAGGCCAGCATACGGGATTGGGTCTCGCGTTGACGGACCAGCTCCTGCTGCAATCCGGCCAACTGGGATGCTAGTGCTTCGGCGGGATCCATGGCCTGCTCTAACTGTTGCGTCCAGGTGGTGGATCCTCTGGGCCGTGCACCGGACTCCCCCAGTGAGGCAACTCAGAGCTAACCCCTATACAGGGACTGTCCGGTCACCCCACCAGAGGGCCTGGATGCACGGTTGCCGGAGCACAAAGCGGTTAAGATCAGAGTCCTTTCCAGAAGCTGGAATGAGGAAGCCCCTGGGGACATAGAGTTCCTGGTGCCAGGTAAGATGACGGGACCCAGGTACTGGTGCCGGGTAGAGCCGTTAGATGGGAGCAGAGTCCAACTGGAAGAGGAGGCAGAGGTCACCGGGTGAAGCCGAGTTTAGGAGGCGGGTTCAGACTGGAGAAGATGGTGGAGTCTCAGCTGACAGTCCCCGTAGAACCACTCGGACAGATTGTGATCAGGACCAGGTTTAGCTTGGCAGGACAGTCCTGTGGAAGACACAAGATTAGAATGAGATATAGCAAAGGGGGACCTGGACTCCTAGCTACAGAACTTGTAGAACAGGTGCCGCCCTCATGGCAGGAAGCTCCTTATATACTCTAATCCTGACTTAGGCAGTATTCTGTTTCAGGAGCACTGGTACTTTAAGAGAAGGTCAATGACCGCGCGCGCACCCTAATGCGCATGCGCGATGCCCGAGTGCCGGCGGCCAGAGCAGGGAACGGTGCCGAGGATGTAGGGGAGCCAGACAGGATGTCCTGGGTCTCAGAGGAGCGCCTGGAATGGGAGACCGGGAGCCTGGAGGGTGCTGAGGAGGACGTGTGGCTGGGGGCAGGGGACCCGGGGACCAGAGCGGTGAGTGGTGAACGGCAACGGGGCCCGGAGAGCGTGACAGCTAACCACACAGACGAATTAGAGAGACACTGATAGCTGTGAGTGATGGACCTACCTAACCCATTCCACTAAAGTGCAAGGAAGCGGGTAGTATTGGACATCACACATGAGGTGTCTACCCCATGCATGCAACAAGGACGACTGAGTGCCGGACAGCGTGCTGCAGGGATTTTTATAGATGAAGCACCTCCCACAAGATGGAGAAGCTCCGAGCTAAATCCACCAATCATCAACAAGTTCATCAAGAATGACGTCACCCAATCAGCAGCCAGCATGTCATGGTCATGTGACCCTGTGTCAGCGATGATGTCACCCGCGGCCAATCACCAGACAGTATGTCATCGTCATCTGATCACGCAGCAGCGATGACGTCACTCGCAGCCAATCAGAAGCTGATACGTCATAGTCATGTGATCCCAGTTCATGACAAAATCAATGATCGCCACGTGGTGAGCATGCTCAGAAGGAGCAAAAGGTGACTTAGTACAAAAGCCTGCTTGCAAGCTCGCACATGCTCAGAAGCCCCATTACAGGACTTCGCCTCAGCCGCAAGAACCTCACCAATGACCCGTAACAGTACCCCCCCTACGGCCCCTCTCCTGGCGGCGCAGATAGGCGGCAATGAGGTCGGGAGCATCAATATCCTCCTCTGGCTCCCAAGAGCAATGTTCCGGGCCATAACCCTCCCAATCGATCAGAAAATACCTGCACCCACGAACCAATTTGGTACCCACAATAGCTTGTACAAGATAGCTGGCTTGAGAGCAGTCGGAAGAGGGAGACTTCGCCTCTCCCACATGAGGAAAGATTGTGGTCTTCAACAAAGAAACTTGAAACTTGTCATGGATCCGAAGACGCGAGGGCAATTTCAACTGGTATACTACAGGATACACCTGTCTGAGCACCTGATAGGGACCCAAGAACCGTGGAGAAAATTTGGATGACTGCGTTTTTAATTTCACATTTTTTGCAGACAGCCACACAAAATCCCCTGGGGAGAACACTGAAGCAGGACAACGGAATCGATCAGCAACAGCCTTCATGTGATCCTTGGCAGCCTGAATCGCTACTTGGGCTTGATCCCAAACCTCTCTGGCATTAGTTGCCCAGTCGGTCATCGGGGGTGAAGGAGAGGAGACAGGGAATGGGAACGGAACCTGAGCATGTTGTACATTATTGAGGACAAAAGGCGTCTGCCCTGTCGCTTCTGCCATCGAGTTGTTAAGGGCAAACTCTGCCCAAGGGAGAAGCGAGGACCAGTCGTCATGGTTCTCTGACACAAAATGTCGGAGATAAATGATCAGAGTCTGGTTAGTTCGTTCAACCAGTCCATTGGTCTCCGGATGGTAAGCCGAGGAGATGTTCAATTCAATCTGTAATAAATTGCAGACATCACGCCAGAACTGGGAAGCGAATTGTGGACCCCTATCGCAAATGATACGATCAGGCATCCCATGCAGTCTGAAGACGTGTTTAATGAACAGTTTGGCTAACATCCTTGAGGAAGGAATTTTCCATAATGGCACCAAATGAACCATGCTGGAAAAATGGTCAGGAAGAACCCAGACAAACCGATGCCCTTGTGAACAGGGCAGATCCCCCACAAAATCCATGCCTACGACCTCCCAAGGTCTGTCAGGCACCGGCAACGGATGTAAGAGACCAGCTGGTGTCTGACGTGAGGGACGGTTCCGTGCGCAAGAGAAACAGGAGCGGACATATCTCTTGACATGGTTAGCCACCTGTGGCCACCAATACCACCTCTCAAGCAACTCTTGCGTACGTCTTACACCAAAATGCCCACCTAATTTAGAACTGTGGGCCCAGGACAGAATATCATTCTGCTGTGCCAGAGGAACAAACGTCATCCCTGGAAGTATCTAATCCAGAGTCACAGGGGAGAGTGTATGAAAAGCCTGAGATAGAAGGATGAGGTGAGGTGTTTCGTCCTCCTCCTGAGTAGACTCCATAGACCGAAAGAGAGCATCTGCCTTGTTATTTCTACTCCCAGACAGGTAATGCACTGAGAAATTAAAACGGGAGAAAAACAAGGACCAACGTGCTTGATGGGGGTTCAGACACTGTGCAGTCTGAAGGTACGTGAGATTCCTATGGTCAGTATGAATCTGAAAGGGATACCTAGCCCCCTCAAGCAGATGATGCCACTCCTCCAGTGCCAACTTCACGGCCAGAAGCTCTCTATCGCCTATGGTGTAATTCTTCTCAGCGGGGGAGAATGTTTTGTCAAAGAAGAAACACGCTCTTTTTCTGCCGTTGCTACCCTTTTGGTATAAAACCGCATCGGCTCCCACAGAGGATGCATCCACCTCCATAATAAAAGGCTTGTTGTCATCAGGTTTCTGCAGAACAGGCACACTGGACAAATGCGCCTTAACTGCTGCAAAAGCCTAAGTAGTCTCTGCAGACCAAGCCTTAGGATTTGCCCCCTTTTTGGTCAAAGCCACCAAGGGAGCTACCAGAGTGGAGAAATGTGGAATAAACTGCTGATAGTAATTAATGAAGCCTAGTAATCGTTGCACGGCTTTTAAAGAACGTGGTTCAGACCACTCCAACAACGCTGAGAGTTTAGCAGGATCCATTGCCAAGCCCTCATGAGAAATGATATAGCCCAAGAAGAGTAGAGACGCCTGCTCAAAGATGCATTTCTCAAGCTTGGCAAACAGCAAGTGCTCCCTTAGACAAGAGAGAACTCGGATAACATCCTGACGGTGTGTTTTGAGATCTGGTGAAAAGATCAGTATGTCATCCAAATACACTACAACGGATGACAATAACAGATCTCTAAATATGTCGTTTAAAAAGTCTTGAAACACTGCGGGAACATTGCATAATTCGAAAGGCATGACCAAGTATTCATAGTGACCGTCTCTGGTGTTAAATGCGGTGTTCCATTCGTCACCCTCTCAGATACGCACCAGGTTATAAGCTCCCCGCAGGTCCTACTTTGTAAACACACGAGCCCCACGAAGCCTATCAAACAGCTCTGATATAAGGGGTAAAGGGTACTTATTCTTGATGGTAATAGCATTAAGACCCCTGTAATCAATGCAAGGACGCAAATCCTGCTCTTTTTTACGCATAAAAAATAAACCAGCCCCAGCAGGAGAGACGGATTTGCGAATAAAGCCCCTCTCCAAACTGTCTTTGATGTAGGCAGCCATCACCTCAGTCTCGGGTATGGACAAAGGACAAACTCTGCCCTTAGGTGGTACAGAACCCGGGATGAGGTCAATGGCGTAATCATAGGGTCTATGTGGAGGAAGTTTCTCTGCACCCTTTTTTGAAAAGACGTCAGCATACTCTAGATATGGAGTTGGTAATGGAGACATACCAGGGATCGCAGTTGAAGCAACTGTCTTAGGTGCAACAGACAGACAGTGGGAATGACACTTAAGGTGGCTTTACACGGTACGATATCGCTAGCAATTTATAGCGATATCGAGCATGTAAGTACCCGACCCCGTCGCACATGCTATATCGTGTGATCGCTGCCGCAGCGAACATTATCGCTACGGCAGCGTCACACACACTTACCTGGTCGTCGTCGTCGCTGTAACTGCCGAACAATCCCTCCCTCAAGGGGGAGGGACGTTCAGCGTCACCACGACATCACTAAGCGGCCGGCCAGTCAAAGCGGAGGGGCGGAGATGAGCGGGACGTAACATCCCGCCCACCTCCTTCCTTCCGCATTGTGGCCGGCGGCAGGTAAGGAGACGTTCCTCGCTCCTGCGGTGTCACACACAGCGATGTGTGCTGCCACATGAGCGATGAACAACATGGATAAACAACCCTTACCAATTTTTGAGTTTGGGACGACCTCTCCATGGTGAACGATTTTCACCATTTTTGAGGTCGCTTAAGGACGCTGGTAAGTGTCACACCCTGCGATATCGTTAATGATGCCGGATGTGCGTCACTAACAACGTGACCCCGACGATAAAACATTAACGATATCATAGCGTGTAAAGCCACCTTTAGAACCCCATTTGATGATACTGTCAGACTCCCAATCTATTAATGGAGCATGTGTACGAAGCCACGGTAGGCCTAAGAGTATGTCATCAATACCCTCAAGTAAAACCAGAAAAGAAATTTCCTCTACATAATTGTGAGGCAAGGAAAGCTGTAAGGGAATAGTTCTCAATGTAATCGACTCTGATAAAACAGTCCCATTGACAACACGCAGCGGTATAGGACTTGCTAAAATAACAGAAGGATTCTTGTGTTTCGTGACAAACGTAGAAGAAACAAAATTCCCATCTGCCCCGGAGTCCACAAAAGCCTTAATAGCCAAGACAGTAGAGGAAAAGGATAGCTTTCCTTGAAAGAAACATTTAGAGAGTGATGAGGACGTGTCTAGCAACTCCCCTCTTATAGTTATTAGACGAGGGAGTTTCCCTGATGAGTAGTAGGGCATCTATTGGCATAATGTCCCACACGACGGCATACAAAACAGATAGGAGAAGTACGTCCTAACTCCATAGGAGTATGTAAGTTCTCTAATGTAGTGCCTGATGCCTGAGAGGCTGAAAGGTCAGGGATGGGTTAATGTCACCCGCTTAAGGGTGACATTATCAAGCATGGACTGAGTGTCTAATCATTGAATTTTTCTATTTATTGTATACTGAGTAAGTCACTTTCTTTCACTTTTTGTCATTGGTTTTAAATGGTTTTAGAGGTGTTAGGGGTACTTTGCACACTACGACATCGCAGCTGCGATGTCGGTGGGGTCAAATCGAAAGTGACGCACATCCGGCGTCGCTGTCGACATCGGAGTATGTGAATCCTTTTTGATACGATTAACGAGCGCAAAAGCATCGTAATCGTATCATCGGAGTAGTGTCAGGCATTTTCATAATTCCGCTGCAGCATCGGTACGATGTTGTTCCTCGTTCCTGCGGCAGCACACATTGCTGTGTGAGAAGCCGCAGGAGCGAGGAACATCTGATTACCAGCGTCACCGCAGCCCATGCCGGCTATGCATAAGGACGAAGGTGGGCGGGATGTTTACGTCTCACTCATCTCCGCCCCTCCGCTTCTATTGGTCGCCTGCCGTGTGACGTCGGTGTGACACCGCACGGCCCGCCCCCTTAGGAAGGAGGCGGGTCGCCATCCAGTGCGACGTTGCAGGGCAGGTAAGTGCGTGTGAAGCCGCCGTAGTGATAATGTTCAATAAGGCAGCTATCACAAGATATCGCAGCTGCGACAGGGGCGGGGACTATCGCGCTCGGCATCGCAGAAATCGGCCTGCGATGTTGTAGTGTGCAAAGTACCTTTTACTGTCCATTGTGTTTTGTATTGTGTTCATTATGTGTGGATTGTAGAGATGAGCGGTGTTCTAATCGAACTGTTCGCCAATTTCAAGTGCAACCTGTTTTTGGCGATGTTCGAGTCGTTCGACGAACTTGAACGATTAGCTTCACGTTCGACAGTTCGAGTTACTATTCGATAATGGTTCGATCACCAAAAGCGAAGCTAGTTACTAGCTGGCTTTTCACAGTAATACTGTCATTCAATGTTAATATTAATATTATCCAAATTCAGCATATAGTGTGCGGGGGGGGACAGGGTTTAGATCAGTGCTGCTGAGTGCTGAAAGAATGACGATCACCATTTTTTTTTCCTAACCGCGCGTCCAGTTGGGCGGGTCTGGCTGTCAGCCAATCACAGACACACACACAGCAAAGTGCATTTTTGGCAGACAAGCAAGGGCATGTGTCATTGGCTGTGTATGTCACATGTCCTTGCCCTATAAGACCCAGCCATTTTCTCCATCGCCACCATTATCTCAGTGGTGCGGTTGTGTGTCAGTCACCGCTCCCGCTGCTGCTGCTGCTGTGGATGCTATAAAGTGCAATCAAGACATCGGTTTAGGGAGTAGGGACTTGTTGTAATTTCAGCCCATTTCAGGGCTAGATTAGATCAGTTCATAGCAATTTTTGCTAGGCAGGTCTGTGCCAGCGCTGTGCAAGTGTTTTTCCACAGCATCTGTCCAAATCAGCTCAGGCAATTCCTTGGGCATAGTATCAGTGTGTGATAGTCAGCGGCGTACCACTGCTGTCAAGAAAGCTACCTCACCTCTCCATCTGTAGTAGCCAATTTTTAACTGCAGCTAGTCCAGGCAATCCCTTGGGCATAGTATCAGTGTGTGATAGTCAGTGGTGTACCACTGCTGTCAAGAAAGCTACTCCACCTCTCCATCTGTAGTAGCCAATTTTAAACTGAAAAAGGTCCAGGCAATTCCTTCAGTCATAGTATCAGTGTGTGGTAGTCAGTGGCGTACCACTGCTGTCAAGAAAGCAACCCCACTCCTCTATCTCTAGTAGCAAAATTGTGACTGCAGCTAGCCCAGGCAAACTGTGAGGAAGGTGCAGGCGGAGATATAATGTTGCCTTCATCAAAAGGTGGTGCTCTCGATGTCTGAGAGAGCTCAACACCAGCAGCTGTTTCCACTTCCAAAACAACTGACGACCTGCCGATCACACTGCCTGTTGCAGGTAAAGAGGTGGAAGGTCTGCGTCCAAAAGCATGTGTGACTGCTGTCCCCAGAGTCATAGAGGATGAAGAGCACGCGGATGCATTTTACGTGGCAGACAGTGGTTGGCCCACCCCGCTAGGCCGCATTGTAACACAGTGAGCTTCCCACTGCGAGTTATGCTTCATTGAAAGTCGTGTACAGGGTTGGCTCCCCAGCATACAGCTAAACCACGCACCAGGAAAAGGACTCTAAGCAGTTATGTTGATAAATGATTGTTTTACGTTATTAAAACAAAAAAAACCCATGCATAAACAGAAGGAATAGAACAATCTATTGATAAGGCCAAAAGCCTACACCCCTATGCTGCGCCACTTGTAACTCGATTTATACCACCTTCTCACCAACCTTTGCCTAACCAAGGGACTATCTAAACAGTCGCCTAAGACCTGGTAATCCCTTTGGGTAGCAGGAGTAATTGTGTGTGTGTGTGTGTGTGTGTGTGTGTGTGTGTGCGAACATGACTTACTAGTGGTGCAACACAAGAGCTTATGTGGTGCCCCTGATCTGGTCAGGCACCACAGAGTATTGCACCCATGCTTGGGCAGTGCTTCCAGGTAATCTCCAAAGGCCAGGATGAGGTGTGCACATACAAACACATAGCAACCAGGTTTCTCACACCATTAGAAGGGACCCTTGGGTAGCCCTGAAGAGGTTAACTTTCAATTCCCTGAAAGGGGTGTAGAGGAGGGGCTGGTTGCTAGGTTGCAGTGGCAGACAGGAAAGGAAGTGGAGGAGCAAGCCAGTCTGGAGCAGAGTGTTCAGAAGTGTGGAAGGGAGCAGACGTACAGCCATGCTACCCAGACCCTGCAAAATGTGGTAGCTGTTAACGGGGGAGAACGGGTACCTGTGAGTCAGCCTGAAAGACACCTGCAGAGAGGTGGCTGAGTATGGAGACTGCTGGTATCCCGGCCCGGCACCTCACCAAACACACAGAGTTTGAGCCTCAGCAGCATCAAGGGAACCCATAAGGAGACAGTGCCAGATGCCATCTCACCAAGGTTTACGCTGCCGGCAGACGGGCCAGGGAGGGGAGTGAAGTCAGAAGCAGCTTCCCTGGAGGAATCGCACCATACTACAAGTAAGGGGTCCTCCCAAACAAAAGAAGTGCAAGGAAGGCGAGTTGATAGCTACCCTCAGAATGGCCTGCAGGAATTCCTGGTTCCACCTGGTTATCACAGTATCGCCCGGGCATCTCACAGAAACAACCAAAAAGTGAGTAAACAAGTTAAAAGACTTTCTGGACTGTGTTTGAGTCATTCTGCAACCTGTGGTTCCACGCATATACACCCGAGCCCCTGGGGCCAGCCTCACTCTCGGGAGGCCGCACCACCCGACTGCAATACCATCAGCCCCAGATGCTCGTTAAATTGCAGTTGCGATCACCCATCCCTGACCGCAAATACCGAGAGTGGCGTCACGACTTCATATAAAGAAAACCTGACGGACCTGTTGCCAGAAGGTATCCCCCAAGAGCCGTCCCCGCAGTGTCACGCTGCGGCGTTGTGGTGGGCGACTCATCTGACGTCACGAACAGGATAAGGACTAGACCTGTTAGGCAGGTGACCGTGCGCCTCAGAGGTCCGACTGCAAAATTTGAACCGCCGCCATATTGTCATCATCAAAAGTGCTCAAAGTTGAAAGCTGCAGCTCGTGCGAAAGAGAAGAGTACCGCCCACGAAGGGGTGGAGTTGTTCCAGAAGCCGCTGGAGCGTGCTGACCCTGGAAGAAAAAGGGAGTAACCTGCAGGAAAAGAACAAGCGGGACTCTGAGGGAAGATGGATGCCGCGAGTGCTAATGCCCCCAGCCAGGGAGACGCAGCCCAAGCGATGCCAGGTCCCGGCGCGGTGAACACAGCAGCGCCTAGTGCCGGTGCCGCAGTCGCAGCTGCGCCGGCCGGAGTCTCTCCGATTATGCCGTTCTCCTTACCGTACGTCCCAGGGGCTGCCACAATACGCCGGCAAAGCTGACACCCTGACTGGATTCAAGAAGAAGATCAGCACCCTGCTGGACATGTTCGCAATGACCGGTAAGCAGAGAGCCGCCGTGGTGCTGGGGCAATTGACTGGAGCAGCAGAGTTGGAGGCTGTGGCCTGGACCAATGATGACCGGAGCTCTGTAAAAACTATTTTTGCCAAACTTACAGCTGCTTTTGAAAACCGCACCGAGGGAGAGCTGAGGAAGGTCTTCTATAGCTGCCGCCAGAAGCCCCAAGATAGCATAAGAGACTATGCCCTCAGGTTGGAAGCCGCACTACGGGCCCTCAAGCTTGTGGATCCTGTCAGTGATGAGGAAGGAAACCGGATAATAGCCGAACAATTCTTGCAGGGCCTGCACTTCCCTGAGGATAGAAAACAGATGAGGCTGTGGTCACTGGAACACCCTGATGTGGACTTTGCCATTCTGAAAGACAGGGCAGTGAAAGCACTTCAAATCCCTATGAACACAGACCTCATCTCACCAGCATGGTCTACCAGTTCCCTGACTGCCGGAGCAGAATCCTCCTCGCAGGCCCTGATAGCTGCAAAAGGACTCAACACGCCAGCAGAGGCCATAAATACACTATCCTCCCAGGTGCAACAGCTCAGCAAGGACATCGCCCGGCTTCTGAAAGCTGTGCAACGGCCCTCAGAATTCAAAGCCCCTCCTAGGATCCTGCTAGCTGATAGCCCAGAGGACGTCCCTTGGATGTGGGGGAGAAGAGGTCCTACATCCCGAGGGAGGAGCAGTGATCGCTATGACTCATCTGGACAACCCAGCCGTCGTTGCCAGGAGGCAGGCCACTATGCAAGGGCCTGTCCTTTAAACGGGTCAAACCTGGGGCCAAGGGCCAGTCCCCAGGATTAAGAAGATTAGGCCCAGTTGACTGCCATGATCAGTATGTGGGTTCCTGTCCATCGTCCTGGATGGGATCCCTACCCCGGCATTATTGGACACCGGTTCTCAGGTAACCACAATCCCGTATGTCCTTTATCGTAGGTTTTGGTCGGACGACTATCTCTGACCACCGGACCCTGACCTTACCATCTATGCAGCCAATGGACAACCTATAGACCAGATTGGGGTCAAAGAGGTAACCATAAAGATGGGAAGGAAGGAAATGAAGGGACAAGTACTGATTGTTGTAGATAATGATGTGAGGGAAAGGAATCCACAAATGATTTTAGGCACAAATGTCATAGAAAATTGCCTAGGGGAAGTGTTGTTTTTGCTTCAACAGATTGCTGAAGGTGTTGAGGGCGGACAATGGAGAGCCTTGCAAAAAGAGATCTGAGTCATCCTGAGAAAGCAGCAGGTAAACCAGATTGGCAGTGAGATTAGTACTGTACGTGTAATAGATGCTAACCCCATTGTGATACTCCCACGAAGTGAAATGATGATGTGGTGTAGAGCAGCGGTAGGTCTCAGAGGACGGGATTACCAGGCTGTAGTAGAGCCCACTCATTCAGAACACTGGCCCACGATTCTGACAGCCAGGGGGGTCGTTGATGTACACAAGCGACGGGTACCTGTACGAGTGCTGAACTGTGGGGAGGAGGAAGCAAGACTACCAAGATACGCTACCATTGCCAAATTGTTGACTTGCCCAAATGACACTATACACCCTGTAGGCCCCCTGACACAAGCTGACTCAAAAGAGGACGAGACCTCCCAAAAACAGTTAGAGGACTGGTGCCAGAAACTCCATGTGGGGACTGACTCTACACCCACCTACCAGAAACACGGGGTTCACAGGGTCGTGCAGGAATACGAGCAGGTTTTTAGTAAGAACCCACTGGACTTTGGTAGACTCAAAGGAGTGCAACATCACATACCCACAGGCAGTGATCCTCCCATTAAGGAAAGACATAGGCCTATACCACCAGCCCATTACCAGCGTACAAAGGACATGCTAAAAGACATGAAAGAGGCAGGAGTCATCAGGGACAGTTGCAGCCCTTGGGCAGCTCCCCTGGTCCTGGTAAAGAAGAAGGATGGCACAAAGAGAATGTGTGTAGACTACAGATGGATAAATCAGATAACACAAAAGGATGCCTACTCTTTGCCACGGATAGAGGAATCGTTTGCTGCCTTAAAAGCCTCTAACTACTTTTCTACCCTAGATCTCACTAGTGGCTATTGGCAAGTATCTGTAGCAGAAGAAGATCGGGAGAAGACAGCTTAACCATCCCTATGGGCCTCTGTGAGTTCAACAGCATGCCATTCGGACTCTGCAATGCCCCTGGGACCTTCCAGAGGTTGATGGAGTGCTGCCTAGGGCACCTCAACTTTTAAATCGTCCTGCTCTACCTGGATGAAGTCATCATGTATTCCAGGACCTATGAAGATCACCTGAAACAACTGGCTGAAGTCTTTGCAGCACTATCCTGATATGGGATGAAGCTGAAGCCATCTAAGTGCCATTTACTAAAGCCAAAGGTCCAGTACCTAAGTCACGTGGTCAATGCAGAAGGAGTAGCGCCAGACCCAGAGAAGGTCACAGTCATCCAGAAATGGCCCACCCACACCACCGTCCGGGAGGTACGTCAGTTCCTTGGCTTGGTAGGCTACTACAGAAGGTTCATCAAGGGCTATACAAAGATGGCGGCGTCTTTACAAGAGCTCTTTTGGTAGGCCAAACAAAGAAGAGGAAGACCTCCTGCACACCATTTCACTGGAGAGAAGCAGAAGAACACTCCTTCAGACAAATGAAAGGGGCCTTGACGGGTGAAGAGATCCTAGCCTACCCTGATTACAGTCTACAATTTGTACTGTATACAGATGCCAGTAATGTGGGACTGGGAGCAGTGCTTTCACAGGTACAGAAAGGCAAGGAACGTGTGATTGCTTACGCTAGCAGGAAACTCAGGCCTACTGAAAGAAACCTGGAAAACTATAGCTCATTCAAGTTGGAGTTCCTGGCCATGGTCTGGGCTATCACAGAGCAATTCACTACCTAGCAGCCACCAAATTCACCATCTTCACAGATAACAACCCCCTAACCCACTTGGATACTGCTAAATTGGGTGCCATGGAGCAACGTTGGATAGCCCAACTAGCAAATTATGATTTTACTGTCAAGTATCGAGCCGGTCACGAGAATGGCAACGCAGATGCTCTGTCAAGGATGCCTCACCTAGCAGACGAGGGTGAAGATGTAGATGACCTTGAGGAGATTGAGCTGCCAGCGTTCCATCACCATGGAGCCAAACAGTATCGGCTGTCACCTACCAGCCACCAATAGGTGACCCTGAATCCGCTACCTCACTACAACTGGAAGGAGACACAGGAGAATGATCCAGCAGTTGGCTTGGTAAAGAAGCTGATCACTCAACCTGGCGCCAGCCTTGGTTCCGAAGCCCCGTCTGATGCACAGTACCTATGGAGAGAGAAGGGTCGATTATTCATCTACCAAGACAAACTCCACAGGAGTATCATTGACCCGAAGACGCATGAGAAGGTGTGGCAGGTGATTGTACCGCAAAAGGATACACGGGTGGTGCTGGAAGCCTATCACAATGGTGCAGGCCACTTTGGTTGGAAGAAACTGGAGGAACTACTTAAAGAACGATTAGAGAAGTGGAGTCAAAACTGCGGGCCCTGCAATCTTAGAAGAAAAGACGATCACAGTCAGAGAGCACCGCTCTAGCCAATCCAAACCAAACGACCCATGGAGATCGTGGCCCTGGACCATGTAAAGTTGGCGCCCACCAGACAAGGCTACATCTATGCTCTCACCATGGTTGACCATTACTCCAGATTCCTGGTGGTAGTGCCAGTCAAGGACTTGACAGGCCAAACTGCAGCTAGAGCTTTCCAAGCCCATTTCTGTAGACCGCATGGCTATCCAGACCAAGTGCTCACTGACCAAGGCCCAGCCTTTGAAGCTGAGGTGTTCAAGGAGTTTTGTAACCTTTATGGCTGTAAGAAGATCCGTACCACGCCTTACCATACTCAGACCAATGGCATGTGGTAGAAGATGAATCACATTATTCTTGACCTTCTGAAGACTCTACCACTGGAAGAAAGGAGCCTGTGGCCAGAAAAGCTGCCTGACTTGGTGGACATTTATAACAACATCCCTGTGAGTTCCACGAACTGCACACCGGCATACCTGATGAGGGCCAGACCTGGAAGATTGCCAGTGGATCTGGAAAAGGGAGTGGAGACCCAATAAGACCCTCTACAAGATGCTGACTGGGATTCCACCCGCCAAGCCCAATACAAGAGAGTACAAGAGTGTGTGGAGCGAAACTTGACCCAGCAGCGGGAAAAAACAAGAGAAAGCCAACAATCAAAATGCACCTGCTGTTCCTTTGATGCCTGGAGAAGTAGTCCTCAAGAGAAAAATAAGACGTCATAAACTCGACAATCACTGGGAAGCAGAACCATACACTGTGTTACCATCAACACTTAGCCGTGAGAAGACCTGCCTCATCAGCAAAGATGGAGGAAAAACAACAGCTGTAGTTTTTAGAGATTGCCTTTAATGATGCCCTGAACAGCTAAGAATCCCTGAAGAAGTTTCCAACCCTTCGCCAGTCGAAGAAGCAAGAGAGAAGATGATCCATACTGTACTTGGAGATTTTCCAGCCAGTTGGCCTCAATACAATGGAGCAGTTGTTATTCCAGTCATTACCTTCCCTCAACCCAGAGAAGAAGTAAGAGAACGAGAAGAACTTGTTCAGAACCTTGAAGAGCTAAGTGAAGCTGAATCACAAGACCATGCACTGGTATCAGCACCCAGTACACCGATCATTCACAGTGAGACACATACAACGGGTGGGAGGACACAACCTCAGACAGATGACAGTATAGTACTGCGTAGATCAACCTGCAGCAACTTTGGTCAGCCCCCATTATGGTATAGAGAAAGTACAGTTTAAAATGTCTTTATGTAAAGTAATGTTTAACCTGTTTACAGTTAAGTAACGATTAAGAATGTGCCCCCAAGGACTGGTGTGAGAACTTTGCTGCTAAAATGTGTTGCACCTGGTTACGTGCACTTTAAAGAAGGACCACAGGTTATGAACTGGCCTTAACCACAAACACTCGCATTGTAAATAGTTACCCCAGATGTACCAAAACCAGAGCACACCTGTTGAGGGGCATGGCTCTGCACCAACAAGGGGGCACGCCTGTTTATGGGGCCTGCCCTCCAACACTCGGAAGTGGGTACGCCTGTTTATGGGGCCTACCTTACACCAACCTCTTCAGGAGAGGAAGATTGGAGGAAAGGTCTGGGATAGAGCTGGCCCAGACCTGGTCACCAAAAGGACCGGTGATCTTCCTCCTGGAAGTTTTGGGGTGGGTTTCGGACTTGTCGGTGGTTGGTGGTGGAATGGTACCTTGTATGTTTTATATGTTTAAATGTAAATAGTTGCCACTGTGTGGGAAAAGTTTGTATTTACAATTTTCTTTTTATCTTTGCAGCCCGAGGACGTGCTGCTGATAACCAAGGGGGAATGTGGCGCCTCTGATCTGGTCAGGCACCACAGAGTATTGCACCCATGTTGGGGCAGTGCTTCCAGGTAATCTCTAAAGGCCAGGATGAGTTGTACACATACAAACACATAGCAACCAGGTCTCCCACACCATAGAAGGGACCCTTGGGTAGCCCTGAAGAGGTTAACTTTCAATTCCCTGCAAGGGGTGTAGAGGAGGGGCTGGTTGCTAGGTTGCAGTGGCAGACAGGAAAGGAAGTGGAGGAGCAAGCCAGTCTGGAGCAGAGTGTTCAGAAAAGTGGAAGGGAGCAGACGCACAGCCATGCTAGCCGGATCCTGCAGAGTGTGGTAGCTGTTAACGGGGGAGAACGGGTACCTGTGAGTCAGCCTGAAAGACACCTGCAGAGAGGTGGCCAAGTACGGGGACTGCTGGTATCCTGGCACGCACGGGGAAAGAGGTCCCCAGAGCAGAAATCTAGTAACTGGAGCTGCTTAACATGCCGGTGAGGGTACTAGAGGCACCTAACCCAACATAAGGGGTCCTCCCAAACAAAAGAAGTGCAAGGAAGGCGAGTTGATAGCTACCCTCAGAATGGCCTGCAGGAATTCCTGGTTCCACCTGGTTATCACAGTATCACCCGGGCATCTCACAGAAACAACCAAAAAGTGAGTAAACAAGTTAAAAGACTTTCTGGACTGTGTTTGAATCATTCTGTGACCTGTGGAATACAGACGGACGGACGGCTTCCGCTCTCCCACCCAAGCAACCTAGCCCTGATGCTGCCCCTAAGAAGTGGGCAGCACCCCTTGACCCCAGTCCAGGTTCAGGCTGCCCGAGCAGGAACGGGTACGGTAACTCGCACCCGGCTGTCACTTCAGGGGACCCCACGTCCAAGGGCGACCCCTGACCCCCCGGAGGATCGCCACCGGTTGTTGTAGTGGCGGGCCTGGGCCATCCCCTTCCTCCAGGCCCATCCTCCAAATCAGCCTCTCCGGAGGCGGCAACGGATCCATCCCACAATTTATTTACAATCCCACAAGTTCGTGGGTGCCCTGCAAGTTCTCGGGCTTGTTTATGAGGAGTCTCTCATGTGGGTATGGATGGGGGTTAACGGAACAGGGGCAACTCCAGTCCCAACGGGGACAGTTCTTTTCTCGGACAGAATCAGGTGATGCGGTCGGTTTAATTAGTTAACTGTTCGTTCTTTCAAACAACGGTGCTGGGGGTCCCAACAGGGATAACTGCTGCATTGGTGGACCGCTGCTTCTACTTCAGGTCGACTTTTCCAGGGGCCTTTTCCACCTCGGCATCGGAGGGGACTGGGACTCTGCCTGGGAACTGCGGCTCTCCCTCACCTTTATATCAAGGGCATACCAGCCCCTCTCCCCGAGAGTGCCGAGTGTAGGCCACAAGGTCACCTGGCAACAGGTTACGGCCCGGATGGCCCGTTGGCAAATGGGCGTTGACATCCCGACGGGCCACAAATAGGTTCGTACACAAAGCCATACCCCCGGTGGGGGTCGAATCTCCGGACCTGTCCTTCGTACACCGGGCCCCGGACTCGGAAGGTAGCATGGCGGAGGTGGTCCTTTTCCCGAATGGTGCGGGCTACGACCTCTGGCTTCTGCCGTTCCCTCTCGGCAATCTCCCGGCCCAGCGGAGTTGGTTCCCTTTCCCAGTAAGGGGCATCTGCATGCCCCTGCGCACGGGTCGGGCCCCGCGGGACTTCCTTCACACTGCCCACAACTGGCGCCCTTTTTGGAAGCTCCCGCGGTGACATGGCCTGGGGTGCTGCCTCACAGCGGCGACCCGGCGCAGCCTCCGCCGAGGTTTGGGGTTTGGGTACAGGGTTCCTCACCGGCTGGGCCTCCTCCGGGACGGGACGGACCACCGGAGCCGGGACGGTCTTGGGCGCGGCCACTTCCGGTGTCAACAGCTTTTCTTCGCGGACGGACGCTTCCCTCGGGATCTTCAAGGGAAGAGGTTCGGGCCGTCTGCGGACATCGCTTGCAGGCTGGTCCGCCAGGGCGGACATGCGGGGTTCCGCTACCGATGGTGGGGGTAGCGGGCCTACTGGCGGGACAGCAGCAGCCAATACGGGTAGCGGGGGAGGCAGCAGGGTGAGCGGGCGCAGACCGGGCCCCTCAGCTGCAGCGACCAGTCCTTCTGAGACACAGGGGCGTGTGTCGCTTACCCGCTCCGCCAACTCTTCCTCCACCTCGCGTCTCCGCACGGCCGCCACCACTCCCGCCATGTCGGCCTCCCACTCCTTCAGGAGGAGCTGCATCTGAGCCTGCAGGCGGCTGCTCAGCTGTGTGGTCCGGACCTCCACCCACGCCGCTGTTCCTGGCGTGGGCTCTGTAGCTTCAGCGGTGCCGGACGGACGGGACATGCTGTGCAGCTCTTCTTCCAGGAACCAGTGGTTTGCAGAGTCCTGGCATCCCTGCTTTTATAGCCGCTGCTACATGCGGCCGGCCGCCATCCTTCCCCCCTTGGTATCTCGTCGACACTCCTTCTTCAGGGGCGGGGCTCTGCTTTTCGCGCCTCCTCTGCTCAGAGGAGACACTCGAGTGGGAAAATCTTCGCGCCCAAGATGGCGGAACTTCAAATTTTTCGGCAGGACGCCGCCGGCGGGGAACACAAGGCGCACTTCTACCAGCCGGTAGAACAGTAAGATCCTGTTCGTGATGCCAAGTTGTCGCGGGCGGCGGGGCGCTGCGCTCGCCAATGCTCGGGTCCGGCGCTGTTGCTGCTGCTGCTCGGTGGCTTGAGTGGTGGGCCGGATCCGGGGATTCGAGCGTCGCTCCTCGCCCGTGAGTGAAAAGGGGTGTTTGTTTTGGGAATTGAGTCCATGATGCCACCCACGGGTTGTGGTGAAGATGGGCACCACCGCTGCTGGTGATGGGGATCCCGGGAGCGTTGATAGGGAGCAGCTGGGATGTTGTTTTCCCCCTCCGTGGGTAGGGGTTGGTGGTCCCGGGGCCCGGTGGTGTGACGGGGAGGAAGGGCTGGTGAGGTGCAGGGTTGCAGGTGTGGCGCCCTGGACTAGCCAGGTCGTCACAGGGACTACAACACAACACCCCCACCCCGAGATAGGCACATCAGCCAGACACAAATCCTTGTTGCCTCCCTCCAGGGGCTGATGTCCACACCAGGTGGGGTGGAGCCAGGCGGTTGGCCCCACCCACTGAGGAGTTCACAGTCCTGGAGGCAGGAAAAAGCAGTGAGTTAAGCTCGGGCAGAGCTCGAGTGCAGTAGTCTGCAGTGGAGTTAGTGTTGAGCGATGAAAGTGAGAGGAGCTACTGCTTGTGTCTGTGTGGGAGCCCAGGCACTGACAGCAAGGTTGGCAGATGGTAGTGGCCGTCTGCAGGAGAGGCAGATCGACGTGGAACCATAGGACCAGGGTCGGGCGGTGGCCCGCCGGTACCGAACCGGGGAGCGAAGTGAAGCCAGCACAAACCGGCAGGGCCTGCGGACCCCGACCAGGCTTGGAGTCACCGTTAAACAGGTCAAATCCGTTAGTGACCGGAATCCCAGGGGTTTCCTAGCAGCCAAGACCCGATTGAAGGCAACCGTCCAAACAGCAAAAGGGAAAGACAGCTACCGCCACAGCTAGAGTTCCCAGGGCCAGAGCCTGCGGGCAAAAGGGCTCCTCCGGCACCTATCCACGCTGGGGAGCGGGTTACCAGTGGGAAGCCATCGGGACCGAACACACACAAAAGGTGCAGGGAAAGGCAGCCACCACCAACCGTCTGGGAGAAGCCACAGCAGCCGGCTGCGGGACCCGACCATCCCGCCGTTTGTTTTACCAGAGACTTTGCATCCATTTGTGGCTGAGTGAGTACTACCGTGCCGACCAGCACCGCGCTGCGCAGTCCAAGTGACCCTGCACCTTGCCGACCCTGCCTCGCCGTCACCTCACCGGGCCCCAGGACCACCAACCCCTACCCACGGAGGGGGAAAACAACATCCCAGCTACTCCCTGCCATCGCTCCCGGGATCCCCGTCACCAGCAGCAGTGGTGCCCAACCTCACCACAACCCATGGGTGGCGTCACGAACTCAAATCCCCAAACAAACCACCCCTTTCACTCACGGGCGAGGAGCGCTGCTCGAGTCCCCGGATCCGGCCCACCGCTTGAGCCACCGAGCAGCAGCAGCAGTGCCAGACCCGAGCGTTGGCGAGCGCAGCGCCCTCCCCCGCCCGCGACAACTTGGCGTCACGAACAGGATCTTACCGTTCTTCCGGCTGGTAGAAGTGCTCCTTGTGTTCCCCCGTCGGCGGTGTCCGGCCGAAAAATTTCAGAATCCGCCATCTTGGGCGCGAAGCTTTTCCCGCTCGAGTGTCTTCTCGAGCAGTGGAGGCGCGAAAGCCGAAGCCCCGCCCCTGAAGAGGAGGTGCTGAAAAAAGACCAAGGGGGCGGAAACAAGATGTCTGCGCCCGACAAGGCCGCTAGAGGAACGTCGGTCGCAGCCGCAGCGGCGCCCGCGAATGAGAATGGGCCAGGCCGTGCTCCGGCCGCACAAGCAGGGGAGGCCGCGGCCCCCGCCATTGGTCAGGTGATGCCAATCTCCTTGCCCTATGTGCCAGGAGCTGCCTGGCTGCTGCAGTACGACAGGAAACCTGACGCTTTACAGGTCTTCCGGAAGAAGCTTAACCCGGTCCTAGAACTGTACCCCCTGACCGATAAGCAACGTGCAGCGGTAGTGCTAGGGCAGCTGACCGGCGCGGCTGAGCAGGAGACGGAGACCTGGACTGAGGGGGACCGGTCCTCCGTAGCCACCATGTTTGAAAAGCTCCAGATTGCTTTCGAGACCCGCACCGAAGCTGAGCTGCGGATGCAGTTTTACCAATGCCGACAGCGGCCGGCAGATAGTATTAGTGACTATGCCTTGCGGCTGCAAACTTCCCTCCGCACACTGAAGCAGGTGGATGCCATTAATGATGCGGACAGCAACAAAATGTTAGTCGAGCAGTTTGTGCAGGGGATGGGATCCCCGGAAGACCGCAGGCAGCTCCGGCTGTGGGCCCTGGAACACCCTAATGTGGACTTTGCCGTGCTGAAAGAACGGGCCATCAAAGCTCTGCAACCCCTAGCATCCGACATCCCGGAAATGGCCCCGTGGCCAGCTGAGACGGCTCCCATCGTGGTGGCCCCTTCTCTCCCAGCTCCCTCGGCGCCTGTAGCCCCTGGCGGAATGATGGAGGAGCTGGCTGCCCAGGTCCGCCGCATGGATGGGGACCTCGCTAAGATCCTCGCCGCACTCCAGCCTCCGACCAGATCCCAGGCCCCGGTGAAGATGCAGCTCGCCGACAGCCCTGAGGACGTCCCCTGGATGCAGCGGAGAAGGGCCAATGACTCACGGTATGGACCCCTGATCTGTTACAGGTGCAGCAAACCCGGCCACTACTTCCGACGGTGTCCGTTAAACGAGCAACCCCTGGGGCCATGGGCCAATCCTCAGGAGTAGAACCCAGTGGCCCCCAAGACTGGCGGGACCGGTACATCGGAGCCTGGCCCATCATCCCTCTGGCAGTAGACGGCTTCCCGCTGATGGCCCTCCTGGACACTGGATCCCAGGTAACCACGATACCATACACACGGTATCAGCGGTATTGGGGGGATGATGAACTTGCCCCTCCAGACAGTAGAATGACACTGATCGCAGCTGATGGACTCCCATTGACCCAACTGGGATACAAACAAGTAGCCATGACCGTGGGACGAAAAAGGAAAGACCTCGCATCACCTCCCATAGGTGCTCAGGAGAAATTAGACAGTCACTTAAAAGGTTATCTCCGGCACACTAATAATTTCCAATAGACCAAAAATGAACGCAGTAGTTGGATATCAAAATCTCTTTCTTTTATTTTGTTAGTGCAAAACGTGAAAAAAAAGGGTGCTGTACAATTGTCCGCCAGGTGTCGACGTTTCGGCTAACAAGCCTTCATCAGTTCGGACAGGCTATTTACATTATATACAAATGAGAAAACAAAACAAAGAAAGAAGATCAGTAATTTGTAATACATGGATGCATTTCATAGTTTCATAGTTTTTAAGGTTGAAGGGAGACTCTAAGGCGGGCTTTGCACACTGCGACATCGCAGGTGCAATGTCGGTGGGGTCAAATTGAAAATGACGCACTTCCGGCATCGCATGCGACATCGCAGTGTGTAAAGTCTAGATGATACGATTAACGAGCGCAAAAGCGTCGTAATCGTATCATCGGTACAGCGTCGGCGTAATTCATAATTACGCTGACGCGACGGTCCGATGTTGTTCCTCGCTCCTGCGGCAGCACACATCGCTGTGTGTGAAGCCGCAGGAGCGAGGAACATCTCCTACCGGCCTCACTGCGGCTTCCGTAGGATATGCGGAAGGAAGGAGGTGGGCAGGATGTTTACATCCTGCTCATCTCCGCCCCTCCGCTCCTATTGGCCGCCTGCCGTGTGACGTCACAGAGACGCCGCACGACCCGCCCCCTTAACAAGGAGGCGGGTCGCCGGCCACAGGGACGTCGCACGGCAGGTGAGTGTGTGTGTGAAGCTGGCGTAGCGATAATTTTCGCTACGCCAGCTATCACCACATATCGCTGCTGCGACGGGGGCGGGGACTATCGCACTCGGCATCGCAGCATCGGGCTGCGATGTCGCAGTGTGCAAAGTGCCCCTAAGTCTATCTAGTTCAACCCGTAGCCTAACATGTTGATCCAGAGGAAGGCAAAAAAACCCCAATGTGTCAAATAAGCTCCAATGGGGAAAAAAATTCCTTCCTGACTCCACATACGGCAATCAGACTAGTTCCCTGGATCAACACCCTGTCATAAAATCTAATATACATAACTGGTAATATTATATTTTTCAAGAAATGCGTTCAGGCTCTGCTTAAATTTTACTAGTGAATCCCTCATTACAACATCATACGGCAGAGAGCTCCATAGTCTCACTGCTCGTACAGTAAAGAATCCTCATCTGTGATTATGATTAAACATTCTTTCCTCAAGATGTAGCTGATGCCCCCGTGTTCCAGTTGCAGGCCTAGGTGTAAAGAGATCTTTGGAAAGGTCTCTGTACTGTCCCCTCATATATTTATACATTGTGATTAGATCCCCCTAAGCCTTTGTTTTTCCTAACTAACTAACCCCAAGTTTAATAACCTGTCTTGGTATTGCAGCCCCCCCCATTCCTCTAATAATCTTGGTCGCTCTTCTATCTACCTGTAAGATTATGCTATTTATAACCTTCTATACTTTTGCTAACAAGAAATGCATCCATTCCTCTCTTAAATTCATTCAGTGAGTTGGCCATCACCACTTCCTCAGGAAGAGAGTTCCAGAGCCTCACTGCTCTTACCGTGAAGAACCCTCTTCTATGCTGATGTAGGAATTTTCTTTCCTCCAATCGAAAAGAATGCCCCCTTGTTCTTGTCATAGTCCTTGGTACAAACAGATCATGGGAGAGATCTCTATGGCCCTCTGATATATTTGTAGATATTTATTAGGTCTCCCCTAAGTCTTCTCTTTTCTAGAGTAAATAGACCTAATTTTGATAACCTTTCCGTGTATTGTAATGCACCCATTCCATTTATTATTTTAGTAGCCCGCCTCTGAATCCTTTCAAGTTCAGTAATGTCTTTCTTCAGCACCGGCGCCCAAAATTGCACACAATACTCCAAGTGTGGTCTGACTAGTGATTTGTACAGAAGGAGAATGATGTTTTCATCTCGTGCCCCCAGACCTCTTCTAATGCATCCCATCACCCTATTTGCTTTGGTGGCTGCTGCCTGACACTGGGCACTCCAATTTAGATTCTTATTCACTAAGATGCCTAAGTCTTTTTCCATGTCTGATTTCCCCAGCAGTTTCCCATTTAGTAAGTAATCGTAGCATCTGTTTCTCCTTCCCATGTGCATAACCTTACACTTATCTGTGTTAAACCTCATTTGCCATTTTTCAGCCCAATTCTCCAATTTACTCAAATCCATCTGTAGTTGCAAACTGTCCTCCTTTGTGTTAACTACCTTACATAGTTTTGTATCATCTGCAAATACTGATATTTTACTCTGTAAACCATCCACCAGATCATTAATAAATATATTAAATAGTAGGGGGCCCAATACAGACCCCTGTGGCACCCCACTAGTAACCCTGGCCCAATCTGAGTATGCACCATTAATAACCACTCTTTGTTTTCTACCACTAAGCCAGCTACCTACCCATCTACACACATTTTCCCCGAGCCCAAGCTTTCTCATTTTACTTAGCAGTCTTTTATGTGGGACAGTGTCAAATGCTTTACCGAAGTCGAGATAAATGACATCCAATGATTCTTCTCGGTCCATGTGAGAGCTTACATCCTCATAGAAGCTGATCAGGTTAGTTTGACAGAAGCGATCCTTCATAAATCCATGTTGATATGGAGTTAAACAGTTATTAACATTGAGACATTCCATAATAGTATCCCTTAAAAACCCTTCAAACATTTTACCCACAACAGATGTTAAGCTTACCGGCCTATAGTTTCCAGGTTCCCTTTTGCACCCTTTTTTGAATATTGGTACCACATTTGCTAGCCGCCAATCCAGTGGAACAGACCCAGTTTCTATAGAGTCTTTAAATAAAAGGAATAGAGGCCTGTCTATCACATTACTTAACTCCCTTAATACCCGAGGGTGAATGCCATCAGGGCCTGGTGATTTGTCAATTTTAATGTTACTAAGTCGGTTCTGCACTTCTTCCTGGGTTAGGCAGGTCATACTTAATGGGGAATTTACATGATCACTCTGCATTTCCCCTGGCATATGCTTTTCCTGTGTGAACACAGTTGAGAAAAAAGTATTTAAAACATTTGCTTTTCCCACATCGCTTTCTATGATTTTACCCTCATTATTCTTTAAAGGGCCAACACCATCAATTTTAATCTTTTTTCTGTTTATATAATTAAAGAATAGTTTGGGATTTGCTTTGCTTTCCTTAGCAATGAGTCTCTCAGTTTCTACTTTTGCTAAATATATTTGTTTTTTACACATTTTATTTTTTTCTCTATATATTTTTAATGCTTCCTCGCTGCCTTCTTGTTTTAGCTTTTTAAATGCCTTTTTCTTATTATTCATTGCCCCTTTTACATCCTTATTTAGCCACACTGGTTTTCTCCTGTTCCTAGCCCTCTTATTTCTGTATGGTATGGCTAGCTCGCAGTGGGTGTTTAATACCGATTTAAAAATTTCCCACTTATTTTCTGTGCTCCCATTTTTGAGGACATTGTCCCAATCAATTTGGCGAAGGTCTTCTCTAAGCTGATCAAACTTTGCTTTTGACAGGGTATATTAGGCTAAGGTTGAACGTCAAATTACATAGAATTACATAGATGATGGCAAAATTGGTAAAGACAAGGTACATAGATCAGTGCATACAGTTTAGACATGAAGAGGACATACATGGAGGTTTACCGAACTTAAATTAATTAGTCATGCTCTATGGCCCAGTGGTGCTGGGTAAGGAGCAGCGTGAAGTCATGCGGTATGGGGAACATGGTAAGATTGCTCACCTTGACCTATACTGGAGTAATAGCTTGGTGAATGTGTAAGATGGCTGCCGGGATATGAAGACCTCCGTGTGGAGACAACTAAAGGAGGAGGGAACAAGAGTAAGGAGGAATCAGGGTAAAAAGGAGGCAAAAGAGGGGAGGGAGTGTCTCTTGTGACCTACCCTCTATGGGGTCCCTTGGTGTTGCCGGTGTACAGGGTCAGGTCTTAAGAATATGTGTGGTTTCTAATGAGGAGATCTGGAGCAGGGAACATAAATTAATCTGTTAAGTTCAGTAACTGAATGGTATTGTTCCCTGGGTAAAATCCATAGGGGGAAACGAAGTATTAATTACCCCGGTAGTAGTATATGCCTCTTGCTGGAGCGTCCAGGTATTTAGAAGGTATGGCAACCAACCAGAGGTCAGGTAGCTCCTATAATGTAATGTTCAAAGATCATTGGATGGACTAGTGGGTAAGAAGAGGGAGGGAAAGTGAGTAAAATAAGAATAATGTTACCGTTTAACTTTGGTACTATGGTCTGGTATATGGTCCGTTGGACTCAGAAGATGTTGGTCTCTTATGATTATTGAGGGTAGATCCTGTGGTTTGGAGGCAGGGTCCACAGCTCATGCTAGGAATCAGGGGATTGCGCCTGATTGTTATTTGGCTGTACCAAATAAGATGACATCAGAGTGATTTAGAATGGTAACATAGAGAAGAGAGTAGATAAAAGGAGAGGGGGGGAGGGGGGGGGGGAAGAGAAAAAGAGAAAAACAGGAGATAAACTGAGGAACATTTTACCTAGTGACTTCAGTGGTATAGCCAGGAAAAAGGTCCGTAGGATTAATAATCATGGGAGAGTCATGACCAGCTGAGGGAGGATTCTCCGGTCGTGATGTCTGTGTAACCAAACCCCCTTATCCTCTAAGAATAAACACACGGACTGCATGCGACTTGGTTCAAAATGGCCACAGCAGCCTTTTATTGCCTATTGTTTTACAGACTAGCACCTTAGGGACGCCGTCCAACGGGCGACCCAAAACAACCACATAACGGTAACAATAGACAATAACATTTACAATACCCCCCGGGGTAGGCCCAGTCCACTAACTACTACTCCCCCTGTCCCCGGCCACAACACACCAACCCAGAGACGAGGTGCCAATCACCCACGGATTGACCCCCACACTTTGGCAGAACCCCGTGCCTGCCACATCCCGGAAACCGAGAGCCACCATACCAAGACAATGACTCCCGGTCCAGCCACCAATCACTTCCAAACCTCTGGACCAGACCTACCCCCACCGCCACAGGACAGACCACGTGACACCTTACGTGGCCTGGACCCGCCACACACCAAAAGCACGCTCCACACCATCCTGCAGACCCAACGCCCATAAATCCAGACCGACCTCGTTGAGGTGCACACCATCACCCCTCCGAAATCGCCAATCTGCCGGCTCCAAATCCCTGTGCCTTACCACAATCCCACCATTCCTGGTCACAAACCTAGCCACCACCCTATTCACCTGGGCCCTGGCCTTATTAACCTTCTCCACCGACCGAGCCCCTCTCCATGCCAACCTGGTCACTATGTCAGACCATACGACCAGCAAACCAGGATACCGCTTCCACAACTGCAGTAAGTCAATCTTTATGTCTCGGATCAAATCCCGCGACGCCCTGGCACCAAGATCATTACCCCCCACATGTAATACCAGCACATCCGGGGGCCGCTCAACTTTACAATGGAAACGAAATTCCGGGACCACCCTGCCCCATTCCATGCCCCGAACTCCGATCCATCGAACAGTCGCCTGCGCACGATCCAAACCCAGCTGTCGACCATTCGGGCGGACCTCAGCCCGACGGGCACCCCAAAATACGAAGGAGTGCCCCAAGATCCAGATCAGGCACTTCCCTATAACAAATAAAACAAAACGAAAATATCAAAACCAATAACAGCACAACCACCAACACAGCTAGAAACACCCCTTACCTCAAACCTACCGCACGTAACCAAAGTACCATTATGCTACAACAACTGCGGTCTCACATACCGCCGAAAACAAGAAGATTCCCATCTACCAATACGCTTCACCACCTCATCTCCAAGCCCCCAACGAGCTGCCTCCGTTGCTGCACCAATTCGGAATGAATGCGACCCGAATTCCTCCGGGCGCTCCCCCGCGTTACGTAGACTTAGCCGCAGCACCGCCACAAACTGAAACCTCGACAAAAACGACCCATTCAAATGCCGCAACAACGGGCCAGGTAAGCCTCCCCTCACGGCCATAAATCTCTCGACTAAACGCACAGGGCACAATTCCTCTCCTGGAACCGCATATAACACCACCAATCTACCACGGCCCAGCTGATCCATTTTTGACCGGCGAATCCGGCACTCCACCTGACTACCGCTCACTCGCACGTCCTCAAGCATCAAACCACCACCCGTCACCCTGGACGGGTTCACCAGCTCGCCTATCCGGAACGCCCCATAAAAAGCGAGACCGAAAGCCGTTGTAAACAGAACCGTCTCGTACACAGACTCACAAATGCCGCTCAGGCCACCCACCATCCGTCTCAACAAACCGAACGATACAGGACGCCTCTTGTCCCTCTCCCGTACGCCGCGGCGAAAACCCCGCAAAGCCTGACGAACCCGAAAATCCTGTGAAACATCACGCTCCCCTCTCATTTTTAACCAAAACGCCACTGCCGACAACCGATGTGCCACAGCCGATGCCGATCGCCCGGCTGAAAAATCCGTACTCACCAACGACAACAAAGCCACCAAGTAATCCATGCTCTCCCCACCAAACATCAGACACAACAACTCCTCCCATTCAGCCCACACCTTAGCATACCGGCACCAAGTCACCTCGGTCACCGAGTTCTGAATCAAGTCTGAGATCACCGCCTCACCAGATGCCACAAATCCTCAGGACACTCCACTCCAACTTCGTCCGCCCACGGCAACAGCGCCCGAAACCTGCTGAACTGAAAACGAGACAAAGCATCAGCCACCTCGTTGTCAACACCCGGAACGTGCCTTGCCACTACCTGCACATTCAACTGCAGACATCTCAACACTAAATGCCGCAAATACACCGGCTCCGACTTAGCAGACAAGTTGTTAATCGCGTGCACCACCGCCTGGTTATCACAATGAAAACACACTTTCCTTCCGGCAAAGTGCGACCTCCATAGCTCCACTGCCACTACAATGGGGAATAGCTCTAACAGAGCCAAATTCCTAACCAAGCCGCTCTCCCGCCACGCCTGTGGCCACTGCCCGACACACCAATGACCTCTGAAGACAGCCCCAAACCCGGCCGACCCCGCCGCATCCGTAAACAGCTGCAACGCCCCGTTAGACGCCACCCTCTTCATCACCAGCGTCCGGCCGTTGAAATGCTGCAAAAATTGATCCCATACTTCCAAATCGTCCCTGATCGCCTTTGTGATCCGCACAAAATGCGCCGGCAACCTTACCCCGGCCGTCGCCGTCGCCAAACGCCTCGCAAGCACTCTCCCCATTGGCACAATTCTGCAAGCAAAATTCAATTTTCCAAGCAAGGACTGCACCGCCTTAAGCCGCACCTTCTTCGCCGCTTTTACCCCCGTCACTGCGGTCCTCATATCACGGACCTTCTCCGCCGGCAACCTGCATTCCATAGCAATGGAGTCAATTTCAATTCCCAGAAAACACATCACCGGCGCCGGGCCTTCCGTCTTATCGCCAAAGGAATCCCGAAGCTGGCCGCAACTTTTTGCAACGCAAATAGCAAACCCGCACAAACCATCGAACCCGCCGGCCCGACACACAGGAAATCGTCCAAGTAATGAATGATGGACGTAAGCCCGGACACGTCCCGAACCACCCACTCAACAAACGAACTAAATGCCTCAAAGTACGAACACGAAATGGAACAGCCCATTGGCAAACAACAATCAACATAATAACTGCCATCCCACCAGCAACCCAACAAATGCTGACTATCTGGATGAACCGGTAACAACCGAAACGCCGCTTCCATATCCGCCTTTGCCATCAATGCACCCCGCCCCGCCGCCCTAACCAGGTCCAACGCCTTATCGAACGACACATAATATACCGCCGACAACTCCGGTGCAATGCCATCATTCACCGATAACCCTTCCGGGTAAGACAAATGATGAATCAGCCGAAATTTATTCCGCTCCTTCTTTGGTACCACCCCCAACGGTGAAACCACCAAATTCCCGCACGGCGGGGCGACATAAGGACCGCCCATCCTGCCCAAAGCCACCTCCTTTTCCAGCTTCTCATCCACCACTTCCGGGTGATCCCGAGCGGAACGCAAATTACGATACGGCGGGCCCGACGCATTAACAACCGACGGAATATGAAAACCATCGGAAAAACCAGAACATAACAACGCCGCAGCCTCCTCGTCCGGATACCTATTTAAAAACAGAACAATCACTTCTACCTTCACCGGCGTCGTCCCTCTTACCAGCCCCATCACCAGCCTTTCCTTTTCCTTTTTTAAAACATTTGGACAAGCTATGTCCCCCCCCACATCCGGAGCATTCATGCTTAAAACGGCACGCCGCTCCAAACCTACACTGCCCTTCATTGTACTGCCAACACAAACCTTTTTTGAAACTTGCCGGGGACCCGGCCCCCGAACCCCCAGCGCCCCCCCGAAAGGGCTGAGCCGGTGCCGACATCAGTCGCATCCATAAGGAAATATCCTTATGGTCCCAACGCATATCTGGCCGCAATGCCTTCCGCTGCCTAAATTGCTCGTCGTAGCGCAGCCACGCCAGCCCGCCATAAACTCGATAAGCCTCCCCTATCGCATCCATGTAGCCGAACAAAGCCGAACAATGCTCCGGCTCCTTCTCCCCGACCACGCTCGCCAAAATCGTAAATGCCTGTAGCCAGTTGGCAAAAGTCCGAGGAATAAGCCTATAACGGCGCTTTTCCTCCTCGTCCTTCTCCTTTTTGGAGTCACTCGGCTTAACCCTATCCAAATTAAATTTCTCCAGGGGAAGCAGAGAAAATATCTCTACATATTCCCCTTTCCAAATTTTTTCCCGCACCTCCTTCTTTAAATGGGCCCCCAGCGGGCCTTCAAAACAAACATAAACTTTGCTTTTAGCCCTATCATCTAAGCGCACCACCTCATCCTCCTTCTCCTTTTCCTTCTCCTTTTCCTTCTCCTTTCCCCCCCGTCTCACTCCCCCCCTTCGCCCCCCCCTTTACTCGCACCCGCTCCGTCACCCCCCGTCACCGACGAGGCCCCTAAACCGGCTGCACCCACCCACGCCGCCACCGGCGCCTGGGCCCCCTCCCCCACCGCTCCCGAAGCTGCCGCCAGCCCCTGCAACAGCCCCAACAATTGACTCCACACAGCTAAACCAGCGGGCGCTGCCGTAGCCGCAGCCGCCCCCCCCCCGAAGCCCCCCGCCAGCGCAGCCCTTGCCGCCTCCGCGGCCGTCTCACCCGACCGCCGCTCGGCGTCCCCCGAGACCGCCGCCTCGCTGTCCTCCGTCTGTCGTCCATCCGACTCCTCCGAAACGAAAGCCTCTTCCCCCCTCCTCGCCGCTGGCCTCATCTTCCATCCGACATCCGGGGGGCGCCGCCGCAGCACCCCCCCCACCACGGCCGCCAGACAGTGCCGCCGCGTGGGCAGAGTCATCCCCGCTCCATCTCTTTCCCCGGGGTGACAACACAGGAGACCGTCCTGTCCCCCGCGCCGGCACCCCGGGCCTCGACCTCTTGTGCCGCACCCCTGCCGACTGCAAGGGGCCTCTGGGCGCGGACCAACAGACGCCCGGCTCCGGGTCTCAGCCGTCGTCGCCTCTGGCCCTCCTGGGCTATTGCAGGCCTCCGTCCGCCGAGTCCTCCCGCTCCCACGGGAGACTGCCACATCCGGGGGCTGCACAGCGGTACTGAGTGACCCGGCGGTCGCCGCAGGGCTCCCGCCGTCACTCCTTCTCTCAGCCGCACCGGGGTCAGGCACCGCAGACCTCCCCCCGGCGCTGGACCTACCGCCGCGTGCAGCCCCGCGGTCCCCCCGCCGACTGCAGGGGGATCTGCTGGCCTCTCTCCTGCGCCGAGCGCGCTCCCGGCCTGGAGCCGCTGCACTCACAGAAAATCCAGCCCGGAGGCCGGGACCGGAAGTAGGCCCCGTGCTGGCCACTCCCACCTCCCGACCGCCGCGGCTGGAACGAAGATTCCTCCCGCCGGCCTCTGCAGCAGCCAGACGCTGCTGCTGCGCTGCACTCTGCGGATGGTCCCTGGAGGGGCTCTTACATCTCCTCCTCGCCCCCCCCCGCGCCCGGGGAATACCTGCGGGGGGGTCGCGACTGGCGCCCGCCGCTGCTGGGGGGACGAGGGGCAAGCGCCGACGGGTTAACCCCGGCAGCCCTGATGTGGGTCTGCACTGCCAGGGGCCCGTGCGCTGCGACCGCTGCCTGAATCAGACGCTGGAGCTCCTGAAGATCTGCCATGGAGGTGCACGTCCAGATCGTTCGGCGTCTGGAAACAGAAGAGGAGGTAACTCTTTCCTCTCCCAGACTAACCCTTTCCCTGCTCCTCCTCTTCCTCCCCAGCTAAGACCATCCCCCAATGCCATATTAGGCATACACACCACTGTCCCTATTAACCCCATCACTCCCTACCTCCCCCTTGGTCATGTCGCCCCTCCCCCCCAAGTGGGTCCGTGGCTTTCTTGTAGGGTGCAACTCCTGTAGTATAGGGGCAGGGTCCAGGACTCACGTTTACAATCAGGGTGATGAGTCTGATTGCTGCTTTAGCTATACAAATGAAACCAGGGGTAATAACATGGTAACTATAGGGTATGGAGTGAAGCAAGGAAGAAAAAACAGTGTGGAGGAGGGGAGAACCAGAGAAAGGCAGGAGATAAACTGAGGAACATTTTACCTAGTGACTTCAGTGGTATAGCCAGGAAAAGGGTCCGTAGGATTAATAATCATGGGAGAGTCATGTAGGGTACAGCTCCTGTAGTATAGGGACAAGGTCCAGGACTCACGTTTGCAATCAGGGTGATGAGTCTGATTGCTGCTTTAGCTATACAAATGAAACCAGGGGTAATAACTTGGTGACTATAGGGTATGGAGTGAAGCAAGGAAAAAAAACAGTGTGGAGATTAAATGGAAGTGAAGTTACCTAGTGCCCTCTTAGGTGTGGCCTGGAGGAAAAGTCCATGGGCATGGAGGGAACTAAGATAGCTGGCTATGGAGAAAGGGAAGATGGTAAAACACATGTCTCAGGGTAATGGTGTAGGTCCGGCAATGTCCAGGTGAGTCATCTTACCATGAGTCTGTAGTGCAGAGGTGAATCGCTCGTCCTGTGGGATACATGGTTAATGGGGAAGCGTCCTTTTAACAAAGAAAGAGCCGCGACGTCACTTCCGGTTTCGTCGGAAGCGGTGCATGATGGGACATGGTGCACTGCGCAGTGTTAGAGGTGGGAGGCACACTGTGGCTGCTGGTGGAACGCGGAAGTGAGGTGTTTGGAGCGCACATGTGACAGGGAGGGCGTGTTGGTGAGTCACATGACAGTGTTAGTGGAGGATCCAGATACGGAGATCACATTTCAGTGCAGGGATATGTGACAGGCTGGCTGTGGTTGTCACAGTGAAGTGCTAGTTCTGTAATATAGAAAAGTAGAATTAGGATACCGTATAGCAAGTTAATCATATACATGATTAGTAGTTATAACAAGGGTTATATAGTGAGATACTGGTTTCAGCATGGATAATTATACTAATCATGAACATTGATAAGGGACAGTCTGCAAATTGTACATAAGGTGACAACATCATAATTATCTAATTGTAGGATGACCATAGTTCAACATGTGTATTCACGTGCATTTAGAGGAATAGAGTTGTAACACATGGGCACAGACATTTACATATATGCCTACATACATGTCAACAATACATGTGCATACATGTGCACACATACATATACACATATATACACATATGTACATGCAACATACGTACATACATCCCAGCAGATGTATGAATGAAATAGAGTATTTTATAAGGAACGTTTCATTAGAGAACCTGCTCGTATTTCCGGTTCAAACCGTGGGGTTCAAGGGTACCCAGAGTATGGATCCATCGAGCTTCCTTCTCTCGAAGGATTTTAACCCTGTCACCACCTCTACGGATGATGCCAACCTGATCGATAACCTGAAACTTCAGTTGGGAAATCCTGTGACCTGCTGTTGTAAAATGGAATGGGACAGGTAATAAGGTGCGACCGCATCTGATGTCAGATTTATGTTTGTTGATGCGGTCTCGGATATGCTGGGTGGTCTCCCCAACATATCCGAGACCGCAAGGGCACTTGATGTAATAAACAACAAAAGAGCTGTCGCAAGTAAAGAAGTCCATGATGGGAAAGGATTTTCCAGTTCTGGGATGTGTAAAAGAGCCTCCCTTGGTGATATTAGAACACTGGGCACATCTAAGGCATGGGAAGGTGCCAAACTGCGGATTGTTGAGGAATTTTTGTCTTGGGGTGTGATGATCAGAGCTTATATCCGCCCGAACGAGTTTGTCCCTAATATTTGGTGATTTTTTGTAGCAGAATAAAGGAGGTGTTCTGAATTCGCTGATTTGTGGGTAGGACAGGCTAAGAAGCGGCCAATGTTTTAAGACAATTTTTTTGACCATTGGAGAAAAGGGATGAAATGTATTGATTAGGGGCATACGGTCAGATTGTGTTGATGATTTATGAGATGAAGAACTAGTTCTTGTAGCTACGTTGTTGGGATAACCCCTCTGCCGAAACTTGTCACTCATCTCATTATGTCTTGTCAAACGACTATCCTCATTGCTGACGATCCGGTCGACCCTTGTGTGTTGGCTAATTGGCAAAGAGTTTTTAGTGTGTTTTGGATGGTTGCTGGTGTAGTGGAGAAGGCTGTTCTTATCTGTGGGTTTAGTGTAGATATCAGTTGTGATGGTACCGTCACTATTTTTAATAACCCAACAATCCAAAAAGTTGATCCTGTCAAGACTATGGTTGATGGTGAAAGTGAGGCCGGATTGATACGTATTGACCTCTTCAAAAAATGAAAGTAGGGAGTCTAAGTCACCGTCCCAGATCAAGAAGACATCATCTATGTATCGACGCCATAATAAGGCGTGGCGTAAAATCAAAGGGTGAGAATGTATGTGTTTGTCCTCAAAGAAGGCCATGAAGATGTTAGCGTAGGGGGGCGCGACGTTAGAACCCATCGCGGTCCCCCTACGCTGTATGTAAAATGTATCCTGAAATAAAAAGAAGTTTTTTTCCAGGATAATCCTCAGTAGGTCGATACAAAATTCCCTGTTTTCGGTGGGTAAAGTGGTAAACTGTTCGAAGAACCACTGTACTGCTTCTAGACCATCCTCGTGGTTTATGCTAGTGTACAGTGAGTTGACGTCAAGTGTCACTAGCAAGGATGTATGTGGAATCTGATGCAGATCCATTAAAATCTCCAAGAAATGGGATGTGTCCTTAATGTAGGAAGGGGTCAGGGGGATGAATGGTGAGAGAATTTTCTCCACTGTACAAGCCAGTGGAGAGAGGACCGAGTCCGTTGATGCCACAATGGGTCTACCGGGGGGATGAGTAAGTTGTTTATGTACTTTTGGGAGTGTATAGAAAACAGGGGTGATCGGATGTGGGTTATTGAGAAAATCTCTCAATTTGTGGTCAATGATGCCCCGTTCGAAATGAAACTGGGCCGTGGTCTTAATTAGGGAGGCAATTTCAGTTCTCGGATTATGTGAGACTGGTTCGTAAGTGGACCTATCTGATAGTTGTCCCATAATTTCTGAGATATAGTACTGTCGGTCAAGGACAACGATGGCGCCGCCCTTGTCAGCCGGCTTTATAATGATGGTCTTATTATCCTTCAGATTTTTTAGGGCCCTGGACTCATCTATGGATAAATTATTTTTAATTTGAAATATGCCTGCGTGAATATATTTATTCAGGTCCTCAATATCATTGGAAACCAGTGAGATAAAGGTTTCGACAGGATGGTACGACCGCGGAGGCGTGAAAGAGCTCTGTGTTTTGAGCTGTAGAGATTTAAGTGAAAAGCAGGGAGAGGTAGTAGATGAGACCATGACAGCATTATTTGTATTATCGGTAATATTTACATTGTTGAAATGTACCTTCAATCTTACAGATCGGAAAAACCGATCCAGTTCTTGTTGTGTGGAGAAGGTATCATATGCCGGAGTAGGGCTAAATGAAAGTCCTTTCTGGAGGACCAGATGTTCAGCAGGAGACAAGTTGTATGCAGAGATGTTATAAACTCAGTTTGCATTACCTGTGACCTGGTCCATATGCGATCTGTCCGATGGTTGCGATTGCCGCCTGTGCCCCCTCCTCGTCTTCTTGAGGGGGGTCGTCGTTGGCCTAAAAAACCGGGCTGTTGGCGTTGAGGACGGGTGTCGAAATCTGAACTCCCGGATGAAGAGTAGCCTGTATAACGAGAGGGGTATCGTGAGAAGGAGGAGGAGGACTCCCCTGAGCGCCATTTGTAGACGGTCCCCTGGGAGTAGTCCTCCTGATCTCTAAGAAACTTGTTACGTTTTTTTGCTTCTAATGTTCTCCTGTAATTTGAGATATAGTCGTCGGTTTTTTTTTTGAGTTGTTCAAGGTCTGTAACTGATAGGACTTGTTTTAGTTGAATTTCGGTTGCTGTGATGTTAGCAAAAAGTTGGTCGACCTCTTTTTGCAGGAAGTCGATTGTCAGGGTGATTATGTCCATTGAACACTTATTAAGAATTGCTTCGAACTTGTCACAGAACTCATTATTATCTGCAAAAATCGTCGGTCTTAGTGAGACTCGTAGGCCTCTTGGGATGCGCTTGGTCCTGTGATACTCAGCGAGGGTGATCAGATGGAGGTCTAGCGAAGCGTGTCTCTGTAGCACCTTCTCAAGATCTCTTCACTTGGTTTCTTCAGCTGGTATGTTAAGGAATGCACTGGGTTTCGTGACCTTTGATACTATGCTATTTGTCTCTTCTTCATTATAAGAGAATGTAGTGAAGCTGGACTGCGACATTGGCGGGTCCAGAAAAAGCCTTGTTGTGGAAATGAGGGAGCTAGGTCAAAATTAAATAGTTAATGAAAAAGGAAAGACCTCGCATCACCTCCCATAGGTGCTCAGGGGAAATTAGACAGTCACTTAACCCCTTAACGACCGCGGGCCGTAAAATTACGTCCTAAATGACATAATCTTACTGCCCGCGGTCCTCCGGCGGCAGCATGCCGCGATCGGCACACATCTCAGCTGATTTTCACAGCTGAGATGTGTGCCTGCTAGGCACGAGCAGAATCGTTATCTGCTCGTGCCGATTAACCCCTTATATGGCGCTGTCAATACATGACAGCGCCATTATAAGCGCAATCGCGGTAAAGTTTTTACTTACCGCCGAAACCGGAAGTCACGTAACGCGATCACGTGACTCCCGATAGTTGTCATGGTAGTACAGGGTCATGTGATGACTCCTGTACTACACATGAATTGGTTTCACTTTCGCTGTGCCCGGGGCACAGCAAAAGAGAAAGACAGCGTATCTGCTGTTTACAGCCTTCCAGCTGTGATCAGCAGATACTGCAGAGCGATCGGAATGCTGATCGCAATAGCCCCCTAGGGGGACTAGTAAAATAAAAAAAAAAAGTAAAAAAATAAGTTTTAAAAAATTAAAAAAAAACAAAAAAACCTAAAAGTTCAAATCACCCCCCATTCGCCCCATTGAAAATTAAAGGGTTAAAAAAATAAAAAATATACACACATTTGGTATCGCCGCGTTCAGAAACGCCCGATCTATCAAAATATAAAATCAATTAATCTGATCAGTAAACGGCGTAGCGGCAAAAAAAATTCCAAACGCCAAAACGACGTTTTTTTGTCGCCACAACTTTTGCGCAAAATGCAATAAGAGGCGATCAAAACGTAGCATCTGCGCAAAAATGGTACCGTTAAAAACGTCAGCTCGAGACGCAAAAAATAAGCCATCATTGAGCCTAAGATCCCGAAAAATGAGAACGCTACGGGTCACGGAATATGGCGTAAAACGTGCGCCACTTTTTTTGGACAAACTTCCGATTTTTTTTTAACCCCTTATATAAAAGTAAACCTATACATGTTTGGTGTCTACGAACTCGCACTGACCTGAGGCATCACACCCACACATCAGTTTTACCATATAGTGAACACAGTGAATAAAATATCTCAAAAACCATAGTGCTATCGCACTTTTTTTGCAATTTTTCAGCATTTGGAATTTTTTTGCCATTTTCTAGTACACAATATGGTAAAACTGATGGTTTCATTTAAAAGTACAGCTCGTTCCGCAAAAAATGAGCCCTCACATGACCATATTGACTGAAAAATAAAAAAGTTACGTCTCTCAGAAAAAGAATGGCGAAAAAAAAAAACGGAAAGCGAAAAATCGGCCGGTCGTGAAAGGGTTAAAAGGTTATCTCCGGCACACTAATAATTTCCAATAGACCAAAAATGAACGCAGTAGTTGGATATCAAAATCTCTTTCTTTTATTTTGTTAGTGCAAAACGTGAAAAAAAAGGGTGCTGTACAATTGTCCGCCAGGTGTCGACGTTTCGGCTAACAAGCCTTCATCAGGTCGGACAGGCTATTTACATTATATACAAATGAGAAAACAAAACAAAGAAAGAAGATCAGTAATTTGTAATACATGGCTGCATTTGACAGGGTATATTAGGCTAAGGTTGAACGTCAAATTACATAGAATTACATAGATGATGGCAAAATTGGTAAAGACAAGGTACATAGATCAGTGCATACAGTTTAGACATGAAGAGGACATACATGGAGGTTTACCGAACTTATTAATTAGTCATGCTCTATGGCCCAGTGGTGCTGGGTAAGGAGCAGCGTGAAGTCACCGTGCGGTATGGGGAACATGGTAAGATTGCTCACCTTGACCTATACTGGAGTAATAGCTTGGTGAATGTGTAAGATGGCTGCCGGGATATGGAGACCTCCGTGTGGAGACAACTAAAGGAGGAGGGAACAAGAGTAAGGAGGAATCAGGGTAAAAAGGAGGCAAAAGACGGGAGGGAGTGTCTCTTGTGACCTACCCTCTATGGGGTCCCTTGGTGTTGCCGGTGTACAGGGTCAGGTCTTAAGAATATGTTTGGTTTCTAATGAGGAGATCTGGAGCAGGGAACATAAATTAATCTGTTAAGTTGAGTAACTGAATGGTATTGTTCCCTGGGTAAAATCCATAGGGGGAAACGAAGTATTTTTCTCAGAAATTATGGGACAACTATCAGATAGGTCCACTTACGAACCAGTCTCACATAATCCGACAACTGAAATTGCCTCCCTAATTAAGACCACGGGCCAGTTTCATTTCGAACGGGGCATCATTGACCACAAATTAAGAGATTTTCTCAATAACCCACATCCGATCACCCCTGTTTTTTATACACTCCCAAAAGTACATAAACATCTTACTCATCCCCCGGTAGACCCATTGTGGCCTCAACGGACTCGGTCCTCTCTCCACTGGCTTGTACAGTGGAGAAAATTCTCTCACCATTCATCCCCCTGACCCCTTCCTACATTAAGGACACGTCCCATTTCTTGGAGATTTTAATGGATCTGCATCAGATTCCACATACATCCTTGCTAGTGACACTTGACGTCAACTCACTGTACACTAGCATAAACCACGAGGATGGTCTAGAAGCAGTACAGTGGTTCTTCGAACAGTTTACCACTTTACCCACCGAAAACAGGGAATTTTGTATCAACCTACTGAGGATTATCCTGGAAAAAAACTTCTTTTTATTTCAGGATACATTTTACATACAGCGTAGGGGGACCGCGTTGGGTTCTAACGTCGCGCCCCCCTACGCTAACATCTTCATGCCCTTCTTTGAGGACAAACATATACATTCTCACCCTTTGATTTTACGCCACGCCTTATTAATGCGTCGATACATAGATGATGTCTTCTTGATCTGGGACGGTGACTTAGACTCCCTACTTTCATTTTTTGAAGAGGTCAATACGTATCAATCCGGCCTCACTTTCACCATCAACCATAGTCTTGACAGGATCAACTTTTTGGATTGTTGGGTTATTAAAAATAGTGACGGTACCATCACAACTGATATCTACACTAAACCCACAGATAAGAACAGCCTTCTCCACTACACCAGCAACCATCCAAAACACATTAAAAACTCTTTGCCAATTAGCCAACACACAAGGGTCGACCGGATCGTCAGCAATGAGGATAGTCGTTTGACAAGACATAATGAGATGAGTGACAAGTTTCGGCAGAGTTATCCCAACAACGTAGCTACAAGAACTAGTTCTTCATCTCATAAATCATCAACACAATCTGACCGTATGCCCCTAATCAATACATTTCATCCCTTTTCTCCAATGGTCAAAAAAATTGTCTTAAAACATTGGCCGCTTCTTAGCCTGTCCTACCCACAAATCAGCGAATTCAGAACACCTCCTTTATTCTGCTACAAAAAAATCACCAAATATTAGGGACAAACTCGTTCGGGCGGATATAGGCTCTGATCATCCCACCCCAAGACAAAAATTCCTCAACAATCCGCAGTTTGGCACCTTCCCATGCCTTAGATGTGCCCAGTGTTCTAATATCACCAAGAGAGGCTCTTTTACACATCCCAGAACTGGAAAATCCTTTCTTATCAGGGACTTCTTTACTTGCGACAGCTCTTTTGTTGTTTATTACATCAAGTGCCCTTGCGGTCTCGGATATGTTGGGGAGACCACCCAGCATATCCGAGACCGCATCAACAAACATAAATCTGAAATCAGATACGGTCGCACCTTATTACCCGTCCCATTCCATTTTACAACAGCAGGTCACAGGATTTCCCAACTGAAGTTTCAGGTTATCGATCAGGTTGGCACCATCCGTAGAGGTGGTGACAGGGTTAAAATCCTTCGAGAGAAGGAAGCTCGATGGATCCATACTCTGGGTACCCTTGAACCCCACGGTTTGAACCGGAAATACGAACAGGTTCTCTAATGAAACGTTCCTTATAAAATACTCTATTTCATTCATACATCTGCTGGGATGTATGTACGTATGTTGCATGTACATATGTGTATATATGTGTATATGTATGTGTGCACATGTATTGTTGACATGTATGTAGGCATATATGTAAATATCTGTGCCCATGTGTTACAACTCTATTCCTCTAAATGCACGTGAATACACATGTTGAACTATGGTCATCCTACAATTGGATAATTATGATGTTGTCACCTTATGTACAATTTGCAGACTGTCCCTTATCTATGTTCATGATTAGTATAATTATCCATGCTGAAACCAGTATCTCACTATATAACCCTTGTTATAACTACTAATCATGTATATGATTAACTTGCTATACGGTATCCTAATTCTACTTTTCTATATTACAGAACTAGCACTTCACTGTGACAACCACAGCCAGCCTGTCACATATCCCTGCACTGAAATGTGATCTCCGTATCTGGATCCTCCACTAACACTGTCATGTGACTCACCAACACGCCCTCCCTGTCACATGTGCGCTCCAAACACCTCACTTCCGCGTTCCACCAGCAGCCACAGTGTGCCTCCCACCTCTAACACTGCGCAGTGCACCATGTCCCATCATGCACCGCTTCCGACGAAACCGGAAGTGATGTCGCGGCTCTTTCTTTGTTAAAAGGACGCTTCCCCATTAACCATGTATCCCACAGGACGAGCGATTCACCTCTGCACTACAGACTCATGGTAAGATGACTCACCTGGACATTGCCGGACCTACACCATTACCCTGAGACATGTGTTTTACCATCTTCCCTTTCTCCATAGCCAGCTATCTTAGTTCCCTCCATGCCCATGGACTTTTCCTCCAGGCCACACCTAAGAGGGCACTAGGTAACTTCACTTCCATTTAATCTCCACACTGTTTTTTTTCCTTGCTTCACTCCATACCCTATAGTCACCAAGTTATTACCCCTGGTTTCATTTGTATAGCTAAAGCAGCAATCAGACTCATCACCCTGATTGCAAACGTGAGTCCTGGACCTTGTCCCTATACTACAGGAGCTGTACCCTACATGACTCTCCCATGATTATTAATCCTACGGACCCTTTTCCTGGCTATACCACTGAAGTCACTAGGTAAAATGTTCCTCAGTTTATCTCCTGCCTTTCTCTGGTTCTCCCCTCCTCCACACTGTTTTTTCTTCCTTGCTTCACTCCATACCCTATAGTTACCATGTTATTACCCCTGGTTTCATTTGTATAGCTAAAGCAGCAATCAGACTCATCACCCTGATTGTAAACGTGAGTCCTGGACCCTGCCCCTATACTACAGGAGTTGCACCCTACATGACTCTCCCATGATTATTAATCCTACGGACCTTTTTCCTGGCTATACCACTGAAGTCACTAGGTAAAATGTTCCTCAGTTTATCTCCTGTTTTTCTCTTTTTCTCCTTCCCCCCCCCCCCTCTCCCCCCTCTCCACCCTCTCCCCCCTCTCCTTTTATCTATTCTCTTCTCTATGTTACCATTCTAAATCACTCTGATGTCATCTTATTTGGTACAGCCACATAACAATCAGGTGCAATCCCCTGATTCCTAGCATGAGCTGTGGACCCTGCCTCCAAACCACAGGATCTACCCTCAATAATCATAAGAGACCAACATCTTCTGAGTCCAACGGACCATATACCAGACCATAGTACCAAAGTTAAATGGTAACATTATTCTTATTTTACTCACTTTCCCTCCCTCTTCTTACCCACTAGTCCATCCAATGATCTTTGAACATTACATTATAGGAGCTACCTGACCTCTGGTTGGTTGCCATACCTTCTAAATACCTGGACGCTCCAGCAAGAGGCATATACTACTACCGGGGTAATTAATACTTCGTTTCCCCCAATGGATTTTACCCAGGGAACAATACCATTCAGTTACTCAACTTAACAGATTAATTTATGTTCCCTGCTCCAGATCTCCTCATTAGAAACCACACATATTCTTAAGACCTGACCCTGTACACCGGCAACACCAAGGGACCCCATAGAGGGTAGGTCACAAGAGACACTCCCTCCCCTCTTTTGCCTCCTTTTTACCCTGATTCCTCCTTACTCTTGTTCCCTCCTCCTTTAGTTGTCTCCACACGGAGGTCTCCATATCCCGGCAGCCATCTTACACATTCACCAAGCTATTACTCCAGTATAGGTCAAGGTGAGCAATCTTACCATGTTCCCCATACCGCACGGTGACTTCACGCTGCTCCTTACCCAGCACCACTGGGCCATAGAGCATGACTAATTAATAAGTTCGGTAAACCTCCATGTATGTCCTCTTCATGTCTAAACTGTATGCACTGATCTATGTACCTTGTCTTTACCAATTTTGCCATCATCTATGTAATTCTATGTAATTTGACGTTCAACCTTAGCCTAATATACCCTGTCAAATGCAGCCATGTATTACAAATTACTGATCTTCTTTCTTTGTTTTGTTTTCTCATTTGTATATAATGTAAATAGCCTGTCCGACCTGATGAAGGCTTGTTAGCCGAAACGTCGACACCTGGCGGACAATTGTACAGCACCCTTTTTTTTCACGTTTTGCACTAACAAAATAAAAGAAAGAGATTTTGATATCCAACTACTGCGTTCATTTTTGGTCTATTGGAAATTATTAGTGTGCCGGAGATAACCTTTTAAATGACCGTGGGACGGGCTGAACTGCAACACCAGGGAATGATTGTGATAATGAATGAACCCAGTGATCATAACCCGAAGGTAGTGCTAGGGACTAATGTGATGGAACACTGCATAAGTGAGGTGCTGACCCTACTGCGGCAGCTGGCCGCCACCGTGGCGAGAAGCCGACAGAGGGCGGTACAGCGTGAGATCCGGGCATTGATGTATCGGCAACAAGTGAACACAACAGGAGGGGAGATTGGGGGAGTGAGAGTGATGGATGCGGCTCCTTTGATTGTGCCTCCCCGGAGTGAGATGATGATTTGGTGCAGGGCAGCGGTAGGTCCCCAGGGGCGTGATTACCCAGCCATGGTAGAGCCCATGCCCTCCGAACACTGGCCCACAGTAATGGCCGCCCGAGGGGTGGTAGACGTCAAGAAAGGGAGAGTGCCCGTAAGGGTGTTAAACTGCGGGGAGGAGGAGGTTAGGCTTCCCCGATACGCTACCCTCACCAAGCTGCTTACTCTAGACCCTCACACCATCCAGGAGGCCGTTCCCCTGACCTCACCACCCATCCCAAGAGCAGTTAGATGAGTGGTGCCAAGAGTTACATGTAGGCACTGATGACACCCCCACACATCACAAAAAAAGGTTATACAGGGTGGTACAGGAGTACGAGCAGGTCTTTAGCAAACATTCCCTAGATTTTGGGCGGATTAAAGGGGTCCAACACCACATCCCCACCGGTGAACATCCCCCCATTAAAGAGAGATACAGACCTATTCCCCCTGCACACTACCAATGCGCCAAAGACATGTTGAGGAACATGAAGGAGGCGGGGGTTATTAAGGATAGCTGCAGTCCTTGGGCCGCCCCACTGGTGTTGGTAAAGAAGAAGGATGGCACCATGAGGATGTGTGTGGACTACCGGATGATTAACCAGATAACGCATAAGGATGCCTATCCTCTGCCCCGTATTGAAGAGTCCCTGGCCGCGCTAAGAACCGCTAACTACTTCTCTACCCTTGACCTCACCAGTGGGTACTGGCAGGTGGCCGTGGCGCCTGAAGACCATGAGAAGACCGCCTTCGCTACCCCCATGGGACTCTGTGAGTTCAACAGCATGCCGTTCGGGCTGTGCAACCTTTCAACGGCTGATGGAATGCTGTCTGGGACATCTGAATTTTGAGACCGTCTTGCTGTACCTGGACAATGTAATTGTATATTCCCAGACGTATGAAGCCCACCTGGAGCACCTAGCTGAGGTGTTCACGTCCCTTGCTAAGTACGGGATGAAATTGAAGCCCTCCAAGTGCCATCTATTGAAGGACTGGCCGAGGCCGACCACGGTGAGAGAGGTGAAGCAGTTCCTGGGTTTGGTGGGCTATTATCGCCGCTTCATTAAAGGATACACGAAGATGGCTGCCCCCATGCAAGACCTTCTCGTGGGACAGACCAAGGGTGGCAGGTCCCCTGGAACCCCGTTGGCGTGGGAAGAGAAGC